>NC_079336.1:107215683-107849433 GCF_029582105.1 Oenanthe melanoleuca | reverse complement strand
TGTATTCAGAAGCAGGAGTTAATATTTTCCACCTAATCTCACTTTTATTAAGCTATTATTTTTATGGCCTGCTAAAAAGGAATCTGCTTGGGATACTGCTAACTTTTTTTTTCCTGGCTGCCTCTGTCTATTAGCATTTCAAAAGTATTTGTATTTAACTAAGCATCTCAAGTCTTAAGAGACTAGGAATTACATCTTTAGTCAGTTTATTAAACATGATGAAAGATTAGCTATCAAAGTTCATATGCAAATTCTTCAGAGATAACTGTGTTGAAAGCTGCATTATTTTTTAAACAGACACTACTCAGCCCCGGTTCCAAAAACATCTCTCTCCACCAAGGGAAGATAGATCCAAAGCACAAAATCAAGTGCAATTTTTCTTCTGACTATTCCAGCAAAGTTTCCCCATCCACAAAATCAGGGAGCCAAGCACAACATTAATCTTTTTTTTTTAAATTTTTAATCTTCCAAAGAACTTTCAAGACAACACAGTTTCTAAACCCGCCTACAAACTCACAGTCCTTCGACTACTTTTACATTAAATTGTTTCTGACAGGGACATGCCAAATATTATTATTTTTCACACCATGAACCACCTCTCTCTTTCGCAGAAATATTTCCAGCACCAGTTACAAAGAAGACTCTGACAGTAGTCATGACAATCTATGCTTACACAGAAATAGAAATGCCTCACTTATTTATTTCTCTTCTCCATGAAGTTGCAGTTTATCACTTAACAGGGCTCCCTAGCAATTATAGTGATTTTTTAAAAACCACTGTAAGAAGGCTGCCATAAACAGAAATTAATTCCATGTCACCTTCCACAGGGAAATCCTGCATTCTGGCTAATTGTGGGCACACGAGAGAAATGAGAAGACTTGTTCCCCATTTCTGCAAATGAGCAATGCCCCTCGGAAGTAGGAGGTTAAAGCCTGCGACCTGAGCTCACCCACAGCCAAATAACTTGGGATGAGCCATGGGATGCAAGAGCCTCAGTTTCTACTGAGGGAATAAAAACACCACCACCACAACAACAAAATGAAGAAAAGGAAGGAAAGGAAAGGAAGGAAAGGAAGGAAAGAAAAATTAAAGAGAGAAGAGAGACTTCACTCATGTACAGCACAGATATTGTTGGTCATTTAAATTAGTGACTGTAAAACAAGCTGAGTTCTCCCAAAGTGAGACTTCAGGGAAGAGCAAAATAATACAAATTAATCACTCCTTGGCATGGGCTGCCTCATTCCAAAGGAGGGTCCCAGCCATGTGGTCATGACAATACTGTATAAATAAGGATAATGGCCTTAGCAGCTTTTCTCTTCCTCCTCCAAGCTCATCCCTGTCCCAAGATCCAGCTGAAACTTTCTGCCCAAATCTTTGCAGACTCAAAAATACACAAGAAAATCAGGAATGTACAACAAAGTAATTTCAGGATTTTGAAGTCGGGCTATAAGTTCCCATGATTTAAACTGGCTTTGCACCACTGCCTTTCTTGTTGGTCAATAGCTTCTACTGCCAAAACCATGGTCTGGCTAGTGACTGATTCGAGGCATGGTCGCATGACTGATTTAAAATAAAAGAGGATTCAGGTGCCCTAATGCTGTACCACTTTAAGAGCAAAAGACCTTCTACAACATGTTTTATCTTAAGCCATGGCCTTTGAAATACATTTCCTGACCTTTGTTTTGGTTCTGAAGGTTGTGAAGTACTCTGGTATAAGCAGGGGGAAAAAAAGAAAGGAAAAAAAAAGAAAGAAATAACAAAAATTTGTGTATTTAAACAATTCCAGAAGCACCAATTGCCTCCTTGTGATCATCAAGAGGTGCTTCATCCACTTGGGCTGAAAAGCATAAGCCCCAGCAAGTCCCAGTGTGACTGCCCATCAAAAGGAGAAGCTCATTTGATTAAGGCCTCCAAAGCAGTAATTGACTTGTACCATGGTGAACGTCAAGCCTTAATAAACAAAAAAGCTACAGACAAAATTATTTGGTTAATGGCTAGATTTGATATTTTGCATAGTATATAAATATTACATACACTTATTATTCCAATTCAAGAACAGCTGGATTAGTTAACATTAATTAACTAACACAAGTTAACACTAATACAAAATGGGAGAAACCATTGCCTTCTGCTTCTATTAAAGAATAAAATGGATTTTGTTCCAGCACCAAGAATATGAAAGGGAAAGAAGAGCTTCTGGCCAATGAACCAAAGGTTTGTCCATAAGTACATGAATAAAAGAAATGGCTTTCTATTACAGGTGATAAAAATTGTACTCAGCATCTTTTGATATATACCTTCTCAAAAGTTTTGTGAGCACAGCCCTCTTGTGGGCTCATTTGTGTTTGTGTAACAACTGGAGATGGGGAATAGCTAATTCCTTTACCTGTTGAACAAACCTTCACTCCTCCAGGCTACCAGAGAATTGGCTGCAGGTATAATCATTCATCCCCTTGCCCTGGAGGAAAAGAGCTGCTGCCAGCAATTTGTCAGCATAATTTGGGCTTATTGTTCTTGTTCTGAAGTTTTATCTTATTTTCTTTTTCCAAATGAAATAGTTATTCATCAGGGGAAAAAAAAAGTAATGTGCTATGTTTGAAATGTTCTTCTGATTTTGTTAACTCCCATCTTTTAAAATTTTTCAGCGCATGAGGTTGAGGGCAGTGACCCACCATGTTAGGAAATAGTCGTGCTCAGTAGAGGCAAGAACTCAAAGCAAAAAGTGGGGGCTGATTCATTAAATTATGGCATCTATGTCCCCTAAAAACATAACTCACCTACTTAGCAAGGATTTAGTTTTTACATAGTGCATGCTTCTGGTTGTTGGCCATACTGATGTCCCCAGGCTCACTTGGGCAAATCATTCAATACAGCTGCTTAATACCTTAAGTGTATAACCCATAGGACAGATACTAGAGTTACAACTGCATGATAGACAGAACTGGTCTTTGTAATGCACAAGTCTTATTCCTCTTCAGTTCTGGAGGAATGGCTAATAAGAATCCTCAGGTAGCCTGTTTCCCATCTAGCATATAAGAAACCTTTTGATTTTTCTCTTAAAGAAGAAAAATACAAATTGGTATAGAGTATTGAAAATATACCTTTATAATACAAAAAATACAACGCCATATATTTCCTAGATTCCATACTATTTTTTATGCAAACATAGAATTACAGAATGGTTTGAGTTGGAAGGGACCTTAAAGATTGTTTAATTCTAACCCCTTGCCATGGGCAAGGACACCTTCCACTAGACCAGTTTGGGATTTTGGGGACCATACCAGACTCATGACTAACTTCAGTTTCTGAGAGGACCCACTTACTGCTTTGCCACCTGAAAATCTCCTAGTGGGACTAACCAAACCTGATAGCCAGCAATCCCACCTCCCAGCCTGCCAAAACCAAGTGGGGGCATCATACCCAATACAACCAAAACCAAGGGGGTCAGAATAAATCATGCATGTAGAAACTTCAAAATGATAAAAAAATAGATGCTTTTTACTGCCTACAACTCTTGCATAATATGCTTCACACAGCTTTGATTCAAAGGTGAGTTATTTTTAATAGAACAACAACAAAGGCACAAAGATCGGGTTCAGATGGAAAAAACGGCGTTCCAAGTCTAGGGAAATAAGGTCGCTGAAATGACAGGCAGGCGATAACTCCGCCTGCAACTAAGCAGAACAGCGAGGGCGACTTGTGCACAGATGGAAACCTTTGCAGCGTTAGAGGAGGGAAGGCCTGGCTAACTAAGAAGCAGAAAAAATTCTGCATGGAAGTCTCAGCCCTGACCTGGATTCCCTTCCTAGCCCCAGAAAAGTCATAAGCTTTCTATCTTTAGTTTCCCTTATCGCAAATGAGGGTGAGACTCTTCTCTAACTCTTTGTAGCTGCATAGGAAAAATAAGATATAAGCTGTCTTTATGCATGCAACACAGGAGACAAATAAATAAAAGGAATGAGAGTGGCTATCAACGTGAATACCAGAGAGGATAGAAAACAGGAAATAAACAGGACTTCTGCCACTGATTTTCACAAGGCCAGGATTCTACCTGAAGGGACCAGAGGCACAACTAATATTGCACACTGTCAAAGGTCACCAAACCAAAATCCACCAAACACCACCAGTGCTCTCCATTAGCTCTGCTGTCATGCCCCAGCGCTGACCCTACCCGGCGTGTGGTGCCCAACACCAGCTGCGTACCCACGGGTGCATCTCTAACACAGCACAGCCTTCTGACTCCCTCCTTACCCTCAAAGCATGGAGGTAAAGAGACCATGGCATGGAGAGGAAAGGAAAGGGCCTGGAAGTCCCAAACAGGATGAATGGAAAATGCGAGTGCAAAAGGACAGGGTGATAGTGCTTTCCAAAGGAAAAAGAATAATTAGAAGCAGCAAACACAAACCACAAAAAATAAAAGAGAATGAAATGGAGATCAGACTGGGCGGGACATAAAGACAAAGAGGAAGGAGAAAAACCACAGCTCTTCTCTTCCAGAAGGCACCAAAGTCCTGTCAACTCTGCAGGGGCAAGACTTTAAAAAAACCCATTTGTGCGTGTTTGTGTGCACACAGGGTTGCACGTGCTCACAGCTATGCAGAGCCCCCACTGCTCTGGGCTGCATTCTGTCAGAAACACAGCTCCAACACTCCAACACCTTCTGCCTATGCTGAAATCAAAGCTGCTGCACTTGGAGAGCCATCTCCAAAGTCCTCTCTAGGGGACAGCATGGGCAGATGGACTTTTCTTTGAGAAAAGGCTCTAGAGGCACCCAGCTAAAACCTCTGGCAATAACAAAAGTAAACAGCTTTCAGACACTTAGACTTCAGGGTTTGCCTCTTGCATTGGAGAGTGCTGCACGTGGTAGCCTTGACAGACACCTAAACAGCAATAGCCTCAGTCACAGTGGGTCTTGAAATTTGACTGACCTTATGCCATTGTTATTTATTTATTTTTTAAGCCCAGCTCAACAGTAAACACTGCCTGCCCAGCCTCAGGTTAACTGAGCCAGCTGATGGTGATGCAGGGTTTTTGTCTCCCACACAACAAACATTGACTAGTACTTTCTATTTAGAGCAACCCCACATTGTAAACCTGTCTCCTCCCTTTGATAAGGGACATATCACTAGACAGAATTAATCCCTGGCCCTTTTCTGACACAAGGAAACACAGCTTTGCAGTCAGGAGATAAAAATCACTGTTCCACATAGATTTTTTTTTTTTTTTAAGTTTAAATATCATGCAGAAACATGCACAAAGTCAGCCCCAAACAACACCACTACATCCAGAAACCTGGTGTGCAAGTCCTTGAGTATTAGTCCTCCTTGGCTCCTACTAAATTTAATAAGACTGGAGAATTTTCTGCTTCTTTCTAGACCAGGAAAACGATCTTCAGAGACAAGTGAGAGTTTCCTGTTCAATATTTCATGTAATGATTCCTCCAAAGGTGTAAACAGGAAAAACGTCTCACCACTTAGCCTGAAAATGAGAGCCTGTCGTCCCTTCCCTTTATTGCATTTATGTGTTAAAAGTCATTTAGAAGGGGATCTGCCAGATGCTCAGGTACAAATGAGACAGCACAGGCTGTCAGATGACTGGCTGAGATCCCAAAACTGGACTACCCAGACAGACTTGGGCAGGAGGGAGATTATAACCTCAACTTTTCCCACCCTCTCCCTTCTGCCACACCAGGGTCCCAGCAGGCGACCTCAGAGGGAGTCGGTGCTGCAGAGAGACATGCTCTTCACCCTGAGTATCTGGACTCAGCAAAGGTATACTTACAGCAAAACCTACATCTCTAAGCATTCCCCTTACAGATTTTTAGGAATGGTACCTTTCAGAAAGACAAAATTAACCCATTGGTGCACGCAGTACAAATTTTTTGCATTACTCAAATGCAGGCTCTGGCTTCCAACATCCCATCAGCCCAAGCGGGGCTTCCTGGGGAGAGAAGGCACAAGCACAGCCCTTGCTCTGCAAGAGCCATGCTTCATTCCAGCTCCATCACAAGCAAAAGCCCTGAGCCCGTGTCACAAATATCAAATGGTTTTTTCAGCTAACTGACAACAGACGCCATTCGGAGTCAGCGTATTTTGATTGCGGTACATTGTTCGAGGGATTCAAGAGCCTGCTTGCCTTACATTGCTGTTCAACACCAAAATTAAATTGCAGCATAATTAGCTTTGCTCCAGGTACACCTTTCTGTCTGTATGGATGTGATACCTGCAAAGCCTATGTTGGGTATAAAATGAGTTCCTGATTATAAAATGTTTGCTTAATCTTGAGGGCACCGCCTTGTTTTTTAAGGCCCTCTGCAAGTCACACACTCCAGTACATGCTGCCCGTTATCTCCAGAAGGCTTAAAACTGGAATCTCCGTGATTCACATTTTCCAACACTCATGGCCAAACCCTTCTGCAGAGCAGCTCCTCCACTTTCTCCCATTTCACAACAAGCCAAATCTGCAGCGCGGCAGAAGCGGCGGCACAGCCCGGCTCTGGAAGCCACATGCCAGCGAGCCAGTGGCCACAAAACACAGCGAGCCCCGGCTGCGGGAGCCAGAGGCCAGTGAGCTCCAGGGGTGGTTTGCCAGGCTGAGGTGGCCATGGTTCCCTGATGCCTCCACCCGCTCATTGAGGGGTGGCTTGGAAGCACAGCTAGCTGCCAGAGTCACACAAAAATGTTGGGCTGAGAGGTCTGCGTGGTCCCACTGCACCTCCCAGGGAGCTTTTGGAGTACCCAGTGATGCTTGTAGCAGCATAGGGCTCATGGCATGGCCCCACATGGATGCATGCCTCAGGCCAGGCAGACTAGACACCACCTCACAAATGTTTCCAGTCAACCCCGCAGCTCTACTCCTTCTGCAGAAGTTACCAGCAGCACTGCTACCTATTCCATCCAGAGCTTCACTTTATCCCCTTCCTCCTTTAAATACATTTTTAAAATGCTAATTAAGTGGAAAATAGCAGAAGAGGCCAAAACCAAAGCATGAAGCCACCAAAAGCAATGTTTACCATCAGCTTTCCAATTCAGCATTGTGTTTTCCTATGACACCAAACAGACACATTTTGCTTTCTTGGCAGCATTTTCTTCAAATTATCCACAGAGTGAAATAATTACTATAACATATCATTATGTTATATGGCTTACTATTCTTAAATATCTTCTATATATACCTTGCTATCACTAGATGACATATAAATTAAGATATCAGCCCTACCTGATGATAAGGGAAAAGGAGAAGCAGAAAATCTCAGCTCACAAGCTGAGACAATTGTCTCATTCCAGAACCTCAGTGACAGACCTGGAAAGAGAATCCCCATCTCCCTTCCTGCCTCATGCTGTCAGCAGAGCAGCATTCCCCACCCCTGCCCCTCTAGCACTGCTGTATCACTTCTCACCCAAAGGATCTCTTAAACACTTGTCACAGAGGGCCAAAAGTCAGCTCGATGCACACATGTGCATTTAAGAACAAAATGAATACTCCTTGCACATACTAATCATGTGCATACCATCACTCTGGCTTTACCGAAAATAGTAGAAAGGAGTTAGATTAATGTAGCAAGACACATCTGTACATACCCTGTTTTTTCTACATAGCTGTGCCACAAAACACTGCCACAGGCCTGACAGACACGGGGAAAGCACAATGACGCTCCCATAGTAGGTGGAAGTCACGCCAGTAAAACTGGTTGCACAACAGGGAGGAGGGCCAGGAGCCTCAAGGGGGTAACACAGCTGCAAAATCCTCCAGGCAGAGAGGGGTAAAGGGAGAACAGTTTGAGCAGAGTGCCTAAGTACTAAGTACCAGTGGGCATGAGCATCTCGACCCAAGCATCCAGGCAGACACAGGGACTCTCTTCCCAAGCAGCCCTACAAATATCAGGAAACTATGGGAAGCTGCCTGCCACCAACTCCTCCATGCATTTGAAAGGCTTCTCTCCCCATCATCTTCCTGTCACAGTGATGCCCAGCGGTGCCACTCAGCTGTGGAATCCCTGTCCATGTTAAGCTGCCCAAAATGCCTGTGTGAACATGAGCAAAGGGGAGAGCAAAGCTGTGATTTCAAATGACCCCTGGTGACATGGCTGTACCCATCACCAAAACATAGCAGTGACACTATTCTCCCATAACACTGCACAACAGTACACAACAGAAAATCTATAAATCACAAGCAACTGGGACATTTCCCTCGTCAAAAAATTTGGCCAGCTCTACCTACATGTGGTACCACGACGATGCAGGTGAGTGTAGAAGCTCTGGAGCCAAAGTATCTCTGTGACTGCACCCCAAGAAAAAGAGTCCTCTATACTGGCTCAAGCCTAAAACCAAAGTGCCACCTACTGAGTCTACAGTATTTGTGTCCTCCCAGGTTTCTAGCAAGGAGTTGGCCATGGTTAATACTTAGCTCACCAGATTAATCCAAATATCAGCAAGCAAGCCAGTGATATCCCAGCTGAGGCCAGGGTTCCTTGCACACCCCACTCCAATGCAACAGGCACCACCAGCCCTGCCAGGGGCCAAGATTTTAATGTCCACACATCAAACCCTGCTTGCACTGACAGAGCTGGCCCAGGTTTAGCGCAGGCCAAAACACCCCTGAGACAATAGGCTCTACCATTTCTATTTGCACAGACACTTGTAGCCCTGCATCCCAACAAAGCCATGGGTTTTTTAATGGAACTATTTAAAGCCAGTGTTAAAAGCAATGGTCTGACCTCAGGAACAAAAATGGACCAAAACCTAAAGACCAAATGAATGAAAATAAAATTACAAGGTAAAGTTTGCCTTCCCTGAATGTGTGCCAGCTGCAAGAATCTTACATTACATTGATGCAGCGTTCCAAAGTTTAAATACAATAATTTTCTGTATTAAGGGCCCAGTAACCCTAATGGAGGCATAATTAGGCATTGATGCCATGCCCATATGAGAGAAGCTTGAAAAACTTTAAATAAACTGTGAATGGCAGGATTAATACCACAGCTTTGCATTTTGTACAGCTGTTTGAATACAGTACACTGCCTGTGACGGCATCAGCTGTTGCTTTACTCTGGGTCAGTACTTCTGAAGTTAAAACAGGCAGTTCTTTTAAGCAAATAAAGAATTACCTCCTTATTGTTGGCCAGCTTACTTCAGAAAAAAAGTCTGGATGCATATTTGCTTTATATTAAAAAAAGTAAACCGAAACAAAGCAAAATGAAATGAAAAAAAATTAAAAAAAAAAAAAAAAAGAAACAAACAACAAAAAACAACAGAAGAAAAAGAAAGCGAAGCTGCAAACGAAAATTACTGGCCAAATTCAAAGTCTGGTGATGCTAATAAGAGAATTTTAATTTACTGCAATGGCTCTTCAGAATGAAGAAGTAGGTAATGCAGTTTTGGAGATCATTTGTCCAAGTGGGAATATCATATAGATGCCTGGAGAGTCCTGGAGAAAAAATAGCTCACCTCAGTACTGACTGAAGAGGAAACACAATACTTTGGTGAAATAGAATTCTGTATTTCTAGGAAAGGCTCCAATAGCAAATTGCTTACTAATGCAAGAAGCCTTGTAAATTTTATTATGAATGAAAGGGGCAATGGCAAGCGTGTGACATGGCACAGCATATGCACACATGGCCGAGTTAGTAAAAAGTAAATAAATAGGTTACTTATAAGCTCTAGAAGACACATGAAAATATCTCTAACACAAACTCAGGCTCAGTGAACTTTAAGCAAGAATATAAAACAGCTCCAAAACCACTTTACCATTATTTTTTTCCACCAGGTAAACGAGCTCTCCTACAGGCTAATATTCAATCTTGGCCTTCTTATTGGAAATACCAGCCGGAAAAAGTTAATCTAGATTTCTTCACTGTCTTTAAAAAATTACTTACCACTGGATAGGGAAGAAACTATCTATGCAGGGAGCATGTCAGTCTGATGCCAAATTCACCTGGGAAACAAAATGCTCAAACCACTGCCCCCCTGGACAGGGTGCAGGCAGCTCTCCCCCTGCCTCACAGCCTGGCCGAGCCCTCGTCCTCGCCACTTCAGCCGGATCCTTCCCCAAATCCCTGCCACTACAAAACGTTCCAATTTCTTTCCCAGGCAGCGTTAGCAACAATATCGCTCTTGAGCTGCAGGAGCAGGGGGAGAGGAGGCAGTGGAGCCCGGCTGGGGCGATGACGGGCACTGGCAGTTAAGTGCTGCTGTGGAGATGAAATATGCCTAATGAAAAGCTTACCTAAAGCTCGCGGGGAGCCAGCGCCCGGCCGGCCAAGCCTCTCCAAGCGCCGGGCACGAGGCAGCCAGGACGCTCGCGAAAGACGAATTAACTAAAAGTTAATGTGGATGTTCTCATTCAAAAGAAAAGTGGCCTACTCCAAAGGGGATTAGGCTAAAGTGAACTAAGGCCACTTTACTTCTGAATGAGAGCATCCACACAATAGTCCAATGCACTTTAACTAATGCACTTTAATTTTACACCCAATCAATTTGTCTTACCTCTCCTGAGTGTCCTTGTGTGGACAAACCCAGAGATTCATCGAGTTTTGAGGCCAGGCAGGGAACATTAGATCAACTCATCCCACTCCCCGTGTGTTATGGGCCATTGCCTTTCACAGCTATCCCTTTATTGATCCCCAAAACTCATGGATGACTTATGTATAACCTCTGATGGGGGCAGGGAGGAAATATTTCTTCAATGGCCTGGATTTGAAGATGCTTGCAAAATAAGAACCATTTGCAAAACAAGAAGACACCATGACTTTCAGCAGCCCATCCTGCTGCCAACAGAAGAAGCCAAATTTGGGCAAAAATCCATCCTACCTTCTGCACTGTAAGTTCATAAGAAAATGGCAGTCTCTGTTTTATAACTCTAAAATCTCTTTTGTGTTTTAAATCGAAAACAGACCTTTTGCCTATAGGACAAACTCACTTTTTTTTTTTATTCACCTCACCAGCATTTAAAATTTCAACATTTCTCCAGACATCTACCAACAAATATCAAACTCCCTTTTCCAAAACATAATAATCCCCAGAAACCACTTGCTGCCTGCGCTATTGCTTTCGTACACACAGTGACTCACATAAGCCCGAAATCTCCACGTCGCTCTTTACCTCTTGGATATGTACTCCCAAAAATAAATAAATGAACCCACGACAGCAGCAATCAGTGAGGCAACTCAAGGAGTTAAGCCCTGAGGGGCGATGGGGCTCCCCTGTGCCAGCACCCCTCTCACTAACAGAGACCAAGCCCCCACTGCCACCGCTGAGGGACTGAAGCTTTCCAGGGATCTCATCTAAATTAAAAAAAGGAATCCTGAGGGAACTGGCCTGATGGGATTCTGCTCTCACCTATGCTCCAGGTTACATCTCTTATTTTTGCCCTTTGAAGATAGTGAAAGTGAAAAGACAACCACACTAAGCAGGCCAAAGAAGAGCTGAAGCAACTCGGACAAGTTGTATTTCAGACGCGTTACAGAGTTTCAGCGGTGGGTTAGATACCCAGCCATTAACCAGCGGCATAAATACACTCAAAGAAGTCCAAACACAAAACGTGTGCTCTCTTAGAGCTACCCTCTCCAAACATTGTTGCAACTGCAGGAAAAAATAAAAATATAACCACTAATTTTTCCCAATTTAAGTCAAAACCTGTTGTGAGAAACAGAGCACGTGGAGAAGAAGGTAATACGCCAAGGATACGAGCAGCGCACCCTGGCCTCTCCTTCTCTCACACAACTCTCACCGGGAAACAACTCCAGAGCCCTTCAGAAACGTTCCTGACCAGAAACAACTCTCCTCTTTATTTTCCTAAACTTGTTTAGATTACACAAGATAGATCCTAACTGCATGCTCACAGCACCAAAAAACCCCAAACGCAGAAATGCAAAACAAAACAAAAGATTCCTTAATTTAAAGAAGCTGTACCAGATTTTCAGTGCTTTTTGAAGTAGTATCTATCAGCACGATGTACACTTACTCGTTTTGATTGAGTGCAATATAATCTGATTGTTTTAAGGTTTAACATTGCCCATGCGGGGCTGCAGTAACCCTTCCGCATGCAGAGCCCATTACCTTTATTGTTACCTGTGGACCAGCAGCCATGGAAAATCTCAAAATCCTCAGCCATAAAGGCTAAACTTAAGGTAAAACCCGTTTTTTCATAACTTTCAAGACTCCAAGTTTCTCCAAAATAACAATCTACAGTTCCTAACGCAGACGCGGCGAGCTCTGACGTACAGGAATGCCTTGGGACACACTCGCAAATGTTTAGGATCAATTCTGAGGTTAACTGGGGTTTGAACTCAGCTCTGTCAGGTCTGATGTTGAAAAGAATCTCCAAAAAATCTGGGAATTAAACTATCCTTTACAACAAGAACTAACTTCAGTTTGGAAGACTTCGCATGGAAATTAGGCCTGAGCATGCAACTTCAGGAAGGCAGCAAAGCTTACACCCAGCTGTAAGGACGGCCGCTTTTGGGTTCTTGAATGATTAAAAAATAAAAAAGAAACCCAAGGATTCATGGACTGAAATCATAAACTAAAGAAAATATATTAATCTTAGGTCTACTCAACAATGTATTTACTCACTTAAAGAAATGGAGAGCAAAGAAAATCTTATTTTGCTAATACAATTTCAGTCACAGTGTCAGACGAAAACACGTCTGGAACAGAAATTAACGTATTCTATCTTCACATAAATAACCTGCCAAACTGGGGCATGGTAACACCTTCTAAATATCACAGTAATAAAAATTACTTCAAAACAAACAAAAAAGGATTCACTAACTCAAAGTGACAAAGTCAGAGGAAGAAAATTAAATTTCTAGTCTTTTAAACATTATTTTATTGGTCCTCCTCAGATCCTACTTTGCTGTAACTCTTTCATTATGCAAAAATGAATTCTACCTTGCACACTCTGCACCACATCTATTATTTTGATGCCTGTTCCTCCAATATGGGAGCACATATCCTAAAGGCGGCAATATTCTTAGCTCTCCTCTTTAAAACTATACATGGTTTGAAAGTACCTGTAAAGAAGTCCCGAAGTAAAATAGTATTTCTCAGTAAATTTTTCCCTCAGGCATTATTTTTGTATTGGCTACAAGGTATAGCTAATATATTTGAGAATTTGGAAAGTTAAGTCTAGTCATAACTGGTCGATGCCCTGAACAACTCCACCACCTTCAGCTATGCTTTATATTGGATTCCAGTTTATGATTCCTTCTTTGTAAAGAATATATTTTAAGTAATTGTTCAATTAAAAAAAAACATGCTGCTGTCTATCGCATTTTTGTTAGATCAATTCCACAACTGCACACATTAAAATAAAATCTATTGCAACATAAATAGAAGTGTTGCTTTATTATATATGTGCGTATATATGTGATATATTATCACCCAAGAAGGGCCATCTAAAATGCCACAGTTGCAAACATTTAAGACTGTAACAAAAATGACTGAGACTCTAGTATCGGTTTACTATCCCTCAACAATTTCCCTGACAGTGGAGTCAAATAATGTTGAATTATGGACCTTCTTGCAGGAAGTCTTATTTCATGTTCATTTTTTGATCATTTCCCTCATAGTTCCTATAGGAATTTGGCTCTTTGCCGATTTGCCTTTAAAAGTTTCTGCATCTGCAATTGGCTTGTGCATTATTAAACTGTAATTTTTGTCAAGCAATGCTACTGTGGTCAGGCTCAACAAGTTTATTTTCAGTAAGAAAAATACTGTTTCGTCCCTATAAAATCTAACTTACGCAGCTAATGCTCTTTATTTGGATGTGGTACTTTGTACCATGTTTTCCTTAAAGAACTTTCTAAAGGCTTTCTTGTAGACATGCTCTTGTAGGAGAATTTTACAGTTTGGACTAAAGCACCTGGGTGCCAAGGTGATGTGGCTTCAAGAAAACAGCCTCACGGTAACAGTTCAAGATTACCTACGAAATCGAATTTCTGTTGTTGGACTACAGGCAGTCTTTGGACTTTTTTTTTTAATTAGAGGGAGTTTTCCCAGACACATCACACAACAGCTGTGTTCTAAATCTTTCTGGGCTCTGACAAACACTGAAAATTTAAACATGCAAATGTTTGAAAAGCTAATGATTAAAAAAGGTTTATTTTGAAACTTTCGAGGATGACTGCAATTCTTCAGCTAGGTTTTTAAAAGTCCCGGGGTCTGGATGATTTTGAGTTCAACTCTCCCCAGCAAAAAGCCCAAACTCCTGCCTTGTACTTGGGGAGCCGTGACGGTAAACACCAGCTCTGTAGGTCTCACCCTGGCAGGCAGCGGGGTCGAGCCCGTGGGAGAAGGATGCTATTTTAGTGACCTAGTGCCACTGAGCTGGTTAAATCACTGAACAATGGTTAGTGTTATAGGGCTTTACTTTGCAAAATCTAGCATTAGTGTCATTGCTTTCTATTAACCGGGGGGACTTAAAGGCACTGGCTTTGAGGGGCCTATAGGGAAAGCATAAATAAGGGGAAACTAATAAATTAAAACTAAAAAACACCCTGTTAACTGTAACCTTTACTACCACAATATAAGAAAATGTAATTAAATCCATAATAAAAGCTTTTACATACTTACTCTTTTACTACCCTCCCAAGCAGAGCCGTGGGCAGGCGGGGGGCCCCATGCCCGGAGCCAGCCCCTCGCTCCCACCGCCCGGCCCTGCGCGCCCGCGCATCCCAGGGCCGCGCAGCCATAAACGCGCCCTGCGCAGTCACATCCTAATTAGCCGCCCCGGCGACCAGCACTCAACACCTTATTATTGAACCATTAGGGCCCCGATACTGCCGGCCGTGCCGGGGCCGGGCTTGGCACCGCACTTTACCGGAGGGCGCGGGGAACTGCGCAACCCCCGCGAACCCCCCCGCGCCGCCCGCCCGCTCTCCGCGGGTCTGATCCGCCAACTCATCGCCCGTGGGGGACGAGGGTGGAAAAGCGCATTTCTGCACCTTGTCCCTTCAACGGGGAAAGCAAAGCCGGCTCCCCGCGCAGCTCCGCGGGTGCGGAGGGGTAGGTGCGGGGCTGCGCGCCCGCTGCCCGGAGCGGAGCCGGAGCGCCCCGGGCGCGGCGGCGGCAGCGCTCGCACAAGCCGCGGGTGCCGGGGCCGGCCCGCGCAGCGGGAGAGCGGAGCGCAATGTCCGCGCTCCGGGCAACCAAAGGGGGGGAGCGGGGCGGCGGAGAAACACACCGACCCCCGACAACCCCAAAACTGTAGTTTCATTTCTTTAGCTTTCGCTTTAATAAAATAATGATTCGTTGGGAAAATGGGGTATAAATCTTCATTTTGGAGGCAATTAAAGTGTTGATTTCATTCGTGCCCCTGAGCGATTCTTGTAATTTGCTCAAATAGCTTTATGTACCCAGCACTCCAGAGCTTTTAGAAACCCATTTTCTAGTTAGACTTGTTGGATTACAATTTTTATTCAACAGCAGCAAGCCGAGTTTGCCTCAGCTAGACCCTGGCTGGAGGGTTCCCCTCGCTCTAAGGTGCTGCGCGGGGCTGGCGGCTCCCCGGAGCATCCTCACCAGCCCCGGGTACCTCCCTGCTGCACCACCCTCCACCCACTCTGCCAAGCTTTTCCCCTGCACAACAAAATTGGGTGGGAAAAAAATCCCTTCAAAACAACCTACCTATGTGCACATAAACCCCTTTTTAAAAGTTCATGCCTTCCTTCAAGCCTGCCTCCCCTGTCACAAACCGACAGCCTTTGGCAGATAGGAGAAAATATTTCAGATACTGCCCACACTGCAATGCAACGCACCTTCATGTCGGTGATCTATAAAATAACTCCCAGCTGACAGTGCCAGTGATAACAGCAAAGCAGCTGAGGAAACTCCTGCCTGCTTGGCTGCGCCTTGCTCGAACAAAAGGAAACCTCCAGAGTCAGGAGCAGATCACTCCTAACACTGTATTTACGTAGCTGATCAAAAAGAAGAAATAACTTGGGGGGTTTAACTAGGGATTTATTTTTTGTGCGTGTGTTTGAGGTCCCCTCTCTCAAAGGCAAAGCGCTGCTACCCCTCGGTTCAGAGCAAACAAACGGACCGTGAAAACCCCACCATTTCACCCAACTCGAATAAAAGCCAAATCTCAGTCACTACCATCATCCAGGAGCTTAATTTAGATCTGCGCACCTCCTGCATTAGCCCCAAACGCTCCCATGAAAAGGCAAGGATCCCAGCCTGCACCCAGTGGGAGGAGGGAAGGGAGAGGGGACAGCCAGCTCTCCCCACTCAGCTCACCCACTTTTCCCACCGCGTTGCAGCCGACATTAAAGGCCTGAACCATCCCAAACAAAACCTGGACAACCGTCACAGCCACGCGAGGCTTTGCTGGCTTGGCTTTGACTATATTTATTTTTTAAAGAGAGGGCTTGAAAACTTGAAAGATCAAGGAAAAGAATTTAAAACCTGAATCCCATTTTATTTTCTCCCTTTTTTTTCTATTAAGTAAAATAAAATGGGCGCGTTTGCAGCAGGCAGGCGTGCACAAAGCAATGTTCACTCAAGTCTAAAAGCGTTCGGCCAAGGAAAACTGACAAGACGGACTAATGAACCGTAGAGACGGGAAGAAAATAGCCAGTATTTGCTAGATTTCAAACCCTCTCTGTCTTCTCTGGACCACCTATCTCGGATTTTATTATTATTTTGGTCAACGGCTCCAGCCCTCCCTTCTCTAAGCTACCAAGAAGCCAGTGATTCACAGATACCACTTCTATTATTGGAAAGGGTAAATAAAATAAAGACAAAAATTAAAAGCGACAAGAAACAGGTCGAGTTTGCAGGCGATGCTTTTACAAGCTCATCTCGCCAGGTCGAATCCGGGAGCAAGCCTTAATGAAGCAATAATAGCCACATTATTCAAAAATTTTCATTTCGATGGAAATTTATCTAAAAGCGACTTAATCATATGCAAATAATAAAAGGAGGCGTAGTGACCCAGCAAGCGATCTGCATACAAATTTTAGCGTGTGCGACGTTGGCGAGATCATACCTGATCCGTTAGATTTGCTGATCTTGTTATGTCTTCACTGTCCGATTTTGATCCGCCCTCTCTATCGTCTATGACCAAATCGATAGGCATTTTTCCTTTCAAACAGCTAATATACCGGTGGCAGAAATTGTCACATAATTCGTGTACCTACATTATGATAGAGGTTAAAAAAAAAGGAAAGAGGAAAAAACAAAAAAGAAAAAGAAAGAAGAGAGAAGGGGAAAAGGGAAGAAAATATAATCAGGAATACATAAGTAAAATTGACAAGTGCAACCAGTCTCCCCCCTTCGCCCCTGTGACATCAAAAGTCCTAAATAGGGGAAACACACTGCAATTATCCCCCTGAGACCTCTAGACGCATCCAGAATTAGGAATAACTTTCTTTTCTCGCAAAATAGAGATATCCCAGAAAATTGACAGTGACAAGATGATTCACAGGCTACAACATATTCAACACCCGTGTTAAATTCATCTGCTCCCGGAGCTGTGGCCATTAGAGAGGTGACCTGCATGGGTGATATTTAAGGTAAACTATTTAATTTCATCCAGTTATTTCATCATAAAGCCTTTCCAAAGGGGTAGGAGGACAGAAAAAAGGATTAAAAAAAAAAAATCCACATGCACTGGGCTGAAATACATTATAGGCGTTCATGCCCTGAAATCCCCAGTTGCTCTGATAGACTTGTACCTGAGCCGCCTTTATTAATGGGCAGATTTTAACACATTTCGGTAGAGCAAGAACAACCTGACAGTTATGGTTAGATAAAGTGACTGAGGCTCACGAGAAACTTTTCAACTATTTAAAAACCTCTCAAAATGTTTATTTTTAGGAGAAAGGGAATTCTCTTCTAGGCCAGCTATCAATGACACGTAAAAAATCCTCAGGAAACCCAGAGCGTACTTCCAATTTAACGTGAGCTCGGATGACACTGCCTGCTTAGAAATTAGCATTCTCCCTCCGAAGATTTCTAAAACAGCCAACAAAAAAGTCCTGCGTTTAGGCTGCAATCTCTTTCTTCTGCTCAGAGGTGTACAATATTCCCAGAAATAAGAGACAGACAGAGCTATCAACTCTGCTTTGTCTCTGCAAAATGTTACAGGACAATCCGCGCCCTGAGCCTGACCTGCAGATGGCTCTTTAAAAAAAAAAAAATAAAAAAATTCCCCCTTCCAACTAACTGCAACCGAAGTCTCTTCTTCACCATCACTAAGAAAATACAATATCTATTTTTTTAAGTCACAGTTTCAGGGGCTTGACTGAACTAACCATTTCAAGTCTCATCTGCAGCACCACAGAACTGCAACTATTTATACAAAGCCAGCAAAGTATTACAATGAACACAAGGCCTGGGCGTTTGAGAGCTTGGTTTTAGAGGCTGAAATTGTAATTAAACTGCGAAGAGAAATGGACGCCAAGATTGGTCTTGACACTAATTACCAGAAAGAAAGACATTTATGCAAATTTACCAGAAGCCTGAACTTCAGCAGTACTGAAACGGAGGAGGAAGAAAGGAAGGGTGGGGGGGGGGAAGGTAGAGAGAAAGGGAGGGAGAGGGAGAGACAAAAATTACCTTCTCTAATTCCAACAGATGAAACCTTAATACTTGTATGGCTTGAATCATCTGCAAAGACACAAACAACATGAACATTAATCTCATTCCTGGATTTGGGGATATTTCCCACAGTCACCCCGGCCGCACTTTGTAACTTGACTTTTCTCTAGTAGTAAATAAAAAGTTGTTTTGATTTATGGCAATAACACTAAAACTTAATAGCGGTGGCTTTGTGCGCTGTTTAACGAGAAGCGATCTAGAGTTAACAAAAAAAAAATCCCAATTGCAACGAAGCAACTGAATTATACGGATCATAAACATTTCTTAAAAAAAAAAACAACCCTCTAAACACCATCACTGGCTCCTCGCTTAGTGAAAGCGGGAGCAGGTCTCCTACAGTGGAGGCAAAATATTTATCCTTAACGGGGGATGGAAAGAAAGAGAGAAATGACCTCATTTTCTGTGAATTTGCCACTGGTGCATCTCCAGCCATTGTAATCTTCTATGTCTCCCATCGAGCTGCTTAAAAGGTGGATGGAGGGGCTGGTTACAGTGGGGATAAATCCACGCTCCTCTTGGGCAGGCGAGCTCACCATCAAGCCCACCAGCTCCTCTTTGGATGGGGTTTTCCTTTATGCATATCCTTATGGGATTTTTTACTTCCAAGCAATTGCCACACCATATTTACTTGTAAATATAAAAATCATCACTGTAACAATTATAATTTTTAAAATCCATGTGAGAAATTTTCAATTTAGCACCACCAAACCACCTCACCAGATGACACAGAAGTTTTAAAAAAATAATAAATAAATGGGAAGGGAAGGGAGGGTGGGGGTGGGGAGAGGAAGAAGTGTTAACTCTTACCAAGTTATCCAGCTCAGGATTAGAGGAAAAGAGGGGTTTCTCTGCTCGGATCTAAATGTAAGAAAGGGGAGGAAAGGGGGAAAAAATAATAATAAAAATGATTTGAAATATGGAAGCAGAAAAAGCAGACGTTATTATTTCTTGCTTCATTACACTGTCGGGTCCATTATGTAACCTTCCGTGCAAAGCCCTGACTGCTGGATTTGGTACATCAGCCAAACACTTGAGCAAGTGAATCAAATACACTGAAAAATACCTATGGAGCTTCCCCGGCAGAGCCTGTCCCGGCTCCCGGGAGCCGCGCAGCGAAATTCCCGGCCGGGCACAGACCGCTCCACTTTATCCACTTTTTAAGGGGGGTAGTAAATGCCGAGATTTCCTGGTATCTTTTTTTTTTTCATGTTTTGTTTTGGTTGCGGTTTAGGGGATTTTTTTGTTTTGGTTTTTTTTTTTGCCTCTTTCAGTAAGAGAGGGGGGAGGGGGAAACGCGCATCTTTATCTCAACAGAGACTTGTTTTTCTCGATAGGATTTTTTTTCCCCCTCTTTTTTTTTCTTTTACTGTTTTCAACCCGGTTTTGCTGACCTGTTTGGCGAACACTGCTATGTCTTCATTGAAAGACTCAGAGGAGCAAACATCGCCTCCCGCTACCCCGGGCTCCCTGGGTGTGCATGTAGCTAATTCACATTTCTCAAAAATCAGTGCTAAAAGAGGGAACAGGGGGTGTCTGAAAGAAAATACAATAGTCACACACACAGAGGGGGGGAAAATATCATAACGAAACAAAAAAAACCCCAAACACAACAATAGTTAGTCCCACAGCAGCGTGCGTGGGGAAGGGGGCACCCACAGAGGGGGCTCCGGCACCCCCCGCCGCCTCCCGCAGCGTCCCGGCCCCCTTCCCACAGCCAGCCGGCCGGCAGCCCGGCATCTCCCCGGCCTTTCGGCACTGTCTGGCCGCAGATATTGTTAATACAACCTTAGGACAAGCCAAGAATAAAACCCAAGCCGGTTCCAGCAGCCATTTTGAATTAACTTTCCTTGTCTTTAAGAAAAAAAAAAAAAAAAAAAATTAAAATCCCTGATCTTACACTTCTATCTCTTATGCGTTTAATTCCCGCTTTCTGCTGGAGGACTTGCTGGGAGTGACAGGGGGAAAAAAACAAACCCAAACCAAGAGAAAAACAGAAAAAGAAACAATCCCCATGCAAATGGAAAGAAAAAGAAAAAGAAAAAAAAAAAAAAAAGATAGGAGAAAAAGCCCTCAAACCCTCCCAACACAGCTCCGACCCACTGGCAGCGCTGGCCGAGCCGGGCTCGCTCCCCACGGCCTGCCCGGCTCTCCGCCCCCCGGGGCTCCGCAGCCGCCGGCCCGCGGCGGGAACCAGGTGCTCCTGGGCAATCCCAGCTTGGAAAGCCTCCGCGGGAGAAAGGCAGCGTGTGCATCTGCTTCCCTCGCCCGTTTAATAATTTAAATAAATAAATAAGCGTGGGCGCACACACACGTATATATATGTATATTTATAAACAGGGATTTCTTTTTTTTTTTTTTTTTTCTCATAGGGCTTCATACTTTTTTCCTTCTGGGTACCTCACACCACCGACTTTTAACTAATCCTCCAGATTTCTGATAAATCGATAAAGAAACCAAACTCCATGAATTTTATTTTGCTCCCCCTTCTCCTCACTGTCCTGAGAGTGATTTTTAAAGGCTCTTAAACTTCCCTTCAAACTCCAGCTGGGCAAATACATTTTAAAAGCATCTGCGCCCAATGTAATAACCCCGTCAGCTCCCATCGCAACGGCCTAGAAGCTGCTTTAAAAGTTGCCTCATTGGGAAACATTCAATGCTGTCAGATAAAAGTTTTGTGTTTTGTTTGTTTGTTTGTTTGTTTGTTTTTTAAAAAAAAAAAAGAAAATTAAAAGAAAATCTAAAAATAGAAAGAGTTGAGAGAAGCAGCTCTTGAGTTCTCTCAGCACAAGGAAAGATGAACAAGGTGGAAAGTTGGGAGAAGCTCTCCAAACTCTCCGTGCTCCAAAACTCTGTGCAGAGATTTACCACCCGGCGCAGGTTGTGCCCTGGGAATATTATTTTCCACCTCCTCCCGCGGTGATGCCTGCCGCCCCTCCAGCAAGCTCCTTTTTTCCCGAGCCCAAGCGGCTCCCCGTGCCAGAGGGACCCCAACCCTCTGCCCCCCCACCCCCTAGACCAGTAAAGACACAAAACCAGGAGCGCGGCGCTCCTCCGCGCAGCGCTCCGCATCCCGCCCTTCCCCTCGCCGCGTTGCCCCCCGCTCCATCCCGCGCAGGTTGCGCGGCACCCACCCGTAGATGGCATCTTTATCTCTCTTGAGGGCGTCGTTGACGGAGGCGCCCATGGCGGGGGGCATGGCGTTGGCGTGGGCGGCGTGCGGGTACTGGTGCGAGTGCAGCGGCGGCCCGTGGTTCAGGTGGTGGACGGGCTGCATGGGGCGGGCGCCGTGGGGGTCCCCGTACATGGTGGTGGGGATGCCCACCCCCTCCATGCCGCCGTAGTGGGGCAGCTCGTCGTACTGCGGGGCAGAGAGAGCAGAGAGGCGTCAGGGGGAGGGGGGGGCAGCGCCCCCGGCAGAGCTGCGCTCCCCGTCCCACCCCGGGGACGAGCCGCGATCCCCCCCGAGCGCGCCCGGGCTCCGCGGCGCCGGCCTGGGGAGGGAAAGCCGCCCCGGGCCGGGAGCAGAGGGGCCGGGCTGCTCCGGCCCGGAGCCCTCCGAGTCTGGGGCGAGGAGAAATGACAACAGCAGCAATAATAACAATAATATTAATAATAAAATAAATAAAACTGAAAAAAACCCCACCCCAAAGTTCCCATCCCCAGAGTTCCCAGCCCCCCCCCCCACCCCGTGAATGGAAGCGGTTCCCGGAGTCCAAATTTCTCTCCGCTAAACTTTTTCCCGCTGATAAGAAGTCAGGTACCTCACCAGCGAGGATGCAAAAACTTCAGCAGCAGTAAACAAAACCAAACCAAACCAAAAACGAGAATGAGCTATTTGCGGATTTCCAGCAATTCCACGCGAACACAACTTTTAAAGCCGAAAAGCTGGAAACGTTCGCCCGGGCTCTCGGGATTTTGGGAATGCCTTTTTTTTTTTTTTTTTTTTTTTTTTTTTTTTAAGGGTTTTCTTTGTTAAAGATTAAGGACCGAAAGCTACCGCGGTTCCCAGGCAGCGGGGGAAACGGCCACTTTTCATCTATTAAAAGCGAAGGTGTGAATAAACACTTTTAAAGATCCCTGACACTTGCTTGGACCGAAAGAGTAAAAGGCAAGTTGTCAGCAGAGGAACTTTCTTTCCCAACCAGCTCTCGGACGGCGGCAGGCAAATTAAGCAAGAAAACGTCTTCCCAGGTCTTTTCTCCTTACCTAAATCCCTGTTCACCCGACTATAGCTGATTTATTTTTTTATTTCTCAAAACTTCAATTTAGGAGGTAGTTAGGAAAAAAAAAAAAAAAATCGCACCCAAAATAGAAACAATAATACACATGGTAGTGAATGCTGTTAACTTCCAATTCAAATTAAAGTCAATTTCTTTCTAAAAGAGTGGGGGGGTTTGCCCACTGCACTGCACCTTTTAGGATAGATTATATATATTAAAAAAAGGGGGATGAGAAAAAAAGGAGGTAAAGGAAGAAAAAAAAAAAGTTGTGCTTACTCCCAGCCAGAGCTTATCTTCTGAAAGTGAAGCGGTATATCATCCCTAACACAGCAAAATGCTCAGAGACATGCACACATTCAAATATTTCAAGCACTGGTGATTTTAAAAAATACATTGGTAGGACTAGAGCTACAAAACCAACAAATACAGAGGCTTGGACATATTCACTTACGTGCCTGTATGTCATTAATGTATAGAAAGCTCGCCTCTTCCCTGAGAGCTCCAGGATGGGGAGTAAAAGAATCAAGAAAATAGCAATATACACAGGTTTTAAGCCTGCAAGTACAACTGATAAACCCTCCCGCTGCAGGACACCGCTTTGTGCCCCTACTCCAAAAAGAAGAAAAAAAAAAAAAAAAAAAAAAAAACTTTTTTCGCAGTGTCTCTGTCAGCCACGTTTCAATATTATTTCACATTTGAAATCCATTTTTTTTAATCATACGTACCCTTTGCGCCATCGGCCTGCTTGCTCCCTTCCTACTTCAACTTCTAATATATCCTCTTTAAGGCCAGTGTGAAAAGAAAGAAACACGAAGTTCCCCCCCCTCACCCCCAAAAAAAGGCAAAAATCCCTTAGCGTCTCCAGCAATGGAAGCAATCGAGTAAAATCTTCGGCTTGCTGGATCTCAGCGAAGCGATACGGTAACTCAGCATTAAAAAAGGAGGAAAAAAATTTGAAGAAAAAAACATCAACTCTCCCTCCTTCTTTCCTTCTTTTTTCTTTCTTTCTTCCCTCTCTCCCTGTCTCTCTCTCTTACTCTCCCCCTCTCGTTTCCAAGACAGCAGCGGGGCGAAAGCAAATATCCTTTCCCCAAATCAGTTTTTTTTTTCTTTTTTTTTTTTTTTTTTTTTTTTTTTTTTAAAGTGCCCCTCAAACCCAACTACCAAGTCTCATGGCTTTTTGCCACTCCGGCTGTCAATCACAGGCGAGGTTGTCAAGGTGGTGAATGACTGATGATGATCCGCTGCGTGTGCTCCCACCGCGCAGGACACCGCGAATGTTAATTTTCGAGTGCGATCACCCAAAAAAAAAAAAAAAAAAAAAAAAAAAAAAAAAAAAAGAATAAAAATTTAGAAAAAAGAAAAAAAATTTGAATCGAGGGAGGAGGAGAAGGAGGGGGAAAAATTAAAAATTAAAAAGGCTCGCTAACGCGCCGGCTCTCCTTTTATTATGGTTATTATGATGATGATGATGATGATGATGATGATGGGGGGCTTTTTTTTTTCGCTCCTCCTCGGATCGCTCCTAATTCCTCGCCGGCGCCGGCTCGCTCTGCCCCTGCGCGGCCGCCGGGCGAGGCTGGCGGAGGCGGGCCGGGCGCGGGTGCCGTGCGGGGCGGGCGCGGGAGGAAGGGCAGCGGGGCGGGATGGCGGGAGGGGGAGGCAGGGGGAGGCGCTGCCGCCGCCGCCGCCGCGGTCCGAGCGCTGCCGTCCGTCCGCCGCCGCCGCCGCCGCTCCGCCCGAGCGCAGCGCAGCGCCGGGCTGGAGCAGACTGCGGGAACCCGGAAGTAGTGGTGGCCATAACAGGTCGCGTCTTACACAATGCGCTGGGCGGCAGCAACTCCGCCACCGGCGCAGGGGGGCGCGCCGCCCGCCCCGCGCCCGCGCAGCGCCGCGGGTTGGACACACCGCCCCCTCCCGGCCCTGCCCTCCGCGCCCCCCCGCGCGCACGCGGAACGCGCGCCCGCCGCCCCCCGGCGACCGCGGGGGCGCTCCCGTCGCCTTTGTCTGGCGGCGCCGCCGCCCCGCGCAGCGCCCGCGCAGCGCCCCGGGGTCGCGCCGCCGCCCGCCCCTCGCTCCGCTGCCCGCCTCGCCGGGCGCCCCCCCCTCCCCGGCGGCTCCCCCCGCGGCCGCCGGCCGAGTGAGCTCACCCGGCCCCCGGCCGCTGCCGCCGCGCCGCCGCCGACCAATCAGCGCCGCGCCGCCCCGCGCCGCGCCCCCATTGGTCCGGGCGGGAAGCGGGGCTCGGACCGGCGCGCCGGGGGGGGGGCGCCCCCCCATCCCCGTCCCCGTCCCCGTCCCCATCCTTATTCCCATCCCTATCCCCATCTCCTCCGCCGAGCTCTGCGGGCGCGCTGTCCTGCGTGGGGCGATCCCCCCCCGCCGGTGCCTCCATCCGCCAAGACGCGGGTCCGCTCCCTTGCGTTCAAAAGCACAGCCATCCCTCCCCGCAGCCCCCCCGGTCCCCGCCGGCCTGGGAGCGGAGAACTCGCCGTGCCCCTTCCTCCCTTACCTGCGGGCCGAGCTGCGCCGAGCCCCGAACGGGCGCTTGCGGGAACAGCTGCCCCGACACTATCGCATCTTCCGCCCGGGCAACGGGGCGGGAGGAGGAGAGCCCCCGGTACAGCGGACTGAGCTGCTCGGGGGAACGGGGGAGTGACGGAAGGGTTCCTCTGGTAAACCCCCTGGGGCAGAAGGGACGCTCCTCCGCTGCTGCCGGACCCCCGGGGGCGGCGGGCAGCGGCTCGGCCCCCGCCGCCACGTCTCAAACTTCGGGGAAACCCGTTTCGATCCCCCCTCCCGCCCCCTTTCTGCTAGGACCGGCTTTTTATCCCGGCGAGAGAAATCCAGACCTCTCAGGTAAGAGCCGTTTTCATGCAGTGACCCCCACCCACCCACCGGAGCCCCGCGCGTGGGGTTCATTTCTCTGGTGATTTCCCCGGGGAGAGGCGCTTGGTGACCATTCCCCACCGCAGCGGTCCCTCGCAGGGGGTTGCTGTGACCCAGCTCCCAAGGACGCCTTTCCTCCTCTTCCCATCCTCTTTTCCTTCCACCCCCCCACCCCTTCCACCATGAAAAAAAAAAAAAAAAAAAAAAAAAAAAAGAAAGAAAAGAAAAGAAAAAAAAACCACCCCGAAAGACCCTTTTGCAGCGTCTCCACCAGGCCTTTATGAGCTTAATTCAGAGCAACTCAGCCCGAAACACTTTTACAATGTAATTACAGCCCTACAAATTGTTTGCCCAAACCTCATCCTGGATAAGGATTTTACAATTAGCAAACAGTTATTACTCTTAGGGCTCGCTGTGAGGAACTGCTCAGTTCGCCTCTCCGCCCGTGAGAGGCCGGCCAGAAAGAAGAAAGAAGGGAAACTTAAAAAAAAAAAAAAAAAAAAAAAAAAAAAAAAAAAGAGGGCTAATCCGGACAGCAATTAATCATCTATTAAACGGGAAAAAGTAAATGGCCAAATCCGCGCTATCCTGGTAAACTCCTGCCGCGGCGGATGTGCTGCGCTGCAGCCGGACCCGGGCAGCATCTTGCCCAGACGCCTTTTTAGGAAAGCAACTCTGCTTGGGGTTTTTTGGGGTTTTGGTTGGGGTTTTTTTTCCCCTCCAAAAACTTGCTGTTTTGCGGGAGTCTATTTAAGCCCGTCCATCGCCTGGCGGAAAGGGTGAGGGGCGGGGGGAAATACGGATAGGGGAAAAACAATAAGGAAAGAGCGAGGGGATCTGGTGGTTGCGGCGGGCCAGGCATCGGCCTCGCTGCGGAGCGCTGCGCGCTTCTACGCGCTGCTGCGCGGCCCCCCCAGACCGCGGCTGGGCCTTTGGCGAAGAGATCCACCGAGCTGAGGCAAAAAAAGGCGTCGGAGGAGCACGGAAGCCTCCTCCACAAGGTGGAATCTGGGTCCATTTGCTTATCGGATAATAAATGAGGCTTTTAATCAGGCTGAATTTCCCAGCTTAAGGAAAGAATTAGTCATACCTAGGAACAATCAAATGGTTTCTAGCTGGCTTCCCTGCCGCCTTCCTAGCAGGGATTTGGGAGGGGGGGGCGGTGGGACGGGGGGAGAATTAGCATCCAAGTGTGCTCTTTCACCATTAATAGTGAAATTTGAAAACTGAAATAGGAACAACCAGAGGAGAGAAACAGACAAGAAACCGCAGAAGAAAGCATTGGAAAGGCGGCCGGGAGATAATCCAGGAATGCTTCAGATAAGGAAGGGGGGAACGATACGTGAGGAGATACCCGAAAAGTCAGAGCCTGATGGAACGGCTGAAAGAAGGACGGGGGATGGGGGCGATACCCGCACTTGTTTAGAGCCTGTTAAAGGTCAGATCGGGGTGGGGGGTGGGGTGTGGATGATCATAAAAGGAGTTTAAAAGCGAGGGGTTTAAGCGCGCAGAAGAAGCGCAGCGCCAGGATTTGGGGGGTTTGTTTACTGGCTCCCGATGCAGAAAACAAAAGAGCGACGGGTCCGTCCGGAGAGTCAGCCCGAGGTCAGCCGGGGCTGCCCCGCGCCCGCCACCGGCACAGCTCGGGCCCTGGGTGCCGCGGCCGCCCTGCGCCCCGGGAACCGCGGGGGCCGGGAACGGGAGCAGGGGCTGCCCGCGCACCCCTCGGCCGGCCCTGACGCTTGCAGAAGTTATAGAGGGGTTTGATTAAATAAATGGAGGCCTTCATAAAAATATTTTCTAATAAAATTTATGGTTGTCTTAAAAGTTTCCAAACAGCGCTATCATTTTTTTTTTTTTTCCTTAAAATTAACTGGGAAATGAGTTACTGGCCGGGATTTTCGAGACTTCAACGGTGACAGCAGCGCTGGCGGCGGGAGTGAAGGCACCCACACACAAAAGGAGTCTTACAGGGACATAAGTTGCGACGGCTGCCAGGTTTTCCCCGCGGCGGCACCTCGGGGTAGCCCGGGCAAGGCAGCGCAGAGCCGACCTGTGCCTTGCCCTTCGTATTTCACACTACAAATAGAAAATTTCAGTCTAAAGTCCGTAGACTAACCCCTGAGCCGGCAACGCCATGGTGTTGGGGTTGTCGAAGGTTTTTTTCTTACACCATTTAGGTTCTACAAGTTCATTTGTGTTAATTTCGAAGCGCTGCTCCACGCCGGGGTTCGCGATGATCCCTGCCTTTAGCCCATTCGCCCCCGGTGTTCCGTACTCCCTGCCTATGCCAAACCCTCTTTCTTTCCCGTCGATATTCCTATACTTCTCGTTGAATTAAACAATTATAACAATAAAAGAAATTGCTGAATAAAACTGTGGCTGCTTAATTAAAAAAAAAAAAAAAAAAAAAAAAAAAAAAAAAAAAAAAAAAGCCGCTGGGCTGCTCTGCGTCCCAAGGATTGAGCTGTTGTGCCGTCTACTGGGAGACGGGGAAACTACAGCCAGAAACGCTTCCAAATTTTCTACGAGAGAAAAGTCCAGTTTTCGGCAATTTGGAGGGGTCGGAGAAGCCCAAATGCCCAGTAGAATAGCGATCCGAGACAAAAAACGTCTTAGACACACTTACGTTTTCCTTAGACTGCACCTGTATAATTGTATAAAAACTCCGCTTTTAATTGTTTAGGATTTTACTGACTGCAGACCGTGGAGCAATGATATGGTAAAGGTGGTTTGAGTTTACCCGTGCGAGGCAGTGTCACATTAGGTGAATCAGTAGCAAAGAGGAATTCTATTTAAAAAAAAAAAATATATATATATTTAAAAAAAAGGCAGAGGGGGAATATTTGCGGACGGTTTAAAACCTTCTCCCCCGCCACCAGCCTGCTGCAGCAGCCTGTGGGCAGAGGGAGATCCCAATCCGGGCAGCTCCCAACCGGTGATGCTCTCGGAGGGCAGTGGAGGCAATCACTTTGATGCCAGTCCTTGGTGGAGCACAGGAGGGGAGTTTACGCCGGCTCAGCGCTAGTCTCGGTTTAGAGGAAGCAATGACGTTGCTGTTTTAAGTTCCCGAACCTTTGCCCGTGCCCGAGCCGCGAATGCTCCCAGGCAGATGTAGCCTAACTGGGTATTTCCCCTGTCCCCTCTCCCTGACCACTTGCTTCTCCGCTCCCGCGACGCGTGGACTTCTCTCCTCAAAAAATACAAAGCACAAGACGAGATTAAAAAAAGAATGGGGAGGAAAGTCTTTGTTTTTGTCTAAAAAAACCCCAAACCCCAAACTTCTAACATAAACCCTTGACTTTTACGAGGCGAGAGCGGCAGAAGGGCTGTGAAATGCAAAGTCTTTCTCGTATTTACAGCGTTAGCAGCCGACTGGACACGCAGATAAAAATCTAGTGGTCTACGTGCACTCCAAGGAATGTTTTAAAGCAAAGATCTCTAAGCGCCTGTTTTCAGTCCATACATATGCCCGCACGCAGCCTAAAAAGACGGAGACACCCACGTAGTCGAACAATAGTGGGGATTTCTTTTAATAGGTTAAATGAAGGTATAAGCAAACCCTCCTGCCACTTGTGGCACACCAGCTCCGACAGCTCTTTGCCTTCAGAGCCACTTACCAGAGTTCAACAGAGGGTGACATTAGCTTAAAATATTCGATACTTTCTTTTATTCTGGAGACTTTTCCTGCTTCTGCTGGGCTAAATTCAGCTCCCAGTTCATCTCTGCGTGTAAAATTGCTGTCTTTGAAGGAAACAACAACCTGCCTAATCCTTTTGTTTTTATTTTCTTTTGTTTTTATCGAGAAGGTATTACAGATACTTTCTTCAGTGTACGTAAAGCAGAAATTAAATGATTATGTGTCCCTTGTGAAAGAAGTCGAAGGCCACTCTTCTAAAAAGTTGAACGAAGTATTTTACCCTTTCAAATGAGACTGAAAGTACTTGCAACACTGTACAAGAAGCAAATTAGCGAGTAACAAAATAAAACCTCAGTTTGAAGCGACATAGAATTTAATATTGGTGTCTGACAATACTTCGGCTGAACTAGAGCAAAGTGGAGTTTTGTCAGAGCTTTTCGATTTGATGTTTCCCTCCAAACTGATTTTCACTATTGCTCCATTCCTATTACCTAAGTCCATCTGCAGGTCGGCTAATGAGCCCATTCGCAACATTATTTCGGCGTGCCTCTGATGCCGATCGCTGAGGATGGCCATTCATCCGAGCGAGGATCTGGGGCTGTTCAGCCCGGTGGGATGGGACCCGGAGCTCTCTGCAGGCTCGGAACTCTCGGAGGAGACTTCCCGCAAACGACACCATCTAGGAAAAATCGGGTTACAAGTCAAATTGCAAATCAATTACGCTTTATAAATTAGAAAAACTAAGGAAAATAAGAAGCAAAGCCCTGCGCCCCGGAGCGCGGTGCCCGACGGGGCTCGGGGCGTTCCCGGGATCCCCAGCCCCGCCAGCCCGACGGCGCCGGGCACCGATCTGTGCCTGGGCTGCGAGGGGCTGGAGGCAGGGGAGCGTGTCAGGGTCCCCGCAGCCCCCGTCCCGAGAGTTACAGCTGCCCGCGGTTCCCCCAGGACAGCTCTGACCGCTGCTATCTGCATCAGGGGGTATATTATCACAGGCTTTTGCATAATTGCATATTGACTTTACTAAATGGATCTGCGGAGCTGTTTAAACATCCCTCTCTTCCACCCGCAAACAATTCTCTCGGCAAGAAAGAAAAAAAATACCGGAGTGTGGGGAGCTGCAAAAGAGCTTCCAGTTGCTCTTGCTCCTTCATTTTGTAGCTTTTCTTTGGGCACAAGCGACTCAACTCGAAGCAGTTTGGATCCAAGTTGGTGCACAAGAATGCAGCAAATCAGAGAGGATCTACAGTAGTGTGGGTGACAGCAGGATGGGTATCTGTCATTCACTTTTGAGTCTGAGAGGTGGGTACATCGATATATGTGTCTCTGAGCTCCCACAGACAATTTTGGCCAGCTATGACTCCTGTGAGAAAAGCCTCTATGGGTACATGTGTGCATGCACAATGAAGGACTGCTCTAAGGACAGCTTAGGAAAACCCCTCCTTGTTAACCATTTTTAAAACCTCCCTTACAGCAGAGTAACTCAAACGTGGCACTCCCCTTTCCCCACTCACAGCGGTGCCCCAGAAGCCATATCAGCCCCAAACCAGAAAGCCAGGCTTAGCCTCCAAGGAGAGGAGTGCTCATCCCACTGCCAGCCCTCTCCATGCTGCAGAGGCAGCTGCCCTTGCCCTTGAGCCTTGCAGGGGAAGGCGGCCTCCTCCCTCACCAAGGCTGTATCCCCAAAGCAGCAGCTGGGAGAAGCAGACAGGGAAGGGGGAAATAAAAGTGAAGGAGAGAAGGAGGGGAATCGGGGAGGGAGGCAGTGAAAGCTGCACTTTCCTCCAAGCAGAGCAAGCATCCCCTCGGAGGGGCCCCAGACCCAGGAGCTGCCTCCCGAGCCCTGGGCCTCCTCCTCAGCCCTGCAGCCACGGTGGGGACAGCCCCTCTTCCTGGCTTGGCCCTGAATTCTCCATGTGGGCCTTGCAGGTCTGCTTTGAGGGGACTGAGATGCACAGGGACTGGGCCAGGCTCAGACACTGGTTCCAGATGGGAAACTCCAATGGTCCAGGGATTCTGGGCATCCTTCATAATAACATGATGGTAACAGTCTCTTTCTGGGCTTGGTTAAAGGGTTCATATAAAAGCTCTGCTGGGATCTGCAGCTGTCAAGAGGAAACTCCAGTCAGAATAATCCACCAAGATTTACCAAGAGAATGTTTGCTTACAGCTTACCACACTAGGGCACTATTTTTACCTTGAGGAAGCTAGCTTTCCTTGAAAAGCTGTTACTACACCTTGAAAAAATGCTTTCCTGCTCTTATGTTCAATTTAGTTGTGAGAAGAAGACATGAAATCAGATAGACATCCAGACTGTGGAAAGGAAGTACTTTTTATGAGGAACCAAAGAAACATCTCACAGAATCATCAACTTAGCTCTCCTGCAATGCTATTTTATTGCATTAAGCAGAATTGAGAACAACTGAGTACTCTCTTTTTTAGATAAGAGGGCTCTGAGGAGGGCTATCCTGCATTCAACATTTCAGCTCAGATTTTTAAAGACATTTTGTATCTTTTCTCAACACAACAGTGACCACAGCCCATTGAAAATTTGGCACCTATTTTCTGCAAGAGATGTAAACCATCTTCAGTGAATGTGGATATTAAGTCCCACTTTAGGGGTTGCCTACCAGCCAACTTTTATTGCAAGTTACTGGGATTAATTTCCTAAGTCACGTTTTGAGAAGGGCTGCATCTGAAGGCAGATATGCATCATAGCACATGTAGACATGACCAAAGTAGCTCTGAATCCCACTGTGGTGGTGCTAATTAAAGTATGTCAGAAGGCTCTACCCACCCAAGCAGTTCCCCAGGGATTTTGGGGACACTGAATTCTTTGCCTCACCCCTCTTCTTGCCTCAAAACACTTTTATGACTCTGCAGATGCAAACATGATCAGAACAGAGTTAAGTTTATGAGATACCATGCAGATGCACTAAACCTCCTATTGCTTCAGTCTCCCTCTCCATTTCTAACATCCCTATCAGTTTGATCTTCCTCGAGTGCGTCCCCTGAAACAGGACCACTCACCCAAATAATATGTGACAGGTTGTGGTTTAGGGGGTGCCACTGTAGCAGCTGAACATCTTATGAGCATGTGTGCTCAACAGGAAATCCTCATTCTATGACAGAGCACTTGAAACACAGAAAGTTTTCAAGGGCCTCAACCAAAAAAACGTGAGACTGCAAGAAGGAAAGGCAAGATGCTTTGTCTCTTGGGCTTCTGCTGGAAGACAAGCTGTTCCCACCCCTCTCTTCATTAACTCATAAACAGAAACTCTGGACCTTACCCAGATCTCTCCCCCCACAGAATATCTTGCATTAAATTATTTTTCTAATATCATCCAAGATCATATTTTTCCTTTTATGTTTCCAAGTTGAAGTTTATTATAGTTGTCTACATTGCTGATCAGTTGTAACCCTTTCTATCACTTTCCTGTCCTTCCTGCTATTTGGAACACCTCTTACTTGGATCCCCTTCAAATTTTGTTACAGTACTACTCACCTCATTTTTGTACCAAGCCCATTCTGCCTTGCATTTACTGTCACCAAACTTGAGGACACAGCTGTTCCCTCTCTTCTGCAGCACCACCAGATGCACTTTTTTTCCATTTCTTTCCATAAACAGTTTGCCTCTCTGCTGATGAAGAGACCCTGGCTGGGTTTAACCAGTGCCAGTCACATTGTCCTTACCATTAGTGTTACATTTCTAGTTATTCTTGCTTCTTCCCAAAGCCTTTGAAGTAGTGTAGAGACAATTTGATTCATTAGTACACTCAGCCTTGCAGTAACTCTAGCTTCTGCTTTAGTTTCTCTATTAGAAGCACATGTTGGGTCTGTAACTTAGGGGAAAGCTCCATCCTCTGACTTCCCCACACAGCTCAAATTCTGCTCTGCCTCACTGAACACGAAGGACTGGTGGCTTTCTGCCCTGGCTTTCCATACCTGGGAATGCCACATCCCTCTGTACTGGTATGACAAAGTTGTGAGGAATATATTTTCTCTTTCTGAGTGTCTCCACACTAGAGGCTTTTACAGCAGTTGCATATATTTGCAGTTTTCTTCAAATTTTTCCAGAAAAGCTGCAATTATCCCAAATATTTGCTTACTGGCATCATGTAGGCTGAGATCCATCAGCAGCAGTTATGTCACCTTCATTGTCCTTGTTGGATCTGGAGGCAGATAAACCATCTCATTTCTTCTTCTGGCCTTTGGGATGCAGGGCCAGGCTCCTCCCTGAGGTGCCACTCGACAGAATCTTTTGCCTTCTTGACTCAGGTGACTCCTAGAGCTATGTACCACATAGTACTCTCCAAAAGTGGCAGTGTTGGCACCAAGAATATAAAATGTGGCTTGACATACATTCCTTGCCTGGTCTGGTCTGCCCTGCTGCTGTGCTATGTCCCACAGAGGGTTTTTACCTCCACTGATTGCTTTTCACTGCCCAATAGGTTTGTGTGTTCCTCCAAACACACGCCAAGACCATCACAAAGAGCCACTAGCTCTCAGAGAAACTTTACCTCATGAATGTGTTAAAAACCCCCAGTGTTTCAAGGAAGAGATCTCCTAAGAAACTCCATCATGGGACCACTTGCTGCTCTGGGCATGTAGTTTATTCCATTCTGTCTTTCCACTTTCCAGTGCTTTTTATAAAGTTCTTCTTACCTGCCTGTCTCTTAATATAGATTTTGTTGAGGATGCCAAGCCAGCCTGCCTCATGTTTTCCCTTGGATCTGTTCCCTGCTCCTAGCCAAGGTTGCCTGTGGATCCTGCTTTGAAGTTCTTCTGTGACACATTTGCTGCCGTTGGTGACTCTTCCTTTGGCTGACATCACCTCGGGGGTCCCTCTCCAGTGGGCTGAGAATCACATTGCCTCTTTGATCAAAATGAAATTCATTTACAAGCGCCCAATGAGCCAGCACAAACAGACCCACAGCTAGACAGAACTAGCTGACATAAAAACATGCCAGTTTTAACTTCAGCTGAATTCTTAACCTAGCTAAGATGAACTCAGAGTTTAAAAAAAAATTCAATTTACAAGCATTTTCTGTTTGTTTAGCTCAAATTAATCCCTTATCATCAAAATCAATGTTAAGATCAGGTTAAATCAAAGTGTCCATATAGCACTTTATCTCTGTATTTTAGAAAGTTCAAATAACTTTTATGCTTGGAAAAGGCCTTTTTCTTGTGACCAGCTGATTATGAACGATGTTCAGCTCCAGCAGGTCTGGGTGAAGACCATGGAAGCAGATGGATCTCAGTGATGCTGGAAATCAGACCCAGTCTCAGCACCTATGGCAATTCAGCCTGCACATCCTTCAACCCCCAATAAAACCCAGCTCTCAATGGCTGTTCCAAGGATCTGAAGTGGGCAGTCTTTATGTTAGAAACGTTCATTTTTCTTTGTGGTTATACCTTGAGACTCTGCATGTGTTTGCGAAGTTATTTTCCTGAACCCAATAAGCAACAACAGCTCTCTAGCATAAAAATGAGGGGCTTCAGCCCAAAAGATTACCTTCACTTTACCAAATTTTTCCTTTTCAAGTACTTATAACTATTGATGGCTGTGTGAAATCATCTTGGAAGGGAGGGAGGGAGGGAGGGAGGGAAGGAAGGAAGGAAGGAAGGAAGGAAGGAAGGAAGGAAGGAAGGAAGGAAGGAAGGAAGGAAGGAAGGAAGGAAGGATGTGCACTGGCACCCGTACCCATGCCACCACCCTCCTTTCTATGCAAAGTCATCCATTATCCATTACCTCACCAACAGGAGTGGATAACCTGAATTTATTTTGATACTGCCTTTTTTTTGATTGGCTTTCTTTGCTGTTGAGCCTGTAATTTAGTTTTGCTGCCATAAAGAGTTAACCCTGGGGGGTAAGCTATGAAGCAATCCCTGGAGATATTTGACTGTCTTGACACATTGGCCAGGATTTAATATTCAGGTTTTCCTTTTCCCCCAAGACCCAGAGAAATGATGGGTTATCAAATATCACTGGGATTACTGGTAGAACTGTTCTCTTGCCAAAAAGAGGGTGCAAGCTTTCATGATGGGAAGAAAGGTCTGGAATAAAAAAATTTGAGCTCCGGAATCATGAGGCATCAGATAATCAACCTGGTCCCTTCACTTTCTCACCCAGTGGGATCTTATTCCCAGGCTGGCTTTATGTCAGTACAGGGACACAAAAGCAGAATTTATGTCCACTAGTGTGCATTAACTCCTGTCCTAACCAGTACTAATTACCGCTAATTATATGGGACAGTGTTAATTCTTTTAGCAGCATTATCGCTGGCCTTACACTTCTGAAAGTGCCTTTGGGTGAGGCAGCTCACTTTGAAGAGATATTTATGTGGGGAATAAATACAGAGTAGCTAATACACTGTAAATTTACACCACTGGATAGCAGGCTTTAAAGGAGGTCTTTGGGCACAAAGACAGACAAACCCTTGAGTAAGAACTACTCAATAGAAAAGGTGGCAGGATCACCCTGGGTGATCTTAGGAAAGTAATTTTGATCTGGCATTTCTCTCTGTAAAATTGGAAAAATAATATGTCCTTAACCCTCTCAAGGGTATAATATTTACTTTCTCTGCCTTGCCAATCATTCTTTTTGCTTTTAAAAAATATTCTCCAAATCCTAATTGTTTTTATGTGTCTGCAGTATGAGCCATAAAAGACATAAACCTATCATATTTTTCTATACTGTATTTTCCCCATTGTGTTGTACTGTTAACGTGAGTACTTTGCTGTGCAGAGGCTTGGCTGTTTGCTGAGAGGATGAATTAAGATACGCAAAATGCTTCAGCATCTTGGCTGAGTGGCACTGCAGAGCTGGAAGGTATCATTAGACCAAATGGCTTTTTTCTGCAGGAGTGAGAAGCCCAGATATTTTTCAGAGGATTAAGAAAAACCAGTTCATACTCCTCTGTGACCTCCATCCTGCAAATGCAGGGCAGGAGGCTACAGCTTTGAATCACAAAAGTCCCTTCACTCCCTGTAGCTTGGGTGTTTCTCAGATGACCCCAGTCCACCCTGGCATCAGCATCTCTGCAGTTCAGCTTGGTATTTCTCCTTCCTGAGTCTGCACAGTCACCATGAATACTCAGCAACATGGTCCTGGATGGTTTTGTTGGTGTGGCTGTCTCCTTCAGCAAGAGCATTAAGTCAGGAGGCTTTGCTGCTAGACCATTATTGTCTTTTCCCTCTTGTCCCCCCAACAAGGGGCTGGTCCTACCAGTCCTTCAGATCCATGGAGAAAGGCCAAAAATCTCCACATAACCAGTGTATGCATCAAACCAGGCTGTCTCTGCCTCTGAGGGCTTCCCACCTTTGGAAGGACCCTTGCCCTTGGGTCCCTCCTGCAGTCTCACTGGCAGCTGATGATTTTTCAGCCTCTCCCATCACTGGGATTTAGTTGCTGGTCTCTGGTTACTGAGCAGGTAGACGTGGCAGTGCAGTGCCTGAGAGCAGTGCTGGGGCACTGATGATCTCTGGGGCTTCAGAGATGATCTCCACATGCATAGCTCCACAAGACACCCTGAAGAGGTGCTTCTCCCCTTCCAGGAGTAGTAGGCTGGGACACCCTTTCCACCCACCAGACTGGAAATAACTTCTCCAGCCTTTTTTGCTGCTCATGCAGCAATGCCCTTGTCAGGCTTGGGGATCTCTAACCTCAGGCAGAGTGCACCTTCCCCAAGCTGCTTTCTCCAGGACCCATGTCCTATATTTGGGATTAGTTTCATCCTTTCCCTAACCATTTGGCTATATAAAATCATTTTTTTGAGCGTTTCTCTCAACATTATGTCCAGTAACCTGGAATCAGATGTACCACAAATGGCTTTTAAGTAAGTTATCTTTATATCTGCAGATGGATGCCAAGGTTCTTGACCCTGAATAAAGCAATTTTCCATCTGCTTTTATGGTTTTTAGGTGAAAGAACAGGAGTCTTGTTTGTCCAAATACAGCAATAAGAAATATGCATCAGTGCTGGGCCTGGACGTTTGGCTGTCTCCTCCTCTGCCTTCCCTGCCTCCTTTTACAAATAAGAGGCAACATTTGGCCTTTGCAATCAAAATGAACTTTTGCACTCACTTCTCTCTCAATTCCAAAAATTTTAGATTTAATAAAAAAAAAAAAAAAAGAAAAGGAGGGAAACTGAACTTGCAGCAAGTTATTTTCCTTTTCCACTTTTCCCTGTTTGCATGTGACACTTGCTCACAGAAGTTCCCTGCAAACCAACACCTGAAAAGGCTCAGGTGAGGGAAACAGAACAGTTTATCCTCTCATTTCCCCCAGTTTTAACTCACTTACAAAGGTACTGACTTGATTTATGGGACTGTAAGAAGTGGGACCGACCTCTGTCCTTCCCTACTCCCTGCTGAAGAGTCAGGGAGAGACATGCAGTTTCTGAGAGGCTTGTTGGTTTGTGTTCATCAGCAGCAGCTGTCAGACAGCTCTCACTGAGGCTCCTCATCCTTTCAAAACCATCACAGCTTTCTGCTTCACGTAGAAATATGCAGCAGTTCCACTTGTATAAAACCTGCATGAATAAAAATTTAATCTAAGGCTATCACTGCTCCAACAGCAATAATTTCTCTTAAAGGCTCAATACAAAGAATACTAAGTACTGTCTATAAATAAGATTGTATTTAATAGAGGAGAGAAGCAATTTAATAAGCTTACTAGGAAAATTTTCTCTGCCACTTTCAACTCCAATATAGGTCTTTTTTCCTGAACAAAACAGGCTTGTTACAAGGAAAACTCAGGCCACAGTAAACTGACTTTTTAAGGTGAAGTCATTCAATTCAAGCTTTCCTGTCCAAAAGGAAGAGGAAAAATATCTACTTAAAGGAAATATTAGTTAATCAGAGGACATTTCTTTCATAATAGAACCTACTAGGGGATTTAAAAGCACATTCTAATTATAATAGTTCCCTAATTATCTGCCTAACATCTCATTTTTCTGCCTAATCCCACTTTTAATTATAGAGTACCTTTTTTTGCCCATCACACAACTGAAGTACTCTATTTTACTGAAAATAAATCCTTTTAACTGGAGATGTCAGAGAAGAAATATTGTCACTGCACCCAGGAACGTGCATGCTGTCTGGGAGGGAAATACTTTGCCAATGGTTTTGGATAAAGAGCCTGGATGTGCCCTTTAGAAACAGTCTCATTTAAAGCTTTCCAGGTTTTCTCAAGTAGAAGAAAATACTCTAAATAACACTGTGCTCTGCCACTGTGTCTGGCTGCAAAAGTTCTCACGTATTTAGCTTTGTTTTCCAAACTCTTGCAGCTTGGCGTCCCTTCCACTGATGTTTGATGGGATCCCCGCCACCAGCTGATGGTGGAATAGGATCTGGCCTTTGAACCAAGCCAGCATGAAACTTGCTGAAAGGAAGCAATATTTGAGCTATGTTATCTATGAGCATCTGGTCATCAAGATCTTGCTTAACGATTAGTGAGCCAAGAGGAAACCCTATGGAGGGGGGAGAGGAAATCCCGCACGCAGGGTTCCCATTTCCAGCCCCTCCATGAGTTTCCTGCTCTATCCCCCAGCAAATCTCAGCTCTCCACTTCTCGAGAATAAAAAAAATTTAAAAAATTACCCTTCAGGGAAGTTGTCAGGCTTAATGGATGTTTATAAATCACTCGAACAAAAGGTGCTATGTCAGTGAAAAGTACTCATCCCGATGATTATTCAAATGCTCATTAAAATGCATTTTGCTCTATCCTTTCCCTCGGTTTGTGTGGGAGGCAATTGAAAGATTTAGTCTTTGTGGGAAAGCAGGAGAGCTTGAGCACTTTCCTTTGGGTGTGGGAGCGGCAAGTTTGGGAAGTTAAGGACCTTTGGCATGCAGGTAGGGTTTTATCCAAGGTCTTTAGGCTCCCATCCAGCCTGCAAGCTCTGACAGACCCAGGACTGGCACGTTCCCTCCAGGAAGACAAGCCAGAGATTAATGGTACCAACCCCTGCTCAAATTTGCATGTATCTTTTCCTTAGCTTTGCTCCTGATGGAACTAGGGATCATCCTTTAGTGAAAATTATTTTTAATGTGTATTTAAGCATTAAAAATGAATATGCGTGTGTGATAAAACGTAGGGAATAATTTATAAACAGCTAAAGTAACGTGAGATATGGAAGAGCTGGCTGCCCTGCAAACCTGTGCAAGTGCATGTATAAAGCCAGGATGCTTCTTCCCTCACGGATGTTTCATTATGTCTCGCTGACCCCTTCACGGCAGCTTCTACCAGGGTGTTCTGGCTATTCCAGGTATTAAAAGCTGAAGAAGATACAATATATCTGTTCACTGAATCAGATAGCAGCTTGGCACAAAGCTGGCAGCCTAGACTCGGTATTTTTCTCCCTCCGCAGCTCCGTGAAGATGTGAGTGCAATTGCATCGCCTCAAATAGCATCCATGATGAATGGGAACTTTTTCTTCTGCTAACTGAAATAGCAGAATTTCTGCATTAGCTCTGAAAATGAAAAATACGGATTCCCTGGGGAGGAGTTTCTATCCAAAATGCAAAGAATTTTATGCTTTTTGGGCAAAAAGTTGCTGCAAGTAATAGTTAATACTGTTTCTAATTAAAGTGCACCTACTTGCTCTGATCATCCTGCTCAGAGGACAGGAGATGTTTTGCAGGGCACGATGAGTGCTCCCATGTGCAGTTCTCTCCACTCACCTTTGCAGCTGTCACATAAAGCATCACTAGTGACCCCTCCGCTACCATTTTTACTTCTACCTTTTTCCCCCTCCCCTGTGGGGTTACTTTTTCTGCCTTGTCCTTCCTTAATGCCAGGCAAACCCTCATTGCCACTGCAGGCAGCTGCTGGGATGAACTCAGCCTCTTCTGGTGTATTACACAACCATGTGAACTGGCAATTCTTGCACCTCCTCTGCAGAGGCTGGAACAGACTGTGCAAAGTGTGAACCAGGGGTGAGTCAGGCTCTGTGAATTTATCTCCTCTGTGCAAGCCCAGTCTGATCCTGACCATATCACAACCTTTTCTCTGTACCCATCAGCAAGCAAGAACCAAACTTGGTATCACCTTGTGCTGTACAGTCAGCCAACAAACTGCCAAACTGCCAAGTTTCAAGTATTCCTTTATTTATTTATTTATTTATTTATTTATTTATTTATTTATTTATTTATTTATTTATTTATTTAATTTTGCAGTCAGTGTGCCTCTTTTCCATCTCGTCCTTTAGTGCTTCCCTTGTGCGGCTCATGTGCTGTTCAATCTTTGTTCTTGCAGGTTTTGAAATGGCCTTAAGGGCTTGCCCCTCTCTCATCCAGGACTTGGATGTGATGCACATCAAGGAACCAGAAAAGGGGGAAGACTGTGTCCTTTGGAGCCTTCCTGCCCTACTCTTCTTCTTTCTTCATCCACTGCCCACTGTGGTGCATGCTGACTCTGCCATGTCCCAGAAGATGGAAGGAGATGCTTCACTCAAATGTTGCCCGGCTCATTCTTCTTTAACAAAGAGATTGTTTGGTTTCATTTTCATCACTTTATTTCTTAGCTGATTCAAATAGCATCTGCTGGGCATACCAGTAGTAAGACTGGCTGCTCTTCTAGCAAATCTAGTTTGAGTCAATTATACTGGCAAGTGAATTTTTCAGCATGGTAAACTGACCTGTGCCAAGAGCTGATGCTCCACGAGACTGGTGAACCTCAGGAAAGTGGCACTGTGAGGTGATGAGATTAGTGGGCTGACAATAAGAGTATATGAGGGCAAATCTAGTCCCAGCAGCATCTCCAGGGTAGACTGAGATTGCTTAGGAAAGGCCTAAAACCCCTGCATCCACTCAGAAATCTGTTCCTGGTGTAACACTCCAGCTAAATCTTGCACATGCCAATACACACATTCTTCTTTTCAGTGGGAAATGATGGAGTAGCAGGAAGATGGGGATACTAAGCACTACAATCATTGGACAGGAATTTGTTTTCCCATCCTGTTCAGAGACATGCAGTAGAAGTTTAATGGTCACTTAGAGCAGAACTTCCCTATAGAATCTCAGCACTGGCCTAAATTTCAATTAAGATGCTTGATTTGGCACACAACACTTTGCTAATCCAGCTGTGCTTTACATCCCTTATCCAAGGTCTGAAAACCTGGTGCTCAGCTATTTGGAAGCCTCACTTCTGCAAGAGGATCTGCAAGACCTTCTAAGCTCTTCTACTGCCCTTCAGGTCTGACAATTTTAAATGAAAGAAGCTGGTTTTGCACAAAAAGGTGTTAATAAAAGTAGTCTTGTTGGCACACAATATGAAGGGTGTCTTCAACTCTGGAAGGACACAGGCATGCAGATGATATTACTGACAATCAGGCAAGCGTAACAATAGATCTTCCTCATAGTGCTACCTTGCTGTGGCCAATAAGATTGTGTAAACTCTTATGCAGACTTATCCACTACTTAATTATCTAGAAATCAGCCCCCAATGTAATGCTTATATCTGTAGAAACTTCTGTCCCCCAGCAAGAAGACCCAACAGCATGGTCCCACTGCTACCACTTGTTTGGAGCAAGGCTTGGATCATGCTCCTCACAGATGACAGCTGAGCCTTTGCCAAAGTGTAGGTGCAAAAGAGATTTTCCAGAAGAGATAGACTAGAAGCTTCTGCCAAAATCTTGAAGAGATGCCTAGTGTGGATGCAGAGGCAGATACAGCCAATCCCACAAAGGCAGGTGATACAAAATCATCAAGGGCATGACCTGAAAGTGCTAATTTCTGGGGTTTATTATACTGAAACTTCCCCTTCAGCCTCACAGCTTTCATCACAAAACAGCAGTAGAGGAAGTAGCCCTTGGTCCTGCTCAAGGAATGCTTCTTTCCTCCTGCATCCTCTTGACCCTACTCTGCCAAGTCTCTTGAGGCAGTCTGAGGTCATTTCCCCATTTGAAAAATTACTGCTAAGACCAACCCCTCAATTTGTTCCAGGGATTCTCTCTTGCCATAAAAATAATTAAGCAGAAACTCTGTCGGCAGAAATGTGTGGGTTTACTGGCCCTATCTGCATTTAGATACATTCTGATACACAGGTTGATGCAATCCTTTTCTATCCCAACAGAAGCATAAATCAAGAAATTCTCTATTTTTTCTCATGGTTGGAGATGCTTTTCTCAGAGATCCCAACTTATTCTATGTGTTTTTTGTTATTACTACTTATGTTCCCTTAGAAATAAAATCCAAAAAAATCTTAATAAGGAGAAATAAATACCATTAATTCTGCTCTTTAGCAAATAAGTATCATTAGATCCCTTCTATTACCAGTTCTCTTAGCTTTCCAGTTTGGAAGGTCCATTTTCTTGCAGAAATTAGTGTGAGATACTCTTTCAACAAATCCCCAAAACTAATAATCTCTAAATCATCAGGAAGTTTCACAGCAAAAACTAGACTCACCCACATCAATTTTTCCACTACAATCAAAGGTTTGTCAAATGCCTTGAGAGCTCACATCAAACCCAGTGGCTATTGGTCACTCCAGCTGTTGGAGCAACCACTTTCCCTACGAAGTCTCAAGTTTGTACCCGAGAATTTTGTCCATGGCTAGAATTTACAGATGGCTTGGTTGCCTGGGGGCAGGGAGTAACACTTCCACACACAGTCATTTCTGCTTTGTTAAATTATTTGGCAGCTACGCTTCACATTAACAGATGCTTTTGCAAATACCGAAAAGTTGGTAGCACTTCCAAGATGGTATCCAAAACTAATCGCATAGTAGAAGACAATTAATATGATCCTCAAAATATTTCACATTTTTTCAGAAAACTCTGTCTTGAACACTGCTCAGTGTAAATCACTGGAGAAATTTATCTAAGTACCCCCAGATCTCATAACAAATCCCTGCTGCTTTTACAGGATCAGGCTCCTCTTTTCTGGGTGGACAAACTTTGTATGCAGGAGTGTGTGCAACATTTTTTCCACCACCACAGAAATTCTCCTCACTTTGTTAGATTGACAGTGTTTCTTAAAACCAAATGAAACTAGACCCTTGCTGAAGACTGAACTTCAAGAGGGAATTTCACACTGGAAAAGAACTGGAGAAATTAACCCCTCTCCCTCACCGCCTAGTGTGACAGACAGTCAGGCAGGATTGCCTGGATGCTCTTTTTCCAAGGAAGAGTTGGAGAGTAGGAGAGGCTCCAGAGGCAGCTCTGCAAAGCCCAGCTCCCCACGAAATACGTATTTTCACAAAACAAACCCCTAACAAACCAAACTTTCCAGCGAAAAAACCCTTACCATTTCAGATGCTGCTGCAGAGAGGTAGGACCTACAACTAATATTAGAAGGACCTACAACTAATTAACTGCTATTAATAATGAATTTGTGTTCTGTGGCTCTTTTCATCTACAGATATATCAAAGGACTAAAGGACACAAACATTAGCTAAGCATCACTGTGTCCCTCCTCCCAGTGGGGCCAGAGCAGTTTGAGAGACCTGGAATTTGGCACCCAGTATAAAGCAGTAACTTGCTGGAGATATTAAACTCCGGAATCAGTGCCAGAAGCAGGAGCCAAACAAAGCCTGCACTGGAATCAATTTTTAGGCTTTTTTGGGATGGTTCTGTTCGACTTATTTTTTAAAAGAAATTTGTATTTGAGGAGCTGTGCTGATTATGGTGGTTTACCTACCAAAGGCAAACTCTGTCCATGGGTAATTATACATGGGTGTCCCTCCAGAGCCTCTGCTGTGTGCCAGACTTCACCCATGGACCGTTCAAACACAAACACTGGAACAAGGTGTTTTTCTGAGATGCTGTTTATTTTTTGAGAAATGCTCCTGATTGAGATGGAAAATGCTCTCCCATCACCCTTAAGGCCAAGAGTCCCTTCTTTTTCATGCTGGCCCCCATTGTAGATGGCCCCCCCACCTGCAATAAATCAGTTAACGCACCTATTTTTCACATTACATCCAGCTGCCTTACAAAAAGCTGATGAATTATCCTTGGTTTTAGTGCAACTGCTGAAAATATTTCAAAGTGAAAAGGAATTGACCCAACCTACTGTGCACATTATTTATTCAGAGGTAGTACAAAAATGAGTCCCTGATGTTACTAAAACAAATCCTAATAAGTACAGAGAGCATCAATTACAGGCTTCCCTTTATAGTCCTATATATCTCTTTCCCTTTCTAGAGATAGTATCACATGTGAGGGGGTACTGTGTTGGCTTTCAAATCTATTGAGCTTTCATAATTATAACCTCCATTTTAACCTCTTTTATAGGACACACTATACCATTTCATGGTATGTTCCTTGAATCCAAACCAACCCTAGGAGAAAGTGGTTTTAAAGCTTGCTTCTGATAAGATGCACATAAAATGGGAAATATTAAGCATTCACAACCTTATGCATACATTACATCAGGGTGCTAAGCACAAGGGAGAGCAAAGCAAAATAGATCTTGCGAGCCTCACTTGGACTTTTGCTTTTAGCTCAGTAAATATTCAGCACGTAGCCTGACATAATGGAACCAGGGAAATATTAACTGCAGTGAAATAGCTGGATTTTTTTTTCTTTTTGGTCCAGTCTGTATGGAATGTCCTTCTATTTAATCAAAAAGCTTGGAATGATTCCTAATCTATCATAAAAAAATTTAAGGACATGATTAATTCCATTGTTTAAATGCTGCTTTATTGCCATAAGAAACTATCATAAATGATCCCACACCTTTCCCTGTGATCATTTCCTTTTAAAGTAATATACTAATTAATTTCAATTAAATATATGTAAAGGAAGATATATTTTGAAAAATGCTTCTCCCTTGTCGTTTGCTAATAAAGTGAAAAAGTGTAAACCTTGGAACATTTAGCATAGAAAATATTAATTTTTGGTAATTTCTCAAGAGGACAATTTATTAAATGAAAGGCTTTTAACATTAGCTAAAAGCAGCCCTGTAAATCATGGGTGTCATCAAACTGCTTCATCACTTCATTAATTTAAAAGATTATTATATGCGTAACTGACATAATTTTGAACAATGTTACATGGTTAATTTATTAATGTAGAAAAGCAGAAATGACATACTGAATTGATTTATAACTATAATTGTATAATTTTAGGACTTTTCTCTGCGACTTTCACCAAAAGACCAAATGATTCCCGGTGAAATTGTGCCATTATTTAATTTTTTTGGCCTTTATTTTTCGAGGCAGGGCTTCTCATGGATGTCTTCAAGGACTTAGGAAGAGGGGGTCCAGCATTGCTCCTTGGTGTTTAAGTAGAAGCTGTTGAAAGACATTCTTTACAAACATAGTGATCTTGTGGTTTTAATAAATTTAAAGCACTTTTTACCTCTTTCAGTAATAAAAAAAAAAAAAAAAAATTAAAAGTTTCTTTAGTTATATTAAAAATCTGATTCTGAGTAAGCTTCCTTAAAAGTGTGTGTTCCTAAGTTTTCCATAGGCACAGAGAGATGATTTTGGGTGCTGGAGTTTCCCCAGCTCCACTGCAGACCCCAGAGCCTTGCACAGCTCAGCCCCACAGCATTTTTGCTCATAATTATATTGATGAGCAGTTAGTGCTGGCTTTGTGCCCAGGATGAAAATATAATGCAACATCATTTCTGCATGGAAAGCACAGTTCAACTTGTCTTCAAAACCAGTATACCACGTTGGGGATTTATTTTCAGATTGAAATGATGCGTGACTCTGGACCCTGCAAAGCTGACGGAATATTTCTTCTTTCATCTGAAAGGTGCATGTGCAAGGGATGGAGACACCGCTGAAACAGCCTTGCTTCAAAAATCAGGAATAAAGTTAAATCAGGATCTGCCTAAATGGGGCCCCAGATCATCACTGGGCACACACTTCGTGTGCTCCTTCATGAATGTTGCACCCCTTTAGCAGAACCTAAACAGCCCAGCAATCCTACCTGGCACCCAGAGCTCTGTGTCCCAGTGCTGCAGCCTGGCTTCCTCAGGCTGAATTGTCACCAAACAGTTAGGGTTTTGCACGCTTTGGCTGAATTCCCCAGCCCTGCACTCACGCTGCATGGCTACAGCTGTGTCTGGAGCCAAGTTGTGTGGCTGCCCGGGTGGCTGGGAAACACTCCCTGTGTGTTTGCACCCTAAAGAGCAAATGCCTCCAGTCACATGAGCCTTGAGACAGGGGTCCTGTTTGGAGCAGCATTCATGTGGCATGGGGAGACACTGGCAGGTGCCAAAAACCATGGCAAGAGACAGGCAGAGTGATTCCAGCCTGGGCCATTGGTGATGCCCTGGTTAGACCTTCAGTGCCCAGTTCCACTGGACACAGGTCCCCATGGGTCCATATAACCACTAGCCAGGCACAGATGCCCCCAAAAGTTTGGGTCACTCCAGCTTTACTTAACACTAATGAGGAAATCCCTGAAAGTTTGTGTCACCTCCAGCCTCACCTAATGCTCATATTAAGCAGCCAAACTAAACTTTAGGGCTTTGATTGCAACCTGAAAGGACCAGGAGTGGAATGGATACATTAAAATCAAGGACAAATTGTTTTTGTTAAAACCCATCATGTCAGCTGCATTGAGTTCCACTGTACTAGTGTGAGCTCGAGCCGTGGGCATGTATATCAACTCAGGAGCATGGGGCTGGAAGTGAGGAAATGTGGGCTGCATGCTGAGTGATGCTCTTGTGGGCCTGGGCATGTACCCAGACTCCTCTCCTCTGTCCATTTTGAGTCATCTTTAGATGACCAGACACCCAAGCCTGGACTCTAGGAGAGCCATCTAGGTGCCAATAATAAGGGCAACCAAAAGCAAAGAACTTCACTGTGAATAAACTTAAAATACAAGTTAAAAACTGGACCATTTCAGAGTGGTGGTTAAGGTCCTTTATCATCAAATGGTGTCACAAGAGCATTCTGGGCAATTACTGACAATTTCTAAGAGAGTATTTTTCTTTCCCTGTAATCTTACATAATGCCTTTCATATGTAATACCTTCAGCATATGCAGTATGCAAAACACTCTACCAACTGTATACAGACAGAAATCATTTCGCCATTAAGTACAGCCATGGCCAGTGTTGCAGAATGGTGACCAGATGGTCTAAGCACAGCACAGGCTGCAAGACTAAAGGGCTGGGGAAAAATTTTAGCTGGGGCAAGCCTAGGCTCTTATGAAAAGCACCATGTGGTTTTTAATGTGCACGGAGTGAAGACAGGACCTCTGATTTTAAGATACTACCCCCCAAGTTGTAAATTATCCAGAAAGGCATCCTTCATGCCATGAAGTTTCAGCCCATCACTCACGTATATTATTTCAGTGCTCGTGAGTTATATAGGGCGTATTATAAATCTCCAATTATCTCTGGCATGTGCAAAGTTGACTTTTATTTTTGATGATGTTAATTTTTAATTTTTTTTTTTTTTTCCTAAGGGTTTCACTAAGGACATGGGGAAACAATTTAGGAGATTAAAAAAAAAAAAAAAAAGAGGAAAGATTTGAGCCAAATGCTTTCTTACAGGAAACATTTATTTGCACTTGAGTGTCTCATCTAACAAAGTTCCCCCATATTTTCCCACAACAGACAGGAACTTGTCTGCATTAGCATTTTAAGAAATGAATCCTAAAGACCAGCAAGTGTCAATACGCTGTCACAAGTGGGATTGATGGCTCTTAACAGAGCTCTTCTCACATGAGTGTAAATTACTGTCTTTCAGTTCATCACAGACATTTTGGTCAACCCAAACTTTTCGTATGTTCACATGGCCTTTAAAATCCTTATGAAAGCAAAACAGAGGGGCTGGTCCTACCACAATTAGTGGCAAAATTTCTCTTTGCCTGATGGAGAGAAAATGAGAGCCTAATTACGAGCAAATGGAATATTGTAATTTTCTGCAACCTGATCTTACAGATCACATCACAAATAGAGAGATTAAAAGGTGAGCTAGAGGGAATTTACAGAGAACAACAAATTAAAAAAAAATTCAGACCCTCTACGTGATCTTGACTGGATGTGTGCTGGGTAAAAAGAACTGGGTTTGATCTGAATATTTAGCACTGCAAACATCTGCTAGCCTTACTACAAAATTGCACTTAGGTTGTCATAATTAACAACCACGTGATGCTGTTCTACATGTGATATTCACAAAATTAGAAAAAGATGGGATAGTGGAAGCACTCAATTAATGTTATTTCTGGATGTTATATACTACTAGTGTGTGACAGTCTTAGTTTCCTCCTTCTCTCCTGACACAGGGGGATCCTGGGGTGTTTTTTTTGTTTGTTTGTTTATTTTTCTTTTTTTTAACCAAGAAAGATATTTTAACCAAAGTAACAGCTTAGTTATAGATTTTCTTTTAGTGCAGATTTCCACTGGTAACATCATCAGTTGAACATGAGTAGTGCTGCTTCGTGATGACTGAAGGAAATCTGAAAGCCTCTCCCACTCTCAAGCTTAAGAAGACAAATCCAGACATACAACAAAGATGACAACAACAGAGTTCAAGTAATAGTGTAAAGCTGCAAAGTTTACAGTGTGATTCTGGCTATGCCCATGGAACAGAAGTCTCTTGGATTACAGTCACAGGCAGTAACTTAATTCAGATAATTAACCATCCATAAACCTCCCAACAAGAACATGTGCAAAGTCAGTGATAGAGTTCAGGGGTACTGTAGTCTGCCAGAATTGGTGGAGAACAGGAGAGTAAAAAAAAAAAAAAAAAAAAAAAAAATTAAAAAAATAAAATGTCCCTGGCAATACAGGGTAAACCCAGGAATGGCAGACATCTTTTGTGAAAAACAAAGCAACAACAAAGACCCATCAATATTGTCCCCCAACACTCCACTCCTGCAACCACACTTAATAAATCAACCTTTTCAGACCAAAAATACTACAATCCAAAGAAACTTCTGATAGCTATTTGGTTTCAGATGCCCCTTCTCCCACGACATTAACACATTCCCAGCTGAACCAGCCATGCAACAGAGTTCACAAATGCATTAGTTTTTCAGCATGAGTCTGGATGTGGTAGATCTTCACTGCTAATCCCCTGTTGGATTCTCCAGGTGCCATTTCCACCAGCACTGAAGACATTTTGGCATCAGATCCAACTTCTCCCCAGTAGAGCAGCCTCCTCTCAGCCCATCCATCCCCAGGGAAGGACTGGATCTTCAGGGCAAGCAGAGGGTGAGCAGTAGAAGGAGGGGTTTTCTGTCCAGGTGTTACACTCCATGGCTGGAAAATACACTAGTGATGCATGGACTTCACTGATTCAGGTCCCAAACAAGGCATCTAAGCTGTGGAGAGCAACAGTGTCACTCTTGTCAGATTTTGCTTGGCTTGGACTTAGTCACTGATGGCATGCCTAATGCTACCACCTGTTTCCCTGCTTTCCTTAGTGGCAAGGCATTCACATCCTTTCATCTTTGTGTTCATTCCTTGCTTTCACTTCTGATTTTCTTCCTTTCTCTTTTCTTCTGCTTCCCTCTTTCACCCTTTCCCATTTTCTCCTTTTTCCTCCTCTCATACTCTTTCCTCTTCCACCTTCTCCTGACCACTTTATTCTTCATGAGTCAAAGAGGTAATGCAAAAATCTGACAGAAAAAACAGACAGGTGAGATATTTAGACTAACCTTAAAAATACAACACCTCTGGATAGAGAAGACACATCCCTGAACTCCAAAATTTACCAAGTGGGAGATAATTTGGGGGAAGTATCCCCGTATGATGCTCTTGCTCTTACATTCCTTCCAGATGTTGTGGGTCCCCGTTACCAGATGAGACACTGGGTTAGATTTTTAGTTTTGAACCCGTATGGCTTTTTTTAATGTTCTTTTTTTGAACCTAGGAATCAGATATTAGCCTCTTTATAGTGGGAAAGCTCTCTGTAGTGAACCATATGAAATTGAGATGAGTGTTGTCCCTGAGGAATCATACACACCATCTGTTGGAGACAGGATTATGTTTCCTTAAACCCAACCTTTACAGATGTGTCTCCTACAGTGGTGATTCCACAGTCACTGAATATTCTGCTCCAGTACTTAACTGTTTTTGGTACGAGGAAGTTCTGTAATATCTCATCTAAATCTCCTTTACTGCATATTAAGCTGATTATTTCTAATCCTTCCCTTAAAAGATATGGACTAAAATCTCATTGCCCTCTCCTTTCTACTAACCTTGCAGAGAGCAGAAGACTGTCACCACTCTCTTGCTAGCTTAAAAGAATCACATACTATCAACTTTTCTGGTAATCTCATCCCAATATTATAGAAAACTTAAATCTTCTTCTCTCCAGAGCAAGCTGTGCTCTTTCTGCCTCTGCAAGAGGCAATAGGGCAGGCTCTGAATTGTCTGAGAGAAAATGGCAGAGTCCATAAAGCAGGCAGGATGCCCAGAGAGAAGATTTATGGCCAAGGCACTCAAGAGCTGTGTTGTCTGAGTGTTTCTCTTGGAAAGCTCTGCTCTCGGGGGCACAGCCAGCCCCTGCCCCTGCCCCACTGGCATTGCTGTCGTTCCTCTGGCAGGGTAGGGATGGGTAATTAGCCTTTTTCAGGAGGAGTGCTGGAGACTGCTAGAGGCAGAAGGGAAAACAAACATAAAATAAAATCCAGGCAAGAGGGTAACATTTCCATCATCAAAGCTGACATACTGCACTGTGAATCATCTGAGAAGCAGAAACCTGATGTGCAAACCCTGCTGAAAGAGAAATTTTTGTATGAGCCTTTCTCATAGGATAATTTTAGACTTTGGCACTTCTTTTCACAGGGAGAATTTTAAATCTGGAATTTTTAACAGACATCTAAGGCCATTAGGTCATGGAATATGACTTCTTCTAAAGCTGAGGCCAATGACTTTCACCTGCATACCTCTACAAACATATTTGCAGGGAAAAGTTTGTTCACAGATGGGAGTTTCTATAGGAAAAACTATATCCTTGGGAGGACAGGCAACCCAACTCCTTGGACTGCTGGACTCTGATACCAGTAGAACTATGTCCTTCCCACCCTATCTCACTTGTACTATCCTCCTGGACAAAGCCACCAGTATTCACTTCCCCAAGCCAGACCTAGGCAGAAGGTCCTCTGGGACCTTCCAACAAGCAGAAATTCCTCAGACCTGGTACCTAATGTTGCTGGAGGGGCACTGAAGTGTATTTTCTAGTTTTGCATGGAGGCGGGGAGGATTTTTCTACAAAGGAAAGATGATAAGAACAGACAAGAAGACTGTAATAAAGCTGACACATTCCTTTGATAAATTTATTAAAAATCTTTGCTTCCCCCCTCTCCTAAACAAGGACTGAAAATGTTTGGTTTTATTTTTCTCATGAAAACTCACACTGAGATATTTACTCTGGGAGAAGACAGAATGAGAGGAAGAAACAGGAAACCTTGGAAGTATTTTGGATGCTCCAGCATATTTGGATTTGAATAGTTTTCTCTCTTCTTTACAATTAAACAAACCTTCTCATGCCTTTTCTGTTCATCCTCGCAAGCGAACAACATAGGAATTGCCACAGCTCTAGTGTGGCTGTTTAGGAAGTCAGTTGAAGAGCTGCTTCTCTTTTAATAACTCTCTTTTTTAAAGGGCATTTATTTTCCAAGGCTTTGGAAGTGCTAGTGAGGCACTGGACAGTGCCATCAGAGAGGCAGAGTATCTAAGCATAAGCACACAAATGGTGGAAAGCTGCATATTCTTTCTATGCATTTCTGTACCTTCCTCCTTCTCTCCACAACAAGTTTCCTTGTTTCTGGTGAGAGAAGTCTCTCCCAGCTCTCTTTCTTCACCACTCTGTTTCCCATCTCCCTTTCCCTTGTCTAAAACTCTCCTTTGGAGGCCATCAGCTTTGTGGCTCCTTTCTGAGATGATTTTACTTTGACCATTGATAACACTGCCTGGGAAGCTAAAGGGGAGGTGGGGGTGGAGTGGGAAAGAGGGACTGATCTACACAGATATGCAGTCCATCCAGAAGATGCTGGGTTGGAAATTCATCATTGAAGTCTTTCAGTGAAAATCACTATGGACTATCAAAGTGTAAACTCCTGCCAAGCATCAAAGAAATTTATTGGCCAAAGCAACACACACAAGCATTTTTATGCTTGAATAGAGTTGCTTCTGAAGGGCTAAATAAATGTTCAAGTATAATCACAGTTCATGTATGTGTTGATGGAAAAGGAGATATCACAGAACTCAAAACAAACCAGCACAACAATAAAACCAACAAAACCCTCAGTTCTGCCTCCCTCCCCTGCAAGGTTAAAATCTCTTCAAATCAAGAGAGGCTTCACAGGCAGACAAGTATGGGAGGCTTTACATTGATGTTTTCTTTCTTTGAAAAGGCTTTAAGTGCTTTTCTCATTTTTTCACAAAAGCTTTTACATTTTCCAGGGGTTCTCTTTCTGTCTGAATGCCACTGCTAGCAAAGGAAAGGAAATTCTTCACGTCCTTTTGTTGGAATTACGTCAAGGGCTTCGTGAGAAAATTCCACGTGCATGGAGCCCTGCATGAGCTCCTATAGATGGCAGGGAGGGAAAATCAATCCCAGCCAAGGAAATGAACAGATGTTTCATTCATGGCTGTATCAACAAAGTGAAATTAATCAATAAAGAGATCCATTCTTTACCCCCCACAGCTGATAGCCTGGCTCAGTTGGGCAGAATCCAAGGGGATTCTGCCTCTCGTGCAAGTGGGCATGAAACTGGTCCCAAAGTGGCAGCTATGCTAGCCAGGCATGCTTCCTACCAGCCTGTGCTCAGGAAAGGCATCCAGCCTCAACCTAGACATCCACAACTTGTTAGACAGGTGATTATTACATTTAGCATCACAGCTGGTTCAAAGAGAGCTTACCATTAACCAATACTCAGTGCTTTGATGTCCATCCCCAACACGTATTTTTAATGGTTATCAAATTATTAGGGGCCGTGGCCTGCAGAGACATTCCCCAGAAGTTGCATAGACTCATCCAAAACTCCTCTTACATCTGAGCTTCAGTTGGTGAAAGCAGAGTGGAAAAAAGAATCAGAAGTTGGGAAATGGAAGGAAGGGAAGGATTAAATGAAAAGCTCTGCCAGGATGTAGCCATGGGGAGCTAATTCACCATTAGCAGATCAACTTGAGTGAGGACTAAGTTTAAAGGGTCAAAGACTAGCAGACAGCTGGCACTCAGCTGGTGATGTTGCTATGGGGTGTGCTGCTCCAGCACTGGTCATAAACAGCACCAGGATATATTCTGTATTATTTATTATCATTATTATTATTAATAATAATAATAATAATAATTGTTATTGTTGTTTTTGAAGTGACTTGTACAGGAAATCTTTCCTCATCACATGTGAAAGCCGTTCCAATTCCCTGAAGTAAGGGACTTGGCAAGTCAGTTACAGGGAAAGTAGAATTGCTGAAGCATATGAAAGAATTTTAACAACATGCAAGTGTAACTTTTATTGCCAACAGTAGATGCACATTGGAATTTGAAGGGGGGAAAGAAACCGTGATGAAGTGGCAAAATGCAGTTGTTTTTCTTTATCTCCAGAGAATGCTGTGGTTTCATTGGCAAATGAATCATTTTGTTGTGATTTATTCACTTTGTAAATGGATCTGATTTATTGTCCCAGGGGATTTGAGAGATTTTTTCAGTAAAGCAAGTTCTCTATCTGGCTTACAACCAGAGGCAACATAATTGCACCAAAATGTTTGAAGATCAAGCTAGGGTGTCACCTGCCAGAACATTTTGGCTACAAAACAGAATAAAAACCAAGAATACAAGAACATAAACAAAAAAGCACATAATGCCCAAACTAGAGAGAGAGAGAGAGAAAGAGAGAGAGATAGATAGATAGATAGATAGACAGACAGACAGATAGATAGATAGATAGATAGATAGATAGATAGATATGTAAAAACAAGAAAGGAAAAGAGAAAAGAGAAAAATAGGACTTAGACAAACCAAACACAGACTCACTAATTGTTAAGAGAGCCTTTAAAGGAATACTCTCCCTTGGAGCACTACATTATCAAATTTGACAGAGCAATTACATTGTTTAATAATCAAACCTGGATCTCATTTATATGTCACATGAGCATTGTAAAACAGAATATATGGAAAGCATGCTGTACAATAAGATGTGGTTTATTTCATAGCACAAGTTTGCTGGTAATTAGATAGTTCATATCACAGGAAAAAGTGTTAACACCTACCAAAGAGACTATATACAACCAGCAGATCTTCCAGCTTCCATAGTTTTCCTACCCTTTAAATCTTTTTTTTTTTTTTTTTTTTTTTTAACTTTCCATCCCACTGAGAACATGGAAGTTGTTCCAAATCCACATCTCAAGACTTAGTGGAAAGATGCTCCAATTAACTCAGGAACTTCTGTACCTGGCTGCAGAAGAAAGCTTTCCAAAGATGTAATGGTTATACTTAAACCTACTTACAGAATCTATCATTGTGGCATCAGTTTAAAACTAGAGGTGGGCCTGCTCCAGACATAAACAAGTTGTTTCAGAAGTTTCCAGCATCTTGCTTCCCTTCTTGTGCTTGTGGTAAATGAACTGAATACAGAGGGTCTCAGCATCACTGAGTAAGAAAGATGCAAAGTTTTGCCATCTGTTCTCTGCCTTGGAAGTACTCCCTTCAAGACATCTACTACACCAGATGAAATCCATGCAACCAAACACAACTCTACAAACCATCTCCCATTATCAGAAACATTTTTGTTATGAAGCAGCTTTTATTCTCAGCACAGAGGAATGGACCAATGCTCGATTTTCTGCCACAGAAGAATTGATTTGCATAATGTGGCCACATCTCCTGGCAGGAAAGGTCTCAAAGTTTATTTTAGCAGCAAGTGGAACACCTCCCACTTAGAAAGTTAGTGTTCCTGCAGTAGGTTGGAAAGAGTTTACAATAGGCTTTGATGCCTTTGCTCAGCCACATTTCCTCTTCCAGGATTTGTTGGGAAGAGGGGGAGGGAGAAAAGAGAATAGGTTCCAAACCCTTTACTATCTCTTCCGAGCTTGTTGTCTTTTGTAAGCCACAAAGAACAGATTTTCTTTTGTAAATCCTTAGTAATTAAATGAGTACTTCACTGGCTATATTCTTCAATGGTATTGTTTCCTAGGTTTTGCCTTTGACAGTCATATTTTGCAAAGGCTGCTGAGATGACTGGGCACCTTACCCTACTTAACATTAAACCAATTGATGCCCGTGCACACTGCATGAAGGAGGAAAAGTTTCATTAATGGCACTTCATTAAAGAACTGTGCTGGAAAGCCCTAAATGTGACTGAACCAACCAAAATCCAGACTGAGCTGTCTATTAGGAAAGCAACAAAGACAGTTTCGGAAACTGAACTCTGGCTCCACTGCAGCGGATTAGGAAGAGTGATGGGATTAGTGTTTAATGACCTGGGGCAAGAGACAAAGGGAATTTTGACAAAGAGGCTTAGATATGGAAGAATTAACACTCTCTATCCCAGCCATGCCTCTGATGACTTCCAGCATTCTTTCCTGGCTCTGCTAAAGTCTAGGAAAAAAAAAATAAAAGACTAGTGGGGCTTTAATACCTCCTTATCCTTTTCTTATCACAGTTCTTTCTCTTTTTAAAGAAAGAAAAGATCTTTTAATTTTTCCTAATCAATGCAATAAGCAAAGTTGCTAAGGGCTCGTGCCTCAGCACACTGCAGATAATCACATCCCTAGCCACACATTCATGAGTGATACTTATGGATGTTACAGACCTTTCTCTTTCTATATATATACTATATATCCTCATATTTATATATACACATAAATATGCAGATAAAGCACATAGTTTTAAAATTACTTAGCACGTAATTTGCCTGCAGTCACACGGACTTGAGAAATACTCCTTGATTTGAGGTTGTCTTGCTTAATGGGGAGCAGGGTGAAACAGGCAGGCGTTTGTTTATAGAGTTAACCACAGGCTTTCCCTAAATGATCCAAGGCAGGATGTGCATCAATGATTGGTAGAGTCCAGGAGCCTGACTTTGCATACAGAAGGTGTAACTCCGTTGAAGGAACTCTGGATTAACCTCAGCACAAGAGGTAGAGAATGCAGACTAAGCAGGAACTGTTTAGCAGGAAAAATCTCTTGAAGCTAAAAACAATTGATTAAAAAGGCCCAGTAACAAAGCTGATATGCCTCAACTATGACACTGAGACAACATATTTGAGCCCTGAGCAGCACTCCAGTCTCTGACCCTTTGGGCACTGATGTCAAGGAGACACTGCTTAAATAAATACACTGCAAGCACCAAACACCCATGAGGAATGAGCTTAGGGGGACCTCTCCTGAGAAGTAATGTGGTCCTACTTTACTCCAGGAGCCTTCCCAGGCTGCTGAGCCAAGGCAAGCACCTGCACTTCTCTGAACCAGGGCCCTTTACAGCTGCTGATCTGTGTTTCATAGAGGGAGAACCATCCTACAACTGTGCAATTTTTTTCTGCGCTGTAAACCAACTCAACATGTAGTTGTTTTTTGCAATTTTCTAAACCAACCCAAAGTGCTCACAGAAAAGCTAGGTATTCATTTCACATGTTAGCCAATATGAAATGCTCCCAGAGCAGCTTTAGACTCCAAGGTATTATTTAACCAGTGTGGTTTAGTAGGACAATGGCAGCCCCCTGCCGTAATCCATTCAGGGGCAATACCATCAGTCAGTGTGAAATTAAATACATTACAGGGTAAGAGCTTAATGCGTTTTATAGGCAGTTGTTCATCCACATCAAACTTTAGCTTTTAAAATCCTAACATTTGATCCCACAACAGGAACCATGGCTCGAGAATGAGATTGGCACATTTGCACTGCCAGCAGGGCAGGAAAAGCAGAGCATAGTATTTAGTGGGAAATGCAATTGCCTGAGAGGGGAAAATGCCCGGATTGAGAGAGCTCTGCAGAGCCACATAACTTGTAATACATACACAGGACTGGAAAGAATAAATATAAACCCAGCTCTGTCTGGTCATGGGTCATTAGAATCAGTATTTCCTACCACTGTGAAGTGGGTTTCACTTATATAACAACAACAACAACAATAGTAACTACCAGAGAGTTGTTTTTTTTTTAATTCATCCACGCAGATTCTAGTTCTGAAAACATATCCTGTTATGGAAAGATGATAAATACAAACTCAGGGCTGGATGTCTATAGGTTATTAGAATCAGTGTTTCCTACCATGGTGCATGTTGGTTTCACTTATATACCAATACATATTATAAAAAAAAAATAATGGGGGCTTTTTAAAATTCATGCATACAAGTTTTGGTTCTATAAACTGTTATAAGTAAAATCCTTAAGAGCCCATGGATTTTGGTTGCTTGCTTAGGCAGGGGGTATTCCCACACTGGAGCCCAGAGACTTGTGGCTTTTTGCTGGTGCTCTTCCTTGGGTCAGTTGCCCATCCATGCTCTAAAACCCAGATGCTCTGGCTTCCCCTTGCCACTGAAACATCCTAACTTGTGAAAATAGTTTGCAGGAGAGAGGTACAGAAAACACCAAACAGAGGGGCCTGTTATATTCTGCTCTCGGTTACTCTTGCTTAATGTGGGAGTAAATTCCATTTGTTTCAGCCGAGTTACTCTGGATATAAATAGGAGTAAGCGAGATCAGAACCAGGTCCTTAGAGAGCCCTGTGCCTTCTCTGGTGCTGCTTCCCAAAAATGAAGCACTGATAAGATCCAGTGGTAAAAAAAATTATTATTTAAAATATCCTCAGAGCTATCTGTTGCCCAAAATGGCTTTTAACTGTTGAAAGAACATCAAACATTTAAAAATTCATAATCTGCTCTCAGCATTGGCACACAGTGCCAGGAATATTCATCAGCCTTATGTTTTTGGATCATATGTCACAGTGGATTATCTGACACTCCATGAACATTGCCTGCTTCCTCCAGTTGCGGCTACAAAACTTGTTCTCAGGCATGTCACTGGATGCTACAAGCACCATGAAGTGGACTCTTCCTTCAAAGAAAGGTTATTTATTGTATCTCCCCAGCCTATGAGCAAAACTACCCCTCATATTCTGGTAATGCCTTCCCCCTTTGAGCAGAAAGAGCCAAGAGCAACTTTGATGAGCTTTCTTTTGTGGTGAACATTTGGATAACTCTTTAAATGTTCCAGGGCTCCAGATGCTATTGATCCAGTGATGTGAGCTGAGACCCATAAGCTCCACACCTAAAGAAAGCCTTTATTGCCTAGGGTGAGTGGGTGGAGAACTCTTTAGACTCTGAGGAGGTCAGTGAAGCTACAGGCAAACACTGCAGCTGACTTTGAAGACAATGGGGTAGGGGGAAAAAAAACAAGGATACAGGGATATCAAAAGAAGAATTAGATTTATTTGCAGACACATGTTGTCTACTTAAATGTTGACAAGAAAGAGAAGTCCTCCTTTGTGAAACATTTCATCCAGTCAGAAATATTATAATTCACAAGAAAAAGGTCCTATTTATTTTTAGTATCCCCTCCTGATGCCAAGATTAGTCTTTAAAAATATGCTTCTTTGGTCTCTATCTTTCCTTTCAACCGTGCATGATGTGTTTTCCTGGGATCATGTGGAAGAGCCAAGAGGTGGAAAACCCCTCCACCACATAGCCACCTGCCCCTTCTCTTGCATGATTCATCCTCTCTTTCCATTCTTTCCTGCCATTCATCCTGCACACTCATTAAACCACCTAAGGCTCAGTCCATTCCCAACCTCAAAACTCTAGAGGCATGGGAAACTCATATATCCTATATATTCTTCCTGAAAACACCCTGCTTCTCTGATGCCCAACAGCAACTTCCACACACGCCATGCACTCCTTGTCAATGCACTGGGCAGACACGATTCAAAAGTTTTGAATTTCCTCCATTTCTTCCCATCTCCTTTCCTGAACTGGGAAATTGCCAGTGGACCAACCAGGACATGGAAAGCACTACTGCAGGAGTACCCAAACCTCCTAACCCTGTGAATCACTTATCCTGCTGCCAAGAAGAGCCAAAGGGAACGGCTGCTCCTTGAATGGCTCATTGCCAACAAAATCCAGTTGTACTTTCTGGGTTCTCTGCTAAACTGCAGAGCAGGATGACTCAGAGATTTCATACAGGCACCTTCAGCCATCACAGCAGGATTGGCTCTCCCAGCAGCTCTTGGGCAAGCCCAACTCCAGCTCGGACAGAGGTCTGACAAGACTCTAAGAGCCAACCACTTGGCCAACCCTACTTTGCTTCATGGCAGGGAGAAAGCCACATCCTGTAGGTCTATTTTCCAGGATGTGGGATTAAACTCTTACATTTTCTTCCCTAAAGTACATTTTTGCAACCGTCAAGAAATCCAAGTTTGGTGTCCAGAATCCCAACAGGCTGGGTCAGCACCACCCACTAGCATTACCAGAACCAGAGGCTCAGAGGCACTAGTTGTCAAGACTCTGGAAGTGCAGCTTATATTTAATTTTATTAGTGAAATGTGATAATTAAAAATTTAAAAAAAATCAGAAAGAACATCTAATCTATTCTAAGGCAAACACATATTTTTTTCTCTTCAAGCAGGGAAAAAAAGCTCTCACAAACTTATTTGATAACAAAACCTTCAAATATGGAATATACCTATTGGGAAAAAAAAAAGCCACCAAAAATTAATTGGCAGTTTTATCTCCAACTCTACCACACTTTTGTCTCTCATATCTGAAATGCCTGATCATCCAGCAGAATTTCTAATCAAACAGAAACCGGAAAGTGCCAGACAATGCTGGGTCTTTTTCCTGTTGCAGGTTCCAACACAGAGAAATTCCGGGGAAGAGGGAAATCGCCTCAGGGTCTCACACCAATTCTCCCAGCTCCCACCCCAAATTGCCATCCCACTCTTAACCTTGCCCTCTCAGCATTTCTGGGTGGGTCCTAAAAACACACACATATTTCTTTGCCACTCCTTGTCTCAGCTGAAACCTGTGGCTGTGTCACCCCAACCATGACCTCACCTCAACACACAGGTGCACCTCAGGGCTTTTTGGGAAAAACCTATATTTCTTACAAAACAGGTGTCTGTGCCTGTAGAAGTGGAAAAGTACAATGGAGTGATATGGGTTTTCCAGACCCAACACCATTATTTGCTCTCAACAGTTTTACTTGTTGATATCCTGACAGCATCTTTTCAATGAATAGGTCTATTCAGAGCTCTTCTGGTTTCAAGTTATCAGAAAGCAAGTCCTCTCCAATCCCAAGCCACATGCCCAATAAGTTTCAGTAATTCTGGGTTTGGATGGAAACATCAAAGAATAATCCAGAGTGTCAGAAATGGGAAGACAAATAAAACAAGCCCAGCATTTTTCTCACTATGATACTGGGCACTGTGGTTCCTGATTTCAGACCCTGATGCATAATATACCTTACATACACTTTACCCTGGGACTGTGTCAGAAGCACAAGGTTTCTGCCTGACTTGGTAGAGTGGACCAGACTTATGTTTATTAAGTAAAGAAATAAAAAAAAAAATATTCTGGCTTTCCAGTGGTGAAACTGAGAAGGTGATGTAACCCTGAATTAAACCTGGCAAAAATCCATAAAGCTTGGTTTTCTCAGACATAGAGAACAGAAGCGGTGACATGATTGTACCTCTATGTGTTTTGCATCCTTAAAAAAGCCAAAAAAACCACCAATCTCCCCTCCTCCAAAAAAACCAAACAAACCAAATCAAACCAACAAACAAAAAAATCCCCAGAACTCCAAAACAAACCAAACAAACAAAAGAGAGAAAAATCCTTTGTGGTTTCTCCATCAACAAGTAGTAGATGATTCAAGATGATTCTGGCCAAATATTTGATATCTTCTTAAACTTGGGAGTCCTAGCTATGGGACTTAACTATTTGCTATCCAGAAAAATCTCACACCTCTGAAATTTCTTCTGTCATTCTCTTCTTTCTAGTTGAAGAATTACTTGATTGCACCAAACTGAAACAAAGTTCATAACCTGTCTCCATGACTGTCCTGTCTGCATATGGTCATTACATGAGGCTGCTTTCAAAAAAAAATGTAATATAACAGTGGACCAATACATTGGACTGGTAATAAGTGGATAACTTGAAATAAAATAAATAAAATAAATGGATAAAATAAATGATAACTTAAAAATAAAGGTGGGGATTTGTCTATAAGAACCATAAAACCACATAATTCTGTAAAAATAAAAACTGAAATGCTATGCACTACCCCTGCAAACACATGATTTTCAGTGTGTAAATATTTTCAGCTCTCCTATAGTCCCCAGAGGAAGAATATTGTTGTCTGGGGCAGACTGAAAAATCCAAGGCCAAATAAATGATGCTAAAGCCTCTCAAGAAAAAATAAGCAATGGCTGTCCTTTATGGAGCCCTATAGAAAGCTTCAGCTACATTTAAACTTCTCCTCCTCGTCCCCTCCATGTTTCCCCCACCTATTTCAGCTAACAGATGCTCAATCTCCCAGCAGCTGGCTGAAATGCCAAACAGGATTCCCTCTATCTAGAAATGCTTATCTGCAGAGAACAAAGCAGCATCTTGTCAGTCACATTTGGTGATGCCTTGAGGTGCTCTCTTAAGCAAGAAATCACCAAATACCAGTGGCTGTCTTGTTTCTGGGCATTACCCTCTGTACTGTACCTGTCTTTCCCTACCATAAAATGTTTGTTGGCAAGAGTGAGCACCTACACTCGCAAGGAAGGCAGGCTCATACACCATGAGGAAGGATTTTTTCCCACCCCTCCCACCCTTGTGAATTGCTGTATTTGATCCATTTTTCATATGTTTCCCCATGCAAGTGCACAGAGACAAATATTCATTGTAATATTTATGAACGCAGCCTGATAGTTACTATGGTTTCAAAGAAAACAGGAAAAATGGATACAAAACTGGATGCTCTTCACGTCAGACAGCTACAGGTACGGCACATGTTATAAATTCTGCTCGAACTGACTCACTTCTTTCGATGAGGTAAGTGTTGACGTTAGACAATTTGGTGGGGAGCATTTATTTCTGCATTTATTAAAATGTCAGTAACAGCAGGAGTAACACCTCCTAAAAGGCTTGCAGGTGCTTGTCTTCAAAAATGCAACATTTGAAGAGGATGAAAAGGCACAAAGTACATTTAAAATTATTCACCAGGGGCTGGAAGACAATAGATATATTTGGGTGTTTAATTAATGCATGTGATGCATAATTGACATTGCTCAAATTCAGGGGACTGCCCAACCTGCTAAATTGCAGCATGTCCAAAATGCTCTGCAGCATCAAAGCAGAAAAGAAGGACTTGTGCAGATCTCACTGCGTTGCCAAAATAAAACATTTAATTTATTCAAGGGACATGCTTTTGACATAACCAAATGCCAGTAAGCACTACCACTGAAATGTAAAGTACTCAAATGAAAAGGAAAGGGATGAAAAATATATCAGCAAAAATGCATCCGATAGGTAAAAATAGTTCTGCAGAGGTCAGGGCAGTAAGCAGTGGAGGCAATGTCTAGTGGCTACAAACAAAGCCTTGGGCTCAGGCTGGTACCACAGCAAGATTTTTTCATTCTGTCTCTCTGAAAACCTTTCAGGAGGCTACACGCACCCCCCTTTTGCTCAGTTCTCCAAAGAAATTGGTAAGGCCGGAATAAGATGTTGGCTTGTTCACATCAGAAGGAAATATAAACTGAGGTCAAGGAAACCACAACATCTGGAACGTGAGAAAAGGATTTACTGTTAAGGGCTTAATGAACTCTGAAAATAAAGTTCTCAACTTTGCTAATTTGTTTGGGCTTCAAAGAGGAGTAAAACATAAGCTGGAAGAAGGTTTTATGGCTCTCCCAAGGAAATAAGAACTACATCTGTGCTAAAATTAGCAGAACCCAATGACAGTAGGGAGTGTGTCACTATTATTTAGCTGATGCTAGGAAAAAAAGGCTGCATTGTAACTGCTGGCTGTTTATGTGCAAATTATTGTGGGAAAAGAGGAATTATGGACTCTTAGGCTTTGGAGCTGAGGGAAAGACAGTATTTCCAAGATGGTGAGGGGTGGGGCTGGGTGGGGCTGGGTGGGGATATGCAGGTTCTTGCAGGTAATAAGGATCTGCCTAATTCCAATCACTCAGTATTGGAATGGATGGAAGGATGCATCTGTCCTCTCACTTAATTTGAATTAAGAATGTGTACGACTGTAGCACTTTGATTCAAACCGTGAGCTGTTTTCATGGTGTGCAAAGCAGAGATCCATTCAGATGAAACGAAAGCTGAAAGGTGCACATTTAATGTATTCCAGGCACTACACCAAGCACTGAGTCCATGGGAACCAGATGCGAGCTAATCCCACGGAAACCCTCCGACAGTGCATACGCAGGGAAGGTGGCAGATACTCAGCAGTGGCTGTCTTGCTCTATACCTTCATTGTGACTTCGCTGCCTTGTGTGCTAAAGGAAACAGTAGCAAAGCATAGACATTTGAGAAGCTGATCTCATCTATTTCTTGGGCCATTTCTATGGAGCATCCCATACCTTCAGGCATCAGTTCCTTCCTTCTATCCCTCAAAGAACAGCATTTAGTCCCAAGTGAGGCTAAGGACAAGAAGCTGGGTGAGGACACAGGTACAGATTGTTCACGGGGAGCTTTTACTGCAATGATGTGTCCAACAAATAAAAAGCAGAAAACCCTTTTGAGATTTTATAACTCACTCCCACCGAGTAGCGAATTGTCTTGTCTTGCAACTGTCAACACACAGAGCAAGATCTTCTCTTGCAAAAATGCCACAGATTTGATACCAAGTCTCCTCACTGTGCTAATCAGATCCAATTCTAGTGTTTGGTCCCCAGGATCAGGATCTAATTAGGATTGACACACACTTCCCTGCTTGTAGCAAGGGGCCATCTTCTGCCAAATAACTGGAACTGTAATAACTAAAGCACTCCAAGCCAGGAGGCTAGTGGAAGAGGAGCACATGGAGCAGCAGTGGGGTGATTTACATTATTTTGATGGCATTCATGATGCTTTTACCCCAACCATCAATACAGCTGAGGTTTGCTCACCACACAGATCTGCAGGCAGCAAATTGGTTGTAAGAAGGGGAGTTGATACATAGCACAACATAGTTCTCATTCTGCTCCTACCTGAATGATCCTGGTTTTCCTACAAGTATCAAGTGCCTTTAGGCTTGGGCTACTTTTGGTTGAGCAGCAGAAGACAACACTGAGCAAGAAGAGAAACAGCAGCTGATCTCTATGGGATGCACCTTGAAGGATCTGCACTGAAATAATGGCTTTTCAGACTGGGAGAATAACAGTGTTTGGAGCAGTACTCTTCAGCAAACAGACTGCTTCTGCCCTGCACATACACATGTCTGCATCACTGATGTCAGCTTGCATACTGCTGGCTCAGCCATTAAAAGCTATAATTTGTGTAGACACATTTCCGCCCATGTTTGTGTGTGCATGTGCTCAGCTCATGGAGAGACAGAATGCTCTTCTCTCCCTCTGGAAAATCACAGCAGGAATTGCCATCATGAGACAGCACCAGTGGGCACTGGTTTCCCTACTCTCTCAGTTTGCTTCTGCCCTTCAACTGCAATGTACTAAACAGTGACCACTTACAAAAACCCCACAAGAAAAAAACAAACAACATTTCTCTGTACCTCCATTGTGTTTTGAGCTCCCTCACTGCATGGAAAATACATAACAAAATAAAAGCAATAAACAAGAATATAAATATTACAGTACAATCTCATAAGGACCTCATTTTCTCTTTTCCAAATCACAAACCAAGTTATACACCCTCCTCCCTGCAAGGATTTCTATGGACATTACCAATATTAGCAATTCATGGCTCGGGGCACCCCCGAGGACAAGCATTATTTCTACTTTCTCAAGGACAAAAATACCTCAGAAATCCCATGTGGCCAGGGCAGACACCAAAGGGATGAGAAATTAACTTGAACCTCCAAGCAGACAAATTAGTCAAGGTTATCATGCCCATATGCAGCATGGTGCAAAACAAGGTCATCGTGTTAGGAGCCCAAGCAGCCACCAGACAGTTCCACCAGTGGAGACACAAACCCACTACACATCAGCAGTTGTTTCCATTACTGACCACATTACTGAGCCACAGTGTCACTTCAAAGAGAAGTATGGGGTGTTGGTTTCCTACTTACTTCCTTCATTGAGGCTTCTGCCATGGAAAGAACTCAGGCAAGGGCTGATGGGGACAGCTGCTAGGATGTAGGATCAGGACAGTATGGGGACAAGGCAGCCTCAACTACAAGGAGCAACAAAAGAAATTTGATCAGACCAGTCCAAGAACTTTCCTATGACAGTGGGCATAGAGGCAGGCTTCCCTCCTTTCTGCAGTATTAATTATAAAATAATGATTTCCTCAAGAAAGAATGTTAATTTTTCAAGTTAACAGCATACCCACATCTGTTTGCACTAAATTGTACAGAGTGACTTTGAGGAAGAAGGAAAATCCCCACCACCCAAACTTACATGAGTTTAAATACAACTATTTGCAAACATATACTCATAAAATATTGTGTAGGGAAGATTGATTGAAGGGCTGATGAAAATATCACATTTGTGATGCCAAGAAGATTACTCAGAGCACTACATCTTGAAGCGATTCCCTTTTGTTCCTGCACTGATGGGACATTGGGCTGAACAGAAGCAGGTTCCCCACCCTTCTCTCTCCTTCTCACTTAGAAAAAATGACAAAAATTGACCATTAGCTGGGGATTAGCTCATACATTAAATAATGTTGTAAAATACTTTTATGGTACTACTTCTAGGGGTTTTAAAAATTGCAATTCAGGACATCAAAAGCTCAGGGTAAAAGATATATATATTTTTTTTAAACATGAGAGTTATCTTTAAACTGCAGATTACAATTGATTGTAAAAAGGCAGAGCATTGACCTTTACAGTGAAATTGTTCTTTCCCCCTACCAAATTCAAAAGACGTAAGTATAATCAACTCATAATAACTGCCTAATCCTTATTATTTTGCTTTTAGAATATTTTTTTAGGCTTGGGTTACTAAAATTTCAAATAAAATGGAGTCTGCTGTCATGGCTTTTTATCCAAATGACTCGTAGTCTCTTGTAAACAGTACTGTGATCTGATTTCCATTGGGACACGAGTTGTAAAAGGCCAGGGATTTGTGATGGATTTACACGTATACTGTTTCAGTTAAGTTACCAAGGTTGACTTAACAGCCCTTTTCCTCAGAATCTTAAATACATTTGCCACCCAGCCTTTCAGACTGTGCTCACGGGAAAGGGTGATATAAAGGGTGCTTGAACTTCACTGGAAACTCCAATTTACATTCTTTTAATCAGCAGTAGAATGTATTTATTTACTTATTTATTTATGTTTAGAATGAGCTTTGTGAAGTTCCTAGAAAACGAATTCTTTCACCTGGGCCTGACACAGGTTCCTCAGAGTTTTGAAAAGGTCATTTAGGATTTGGAAAACAACAGAGGCCAAGACTTGGAACTCAGTTGTATCACAGATATTAGCCTAGCCCTCTGAAGTCCAAGTCAGGAACAAAATATCAGATTACTAACCCATGCTAATAGAACATTTTAAAAGCAAAGGTCCTCCAGACTAAATACCAAACAAACAAATATTACTCCCCTTTGATGGCTCACCACTTCTCAGTAAAGTTCAAATAGTCTGACTTGTGATTGTGCAGAAATGTACTGATAAAGAATGTAAATGAAATTTGTGGTTATTTCTGAGAGCTGAATGACTGGACTGATTGTCTCATTCACTTGGCAAACAAGTTCTTTTCTATATGCTATTGCAGCCACAGATATAATTTCTCTAGCACTGTAGAAAGAATCAGATTAAAATATGATACAGAAGCAGCACTTACCTTGGTCTGATTAATATGTTTAAGTTGTTACCATGCCACCATGCTTAAAAGCATAAAGATATGCCGTTCTAGACTAGTCTATATATATTGATACCTCGCGTGTGCCAGGAAAACCTCTTTGATTAGTCACACTAAACCATTCCTTAAGTGGTATGAATTTCTCAGACCTGCACTTTCAATAATCAAGTAATAAATTCTGGGACTAATCATGAGCTGTGCTGTCTCTCCTAGGTGATGTGCAAGGAGATTCATCAAGAGTTTCTTTAACCAGAGAAAAACTAAAATGCTATAAGTAATTAAAACTGCATCCTACAATTTGGAGCAAAATTAATTTCAGAGGTCAAACACAGACCATATGCTACACACCACTCCACGGCAGCCACTTGACTCTGTGTTTTGTAAAGGATTTTTGTTGGAGCGTGAACTGCTACATCCTAGTGAGTTCAGCCTGTGAGAAAAAGAGCCGGTTCAGCAGGTAAAACCTAAGTGCTAATGAAATAGATAGCTGGGTTTTTCTTTTCATCTTTCACAGACTGACAGCAACAGCCCGAGGAGGCACATACATGGTGATCTTCTACAATACAGAAGCTTTTCTCAACCTATGTGCCAACCCTTGGAGCTGTAACAATCAGCTTTGAGCAAGGGGGGAGGACATCTGAGCCAGGCTTCTGAACTTGAATATACGAATATATGAAACCCTAGGACCTACACAGGACTCTTAGCACTCTGCTGCCCTAAATGACAACATTCTTTAAAACTGTGCATGAAATTTAATCTAATTCTTTTCTACTCATGTTACCATTTGCTTGGCTAAAATATTTTGTTTTTAAGCCAAAACACAAAGTTAATCTATCATAATGCTCCTCCAGGTGAGATTTATTATAGATCACTTTCTAAAACCCGTGTGTTCTATGTGCATGTGGATACCATATTCATCTTATTATTATCCAGTTGAAAAATTCCCAGTGTGTGCAACGCCTCAGATATAATAGCAGGCATGCCAACAGAATATGACACTTATGCTAATCTGCACCCTGCTGTGGAAAAACATACACAAGGATTCCATTACCACATTCATTAGGCTGCAGTGCACTTCATCTTGAATAGGGATTATGAACTATAATAGAGTGAAAACAGTTGATTGAATCTACTTAGCCAAATCTATGACATTAACCAAATATTTCAGCGTCAGGAAGAGGAGGAACTGAACCTTCTTCTGGTTGTGTGTGTTGCCTTTGCCTTGCCTGTCCCTGGCACTTGAGTTAGTATAAGAAAAGTCTTGAGAAGGGCAAGGTCACAATGAAACTTTGTGTTGAGACAGAGTTTTAAATATTCAAAGTGCTGCCCAAGAACTAGTCAAGAGCACTGCCACATAGATCATATTGGGACAGATGGGGACCTTCCAGGCACATGCACTATTTCTTGTTTTGCACAGGTTCTTCAGAGCACATTAGCACATTCTCCATGCACCTTATATATCTTTTTGGCACCAATGGAGACTTCCAAGCTGACCATACATGCAGTAAAACCTCCCGGTGAAGACATTACACTGCTTGAATGGTAAGCACGTTCAGATGAAAAAAGACATTTTCCAGTTTTGTGTTCAGGTTTCACAAGTATACGTCGAGTGCACACTCCATTTTTTGGTTCTACGCAATAGAGTTGCCGTTTGACAGCCTGTCTTTCTTGGCAAAAAATTCAACTGAAACTATTTAAAATATTGTCAAAAATAATAAAAACTGGAGTACAAGCTACCACTCAAGAAATATTTTGGAATTTAGTTGTGCCCAGAAAAAAAAGAAAAACAAAAAAAGAAAGAATGAAGCCTTCCCTGTGTACAAGACTCAAAAGATGATAATAAAAACCTTCTGTGCCTTGTATTTAGCAATTTCTGTGACTCTCCTGTTTATATATATCCTTTTTAATGTAGCAAGTAAACAGGAAGTTCCTGTTAGGAGCAGCGCAATGGAACTGAAAAGAGAATTGCTGAAAATGGCGATAGAAGCCCTACCGTGCTCCTTTCTTTCAGTCAAAAAGCCAAGGAAAAGGAAAAGAGTAGAGAAACATGGGAAGTGTCATAGAGGAACCAAATATATCCAGTATGTCTGAAATTTGCTTTCCTTCCATACATCTGACCCGCATTGCACGGTACTTACTCGGGGGCAGTTGCTGAGCTCAGTTATCCCCCACAGGTGGTTCCCACTCCCACTGCTCTCTCAGCTCTTCTTCTACCCAAGTTTTGACAAAGCTGGAGGTAGCTGAAAGTGGTGAAGATAAATAGATACATAAAATTCTGAGTATTAAAACAGAAAAAAAAAAAGGATAGATGAAGTTGATGGGAAGGTTGGGAAAAAAAGTAGTATTTTGTGGCAGAATTCATGTAAAGAGAAAGGGGATAGAGATCAGATGGGACTTGGCAGTGAAAAAGCTGGGAAAAACCAGTTTTCTGATGTGGGACTAAGTACTGAAATGATTTCAAGTTTGGGAAGAAAGAATTTCTGGCAAAAAGAAGCAGTTTATGTAATGGCAAAACATTCAGTGTCATGTTAATCAATGTGCTTGGGAGACAAGGTAACTAAACATCACACAGGCACTGGCTACAGGCTGCAGGGGTTCAGGGATAAAATCATCTCTCATGGGCAAGGCTTACTGTGGATGTTATCACATATGTGTTTTTAAAAATAATATCTGATGTATGGAATTTCTGGAGAGTTAACAATACCCTCAGTGGAAATGGTACCAGAATCCAACCAGCCTCATAAGTCCTCTGTCAGATTCTGTATTTGGCAATAATCCCTGCAGGTGAAATCTTTCTTTTTGCTGGCATTACTTACCCAGTTTTCAAAGTCTTGCCCAAAATTAAAGAATTTGGTTTCTGCATATACACAGGTATTTATCTCAGGAATATGCTGAGTTCTGTCTGAAAAGGTGATTTCAGCAGAAACTAAGGTAAGTTGGTATTTTATGGCACCAGATCTTTGGACTAGAGGCTCAGTGTTAGTGGAGAAAGGTTTATTGCTAACTTCAGAAGAATAACCCTATGGCCTGTATAAAATATCCAGGAAAAGAAGAAGCACTCTATAAACTCCTGAAGGAAATGTGACACTCAGGAACAGCACAAGAAACCCAGAAATTTTACTAAAGGTAAACCACTTAATTTACCAGAGAGAACAGAGAGAAGGAACACACTCTTGGGATATTTTTCCTTTTTTTTTTCTTTAGTTGAGGTCCAGCTTTGGTTTTTCAAGTTTGAAAGGTAAGTGGGAGCATCAAACAGGTTGAACGAGGCCCTGTTTTCTTGCTACGGGAACATGGCCCTTTGCACTGAGATTGTAATACAATCCATCCTCTCTGGGACTGCAAATGCTACAGTGCAAAACTGTGTTTGAAAACCTCTTTTATCATTCATCGTCTCCAGACTGAAATCATTTTTGACAACCTCTGCAGAAAACAAGCAGCTTTCTGGCTACTGGCGAGCCGATTAAAGGGAGGAAACACATGTTCACTGTCAGACAGAGCCCCTGGAGAAAGCATTGACAACCTTTTAACCTCCTTTCCCAGTGAAAGTGCCCAAATGTTTCTCTGGAACAAAACCCCAGCATTGTTTTAAGCATCTTTTCATTTAATGCAGTATATTTTTCAAGATATGTTGAGAGTCAGAGGAATTCCATTTTAACAGAGGTTTCACAATCAGTTCAATTCCTATGCAAATGGTCATATAAACAATTATTAAGAGGGAATTTCATGAACTTTTTCTTCTCTCTCTTATTTTTTTTCTTTTCTTCTTTTTCTTTTTCTCCTTCACTGTCTGACCACAGTTTAAATACCAACACATTGAAAAGTTCACTAACCTCTACAGTAATTTCTCAAAACAAGCCAAAAAGCCACAGGAGTGAAATTTTCTGAGCAGTAGGAAGGCTGACTAGCAGACATTATTAGCACTTTGAGTATTCAAATCTGGCCATGGAAACTTTTGTGAGTTACAAGATGCAGGAAGCACCACACATTGCTGATATATTTGTTATCAAGGGAACTACTTTCCACTGTGATTAATCATCAGCAATGGGGGAAAATAAATTTTCTTTTGAGAAGTAAAACAAGAATTTTTTTTTTAATTGAAAGTGCTTTCAGAGCAACTGGTCTGGCTTTCTTTGTAGTTATAAAAGTCCACTCAGAGGTTGTTTAACATTTAACCTTGCTATTTTTACCTTAATATCAGCAGCTGGAATAGTTCTGTCTGTTTTGATAAAACAAGACTTTTTTCCATGTTGCCTATTTGCTTTTACAGCTGAAGGGAACTGTTCCAGCTGAAGTAGGTAACTATAAAACTGCAGTGGGCTAAGCCGCCTGGGAGAAGAATAGACTATTTGATTAAATGTTCCTGCAAGTAACTGCACAAGGTACTGTCCAACAACACACAATATCTGCTAATGAAAGATAAAAGGCTGTGAGCTCTGCAGGTATGGAATCCCATGGGGATTTGCTTTTCCTTCTCCAAAGGCCTTCCTCTAGCCATGCTCAATAGCTCTGCCACTATTTAACTTGTCTCAGTTTTCATACGGATTATGACTTGGCTAATGATAGTTGTGGTGGGGAAAAATTTTTGAAGCTGGAGCTTGGCTTCTCCAACATTTCTCCAAAAGGACTTATTCCATTTTATTCCTTTATTTTTTTCATTCTTCTTTCCTCAAAAATATCCTTGCTCCAATGACAGAGTTCAAAACGCAGCCAACAATTTTTAGATGACAGCTTCATCTGCTTTTTCAGGCATGGCAGCTGCTCACAGACTAGCTGGGTTTTTGTATTACTCTTCATCACACAGGTAGTGTTTCAAGTTGACATGCTGGGACATGTGGCACAGAAGATGTCCCTCATGATGTTATTTCTGTTGGGTACCGAGTTGTCTGAACCTACCTTAGGTAATAGGAGGAGGATTCTAACTGAGCTCCTGCAGCAGTGGTTTGCAAATGGAAATCAATGGGGCTTGTACCCCTGAGTCATTTAAATGTTTTTGGAAAAAGGCCACCCGGGGAGGGAAGGGATGTTTCAACTGAGCACCTTGAATCAGGCAGGTGGTCAATCACCACTTTCTCCGACCCACTCCTGCAGACATTCCTATCTAATGCATTTCACACAGTTACAGGAAGCAATCTCATTCATATCTGAAGTAACACAACAGCTTTAAAGGAAAAATTTTCTCTCAGAAATGAGTCATAAAAGCAAAAGAAGCAATTCCTCAATGTTTCTCCTTTCCAGGAGATGCCCATTTTATAATGTTGACTTCCCCCTCATATCCAAGAGATTCACGGCAGGACATGACCATTAAAAAAGTCACATTTTTCATCTTCTTCTCCAGCCCAAAAGGGGGCCCTCCCCTCTTTTGAACTAGAGACTAAGAAAATCAGCTTGCATCCAGCAACTTGCGAAATCCTTCAGAATAGAAGCCAGGAGTATTTGCAGAAGTGTCAAGAAATAAATCTGAACAAGTCTAGTCAAAAATGCAACACAACAATAAATAGTAATAGCCCTTAACATTTTTTAGCTGAAGAACATGACATACTTCTTTAACATGGTAAATACTGTTATGCCAGTTTTATAAGTGGGAAAGCAGGGATTTGATAGCTGAAGAATAGCCTGAAAACAGCCAGTTGGTTGCAGGGCTGGAAATGGATCCCAGGCCCTCCTTGTCTCCATCCCATGTTCCACACCTCCCACAATATACACAGATTGCACGCAACAGCTCCATGCAATTTAAGTTTGGGGGAAACACAACTTTGTCCTGGCTGAACTGTTTATCATGTGCTATGAAATGCCTCGGATGAAGTTACCCTTGTAGTAAACTCTGTCAATTGCCTTCAGCCAAAATCACATGCTCAGCCACAGATAGATGCAGTAAAACAGAAGTAACAGAAGTTACTCACTGCTACTTTAGGCATACGTAGCTGACTGTGTGGAAAACTAAGCAGGTGAGTTTAGGGGTTTTTATTTTCCCACTGCTCTTCTATAATAGGAAACTATTTTCTATTAAACAGCTCTCTGTCTTAATTTGAAAGCCCAAAAATCTACCTCTCATACTGGCAGTTTGTTTGAACAGTTATTTATTCCAGGAGCACCTACATTTCCAATTTACATTTGTCTCATTTCAGCTTCCTGATACAGGTTTTGTTTTGCATCATTTATCCACCAAATTAAATAATTTTGTATTGTTTGGTACTTTCTTCCCCTGAGAGCTTACCCAAGTCAAGCCACCTTTCAATTTTCTTTTTACAATAATGAGTAGAGGTCTCTAATCTCTATCAACTTCAGGGGTTTCCTACAGCCATTTGTTGCATTCTCACACCTGAACATCCTCAAAAATAGAAACCCAAACTGCATATCCTGGCAGGAGACTCAGCAATGCAAAGCATCAGTAAATGCAGATCTTCTCTTTCACTTCCACCTATATATCCAAAGATGGTGGCAACAACTGCTGCTACACCATCAACTGGGGTTAACCTCTAAATGTTTTCTGGAATCTAAAACCTCCCTAAGGCATCTCTGTTCTTTTGGCATGAAAATACATGTGCAAACATAATTTGTTTTAATTGGTGTAGGCTAGGAAGAGACTGAGCCTGCTCTAAATGATTTCTTCTCCTCATTATTTACTGGTGTAAATATAGAAATAATTCACTGTTATTACCTCATTATTATTTACCAACATAAGTTTATAAATAATTCAGTGATATTCATATTATTATGCATAATACCATGAATTACAGGAATAAAAAAAATCACAGTGGTTACCATTAAAAAGTCAACATTAATCAACTTTTGCCTCCAAGTTCTGTAAGACATAGCGTAGTGTGCTCTGTCCTCAGAATAGGAAATGTGTGGGACCTCAGATACCACAGTATGGTAACAATTGGCAGATGGTTCTTCTAAAATGGCAACCACTGCAACTAGAAGTGCAATTGGAAAACACATCATGACATGTTTGTTTAGAAAAACGGGAAGCCACACCATTTAGCACTCACCTAAACCATCAATTGCAATACCTTCAAACAAATCTGTCCAGAGAGACTGCTCAAACCACCACCAAATAATTCCAAAAACTTCTCTGGAGCTCACTGAGAAGCTTCTGTCAAAAGCTTCTGTTTGGATGGTAAATGGGTCTCGGGGAGACAACAGACCAAATTTAGTTTTTTTCTTTTTTAACGTTAGACTAATTAATAAATGCCGCTAGTTTAAAAGGTAGGGCTACACACACACACACACACACACACACACACACACAAAGACAAGAAGAGGGCCTGTTTTTCTCTATGCTAACTTTGTAAACATTGATAATTTTGCAAATAACTGTCATGTCATGTCCCAAAGCTTTAGGCTGCTGTTTTAGTGCCAGGATTCTCAGACAGCAAAGGTAAAACATCACATTTCTTCACTGTCCCGCACTTGACTAAATTTCCTTGTCCTACTAGGCTGCTTTTAATTCAATTCAAGCAGCAAATTAGATAGGTATGCTCAAACTGCAGATTTAAGTTCCTGTTAAGGGGATAGGAGTGAATAAAAAAAATAAAATCAACATCTCAAATTTCTTTATGGAAAAACAAAATTACCTAATCAGTTATTGTCAATGGATAAAGGGGATGTTTCCAAGAGGGAAGACAATTAGTAAACTAGGAAATAGTTGAAAAAGCAGTTTCACAAAATGTAGAAATGTCTAAAATGACTTTCTTAAAAAAACTAAACTCTAATATAGAAGGAAAAACAAGGAAAAAACCACATGTCATGCATCAAACTAATGGAATATTCTAGAAGACAAACAAATGGAGGCAATATCTCTCTCCTCAACTATTCCTCCCCAGAAGTTCATTCCTGCTTTCCTCATCATGGAGTGATGACCATACGAACTACCCTATAACTCTCAAATTTGGCATAAAATTACTCTTCCTATGCCAGACTATCCATGGTCTGAGAGGACCAATGCCCAGAGAGTAAGGGTGATGAAGAACTCTCCCATTTCACAAAGACTTCCTAAACTGACAAAAGATTACAAAACATTTCATCAATATTCCGCATCCAGCCAAATGACAATTTTTCCTCTGAATCTAAAAGTGCTGCAACAAAATCATTCTGTACTTTCATCACTTGAAAGTTCTTGCATGGTGATGCAATGGATGTTGAAAACAATAATGCTCACTTTCTTTGATGCGCTCCATCAGAGAAGATGCGACAGTTCCAGGTGACACATTGTTAATTATTAGATGCATTAACTCTGTTTCCACAGGAAAACCTGATACTCAGCTATTTAGAGTGACAGCTTTCAGGTGGAAGCAGCACAGCTTGAGGCTGGAATGACTGAACACCTTGAGGGCTTGATTCAAAACACAAGCAGTGGCATTTATTTAGCTGGGTGATAAAACCCTTTGCAAACGGCACAGATGCACATCAGCTTGTCTGCATTTCACACAGTGTAACTCTCACATTAATTGTATCAAACACTGAACTTAGGAAAGAAAAAGACATCCCACTGAGCTGGCCACTCTGAGAGTTTCATGGTCTTTGTGGAGTTATCAAGCCACCTTTCAATTTTTCTTTGCATATAAATGAACATGAGGAAGTTGTCCGAAACCTAGAAATGCTTAATTACCATAATTACTCAGGGATTGTTTCTCACAGCCTGTACATAGAGCTTACTTGTTCCTCCCTAACTTCAAACTTGAAGAACGAGATACAGAGTGTGGATTTTTCCTCTGGCTCTTACCAATCCTTGATATCAGTCATTTATCCCATATGCAGTAAAACATGGATTTTAGAAAAAAAATATTAAATTTCATGCAAACATCCATCCTAAAGAAACCAAACACCAATCAGAGTTTGTCTGATGAAACTGATCGTAAAAATCTTGATGATAGTAGGAAAGCAAGTAGGTCTTTTACTGTATTTCTGCCCTGTTGTATCAGTCTGTTTAGAAAAACTAGAAGGAAACAAAAAAATTAAACAAGAACCATCTTAAAGATCAGAAAAATGTTTTAGTAGTTTGGAAAAAAATTATTAATGCCTTCCTGAACTTATTCAGATTGATGCTTCCTGGCTTTCACTATCTTCTTTCTCTCAGGTGTTTAAACTACATGTACCATGATGCTATTTAATCCACAAAAAAGCAAGGTTTTGGGTTCTGCTCCACAGTCTGACTGGGCTCCAAAACCCATGTGGGAAAGCCTGTCCATGAGATTTTTCAGGCTTATGCTGTGGGCATTAGAAATTCAGAGAACTGGGAGAAGCCCCAGAAATTAAATGACCACATTTTTTTGAGGTTCACCTCTCTGCAAAACAGAGACCAAACCCAACAGGCAACTGTGTCATTAAGCCTAAGAGCGCATTCTTCCAAGTCTTGCCTCAAATTCAGTCCGTGTGGTAACTCTTGAGTCATTAAAATGGAAAGGCTCCGTTTCAGCTTCAAGGGCAACTGGATCTGATTATACATGCTGCTGTACCTCAGCACAATGGGATGAGTGAAACACACACTGTCAGCCCCAGCTCTGAATTTGCTTTCTCATAGCATGAGCCTTACCTGAAATGGAGTACTTTATGTGTTAATAACATATTTGTTACAGCTATCCTGTGCAGTGCTTAATTAAAGTGATATTTTGTTTCAGTTGAATGATCTCTGGCTGTTTTATTGTCATTTGACATTAAATTGCAATTTGCCATGCCACATACATTTCTGCACATGTTGTCAATATGATTATAAAGGCAATGTTATTGACCAAGAACATAATACTTACTGAGTGTCTTGAGAAAATACTCAGATTTTTAAAGTTCTGCTGCCCATTCCCTATCCTATTTTTTTTTTTTTTTTTTTTTTTTTTTTTGGTTGTAAACCTGAATTACTTTGGTTTCTTTAAAGCTCTTGCTGAATAACTCCAAGTGCTAACAGAATTTAATATTCAGTTGTCATGCATGTCTCAGCTCTCACCACAGCGCACTGTGTTCAAACTCAGGTCAGCTTTTCCCATGCATTTATAGGGGGGGGGTGTGTATTTTTGCACATTTATATACATATATTAAAAAATGGGAAATATATATATCCATATATCTGTGTCATGGCTCAGGTCACCACATGCACACAGGACACCAGATGTGATGCTGCCTGCTCCACACCTTCTCTGTCCCTTCTACAAGAGCCTGGGACAGGGGCACCCAGCAGCATCAGCCCCTGCTCCCCTCTCAGGTCTCACACGTTGAATTTGGGCTCCCTCCTCCAGGCTACATGAATCATTTCTGCCATGAACTTGTGACCCTGGCTCTGTAACAGCACACTGTTCTACCAGGACCATACAGCAGATAATGCACAGCCACTTTGGTCTGTACGAGACCTGACATTTGCAAAGCTGCACTGAATTAAGGCAAGACAGTACAAACTGCAGCAGAGCTCAATGTGCGCTGGGAATAAAACGCTTGGGTACTATTTCCTAAATTCAGAGGGGAAAAAACTAAATCCATGCCCTCTCCTATTTCACTCTGATTGAAGAGGTAAATAAAATAAAATAGGCTTACATTAAAATGTTGTCTGTTTTACTGCCATGTTATTTCTGCTTTACCAGTAGGCTGAAAAATTTTCTAGTATATATTTTTTTCTTTTTTTTTTTTTTCTTCTATTTCCTGCCTTGGTTTTGGGTAACTGGAATTGAGCTAGTATGTTTTCTTCAACAAGTTTCAGCATACTACATTCCCTTTAAGCTCAATTTCGGCTCTGTATCCCAAGTTTATTGATCTTAAATACAGTATTGCATAAGAAGGATTCCTGTAACAGCCTGAAACAATAACCAACTAAAAATTACTAAGTTGGATGTAGCAGATTACTGTTTCCCTATTGCAAATCCAACTGTGACAGCAAATAAGAACACCCCGATGATGTACAGGAAAACATAAGCGTGGTCTGGTCTATCAGTTACAGTAAGGTCATCATTAGTTATTCTTTTAATGGTTCATTTAATTAAATACACGAGCTATTGTCTTGCAATTATGTGTATCAAGTGGAATAAATACTCAAGTTCAATTAGGGATGTATTTTTTACTGGAATGGGTTTAATAAAGTTGCTGTGTTGCCACAAATAACTAATAATGAATATACTTTTCTGACAATGACAAAATAAGTATTCTCACAGAAGTGGCTGGTATGTGTAATTTGATGAGTTCACTTAAATAGTTCAACTCTGGATCAAAAAAGCAAATTATACTCACTTGAATAGTTCGACTGCGGATCAAAAAAGTAAATTATATAAGTGGATACTGCAAGGCAGAAACATGTGGACACAGCTGTAGTGTCATGTGTCACAGCTTTGCTCTGTGCCAGCTGGCATCGGCACAAAGGCAGCCCAAGCCAAACAATTCCTGTTATTCATAACAGCAAATGTGCATTCAAAACACACAGTGAAGGCTTTATAAAATAACTTGGTATTCAAATGTATCCACACTGTGGAATTGTTTTTTAATCACACGTTGCTCTGCGCCAGGCCGATATGCCAAATTGTCCTAGTAGTCCAGAAGTTCTTGTCTTTACCCAAAACAGTGCAAATGCAGGTCTTGGCCCACATATCCACGGGATATTTGTGCTCAGGGTTTGTAGCCCTCCTTGTGCGCTCAGTAAATAGATGCTCACCCTCAGCACATTAAATATTCAGGCCTTCAATTAACAAGGGTGCACAACATGCACATTTGTGCCTATATTATAATCAGAACTTCCCTAGCATAGAAAATCACACCATTAAGAAGTCTAGCTAGTGAGAAAGCAAACAGGATAGTTTCACAGACAAACTCCTTCTAGACTGCATTTATATTTAGAATTTAAATATTAAATGCAAGAGGTATTCACTGTACTCTTCTAAAAGGGGACTTCTTCCAAGTATGCAAATAGGCTCAGTGTATCTAACCTCAATGGGGACTTCATGAAATATGTCCCTAGTGATGCGAAAAAAAAAAGGAAAAAAGGAAGGCGGAGCTCAATTCAACTCTTTTCATTGCTGTTGAGACAACTCTTACTTGAGAAAACATCTCCCCCAGTCATTGGCCTCTTTCTCCTTCCCAGTGATCCAAACTAATTTTATTATTGCAGGATCCAGCCTTTTTTAGCATACTTGAAGTTTCATCATACCAAGAAAATGAATGTTGATCATAGAACATTATGCCTGAAGTCATGCAAAAATGGGAATTTTCAATAAAATTGGTTGCAGTTTCTCAAAAGGTGTGTGTCAACATTGCCACTCTGAAGCTCATGGCAACCTGCTAACATATACCAGGTAACAATCTGTGAAGAAACTGAGAGTTTAAATATAGCCAAACTTGAAATAAAATTGTGTCTCTTCCAAATTCCTCCTTCTTTAAGAAAAATAATAGACCTCAGCCCTGCAGGGCAAGCCCCTTGGTTTCTTCTACAACAGCCACCAAGTGCTTTATCTCAGCAGTGACAGAAGAGAAGGAGGGGGCTGGGAGCAGACTTTACTCTCAGAGGAAACGAGGGAAGCTGCATTCCAGGGAAGGGGACTATTTGGATCTCTGACCACAACACTACACAGCCTTCCAGTGATTACAGCTTGCTGCTGGCTGCAGGAGCTTTCTGTGTGCTCAAGGCCATCTCCCCAAGTCCGATTAGTTTAGCTTAAAAGGAATAACAAACCTTCCATGTAAACAAAGCCATGAAAAAGGCTCAGTAACAGCCCTTTTTTCACCTTCCCCACCCACTGGCTCCATGTTACAGAGAACTGGGCGTAGCTTCTGCAGAGATGGGATGAACTTGCTTCAGGGAGGTCTCCAGGACTACTCCCCTCTCCACCTTCCTGGCGATCTGGCCCCTTACTTTTTTTTCAAAATCAGGCCTTTCTTCACTCCAAGAGCAAGATACCTCTTTTCCCAGAAAACATAAATAAAGGGTTGCACATTGAGGGGATGGGGAGAGATGACACAGCTTCTATTACCTTGTTTACGGTCCTTGTTTACTCTTTAATGTCTAGTGCCTAAGATTTGCCAAACATTCAATTTTTCCCCCTTTGGAAACAGAGGTGAAGAAAATTACAGCAACACGTTTATTTCTGTGCATCTTTTACAGTCTGTGTTCTTGAAAAGTGGCCTTTTTCCCATCTCCTGAGTGCAATTGGTATTCGGGTTAATAGATACCAGACATCTCCTATCAGGCAACATGGTTTAAATAGGCACATCATTAACATGGATTACTTAGGCCATGTCTCCTATTGAATTAGTGGTCTGCAGGCCAGCTTCAGGGAAGGGGTTGGGGGCCTGTATGCTGGATATTGAAGCATCTAAACTTTGGCCCCAACCTCAAAAGAAAGTGTGAAACGCCTTGGAAAAAATCCCAGCTCTTAGGCTATAACTGACATTAAAAGCAAAGCTCCTGCAGACATCCAGAGGACTATTCCACCCCAAACTACAGCAGCAACATGGCAAAATCAAGCAGAAGGTTTTAAACAGACTTTGGGGCTCCAATTTAACCCTTTTCCAGCTGATGCTGTTGCCAGCAGGAGGCAAGAGAGGTAGGCATCTGTCCCTTTGGAAGTTCCACTCCCCTTTAAATTATGCAAATCTTTGACAGGGTGCTTTCAAAAAGTGGATCTGAAATGCCTGGTACAAGATTAAAACAGACAGACAGAGTGGATACATCTACCAGATGTCTGCAGATGTTCCCAAAGCCTTGAGTGGTGATTGGCACAATCCCGTGTGGCTGAACAGGCAAAGCTGGGTAACTGGTTCTCCTCCTTTCTGCAGGAGGAGGGAAAGGACATGGTACCATCAAGGAGAGCTGGTCAGAATGAAAACAAAATAATCCTCCCTTTACCAGTGTTAAAGACTTTCGATATTAATAAAACAAGGAAGGGTATTCATTTTTTTTTCTTTAAATTTTTTTGCATAATATTACTCAGATTTACATTATACTCAGTAATAAAGTTAACTGAGTTCCATGTAAAGCACCAGTGTTTGGGGTGGTTTTCAGTCCACATATAATTGCTCACAGATGTTACCTGCCCTATCCTAGTGATGCTGTTGAACCTTCTGGTTTGTGCTTAAAGTTAGTGATGAGCAAGAAAAAAAGCAGAATATAAAGCAGGGAATATGTAGCTGTTATCAGCTGATCTGTCAGATCCACAAAAGTTGGGACCAATGTCCCATGTAAGGAAACCAGAAGTCGACATTTCAAGCATATTACTACACATCAAGCCCTGGCTGAAACTCCTGCTGAGACTGTTTATGACAGCATAATCCTATCCAAAAAGTGCTAGTATAAAATCCTACTTTTTTTATTTGGCCATGATGTGGATAGCAAAATTAGATTGACTGCACTGATAGCAATACCTACTTAATGGAGAGGACACATAAAAAAGGCAATACAATCTTGGAAATGCCCCATGTTTCCTTTTTCTCCTCCATATTCAACTGTAATAGCCTTAGAGAGCTGCAGCAGAAAAAAAAATCTCTGGAATAAAGACATATTGTTACAGCCTCTGAACTGGCAAACAAATGCTTGTGCAATGTGCTTAATGTGATGTAAAGTGTTTGCAGGGATGGAGCCACAATCCTGAGATGGATCCATGCTGCTTACAAGACTTGCTCAGCATCACAGCTTGTGGACCAGGCTGTACCAAGCTCACGTCTACTGCCCTGCCAGGGTCACCAAAACCATCTTTGGGTCTCACTCATTTCATGGGCTGTGCAACACTGAGAATGGAGAGAAAAGAGCAGCAGAAATTCTGTTTCCTTCCCTCCACTGTTAAAGAGGGAAAGTGCACAACTTGAGCAAAGGTTACTGATCTCTGTTGGGAAAGTGTAGATTTAAACTCAGATCAGCCCCAGTCATGACATCAGCTTTGGGCCTCCTTTATGAAGAGAGGATTTTATTTGATTTAAAAAAGACCAAAACAAAACAAAAACCAACCAAACAAAACAACAACAAACAACATCAACAACAACAACAAAAACTAGGAAAAAAAACAACCAACAAACCAACCTTGGAAGTTTTTTGATGATTTCCCACTGCTTATTTTCTAAATAGAGTCTATCCTTACAATATCCCTTGCTAGAACAGGCTCATCTCTAGAGGTCTGAGTTACACAGTTAAGGTGGAGCAGGAACCTCAAGTGGCTGCAGAGGTATGAAGTGCCTGAATTTGACTGGCCTCATGTCCCAAAAGATGCAGTTTGGATTAGACCCTGTAGCCTTAAATATTTAAGGAGCTAGGATAGGAAAGACCTTAAGGAAGATAACTGCTTTTAATTGGGTGATGTCCTCAAGGCTTTTGAAGTGTCTTGGTTCTTTTGGATTGGTTTCAGTGGAAGTTCGTGCAGTAGCACAGAGCATTTCTGAGTGCCACAGGGACCCAGCTGTGATGACCACAAAAAAATGCAAAGCAACACAAGTACTAATTATTGATCATTTATTTCCTTTAGTTTTGGGACATTTATCCTCCTGATTACTTTCCTGGCTTTGAAGAAGCCATCTGCGGCTGCAGCCATCAAGAATAACTGCAAGAGTAATAGAGGAAGAGAGGAGCTTCTGCAGTCCCTTGCCTGTAGGTGCTGCCCTACCAAGCAGCCTAATAGCTCTAACTTTCTAGAACCTTCTTAACCCAAATCCCTCATCCTTTCTTTGCAGCATCACCTTTCTCCCTGTTAGTTCCCATAAACCAAGGGAACAGTCAAAAGAACATGACCAAAACATGATAATCCTCAATTAGTAAACTATCTTCATGCTTGTAGATATAGTCTTGATATATTAAACCATTTCTTCCATTAGTCTTGCAAGTTTTGATTGAAAACCAGAAGTCTTCTACAAGTCTGTACTTGTATACAGTGGCACAAATTTGTCTATAGTTGTTTGCTGAGAAGTAACACAGATAAATCTGGACTATATTCCAATAAAGCTTTATATTGTTGCAGTTTATTCTGTTTTCTGTTGTTGCAAAATTTTCTCTTCTTTTATGAAAAGTCTTCTAGGATGAAGTTGATCTTTTTCTTATGACTCAAAAACGTGTTTTAATAAGACTGAAAAGAAATAATTTACCAACAATTTCTGCAGCAGCTAATATTTAGGGTGTCCAAGACTATATATGTGTTTATTTTAAAGAGGACAGATGCCCTGGCATTTTAGCAAAGATTTTGCCTGAAGCTGAGTCGCTAAAATCATTAGTCAACATCCAGCAGTAAGAACAAGATTTTGCTTTGCAAAGATGGACTCATAAAAGCACCTAATCAAGTTGAGCTTGAGGTGGCCAAGACATCAGTGAGAACCTCTGAGTAAGTAATAAAAGATTTTTGCACATTTAGTTTGGAGGCAGGATAACAAAAGCTCTCAAAGCTCCTTGTTGCCAGGTCTGATTCAAAGCCAACCCAACAGCTCCTACATGTGCAGCCACTGTAGAGTCCCTCCACATTATCTGGGTTTGCTCACTCCCCACCAAGGTGAGCAGGGAGGGAATCCCATCCCGCTGGCTCCTTCCCTGGGAGTAACTTGAGGTCCGGCAGCCAGTGAGGTCACCCCCAGTCTCGCCAAAGCCTGTATACCATTACAATGAAGTAATAATGTATTTATAGCACACCTAACCACTGATGGCTTCTATTCCTGTTGAGGCTCTTTTTATTTTTTTCTTCCCCTGCATTTGTACAGATGTTTTTTGAGAACTGGTCTCCAGAAAGAGCCTTGCAGAAAACAAGCTATGTCTGTTGATTCTGGCTGGCTTTTATAACGATAGTTGTTAGCACGCAGGATTTATGTTTCAAATATCATTTTAATTTCTTGGGCTGCATTTTTAACCACAAAATGTTAATTCAATGGTGCACTATAAATGCTGCAGTTCCTTTATAAAAATGTAGAACAAGCTGTTTCTAAGGAAGAATTCTTTGAGTCTGATTCATAGAAATACAACTCACATATATTTTCCATGGAATTTGTTCTGAAATATGTGTGGAATACATTCTACAATAAATTATGTACTTTTGTGATTCATTAAATCCTCTCCCTGCTCACAAGTAGTAAGCTCTTCATTATACACAGAAAAAGTGCAATCAGCCAAAACCAGCAACATTCTTATCATATGTGGTGGATGCTTTGTTTTTGATCTTAAAAAAAAAAATCTGTAAAGGCTTTTAGAGAAAGCACAAAATTAAGATGGCATTCAGCTTTAATTTACACAAAAGCAAATTAAGGATATCTACACCCATAATTATTTCCATGTTCAATGGAAGGAGTTAGGGCTCAGAATGACTCTCAAAAATCACAGGGATTATTAGGAATGAATGCTACTGAAAAAGACATTTCTAGGAATAATTCCTCTCGTGTTATTTTTCTTTTTATCACTTGTCCCAGCAATGGTAACACTCCTTTTGTGCTTCCTGACAGTGTGCAGGTACCTGTGATGTGGTTTCACTGGCATGCACCTTCCTGAACAGAGAGATTGGAGGTCTCACCTGTGACATTATTCATGTGCCATTTCACTTCACACAGTGCACACTGAAAGCACTTACTGGATAGCCAATTAGGGGGCAGGAAAAAAAATAATGTGTAGCTTATGTGGCTGATGGCATTTAAACAATTATAGCCCACTAGCTTGGCTAGCAAAAACCCAGATATCAACCTGCTCACAATCACTTCCATAGGATAAATTACCTACTTTGCCCTTCCTAGGGTTGCAGATATGTTGAAAATAGATTTTTCTACCCTCAGACTTCAGCTTTCCCTTATTCTTCCCCACTTTGCAAATAAAATCATTTTTCTTGAATGCCAAAGCTTAGTTAAACCATGTTACATCTTGCTGGCAGTTACATCTCTGAAATATTCCTTTTCTTTCTACACCCTGCTGCCATTTGTCTCCAAGAACATCACAGGGAGCGGCCCTACAGTGGAGGCCCCTGGTAGTGCTGCCCATGGGCAATGGCAAGGGGAAACTCAGGATCCAGACCTGGGACTCCACCATGTGCTTTGTGTACTGCCTGCAGCAGTAAGACAAAAGGGAAGGAGGGAGGAGTGGATGGCATGGCTTCTATTCTGAAGGCAAGAACCAGACTGGAAGTACCCCACAATCACACACTTTGTACAGAAAGCCAAGATGCATTCTCTCTGCACAAAGGAAAATAAGAAATATAATTTCACCATTCTTTTTAAATGTCATGTCCCAGCATATCAAACTCATTTCATCTTCAGATCATCCCACCATGCTCTGTTAGCTACCAGAAGATTCTAGCCAGTGTTACCACCACAACAAACTCCCAGTACAACCATATAATTTCAATTCTTCACACATTTTCTTCCCGTGCACACAATGCCTTTGGTAGCTCAGTAAAAGCCTCCTCTCTCCAGCCCACTGCCACGGGCTACCAGGCTGAAACAAAGCTCAGTTTCAAAGCTGAAGCATAATGACCAAGCAGGAGGGAAAGAATAAAAGAAATAATCGGCGGTAGCTATGCCTGCGTCTCCAGAGGTTCTCCTGGCTGAGTACTCGACCCAGGGTGGGCCATCAGCTCTGCTGCCCGCCTTCCCCATCCTTCTTGGATGCCTGATATTGAAATGCCACCTCTTGAAGAGCCACATGGCAAAGCGAGGCAGGCTGCCAACCCGAAAAACGTCAACATGTAAAAACCTCAAGGCCCCTGCAGCGGAGTTTTCTTTTGTCCCAGTTTTCCACTGCTAATACAGGTTGGGAAACAGGCTGGCTGAATGAAAGATATTCAGGACAGGAATCATTTTTTGTTGTTGTTCCAGGCTGAACCCAGTGTACTGGGGCCATGATGCCCATGATACAAACGTTTGCAGCAAAATAAGCAGGAGTGATAAAACTAGCAAACAGCACCAGATATGAGATCTCTGACAGGACAAGGAGGGCTAGCAGTATCCTTGTCAAATAATTTCTGTGGGGCAAAATAGAAGCAGGTGGTTCCCTGGATGGCATGGAGAAATAATGTCTAGATGAAGAAGGGGTTCAGTAATCAGACTGTAAAAGTACTTATAAATAGTGCTCTAGCAGAATGAAAAGTGCACAAGGAGAAAGAGGGCAGCAAGAGGAAGAGAGAAGGAACATTTTTCCTCCTCTTGTTTTTCCCTTCTGGAGCGAATTTCAATCCAAGAGATCTTTCAGCCAGTTCCCCTTTCCCTTGTGAGTCTGGGCCTGACTTTTCACTCTCCACACCTTGCCTAGTCATTTGCAATCATATGAAGCCAAGCCAGAGATAAATAAAAATGCTCTCAAATTTGGCAGCATTTTACACCTCTGTGGTTAATGCAAAACAGACCTGCAAAGTTGGCCTTGTTATTTTTTTTTTCTTGTGAGAAAAACACACATATCTCACTAGTGTAACCATCTGTTGTGTATCTCACTTGGAAAAAAAAAAGATGGCTAATAAGGAATGTCACTACTCTGAAAGGCGAAATAATGGTCTCAAAGAACATCAGGTTGAAGACAAGAGTCTCCAGCCAGTGTGGCAGAGGTGTCTTTAGGATTTCTTCTCTTCTCCCACTCTCCTATCACAGGACACAACCATGGGAGGTCAGACCTCAGAGACCATCACCAGCAGCCCACCAAAAGGACTATTAATCCTCTAGACAGGTTTCAAGACATGAAGGCATCAGTGTGGTGTCATGTTTGGGGTTGTTACCCCTGCTCTCCCCCTTCTCACTGATCAGGCAGGTACTGGCAGTGTTTCTTGTGTATGTGTCACCCAGTTTGGATGCACCCCAGAGAGCTGCAGTGCTCTTAGAGTGATGCTGATCAGCAGCTCTGGGCAGTCACAGCAACAGGGTAATGACAGTGTGGGCTTCCCAAAGGAGATGCTTTCACTGTCCTGAAACAACCCTTAAATTCAGGTTGACCACACTTAGAAAAAATCAGGGTTTTGTTGTTCGTGTAGTGCCTACTGACACCATGCAGGGGCTGTGTGAGAAGACATAGCCTCTGACTCCACCATATAAGCAGAGTTGGTGGTTTAAAAATTAAAAGAGTAAGGGGAAAAAAAAGCCCCTTGTAAAAGCACCTGAAAATATGGGACATGAACCTTAATTTCTGATTTCATCTTGAAGCAGTGGGTCCAAACAAGGCCACTCTTCCTCTTTTTTTACTGTCTCCTTTACCCACCCATCATTTCACCCTCTCAGAACTGTGCACAATAAAATGAATTATAAACACGAAATGCAACAAAGCTAAAACTTTTGTTTATAACACTAAATTGAAAAGACTGGTTTGAGTTTCTGCATTCCCTGAGTACTTACAGGCTTCTGCAGAAGAGGATAAGGACTGGCAGAACATGGAACACACTATCCTGAAGTAAGAGCATCACAATAAAACATATTTTTTGATATTGCAGCTCTCACAAGTAATGATCACAAAGTGCTTTACAAGCTTAAGTAAGTAGAATTTTGAGGGCAAAGTTTTAAGAGAATGAGAGACTCATCAGTATATACCTGCAAAATGAAAATTCGGATGGGAAAAGAAAGGAAAAATTCTCAGTCAACCTGACCTAGATTTAAGTGTTTGTTTCTTGCAAAACCAAATACACATAAATTTATCTAGCTTGAAAATGCCATTAGATGTGAAAAAAGCCCCAACATTTTGCTGCAGACACTTGTAAGAAAAATCAAACAACCTAGAGGGTTGGATTTTTCACACCACTGCTACTGGTTTATTCCATAGTCCAGTGTTCACTGATGATGCTTAACCTTTCTATAATTCAAGGTCCAAGTAACATTTCATATGAAACCAAGTAGAGACAGATTTTCTCCCCATGAATTCCTTTTTTATTTGCTACTTCTTTGCAGATTTGCGCAAACGGATTTAGAAGTACAATTACAACAGTTTCATGGAGCATAGCATGTTCCCTACAGTCTCCAACCCCCAAATGGGACATCTCCACAGAAAAGATCAATGTTGGCTTCTCTCTCTAAATGAAACAGCCTGGGGATTTAAGCTATTCACACAGGACCAAACCACACATTCAAACCCTGCCATTACTCTGCTAGAACAGAGTTTTGATCCCAATGTCTCCCACATTCTTGTGAAAATATCTCAACCCACCAAGCTTTAGGCAGGGTTGCCATAAATTTCTGTTGCTGGGGTTGTCCCATTTTCACCCATAATTAAACATTCATGGAGTAAGGAAGAGATGTGTTTATGGAGGAGGTCATTCATGTGTATTCAGTTCCCTTCAACAAGTCTGAGACAAGTGCTGTAAGCTGCAGTCAAACTTTCATTTTCCCTTTTTATTTAAAATATCTAGTCTAAATTTCATTTATTTTCTGGCAAGTTTGGAATGAAATTTTTAAGTCTTTTCAGAGAAACAGAAATGTAGCTAATTAGTCCTCAATGTTTGAATTCAGTTCAGTTAAGCCTGTTTGGTAATAAAGAAAAACAGTTGGACCATTAGGTGAGGCAACCCAAGATATTCTCACTGGCCCAGGCCAAACTGCTAAGGAAAAAAAAAAAAAAAAAAAAAAAAAAAAGTGGAAGAGGTAAATTTTGGGTAAATAAAAGATAGAGATGCAAGAAAAAGTGGGAAGCTCTGCAACAAGCAGATTGAATTGGATAGAGAAACCTGGGACAGCAGGGAACTTCCAGTTAAACCATTCAGGATAAGAGAAAATGATTGACCAGTCAAGGTTTACAAAGGGAAACCAAGGTTTCCTTTGGTTTAATGCAGAAAGTCAGGAGCAAAACTGAGATTTTTCTGCTATTCTGTACTTTGCTCCATAAAGCAGCAAAGGCTCCCAAAATTTTATGAAAAGGGGAAAGAATTTCCCAAGATATGGGTTGGGAAATGTGACAGGGGCCAGGTTGGGAGCAACTACACTGTCTGTGAAGATGCTGCATTTAATGAGCCCCCTCTGTGACTCACAGGGAGCTGCTTGAGCTCTTCCCCAGCAATGTATCTTCATGTCACCTCTGGCTGGCAGCCATGATGGAGGTTTCTGTGGGGACAGGAGAAGCCAGGGTTCCACAGTGTTTGGGGGAACAGGGCTGTGGCTCCATCAGCTCAGCCATTAATCCACCCCTGGGCAGAAGTGCCAAGGGCTGAGTCTGACATAAAAATTCCATTTGCTGGATGAACCGCTAAATGTACTTCATCATGTCCAGGGTACACTTCAGCAGAGCTGCTTTTGCCTCTCCTAGGTTCTGCCTAAGGTCTGGAAATTCCCTTAAATACACAGACAGACAAAATATCCATGGGGAAGCTGTGATATGAGGCAGATTAAATTTTAGGCAAGTTGGCTGGTAACACAGAACACAGAATGATACCACAGCTACCACAACCTATAAAGGGCCAGAGATCCTTTCTAGGGACACAAACTTCATAAAATCTACCACACAACTACAAAGAGTGGAAATTTTGTTTTTAAAAATACAGCTGACGAAGGCACAGATTCCTCTACAGCATGTGAACAAGCATGAGTCAGAAATGTTCAATACATTGGGCAGCCAAATGATAGATTGCCATGGAACACCAACCCAAAGCCTATTGCTAAACAGATTAAAAAAAAAATTAAAAAAAATAAACAACCCACCCCCCCAAAAAAAAAAACAAAGGAAAATTCAAATGCATAAGGAATGGAAGCGGCTATTCAACAAGATGTAATGAGAAATCATTTCAGTTTCACCAAGTGTTTTAATCTCCTGACACAAATGGGGAATTGAGTCGTTCTGTGCTGATCTTGTGGTTGTATGAAATGTCCAACATCCCTAAAAGGAGAATTTTCTCATGTGATGCTGAGCTGGGCTTTGGTGAACATGAATTCAGTGGAAAAAGGATGTTGTACTGTCAAAGGATTTCACAGTCTAGACCTTACTGGGCAATTAACTGAGCAGCTCAGTTTAAAGTGCTTCCCAGCTCTGTAATTCTTCTTTTTTCCTGATTTTTTTTCCCGCAAGAACAGAAGACTCAAGAGCAATCATATAAATGCAGACAAGTAAAAAGGTGCTTCCCATGGAGTTGCTACATCAGGATTGCATATCATCACTTGCATTAACTAGAGAAATAAAGACTGATGCACTGTGCATAAAAAAGTGAGTATTGGTTTCTTGTGCAACACCAAACACCTCATGATATAAGACCAAAAGTCAAACATAAGAGTTTCTTCCATGTTATATGGCCCTACTGCTCCTTTTCTAAATTCACAGTCAATAGCCATCACTACAGAAAATCACCAGGCTTCACTTCAGAAAGTTTTCCAGCCAAAGCACAGATTGTACATCCTATGAATTGTATGGAATTAAATTTTAATTATTTGGCTTAATTAATTTATGCAACTGCCCCCGATGCATATACATGCAGAAGTGACTGCAAGCAATTGAGACATACAATGAGCCCAACAGTGACACAAAACACCCTTACAGTCAGGGCAGCAGGTTTTAATAAACAAAATGTAAAAAATGTCTGCCCTTATCAGAAAACAATTATCTCCTTTAAAGAAAGTAATAAAAAGAAAAAAATCACAGCAATAATTATTCTAGAGTGAATATCTTTTCAAAGTGGTTTCCACAGAACAAATCCCATTTAGGACAAGAGGACATAGTCCTAGGCTGCACGAGAAGTTTAGATTGGACATTGTGAGGAACTTCTTCACAGAAAGGGTGGTTAGACATTGGAATGGGCTGCCTGGAGAGGTGGTGGAGTCACTATCCCTGGAGGCATTTAAGGGAAGACTGGACATGGAACTCAGTGCCATGGTCTGACTGACTCTGTGGTGTTGAGTCATGGGTTGGAATGGGTGATCCCAGACATCTTTCCTGACTTGATTGATTCTGTGATTATTATTATTATTGGATTCCAGATATCTTTGCTACCTGTGCTATGTCAGTAATTGCCAAAAAATGCAGGAGAATTGCAAAATTCACAAAATTCATCAAACTTGTCTTTATTCTTGTCTGTTGGTTTGCTTTGTGATTTTTGAGGGTTGTGACCAAGACACAAGTCACTCCTGGGGTATTTCTTTCTCATAGAATCATAAATTAAAAAAAATTCTTCAAAGACACACTGTTGGTTTTGTTTTTTTTGTTTGTTTTTGTTTTTTTTGTTTTTGTTTTTGTTTTTTTTTGTTTTTTTTTTTTTTTTTCCAAAAAGTATGACCTTGTTTTCAGGTGTGGAAATACATCCTGTGTACAACCTAAGACTGGGAGAAATCTCCTGAAGCAAATGGCCCAGTATTTCTGCAGTCTGAATAAATAAGCTCTGTGGATCGAGAAGCTGCCACAGTGCACAAGAGCAGAGCTGGGTGACAGTAGCTACATCAGGCACTGAGAGGTGTTGAACATTTGGCTACTTGGAATTAATCCAAAGCCCACTGACAAACCACAGACATTAGTTATTGTGTATATGCAGGGAAGATCAGTTAAAGCTATACTTATATCTCTGCCTCATGTCATGCTTCTCATTGACAGCATGGTCTGAATACCACAGAGATTCTTCACTAGTAGCTGATCTGTAATGGGATTGCAAAGTCCAATCCCATCTTGAAGCATAGCAGGTGCCTAGACATGACTCCTTTCCCATCACATATGGAAAATCATCATTATGCTACTTTTAAAGACATTGAGTGAAAGCACAATGTACCCAAGCTAAGGAATGGTAGAGCTGCTTGCAGATATTACTAAGATTCTCTAACTTTTACAGGGTATGTTTTCATGATGACATACAGTTAGTGAATCCATTCAGATTTATCTATAATTCTTACCACATTAGTAATAGCATCAGCAGTAGTCTATAAAAGGAATTTGAGGCATAAGATTGCAAAGGACTGGCTACAATAGTAAATATTTAAAGTGTTGATTCTTCACCTGAAAGAAATCTGTAAGGTTTCCTGAAAAGGTATCAATTTCCTAGCATAGGATCAACCCCCTGGGTTTCAAAGCAGTATTTTTTTGAAGACAGATATCAAGCTAGAAAAATACTATCTGAAATAATTATAGTCTTTTTGTTAGCTTTTAGAGTTTAGACTTATTACATAGAGCTCCCTAACAGTATTTTGCAGCTTAAAGCAACTCAACAGTATTTGAACATTGACTTTATTTGGGGTGAAAGAGAAAACAGTCTGTAGTTCAACACTTGCTGAATGCATTTTCTATATCTATAGGTTTTGCTTAATTACTATTACTTCTACTTTAAGTAGTCGTAAGTAACATTTATTAATTAATGGGATATTTGCTGAAGTCCATTTCCTTTCTTCTTTCCTTTTACTGAAAAAAGGCACAGGGGGACAAGCAAAGAAGAGCTGAAGACATGCGTATTCCATTTGAAATCCGTGATTAAAAAGCTTAAAAATTCAAATCAACGTAAAAAACTGTTTTATTTTAATACTGTGGAAGGTTTCAGTGAACTCCATTATTTTCACTCACTATTTGCTTGAATAATTTAGGCAAGAAAGCTAAATTATACATAAAGTGTACAGTTAGAAGAAAAAGTTCATGCACAGCCTCGGGCTATAGCCATCCCCTAATGATGTCTGTAGTCAGTGGAAAAGAACTCGTTAGACTGAGAGTAATTTCTCAGGGTTTAAATTTTTTTCTTAAAGCAATAATGTTCTTATAAAAATCTGACAAACACACTCAACCAAAAACCACAAAAGAGAGGCTGTTCCTAAAACCACAGCCTTATAACTTTTCATTTAATTTCATTGGAAATCTGGCTTTTCACATACTATTTATTCTTGTTGGCTGTCCTCAATGATCTGATTAAATGAGGGGAAAGCACGTCTTGATATCATCCAGCTCCTACTTTGTTTAATCAGAGACCTAAAGTTTGCAGGGAGTTAAAATAAATGCTATACAGCTCTCTGAGCAAAACTGAAATCTGCTGTGAAAGAAGGTTGCTTTTACACTCAGTACACAGTCATTTTTGCTAGTGGTTGCAACTTGCCCCACTATTGTATTCAAGGAGCAGCTCATACAATTAAACATTTACGGCTCAATTCACTAAAGCTTTACATGCCCTTTAAACTTGACTGGGGAAATGTGCATGCCCAAGTGGACCAGGTTACCAATAAATTGCTTCACCTCTGATCTCACATCTCTTCTCTCTGTTCCTCAAGATCAGATGCTGTAGAGAGCAGAGCTCCCAAGAGCAGCAAACTGGGTTTGAGCTATGCATGAGCAGGAGACAAGAAGCCATTGTATGGAAATTAGCAAATATTAAGTTTGTTGATCAGGCTTACCTTTTGATCAAAGTAGCTCTACTAGATCAGAGAAAGAAACAAGGAGTTTTATTCAAATTACTCCTTAGAATCCTTTGTATAAAATGAATAATTTTCTATAATATTAATGGTTTTACATCACTTTATACTTATATTATTCTGTCACATTAGTTTAATATTACTACCATGTACAGTGGTTTAGCATTAATGTGATCAGAGGACAAATTACACGTGCACTTCCATATTGTTATATTGAAATCAAGGCCTTCTATGACACTAATATGAAGCAAACTTCAATAAAATATAGACTGTCTAATATAAAGTCATTTTTATATCCTGTTGGAGCAAGGACACGTATGATTTCTTCTCAAAATCAGTTGCAGCGTGGCCCCCAAGTAGGGTGAGAGGAATAGTGCTAGAAATAGTGATAGAAATCAGTGGAGCCCTCCTGCATCCCTGAAGGGCTCCCACTCCATGGAGACCCACTCTGCCTCCTGCCTTCTGTGGGTGACAATGCTCCCCAAAGCCCACAGTCAACAGGCCAGGGCAATGTAGCCCTGAGCTCTTGAAGCCATCTAAAAACTGCTTCCCAAATTTCAGGGATAATGCAGGCCACTGAATAGTGACTGAGTTTCCATGACTCTCCAGCAGTCCTGTCCCAAGTGAGAGCAGGCCTGGACCAGACAGACTGGAAGATTCTCCATGACCTGCCTCTCTCCTCTAGGGCATATGGTGCAGCTCATAAGCAGCAAGCTCTGGAATAACCTGGAAAGGAAGGAATTTTGGTTCCCCTGGGGGAAAGAAAGCCTCCAGCAGATTGAGGACAGAATAGCCAGAACACCCTGAATGCAAGAAGAACCAATGCAGCTGCCTTCCCTTCTGCTTTCTGTTCTACAGGAAGCATGGTTGGAGGAGAAGGAGCCAAAGACGGCTTGGGGAAAGATCAGAGTACAGAGTATTTGGCTAAGAGATGGGTAGAAAATAGGAACTAGTGCTTGCAGACACAGCTGGGGCTGAGTTAGAAAGAACACAGGCTTTGTAGCCAGCTGTGAGATGACCCCAAACTCTCCTGCACAAGAGCTGGATGCAACGAAGAGTAGTGCCCAGCAAATCCACATGGGCATTAGGATGTCTCCCGTTACAAGTATAAAACTCTACTGCTCAAAGCAATTCTCTGGGCTTATTGTACTTACCTTTTTGGAGGATGAGGATAGAGGGTATTACAAATAGAGCATATGAGTTAATGAAGAACAACAAAAAAGACCCAATAAAAGCAGTACTGATGAATTCAGAGTCCTAAATAGGTGACTTCCACCAAGCATAGAGGTGTGTCCCGCTCCTGTATCATCCAATGGTAAAACGTTCTTGCCAAAAACACCCTGACAAAGAATCATCTAAGTCCATGCTGGAAAACCAAAAAATGCCCTAGAAGCACCCAGGGAGAGCATGCACCTGACAAAATGCCTCTGTGTGAGGACAGGCAGTACTGAACTCTGGACCCACCACCTGGCACATGAGCATCCTTCTCCCCACAGAAAGAGCTGAATTAGGTAAATGTTAAGAAAAGCACCAGTCATCCCTCCTTCAACCTCGACCCCACAATGCTATCTTAACCCCAAGAGCTCATAGCTATATTTTTTTCCTTTTTGGTAAAATAGAAGAGAAACCCTTGTAATGCTTGTTGCTCTATGCATTTCCTACACCTGCTATGTTCCATTGTATCTTAAAAACACCAGCATGATCTTTCCACAGTTTCCCTGGCAGGAATTTTCACAGAACTAATAGCAGTGGAACTGAATCTCCAAATCTTAAGTGGGAAAATAGGTTTAAATGTGGAAACCAGCAACTGGCAGGCAGTATCTCTAAAGAAAGCAATAGGAAAACCACACTTTACAGAATCTTTTTTTTAAAAAATGGTTTATTTTTAAATGATAGCAGCGCCCTCATCCCAAAATCCAGTTTATCTCTGTCAAACTGTGTCAAAGGTTCACCACTGTTATTAAAAGCCTTTCTTCTTGCTCTCCAAGCAACTCATGCACTCATCAGTTCTACAAGCTAAATGTTTACCTACCTTCACAATGCATTCCTCCCCACAAGAGTTTTCTTCCTGGCTCTTTTCCACTCCATCATCATCAGGAGATCCCAGAAGAGGATGTCTGCTCAGGAGCTCTGAGCTTTGCACATATTTCAGTCACTGAGCTTTTCAGGCCATGGCAGGATAGGGAAAAATTTCTCTTTTTAAGGACAAGGCTATGATTATAGTTGCTGGTTTGTTCATATAACCATTGACCATTCAAAATCCCATCTGCCACACCAGAGGAGCTCATAGCAAGACAAAAAAAGTTACAAGGAGGAATCCAATTTTAGATCCACCAAAGGATACAGATAGAGACTGGTCAGGCTTGAATCCCTAACCATGCCCATCATGACCATTTGCTGTTATCCAGGAATACTCCCCTCCATTTCCTTCCTAACTGTCCCCAGAGTAAAAAACTTCATCCAGAAGCACAAACACTTGCTTATGAAGCTGAATTTTTCACAGAATCATAGAAAGGCTTGAATTGAAAGTGACCTTAGAAATCATCTTATTTCAACCTTCTGCCATGTGCAGGAACACCTTCTACTAGACCAGGCTGCTCAGAGCCTCATCCAGTCTGACCTTGAACAGTCCCAGGGATGGGACATCCACAGCTTCTCTGGGAAATCTGTGTCAGGGCCTCACCATCCTCACAAGGAAGAATTTCTCCTTATTATTATCTCCCTCACTAAGCAGTAAATGTTGATCGAGTTGGGCAGATCAAATATTAATCACTTTATTAAGTAGGAAAATGCTTCTGAGATATATGGAAGTATTTCTGTACCCACCTAGAAGCATCACTTTAGCTCCTGCCTTCACATCTTTTACCCACTTCCAGCACTGACCAGAACAGGTCTTGCAAGTGTGGCATGCTCCTAGCACCTAGGTGGGAAAATCAGGGGAATGGGAAGAGCTTTTGGTACTCCAGCTGTGAAGCAGCAGGGAACTTGGGCCAGACTGAAGTCCTGTAGACTACTATCTCTATTTTCTCAGCTGAGACTGTTGTGGCACAATGAGCCAGGACTGACTGACCACAACTTGTCAGGCTAAATATGAAATTAGCCTGAAGATAGATGTTGGTTTTTTTCCTGCCAACAGTGTTTATTCCAAGTAGCACTTTAAGCACAGGCACTGGAAAGAAATTCTATTCAAAATGAAATGTGAATTTATTATGTTTTTAAACCCCCAAGGTTCCATTTTGGTATGTAAAACTGTGACCAGATTTTCTGAGTAAGGGGAACTCTTGCTGTTCAGGATGCTTTTGAAATCTAACTGCTGCCATTTTACAGAATATTCTGAGTTGGAAGGGACCCACAAGAATCCACCTCTTAAATGAATTGCCTACACAGGGATCAAACCCACAGCCATGGTGTTCTTAGGACTGTGCTCTAACCCTGAACTTATCCTGGTGTTAAGAGCCTTTACAATTTTCTCCCTAATTATGGCTGCTGAACAGTGAAAAAAAAAAAAAGAAAAAAAGAAAAAAAAAAAACCCAAACCTTATGAAATTTTTAAAAACATGATCCTAATTATGTAAGTCATTAGATTGCTCTTCTGTTATAAAATTAACAGCCCATCTTGAAAAGAGGAAAAAAAAAATGGTATTCATCTTTATTTAGATGCTGACGCAAATGAGAGGCAAACTGCTGAGCACGTTCAGGCTGGGGCTCAGTCAGTGAGCACCAGACCACAACACCATTGATTATGCAGCCATCAGGGACAAACATGCTCAGCTGGCACAGCCACAATGCTTTGAGAGCTGATTCCTGGGAAAGATCTCTCTCAGAAAACTTGACATCTCCTTTTGAACATTTTTCATGATGAACACCATGTTGGCCATCCGTCTCAGCCCTTGGGAAGTTCATGATCTCCATCCTGCTGCATTTTGAGGCTGAACGGGTCTAGCTCCACCAAACATTGTTGGGGCATGAGGAGACAGAGTGGGGGAAAATGGAATTACAGGCTGGGAAGTGTTTCAGAACCCCTTCTGAGGACTGCACAGGGATCTGGCAGATTCAACAGGGGCTTTGTGCTCCCCCTGCTTGTTGTCCCAGCAGGTGATCGACCCTCCCATAACCCTCAAGCTAACGAGGATGGGCTTTCCTAAGATTTTCGTAGTAAATCAGGTTTCTCAATCCTTTAGTCATTCTTGTGGGTTCACTCCTCTGTCCTCGTGAAGTCCATACACCAGAACTGTTGAAACTCTGATAATTACTCATCCCAAACCACCAGTTCTAGCATTTATTTGCTTACTCAGACACCCTTTCCATCAGCCTTTATGACTTTTGGGCTCTCACATACCAAGACCTCCCCACTTCAGACAATTGCATCCATTCAGCAACCAGCACAGGAAAATCTCTGAAAGGCTGCTGCTGCAGGATGGATCCCACAAGCAGACCTATAGGTCCTAGAACACTGCAGGGAGCCACCTCAAATCTCAATTTCTCACTTAAAATCAATGTAGCTTTCTAATGTTTTAATTTTTTTTTAATTCCAATTATTTCTGCAGGAAGTTTGCTCCTGTCTCACTCTTCAAATGGTTAGGCACTTTTTTCTCATCTCCAGCACAGAGACTTTCTTAGCCAGCATACAGCCATTTGCTCTCATTTATAGCCATTTGTCCCTGTTCTGAGACAGTGTTGCAGGGTAGCATTTGCCTGCCACAAAGGACACTGAGAACACTGGGATTCTCACCATTGACTCTGGAATGGGTCACTGCAGCAGGGTGGGGGAGGAGAGAAGGGATAATCTTCATACAGAATGCAGAAATATGAAAATAATCATATTCAAGAAGCTGTTTTACTCTGATTTGTTTATACATTATCCAAGCATTTTATTTTATTATGCATTTTAATAATGCAAGGGCTTAAAAGCTGAAAATGAGTATATTCCATGAACTCAATATATTTCAGTTTGTACATCATCAATTGTTTTTCATTGTGATTATGCCATTTTACTTTATCATCCCTTTGATAACAATTCCTGCATAAAACCTGACTTTATATTTCATTTTTCCCGTCTGTTATCTTAGCAAAATACATCCAAAACACCCTTTGTATTGCTGCACTAATATAACAGATCAGGAGAAGCTGTGGCATAAGAAATCAAAACCATAATAATGTCTTTGGGTTTTGCATTTTAAATACTGCATTCATTGTTGCACTGAGGTTTGAGATCCCTTTTCAGACATTACTGAGATTACCTTTGGTAATGCCTATTTCATTGTACTTTGATATAAAATAATGTATGTCATAAATCATCTAAGTGACTGTCATTAGAGTGAAAAGCACCTACTTATGATATGTAACAATTTGCTTTTCTAATTTGAAGAGGATTGAGGTATTTTAATTATATAAGGTCTAAAGCCCTTGTGAATGAAATTACAATTCAATGTAAAATCACTTTCTGCACAGAGCTGTAAGTTAGGACATGATAACAGCTATACTCATCAATTTGTACTTTTTGTCTGTACTAAATTCAGGAATAAATAAAAAAGCTTTTAATGTGAAAATATACATCAGTTCAGTAACTAAAAATCTGAGAAAATCCTTCATATTTTTAACTTTAAAAAGTCTTTTATTATAGTTGACAAAAATCATCTTTACAGATTATAAGCAGAATTTTTTAAAAATAAATTTAACACTGAAACTCTGAGATGTATGAACTTCACAGAAGCATGGGCAGGATTGGGCAGAGAGGTTTGTTTAAAAATTATTGGTATGCTTCTCATTTTCAAGACTATTTCTATTTGGGAGGGAAATGGGGATTCAGAGCCTTTTCTGTGCAGAACAATTTAAAGTTTTTGGAGTACTTCACTTTGAAGGTGATCAGGGCTCTGAATGTGTACATTGTAGAGGGATTTAAAATTATAATTGTTTGAAACATTGATTTTTTTATAAAATTGATTTTTCAAGGTTTTATTTCTTCAGTGGCTGAGTAATTACAGTAGACCAGAAGCTGAAGTGCTTCTGTCTGAAACCCAGACTTGCTTTCAGCCTCTCTTCCTTCTCATTCTCTCTTCTTTCCCCCTCCCTTCTCTCTTAATAAGTTTTCTGGTTTCCCTTGCTGCTGGGACAGACACATCACACTTTGTTCTTGCTCATAAATCTCTCTCTGACCAAGCAACCAGGAAGTTATTACAGGTGAGGAGAAGGTCAGGTTGAAAATGCAGTTTGATCAGACCTGCTCTGGCAAAATAGCACTATACCCACCTCAAGAGTAATGCCAAACATAGCCGGGATGGGACTTTTAACCAATGTTCCAGCCACAGGCACCCTCCCATATATCTCTCAGAGGAGGTTACAGGGACTCCAAAGGATTAAGGAGTAAAACCATTAAGCTGGGATTTAGTTACATTCACAGTTTTCGCCAATTTTTTTTTTTTCTCTTGCTAAACACAAACAACAATACAGAAAACCCCATGGACTCATTCAGAAGATTCAGGTGTGCAGCATTTAAAAATCTCCCCAAAGATTTTGGTTCAATCAGACACAGGGATGGTGCATATAAATTTTGCATATTTATGAATTATGATTTTGGTAGGGTTAGGAGGGTGTGGAGTTGTTGGTTTGGAATTTTTTGTTTGTTTGTCTTTAAATAGAAATACTAGTACTAACACTGCAGGCTAAAGAAGTCTTCTTATACAGACTACATTTAGAATGGCCTGGATGTACTGGGGCTGAACAGCCATATATCAACTATGTGTTAGCTCATGTAAAGCAGCAAAGCTCAGCATGGACCACTAGAACCAAGACATTTCACTCTGCTAAAGATTCTTCTATACAGATCACTTTAATTACGGCTGTTGGACTGCCAGTGATGAGTAATTAATCAAGACATTTCTAAGGAATCTATATATAATGTATGTGATATATTATATATATAATATATATAGGAAATTTGCAATTTTCCTTGGTGTTATCATTCTTGGAAAATAAGAGCCCAAAATGTTTTACTGATCCTCCAGAAAGTACATAAGTGCATCTCAACAGAGAAGGTTAATTGTAAGGAATAATAATAACTTCTTAGGGAACAATTTCATGAATATATTTTTAAATTAACACAAACACATGCACACATACAAGTTGATTGTTGCTTTGCCTTAGTCCAGGAGATGCCCCATTTGCCTGTTTTTAAAATAAAACTATATTGCCAAGGTTTGAATCAGAGTTTTATGCATTTTTGTAAAGGGCCATATCAAAGTAAAATGAACATGTTACTGAATTTTTGTCAGCTTGAAATAACACCTGCCACACACAAGGTCTTTAGCCTTTCATGCACATCATAACTTCAGTCTAAATTTAAAGGAACAGGAAAAGCAATAGAGCAAAGCTACCCAGATGTTGTACGGTCTGTGCAATTGTAAATTTAAAAGTACCAGCTTTCCATCCAGATTTTAACGCACCAGAAACAATATGAAAATTCCAAGCCACACTGGATTATTGAAATGTCTGACCATTTTGAAATTAATTTTGGAACAGATGTACAGAGGTAGGCAATAAAGCTGTGATAATAAGGAACATTTCTACATCATCTCACAAAACTACTAATCTATAATGAGGACCAAAACTATTCATGAGAGAGGATGGTTTTCATTACTTTCCTTTTCAGCTTCAGTTTGAGTATTCCAATTCTTTTACTCACTTGCTAGATTTTTGATATTTTTGTAAAGCATTTGGTAGCTGTTTGACTTCATCACTTCTAATCCACAATGCAGGCAAGTGTCTAAGTAACTTCAGTTCTTCTTTGATGAAGGCAAACAGCACAGAGGAAGAGCAACTTAACCAATTTATTGTCCTTTATGTTATTTCTATTAACTTCAAAATCTGTGCTTTTCAATAGTGGTTACTGTCTTTAGACATCTCCTTTGGATACACAAATTCAGATGTCACAAGAGGTTCTAATACAGAATATGTACAGCACAGAACAGATGACCAGCAAAGAAGATCTGGGTACCCAGAAACCTAACCACCATTTCAAGCCCAGCTGTTCTGAAATTTTTCCTATTAACACAGAGTAACATTTGAAAGAAAGAAATTATTATACTCTTGGGTGGATAAGGCAGTCTCTAGACATCATGTAGACAAGGTAGACTAAATCCTTCATAAGACTAAGCAGAAAAGATTGAGAGAGCAGGCAAGTTTTAAGCTCCCAGCTGTTTCCACAGGTCAGCTAAAAGCAAAGGTGACGCCTTCTTTTAAGCTTTCAGGTGGTCTGCAGAAGGGCTTATGTGCCTGAAACCCTGTCTAATACTACTAGTAGATAGCCAACTAAATTACTTTGTCTACTAAAAGATATCATCACTTCCAACAAACCTTGTCATGCTGACATAAAGCAGATTAGTCAGGCAAGTTGGGTGCTGTGCCAGATTAAGCTGCATACCAAAGGCTTGAGTTTACACATATTACTCACTGCATTTTTCAGCCTATCTGTTCAGTTCATCCTGTTCTGAAAAACACACACACACATTAATCTGGGTCAGTCTTAATTTTAAGGTTCCTAGATTTAAGCCTTTTTTTTTTTTTTCCCTGCAGTAATGTGAAATTTTCGTCTGTATCTGAACATCCCCCAAGTTGTGCAAAGCCATCTCATTTTTCCACAGCACAAAGAAGGAGCAAAGACTGAGGGAGGAGGGGAGAACATCTAGTTCCAAGAAAAGAGCAATGATATCTTTATTTAGGCGAGTTATCCCCTGGAGTTTGGCCAGCTCCCTGAAGCATTAACCTGAGCGTAGGTGACTGACAGCACTGGCCTGACAGTCAGCAGATACTCAGCTTCTAAATCTCTGCCAAAACCTGGCAATCGGGCAGCTAGGAGCAGCTACTGGGCTGATTCCAGGAAAGCCACTGACTTCTGAGTTGCTATTTCCCACTCTTCTTTCCCTTTTTCTTGAACGTTTTCTATCCCCAAACCTGCTTAATGATTATGAAACAGGACAGGAACACAACCCGAGATAATTTTGCTTTGGTATGCACCTGCTCATTCACTCCAACCCCACCCAACAACTGCAGTGTTTTAGATGTTTTTCAGCTTTGTTTTAGCTTCAGGTGTATGTACAACACTCCCTGTGCCTTGCACAGGTCACCGGAGGATGAGAGAATGTCACAGAACGAGTTTACTGTTTTCTTAACCTGAAGAAAGGCCTTACTAAGCGCGCTCTTTCACACCCACATAAGTCTCTGGGATTGCACATATTTCTCCCTGAACAAGCTCCTGTGATTAAAAGCGTGGGGTGAGGGGAGAAAAAAAAATTGCTGAGTAGAAATTTTCATCTGATCTCTGGAGTTCAAATTATCTGGAGGAAGTGAGAGTGGGGGAAAAAGGAGAGCTGCAAAGAGGATGGGTCCAAGAATATCAGAAGCAGTGCTGATATCCCAGCCACACTGGCTGCAGCTCCAGCTTCCCACGATGGCACTTCTCTAACAGCACAGCTGGCCTCCGTGTCCCAAGCCAAGGATCCTGAGGGATAGCTGTGGCAAGAGCCACGCCAAGGGCTGTGGCAACAAGTGTGAGATACATCACAAAGGTGCAGGGAGGCAGCAATGTGGCGCTTCTTGACGCGACACCGAATGGGTCCAGCCTGATGCAAGACTGCATCCATTTGGCCACATCTCTCTAGCTTTGGTGTGAAATCATCATTTTCCAGTTAGTCACACTAGTGTTCCAGCTCCGTGTTCCAGCAGAGCGAAGAAAGGCTTAATTTAAAAACAAAATAGTTAAAGGCCTAAGTGATGACACTTGTTATGTATAAAAGAACAACCTGGAAATTTAAAAACAGCCTTGTAATTAGGGATCTGAGTGAGATATCACAAAGTTCAGGCTTGAATTCCTGCTCTGCCTCAGTTTTAATGTATTATTTTTGGACAGTCTCTAAGTTCTGTGTGATTCAGTTCCCCATCTGTACAGTAAGTGCTCCTTTCCCTTTTTATATCTTGAATTATATGCACTTAACTGTACTGAAATCCAGATTTCACCTGGGATTTTGAAAAACTGAATAAAGGAAATTACTATGATTATTTAGACATAGAGGTGCATGTACACCAACGAACCATTCAAATGACTGCTCCAAACTACCCACTATTCCAAAATGCAGAAAAGTGGTCTCCTCTTCCTAAATGCTGTCCAAAGCAGTAAACTGCCTGTTCACACTGAAGGCATAAAAGCCAAGAAAATGTTTGAGTATGTAAAGAAAACAATATTTCCAAAGATGACTAAAATTTGGGAAATTTACAAATTTTTAAATGTTGTAATGTGATAAATTAAGGAATATAATTTGTAATTTGCCTTATAACTGTGACTTCTCTCCCAGCCTTCTCTCTCAAAACACTGGAATGCGTTTTCCAGATGTGTGCTGATGGAGAGGATTCTATCTTCATTCGTGCCTGTCATTACAGGGGAAAAAAGCTGATTGGGGGTCCTCCATCCTACCTGCTACCCTTCCCTTGTGGTTTTATGCAGAGGTAACAGCTGTAGAGGGGACATGATAAGAGGAAAAGGAGGCTGGCATATTGCTCTAGATGTGTTTAAAACAGAAAAAAAATATATGTTCATAATTTTATTTCCTGTATTTGACAGCAAAAACATTGCCAAATTCTAGTCCGGGATCCTAATTGGAACGTTGTAGTGTGATTGGGAATAAAGCTTCATAGAAAACAGCCATGCATTTGGAAAGCAGGTATCCCTGTGTACACAACTGAGCTGCTCTCAGAAGGTCCTGATCCTAACCTAGCTACTCATAGAGAGTCTAGAAATAATTAAAGTAATTACCTGCAAAGATTAAAATAGTAGCATAAATATCCAACTGAGTAACTGCTGCCCCTGGATACTACTCCAAGTATTGTACTGATTGCTCTCAAATCCCCAGACCAAAAAAGCCCCCAAGAAGTCCTGAGTCATCCCACAAGACAGGGGTGACTGCATTAATTTCACTTCTGATAAACTCGTTTCTCACCTGTTTCTACTGACCATCAATAACAGAAACTACATTGCCCCACCAGGCAAACTGCTCTAACCCAATGCTACTATTATTTCTGGGGAAATTTTCCTAGCGCCTAACCTGGAACTCTCCTGCTGTGATTTTGGCCCCAACACAAACTTGTAAAAGAGGTAACAACCTAATTTTTTTAAAAAGTCTTTAATGCACTTAAAGAGTATTTATGTCTAACTTCAGTGTCCCTTAGAAGACAAGAAGACTGTAGTTTTTCCAGTTTCTCCTCCTAAGCCATTTTTCCCAGACTCATAAATGTTCTCAGTGTTTATTCAAAATCTTTCCAACTTTGAAGAATAGTAGCAAACCCAGTCGACACCTTATCAGTGCCAAGTGACATAAAAGCGTCTTGAGAGGTAAATGCCTACTAAGCTCTGATTACAAGGTCTGCCTTTCTTTGCAATACTTTGACATGCCTGGTTTTAGGGTTAAATTTGTATTCAGCTTGTGATCCAACTATAATCCACCAAAACTTCTTCAAATTGTTGTCACCTGCGCATTATACATCCCATGCACATTCAGTCAATGACTTGTGAGCTTAGTCCCCAGCTGAATTTTATACCTTCTTTTTTATTGTTTTTTTCTAACCAGTTCCTCAATTTCTATATGCCTTTCTAAATTCCTAATCCTGTCCCCTACTATATTTGCAGGACTTTATAACTTCATGTTGTCTGCAAATTTAATAAGCATATTCTGTACTGGACTGTGCAAGTCATTAATGAGAACATTGAATAGAGCTGGAAGCAGGACAGATAGCTGTGGAATATTATGTATCACATTCTTCCAATTGGATAGGGGAATGCTGATAACAATACTTGGGATGCAATTAACTAACTCAGAGGAGTCTCATCTGGTTTAATCTCTTTTCCTTTCTCCATTCAAGTGCGTGTATTCCATCCACTGTTTTCTAGTCCATTCTCAAAAAAGACAACAACAACAAAAAAACCAAACAAAAAAAAAAAGACAAAAAAAAAAACCAAAAACAAACAACCAACCAAAACCAACCAACCAAAACCTGAAAAAATAATGGTTCAGGAATGGAATCAAAAGCTACAGTCCATCAGGCCCTATACAAGCAGGTCCATTTTGTCTAGATACTCCTTACTCCCCTGGTCTAGGTTGAGATCTGACATCCTCACTAATGCTATATCAAATTTATTTATTAATTAAAATATTCTGATTTGGACTGCATGCTAATCATCAAAGATGTCAGAGAATCTAGTTGTGCACCCAACACTTAAACAATTTAAGAAGAACTCAGATTTTACCTACACCTCATGGTTTCTCTTGAAATTAGAGCATTGATTGCTCAACAAAAAGGTCAGACGTACTTGAAATACAAGTCCCAGCTCCAGTAATAACTTGGGAAGTGAACTGCACAGACTGAATGGGTGGCAAATTTAGATTAGATAATACAAGTTCTTTGCTCTCCATCCCAATGGGCTCAAAATACAGGACACTGCAGAAGTACTGTGTCCATTCCAGAATGTGATGGCATTAGTTATTAGGAGGGCTAAGCACTTCTGTCTCTCTGGTGATAGCCAAGGAAAATAATCCAAATTAATTTTAAAGAAGGATTAGTTAGATCAGATAATTAGCTAATTATATCTCAGCAAGAAAATTTTTACTGAGACTTAGGGTGGACAACTGAAAAAGCCAAGCCAACTTCAGGCATTTTTCATTTAGCACAAGGGTATCTACACAGCTCATGAACTGCGAATTCACACCTAATCCGAATGAACTTCCTGAGTGTCCCTCTGGGGGAAAACTAACATGGAAAGGAGCGAGCATGGATTTTGAGGAAAAAAAAATCCAAAAATCACTTTTTAAAAAATTAATAGCTCGATGATTCAGACTTGGACTGAAATCTATTTCCTATGTGTTACTTAATCAGACAGTTTCATTTGAGCAAGTGAAGAGCTAAAAATAGAGTTTTGTAAAAGCTCCCTGAGCAGAATGGAGCTCCGTCCTTGTTCCCAGGCTGCCCTGGCATCCCATGCTTTCAGGTAGCTGGGGACTTGCTGATGAGGTCTACAAGGTTTCAGCAGGATGTGGTGCTAGTAGTAAAGCCTGCCTAAAATATGGGTTTGCATCAAAATCACATTTCAAAAAAGAAGAGAAAGGATGTAAACAAACTATCTTAATGGCATTTTCATAGCAGAGCAGAGAGAAAGTGGTTGGCCTTGAATATGTCTGCCATGAGAAAAGCAGAGGACAACTCATTTCTGATTCTTCCCCACCCCCAAAATGTTTGGTGTAACTCATAAAGCAGCACTTTCCACTGACCTTTCGGAAGTAATCAAGAGGAAGATATTTTTGAATTTCTACCTAAAAAGAGACTCATAAAAACAGGTGAAGATGGGTCAGCCTTACCCACCAAGCTAGACAGCAGCTCTCTTGTAACCAAAAAATGGACATTTTGATGTTTTTATGGCCTTCAGTGCAATGCAAAAGCTTATACCAAACTCTCTGGCATCTACTTGCACATCAAGGAGAAGATCATTTACAAATGACACTGGAAAACTGCCATTTTATATAGGACACATAGAGAGTGGAAAGTCTGCTTTTCCCTCCAGATCATTCACACCATTTTCTCAGACAAAACCCAGTTTTATGGGAGAGTGCTTAAACAACCTCTGAACAGAACCAGAAAACTTTCTGTCAATCTTTCTGGATGATCACAGGTTCCAGCAGGTTCCTTGGGACAAGACCAACCTTATGGCACAAGTTTTCCTATGGCCCTGGTAATGTGGCCTGACCTCATGGCACAAAACACATGGCTGTTCCCAGAGCCAGGCTGCATCACCAGAGCACAGCTCATTCTTAGGGGAAGCAATGAAATGTTGTAGTCTAGAGAAACTGTAGAGGGCTTCAGATCTCTCTGACCCTTCCATACTTCCACAGGGACTGTAGAACATAAGATGATGCAAGGCTCAATGACAGACTCCTTTAGTGTCTCCTCAATCTTACACCACTACACCAGATCAACACGTAGTCTGGGGTTAGGGCTCCACTCAGTGAGTTTCAGGAGAAGCAGACACCTCTGGACAGCTTGTTTGAACACACTGTGACTTCAAGCACATCTGAAGGGGCCCCAGCTCAGCCAGAACTGAATGTGCTGCTTAAACAGTCAGTAACACATCAGCAGCTCCAAAGACACTCATTATCTCTATCACTAGATGTTATCAGAACAGAAACTGGAGTAATGGACTTTCAAAATAGCTAAAAATCAGTGGGCCAAACAGAGAATAAAGAAAAGCTTTGTCAACTAATCAACCCATTTTAACCAAATAGACCCTTTCCTGCAAGGTTTCTCCCAACCCTCCTGAAGCTCCTGAGCTGCAGCAAACTCTCAGGCCCAGAAATCACTTGCTGGTCTTGATAAGATTAAAGTCCATCTAAAAATCCATAAAAATATGTTGCAAGATCTAGAGTACTTCATGTGTTGTTTGCAAATTTTACTGGAGTTTGGGGGCTTACAGACCATTTTTGGCATTTTGCAGAATCAAGTACTGCTTGAACCTGTATTAAAAGAGCATCTCAGCCAGATAGGGAAGCTGTTGATTGGACAGGAATTGATAAAGCTGACTTCAATAAAGAAATCACTTCAGTGCCTTGAAATGCCTGAACCTGTAGAATTAGCAATTTGGGGATCCGACTTCATTGCTATGTATTAACCCCCAAAGTGAAAATGATCTATGAAACCCAGAAAATATGATCTTTTATTTCAATAATTCCTTAAGTGAATTCATGTTTTCTGCAAGGGTTATTATTTTCTCAGGCACTTAGGAATATTTTTTTTTCTTCTTGGAAACACAGTAGAGAAAAATGGGAAGTATTACATTCACATACATAAGGAGATGGTTAAGGAGCTATGGAATTGTGGTTATGGAACTATTGGCTCTTTGCTCCATCATCTGGGTATTTACCTTTTGTTCAAACTGTGAAGACATTGGTAATTGCATCTTTATGACAAGAACAGGTTTCTGCTATAGTATTTGTAAATAAACAAGGAGTGATTATCTTGTGACACAGTTCATTTTTCTTGGTGTTACTGAAGCACTTGAGTGGTTTTGTTCTTTCTTTCTTTCTTCCTTGTGCCTCAGAACAGCAGAATGACTGTGTAAATAACTCAAGAATGAAGAGTCCTATTTATCTAAATGATTCCTTTGGTGCCTTCTTTCACCTAGGCTGTGAAAGCTAAATATTCTATTTAGCTTGGTTAATAAAAATACGAGTGAGAATTTTTTCCTTTGCCAGTGATTAAAGGATGCTGCTGCAAAATAAAACACACCTTCACGTGGAGACACTTTCAGGCAAAAAACTCCTCAGAAGCAAATGCATTTCAAGAGCTCATGGGTAAATTCCTTCCCACTGAGGAATTTTCCCAAACTAATCACCTTAGCAATCACAGCCAAAATGATTAGGCAAGGACACAGGCAGAGTTCTTGCTTTACCTGAGGGTAAGTCCCAAACCACTCTCTATGTGAAGCTGAAGGAAACACATGCTTTTGCTTTCCTAGGATATGAGACCTCTCCCACAAAGGAGGTGTGCAATTCCCACCTGCTGCAATAAGCAGCTCAGCATTCAGCCCCTGGTGATGTTTATCACACAAGAAGAAAGTTATATTCACTATCAGCGTCAATGGCCAGGCTGACTAAAGTCTGATACCGCCATCACCTAATTTGACGTGTCAGAGATAGAAACAGGACAAGAGCAAGTCCCAAAATGAATGTTTCCTGAAGGTCAGTCTGTCAGAAACCAGGAAAAAGCCACCTGGAAGGGTGATGGCTTGGTACTCAGCTGGGGACCCAGCAACTCAAATAACAGGGTCACCCCCACCATAAAGCAGACCACCACAGTTCTTGTCATCACCACAATCCTGAGCTTATCCAAGAGCTCTTTTGACAAGGATATTTAAGTCACTGAGCACTATCAGGTGTGGAGCCCTTGGTGCCAGGGAAGTGACAGAACTCAGCAGCTCACAGAGGAATGCTGCAGTGCCGAAGTGCACTCTGTACAGCATCCCACTATTCCTGCCTTGGGTCTTCTCCAGCACACCAACAACACTGCCCAACTTTCAACCAGGCCTTCTTTTCTGGATGGGAGGGAAATCCTGTGGACCACTGCAGTGGCAATAATGGCACACACAGACAGGGACACATGTGGGAGAATCCTCTAGGCAGGTTTCAGTGACAGAGGTAAAGCCCTTCCTCCCATCGAGGCACAGGAAGGTGCTTTGTTCATCAGTGACACTGGTAGCTGTTAAAAGCATTAGAGATTTTTCCCAGCTGTCACCACCCCTGCTCCAGTTAAGCATAGGTAATAGCTCCAGCTCTGGAATTAAATGCAGCTGCTCAGCACTCTTCAGATCACCAACATGGGCTTCAGGTCCTTCCCAGCCTAACTCTGCTCTCCTCCCAGCCCTTGCTGGCACTAAGCTCCAAGAATGACAAAGTTGGTAGCTCTGAAGTTACTAATACATTCCCAAGAAAATAGGAGAGCCCCAAATTCCTTTCACAGCAGAAGCCCAACCACTTTACAAATTGAAGGGAGAAAAAAATCGAACAAAATAGAAAAAGACCCAACAAATTAAAGTAAACAAACAAAAATAAAAACAAGCAAACATACAAACAAACAACAGGAAAATTTTCACCAAATCTGAAACCCGCTCATCAGTGTGAGCCTACACACATGGTTTTGCCATCCATCCAGCTTGACAGATACAATATGAAACAACAGTGCATCTGAATGTGACAAAACCCAGCTGAAAACAGAGGAGGCTGAGAGAGGAATTGGTGACTGCACAAAGACACCCTGCCCTCTGCCCCTTGAACCTGTCAGAGCACCTACAGTTATTCTGTCCTCAACAATGTTCATTTACCCAGGACTAAATATGAGATTTCTAAGCTGGATTTGTGAATTCCTGCAGAGGCTTTGATTTAGCTCCTGACATGCTGCAGGGGAGGCATAACTGGAGTCAAGAGTTACATGCCATACTGGTTTAATCTCTCCTGAAAATGTTACAAATAGGAAATCCCCTTAAAAAACACATGAGAAAAGGAAAGAGCAGCAGCAAAAGCACCTTCTCATGTCAGGGGGAGACCTGTGTAAGAAGCAGGGCTGGTGGAATACACTTTCTGCCCCACAGCTAATTACCTTGGGTCCTCTTACTAAACAAATGGACTGGGATGATACACCAGCAACAGGAGGAAGGATCCAATTGGGGGATACCAGGGGGTAACACAGATCGCCTTGTTAAACTAAATTTGTTAATCTAGTGTATATGAGAAAAGGGCAAATGGGAGGGAGAATTCGTCCTTGTTAAACATTTACCAAATGTTGGGTTATTTGAGCCCTGGGGAGAAGTAAATGTATTCACTACTTAAAGGCTGCAGCATTTGGTCTTCTCAGTTGGAATTTATCCCTGATGTGAAAGGAACATTTTTTCCCACTTGGAAAGGTTAGCAGTCTTTGTCTGTGCGAGTGATTTAATATAATGGACCATGATTATTGTTGGATTATTATAATGGCACATTGGCACAGTTATAGTTAAAGTTTTGGCAGAGTTTGTCTCATAAACTGCTATTTTACAACTCGGCTGTAAAAGTTTACTTCGGTCTGAAACTTGAGATACAAGATCTCAGTCCAGGAGGAGCCTTCTTTACTTTTTTAAGTCAAATTAAAGGAAAAAAAATGCTTAAAATTCTCTTGGCTAATGTTTAAGTTATGCAAGTATTAAATACAAATTGAAATCTACTGGCTGAAGACACTTGACAGCATTTGCTTGCTCCTGAATGCCTTTGAGTGAAATCAAAAATAGTTTCAAGGACTTTTTTTGTAGAAACATGGTTTTCTCACTTTCAGTGTTATAAAGAAAAATGTGGACTAGTAAAACAGCTGGGATATTAAATAGAAAAATGGAGTATGCACCACAAGCACTTTTTTCAACAGATTTACTGGCATATATTGGTTATTAAGAGTACAATTGATTTTTATTTTGCATATGTAAATACACAATCATTAGTTTTAAACCCAGTGTTTGCAAAAGTGTTCAGAATGTATACTGAGGAAAAATTCAGCTAGTTTTAAGAGCCCCTGTGGCCTTTGTAGAGTAAGACTATAGGACAAGCTAAGTCCAACACTGTATCATCTGCACAAAGCCTCCAAATTTCTCAGCTCTTAAAGGTACAGTAGCCAAGTGACCACATCAGTTCTCATATCTGCTTCCCCAAAGAATTCTAGAGGAATTAAAAAACACCAGACTATGAAAACACCACTTAGTGGTACTGTAACTCTACCATTTATATCCACCTGGTGCCAGAGACATTGCAGTTGGCAAGCACACAATCAATCCCAGGAAAAAAAAAATTTGCAGGAAGTATAGGGCAGTAAGTAATTTCTGGACAAAAACTGCAGAAACTGTAAAGAATAGAATCATTCAAGATAGAGCTAAACACAATAAGCTGGGGAAGAGCCAATATAACTTTTTTTTGGGAGAATTTCACGGCTTAGATTTGGGGACGTGAAGTAGGAACAAAGATACATCCAATAGGAGCCCTGGCCAGTTCCAGGTGCCTTTAGCCAGCAAACTTATGGCCTGAAGCAATACCACCAGAAAGTTACTGTTCTGGCATGAATGCAAGTTTCCAAACTCATAACATGTAAGCTATTCCTGCCCAATACTTTGAGGTTAATCTCTGTGTTTTCTTTGAAGCATCTCTTTCCCTATTGAGACATTTATATGCAGGGAGTTGATGCAAACAGCCAGAACCATGAATCTTTGGGCACTTTTGAGGAGATGTGGGAGTATATCCCTCCCTGCCATATGGCAGGTCTTGGAAAATGCTGGTGACTCACCAGTGAAGACTTATCCATCCAGTTTTCTACATAGCAAACAAAAACTGCTTCCCCCAAAAAATTTCCTTACAGAGAAGTTTTATCACCTGATCCCTGTGATTTATGTTCTTGCTGTACTGAGCACAAAAAATAATTAGAAGTTATTTTTCTCTGTTTGAGTATGACCCATCAACACACATGGAAACTAGTCTAAGAAATCTCAAGGCAAAAAACCTCAAAATTAAAGCTAATCTGCTATCTGCTTAATCAGAGTTAAAATTTTTCACAGGGTAAAAAGCATTAAAAGCAGTCATTATTGAGTCAAATTAATTTTTTACTTTAAAATTCCACTTGTAGCACAGTTTGCAACATTCCAAGTCATATTTATCTTTTGCATATTAAAATATGATGCCTTTCCATAAATAGCTACAGGTTTCTTGGCAGCGTTGGTGTGACAGAGGATTAATTAAACTGGAAAGCAGGGCGTGTGGGGACCAGCTTTATATAATGAAAACAATATATCTGCTAACACCAGAGAAGTGCTGACACTGTAATAACGCTGATATTAATATTTGGTACAGAACATTGCAGAGCACATTAGTAAGGTGGTTAAATCTGGTGGACTGAGAAATGATCAGAAATTACTAGAAAAAAAATAAGGTTGCCATTTTGCTACTAATAGTAAAAGTCTCACTCCCATTCAGAAAGATTCAGTGATATCTTGTATTTTAATACCCAGAGCCTGCAAGAAGTCCACTGACCTCCCCCGTGACCTCCACAGCAGCTGTGAGAATATTCAGAAGTTTGATGGATTCTGTCCCTAGATAACATCACAGCAATCTGCAGTCAAATGGGGACTAGAGAAATCAATAAGAAAAATGAATTAAAATCTGGTCAACCAGACAATTAATACAACCAACTTGTTACATGGTTTTATGTTAAAATAGCATTGTTTATTTCAAAAACAGTGAGATAACAAACATCTAAACACCGCATCAAAACAACCCATTTGACCTTATGAACATTTTCCAGGATTTCATAGAAAGTCACAACAAAAAGTGACCTTTGAAGTTTATACAAAACAGGGAAGAGAAAAAAAAGGAAATACACAAAGAAACTAATAAAAAGAATTCTTTCTAAATACAAGATGCCCCAGGGCATTTAAATATTGAAGAATATTAAAACACATTCAAACTTTACTTCACAACTCTGGGAAAACAAGAGGCACCACCTAGTAATTTTCACTTGATTCCTTCTGCATTCCAACTTCCACCTCATCACAGGACATTACACACGATGAAAACAAGTACTAAAACTAAGTTATTTATTAAAACTATAGAATAAAATGTCAGAGTAAAGATATATATGCATGTCAGTGGTCCAAATAAATTAGGGTCATTTTCATCAGTAGATGACAATTTTTACATTTATTACAATATTTTCCCCATAACTATTCTGTCTGGTGACGTTTTTGCACATATATTAAATATATGTGACAGTATATAACATATAGCTAGATATTTGACCATTGCTAAATGCTGCAGTATTTTGAATACATTTGCAGACTGTCAAATATTTTAGACTTCCAAGTGATGCATTTTAAAACACAGTAAAATGAAGATAATTTACAGAGGAAGAGACAGATTTTACTCTTGGCTACTAATAAGAAAACTCAGCCTCCTGACAGGTCTGAGAATACCAGACCACATCTTTATTATCTCTAAAGGTATAAACCGTGATAGAAAATAACAGAGGTGGGAAGTGCTTATAGGACCAGGACATCTATATAAATCTGTAGGAAGCTATTGATAAAGCTAGACTAGGTGTAACCAGCTGAGAAACTGGCCCAATAACCTAAATTCTAGTTCCTGAAGACTATGTGCTGGCACAAGAAAAGGAACATGATCAAAGGAGGGATGCTTCAATTTGGGGGGCAGACTTCATCCTAGCATTTTTATTTAGCATTTTATTTTTTCATTTTTGTTTAGCACATTTAGCCTGGAATGAGCACAGATGAAGTTTGTAGTGAGGGAAAAACAGAAGCCTCACCTACTTCAGCCCAGCCCTTGTCCCTGTTCTCCTCCCCAGCTGGCTCTCAACCTTTCAAACCTGTGTGCCTTAATTCACAACCCTGCGCCTCCGTGATCCTGTCTGTTCTCCTGGCCTCATCCCTCATCTTTCTGGCCAAAGTCCAAGGCCTTGGCCCTTTGCCAAGTCCTCACTGGGGCTCATTGTCTCTCTGCTCCTCCTAGTCCTTCACCTTTCCAACCAAACTCCAGGCTTCTGCTCTCGGGTTGCCTTCGCTGCCACTCCTCTCATCTGCATTCTGATCAGAAAGCCCTCAAGGCTGCTCTGGCACAAATAAATCAACACAGAGGTGTAGGCTTCCTAGCACAAGGGCTTGCCATGCTCTAAAAGCCCTGAGGAAATGGGCAGCACACGGAATGTGTACCTTCACCTTCCACCCTGCAGCACTCCCGCCTCTGGTACTCTCTTTGGGCAGAGATTGCTGTACACTGCTGAAATCCAACTCCTTGCTGCTGAATATGCATGAACCAAGATCGTTAAAAGCTTGACAGCTTTGCCAAATTTGTGTAGATTTTGACAAAAACTGCAAAAGGCATATCCTTGAAACAAAAGTCAGTTTCTTGCCAGCTTTCATGCCTCTGCTCCAAAACATGGGTGTGCCATACAGTTTTAAAGAAAATACCACCAGAATTGGGTGTTTCTCTTTTTTTCCCCCACCCTCTACTATTGCAATACACTGTTCCAGCCTTCTCCCTGTACTGCTCCACCCTACCAGCTCTATTTTTTGGGATTGCTTTGGCTGAAATTTTGTGTTCTAAAGCAGATAGCTGGACTGGAAAGCATATCACTCAAATGATTACACTTAGCAAAGACACACAAACCCAGGATCTGCTAAAGGTCCATTGATTGTGAAATGCTCTTTCAGTTCTAGTTTCCCAAAACTTAGATCACATGGTATACTCCACCTTCTTTCCCAGCTAGATCCACAGGCCATTGCAAGGTGTCTTCCATCAGCCTTTGGGATGGAGCACATTCAGAGAGCTGCAGGTTTCTGCTGATGTGCCAAGGTGTTTGGCTTTTTGTAGGAAAGGAAATTTTTCATTAAAAATCAGTTTCAGGAAAGAAAGGATGAACCTAAGCACAAAAGATGTGCATCTAGTACTTGTTAATGGCATGTTTTAAAAATTTGTGAGGTGCTTTAAATTCGGGGTGGGTTCCAGACACACTGAAAAAAGAAAAGCAGTATTTCCTCTCTGCCATGACTGGGATATAAGTAACAACTGACAAGCCTAGGGGAGGAAACAGATGTAGAAAGTTTTATAGGCAATTCCTCAGATTCATTAGGAACACTGGTTAAGCATTAAGAAAGAAAAAGCTCAACATAAACAGTATTTTACATGTGTCTAAAACTGACTTGAGCCAAGAGCCAAGCCAGCCTCCAAGCTGTTGGAGATACCATCCTGGTCCTTGCTTTCTCCAGGGGAAAACTAACCAGGCAGCACCTGTCCAAGGGCTGTGCTGCACCCCAAAAGCACTGGCTGTGCTTCTCATCTGTGTTTTATAAGCCTTGAAAGCTCCAGCTTCTGTCAATTGTAGCCACTAGTGGATTTGACAAAACTTCATTCTTTTGCTTCTTCAGCAGATGGGGAAGCCAGGAGCTAATGAGCCACCCCCACCCCATTCTCCATGCAATGAAAGATGCAGTATTGCAGAAGACAATCACTCAAATCCATCTGGCTCTCATTTCACAGACAAATTTACCTAGTGAAGACCTAAGAAAGCCCCCAGTATGGTTTTCTACTTCTGAACTGAGAATTCAAACTATTCAGAGCAAAGTTTCTTCTCAGCCAAAACCATAATATGCTGAATGCTTCAGGAGGAGAGAAGCATGGCATTATCAAGTAGCTCAGATGATGGAAAACCATGCAAAACATTTCAGAGTACAATGCAGAAAACTCTGCCTGCAGGTATTGTACATGGCCAGGCTAGAAGCTTTACATCCATTAATGGCAACACAAAAAAAGACATGAAATCCACTGAAGCACTTGGCTCAGGTTGAGGTTCTGGGCAATGTCCCAAGCTCCCCAGTAAGTGCCTTTCCCAGTTTGAAAAAAACCCCTTATGTTCCTACAAACTTGGAGAAATTCTCTGATCCCCAACCTCTGTACCAAGACAGCAGCTCAATTAGATGAGACTCAGTGGATGATGGGATGTATATCTATTCCAGCATCCCACCAAAATCCTTCCCCTTGAGGATCAATGCAGTTTCAGGCCAGGCAGGTCTGCCAGAACTTCCCTCTGTCAAAGCCTCTTCAAGGTGCATGCATTAATTTAATCTGTTCTCTTAAGAAATGGTCTTATTAAGGACACCCAAAATGAAGGGTTTTTATTACTCAACCTTGTCAGATACTAAACACCTCTTCCTTGCTTCATCAAGTGATACACCTGAAAGCCAAAATCCCATCTCTACCTTGTGGCAAGATGAACAGGAAGCCCAGAATGACCCAGCCCTGCTTAATTTACAGCCCCTCACAGGTCAGTCAGGTTTCACTTGCAGGAAAACTATACCAAAACAGAATTTCCCATCAATAGGGCACAACCCTGAGAGTCAAGAATCAATAGATCAGTTTCCCCTTCTTGTTAGGTTACCAACTCAGTGCTACTGAATGAAACACTTCCTTCAAACTCATCTACTAGAATTCCTCTGCTGACAAACATCTACACACACACATCAGTAAGAGGAATAGTAATTATTTCCCCAGAGAAAAACAATTTTGCTATAAATTTCAGAAGCAGCTTGATTTAACAAATTAAGCTAAGAGCTAAGGACACTAAATGCAGTTAACTTCTTTGAAGCTGGTGGAATTAGAAATTATTTGCAACACCCCTTTAAACGCTTTCATTTTTGAAAGGATGAATACAGAGCCCTTGACAAAACCTCTGCCTTAGTTTTTTAAAGGGGCAAGAAACTAAAACTGACTCTAGAGGAACATCTTCCAACTAATAAATTACAGATGCATTTCTTTTCCTGACACTTTTTAGAATTTCCTACATGAAGTAATTGATAGAACTAGAATAGAAAATATCAACAGAACCATCCCATCATAGTGTTTGAATTTTTACTTTCATTATTCAAACTTTGGGGCTTTTTCCACATATTAAATGACATTTTTCCCTTTTTCCTATTACTTGGCATGGGGAGGTTCTTGCTATTTTATAACTATCTTATGAAAGACAACAAACTGCCAAAAAATGCAAAAAGTACTGTTTTCCTTAAGGAAAACAGCAGGAGTGTCCTGCTGTCATACAGCCTGGACATTACAACTGTTCAAGGATTTCTGTGCAGCTGAGAGCTTCTGCTTAAATATCTTTTTTCCACCTTCTTTTGGTGACATAGAGAGGAATATATAAAACTCTTAAAAGATCCTTTCCTCTGTGAATTGTTCCTTCTCCCTCTGCTGTGATAAATGCCATCTCAGAAATGGTGACACACATAAACTACGAGGATTTATAGCACATTTCCAACACTAATATTAAACACATCCTTTAAACCTCTTCTTAGGAAAGATTTCGATTTTTTTTTCCTCCTTTAGTATGGTTTAATAGCTATTAAGTCACCTTCAAAGAATTTGCTAAACCTTTGAAGTACAATAGAAAAAAGAGACTCCAACATCTTCCCAACAGTTGCAGGTAATGTGCAGTAATTTTTAGTGGCATGCAGAGATAGAATTTCTAATGCCAAGTTGCCACCTCCCACCTGCAGCCCTACTCCTGCCAACGTCAATCTTACAAACATGCTTTTGTTCCATTCCCTTACACTACAGAGGCATTGGGGATGCATGACACAGATTGCTAGTTTGGTTTCTTTTTTTTTTTTTTTTCCTTTTTGGATAACTTACATAAATTTTATTTTTAGAGAGGAGATTCGTCTCCATTTTTTTTTTTGCAGCAGGGCTTGGGTTTGTGACTTCTTGTGTTCCCTCCATGAAGACAAGGTGTAGCTTTGCTGCCTTCTTTCTTACTTCAGATCTCATTTGGTCAGTAAGGGGGAGGATTAATGTCTACCTGACATAGATTTTTCTGTTTTGTTACTACATATCCATGGATTTCCAAGAATAAACCTTTAGGAAAGGCTTAGTAACTTTTTAGAGCAAAGATTTTCAGTTTTTACTAACTGCAAATTCCCTTAACATGCAAGTGATGTTATTGCCCAACCACATGAAAACAAAGAATTCTAGTATATGAAAAAATAATTATCTGTACTTTAAAAGTTCAGAGTGCAGAAGTTCTGCATAATTAAAACATTTTCTGAATCTTGCTGGAGGCCCAAAGGTTAAATACTTTTCTTTACTAGCATAGACCACATAATTGAGAGGAAGCAAGTGAGTTTATTTTTTTGAAAGGCCATGAAAAATAACCCAAAAAACCACCACAAGTTTATTTGTACTTGCAAATCCTTTCAGGTCTAAAGAACCAGCAAGATAATAAATTGTTTTTGCTGAAAACAGGAAGTTTGGCAGAGATGCAAAAGGACAGCTAAACTTTGGCTAGACAGCCCAAAACTCTGAGTTCTGCTTTGAGAGTATTTCCAAAAGAAAAAGAAAAAAAAGAAAATATTAAAAAAAAAAGAAAAGAAAAAGAAATAAGGAAAACCAAAGTGCTTCAAATCCATAGAAAGCTAAAGGAACAGCAAAGGCATCTGCTAGTGGTAATTTGTTGCCAGATTTGTGGTTGTCTTGTGCTGACTTCCAGGCTGGTTTGCCAGTTTGCAGTAACTTCATCAAGTGCTGCTGAAACCCACATTTATAAAGCCTCAAATGCTGTCAAAACTAGATAAGACTCAACTAGTCCTTTCTTTCTTCTTTTCATCTGACCAAGACCAAAGGAATAAATAAATAAGCACCATTCATAACATTCTGGTGTACAAAAGGAGACAACAGAATTGTGGGTCTCAGGACTAAGTACCCACCACGTTTTTTCCATATAGAACCCAACAGGGCAACAAAACACTCTGCCACCTCATTGCCACTCCTACCCCATATTCAGGCCACCAGCAGAATCTTCTGGCAGGAGAAGCCATCTTTCAACACAAAAGCAACTTGAGTGCAACACTTTATAACGTGTGAAATGTGGTCTCTTTAAAAAAAGTATATGTTCAAAACACATCCATCCTGCACACAACTGGAAATTTGAACAGATTCTATCCTTTCAGAGGGATTTTGAATAGCTTATGGGACATGATCGCCAGCTATAGCCTGTGAACACAGGCTTATGGCATGCTCCAGCTGCCCTCTTTTTGTTGCTGTAGTGGCACTTTTTGGCCCACGGGTGAATTGGCTCCCTCCTTACCAAGGGCCAAGTGGAGTTCAGGGGTTGCCACAGGCCAGGGTTTGCTCCTAGGAAGCCATTCAAGCATTGCTGACTTCTTGTGGGAGGCAGAGATTTCAGACTGCACAGATACAAGCTGTACCATGGAATTTGCCCAAAGGAATGGAGAACAAATCCACAACACAAATCTAGCGAAGGATGCAACGGGTCCTTCCCAATTCAATACTCATATGAATGCATTCACGTGAGGAAGGGAATCTTAAATACATTGGCTTTGTTTTTTTGGGCTAGAATTTCCCATGATTAATCTGAGACCTTCCTTTCCCAAAATGCTGGGGTTTTTTCCAATTTCTTTTTTTCCTTCTTTCTTTCCTCCCTCCGCACTCACATTTATTATGAAAATGCAGATCCTCAAAACATCAATCAAAATATAAATATAATCAACAGCATAAATATTACCTTCTTAAACATACACCCTTGAAATTCAATGATCATAGACTGATTTTTTAAATAAAATCCATTACTATTGTTATGCAGTCATACCACCCAACATACCAACAAGAGATCATTTTCACTGTATCTGGGGGTCTTTATTCCTGAATCATGACCTCATAACAAAGTCCAAAAATAAAGTGCACATGAAAGTGAGCTCAAATCTTCAAATTCTTTTCCTCAGTACAATTACTTGCCTAATTTTATAGCAGAATCCCTCACTTACACCTGTAGGAGCACGGTCCAGACAAAGGCAACACAGTGGAAGATGTGAAGATGGAATATGCAGAAAGCTGAAATAGAAAAGTTCTGAGAAGTTGTAATAAGTACCAAGGATAACAAAAAGGAGAGGGGGAAAAATATAACCCAAACCAGCAAACCCTTACTTTTGTTTTACAGTGTTCACCATGGGACTCTTAAAAATCAAGCTTTTAGAAGAACTTCAGTTAGAACCCTGATATACTGAGTCCCTCTGGAAACCTAGACCATGTATTTCTTATTAAGCCCTCCCAGCATCTGCTCTTTAATAGTTGCAACAGCAATGATATCAACAACACCCACACCTTACAAGACAGCACTTTTCATCTGCTGGAAACAAACACTTCCCAAAGGAGGAAAAGCATTATCATTCCTTGTTTAGAAACAGAAACTCAGGTATGGAGAAATGAAACCACTTACCCAGGAGCATTCAGCTGGACCAGCAGCAGAGCTGAGTGAAGAAGTAAGAGCCCCTGTGCAGATGTCCAGTGTAAACCTTTAACACTCAGCACCACTCAGCTCCAACTTCAGCAGAGCAGGTAATGTTATGCTCCTCTCTCTCACAGATCTGGGCTGAGCTTTAAGTGCAATCTGGAAGCACTTCAAAAGCTGTGGATTAAAAAGCCCTGTATAAATGCAAAGTGTGATTATAATTCAACCAATATTGGAAAAATTACAGCAGTTTATATTTGTTTTTCTGTATTTGTGGAATTTATGTTGTTTCAACACTTGAACAGCTTTTGATAATGACACCATCTGTTAATTCTCACCCCTCACTAAATTAGAACAAGTGGTGGAATTGTTAGACTGCAGTTTTACAGATCCCAGCTTATGAAACAAACCTGAACCCAGGGTCAGTGGAAGGCATTACCAGCAACAGGAGGCAGCAACCAGTCAGGTACAACCTGGAGGCCAAGCAGAAGAAAAGGACAGTACAATCACGAACAGCACACCTCTCAGCAGCTCCTCTGGAGCAGTTCTTTGTAAGGTTGTGCTTTCTTTCCCAACTGTGCCAGGCAAACAGCATTTACTCCAAAGCTGCTCAGATTGGTGGAACAGCAGTGGGTGGGATATTCCTGCTAGGATCTGAGATCACTGCCAAGTGGAATGGACACCTGGGTACAAGTTAAACACTCTCTAACTGCAACACTTGGGCAGAGCTCTGAATGACTCTGTTAAGTTAATATTGCCAGATTAGTGTCCAAACTGGGGTAAATTACTGTAATGCATGCTTTACCTGCAGAAATACCTACTGGGGAGCATGAAGAGGACCACAGGCCTTGGTAATCCGTTTGGAAGTAAAATTTAAGTTGACAACCAACCTTTTGGTTACAATCCCCGCCCCCCGCCCCCCGCCCCATTCCCACATATTCATATCCTTCCCTCTGCTCTAAGAAATGCCCTTCCTCTGTTTCCAGGTTATATGAGAATTTGTTGTATACACTTGTATCTGCAAAAGGGTCAGATTATGTCATATGCAGATCAAGCAGTGAAAATACACCCATCAGTTCTTCTATGAACCTTTTAGTCCTCTCTGAATTTGTGTCAATAATTTCTTTTCTTAGATAGTGAACCAAATCCTCACTAGTTGTAATTTTTTCTTTCACAAAGACTTTTTAGTAAAGGGATGGACTTTTGCTAAAAACACAAGAGTGATACTTCACTGCACAAGGAACAGGGAGTTTGCTCATTTTATTTATGAATGTTCAGGACATAGCTATGGAAACCTCAGACCTTGCTACTCCTGACGATGCAGGAGTCAGGCACAAGACTTCAGTTACACTTGTCTAGCAGGAGCCTTGATGGAGCTCTTCAAATAAAGCACATTTGGTATTCAGCACCACAGTAATACCAATTACCTCCCACACCTAGGGATGAAACAGGTTTCTCACCTGTCATTAACACCATCCCTTGTCACCTTTGGTGGCTTCTAAGAAAGTTGCCCAGAGAAGTTGTGGATGCCCCATCTCTGGAACTGTTTAAGGCCAGGTTGTTTGGAGCTCTGAGCAACCTGCTCCAGGGAAAGGGGTCAATATGTGAGACCACACTGAAAATGGATCTTTTGGTAGCTCAAAGAAAGGCAGATAAAGAACCTCAACCCAAAAGTTGTTGATGCTGCTATGATGTAGTGAGAAAGATGTCCAAGGTGAAAATCTCCCTGACAAAAACTCTTTGGTCCTCAGCTCCACTGATTGTGATATTGGGAGCACATAATAATCAGCTCACAGGGGACACCAAGGGACCTAAATTCACTTGTTGCTGTCATTAAGGGGCAATTATTCCTAGAAAAGAAGAAGAATGAGACATTTTCTGGGCATTATAGGCACACAGTTGACATCACTAGGAGCCAATCCAGAGACCTCTGAGTTCAGGCCAGCTTTCTAAAACCCTTTATGTCATTGTTTTACAAAAAGTATCTGATACCACTGCTGCTTTCTCAGATGTGATCTCATCCTTGACCCTGAGTGGCACTTTTAGGAATAGCTCCCTCAGGTTTACTTTTATCAGATCATAAAGTACATCATATTCCCTTGCCTATGAGACGTGTTAAGACTTGTATTATTTGTAACTGGAAATCCTATAAAGCTGCCTGACAATTTTTTGTCCATGAAAGATTGAAGTCAAAGTTGGAATGGATGAAAAAGAAGCTTCCAAGATTAAAAAAGTGCTTGTTTGGTGGAGAAAACTATAATTGGGTGCACCTTCCATGAATACAGTAAGAACTAAAATTTTTTTTGTAATGACAGCAGGGCTGTATCCCTTCTTGGAGTAATAAACACATAGTCCTTGACTGACTTGCTCTGCTAATGTTACAAGTATATTATATATGCTATATTAAATACATTCAGTTTTTCTACAGAGAAAGTGGACTGGTGCACAAATACCCAACATCACATCATACAGCATCCTGTCAGGACTCTTGGAGTAATCATTTATTTTGCAGATCTGCAGGCTAAGTATGAGAGATTAAAAGACTTGCCCAAGGTCTCCAAGCAAGGCAGCTGCCCAGCCACATATTCACGGTCGACAATAAGAACCACGCCAGCAAACAGCATGAATCCAAACAGGCAGACAGGTTGCAGGATGTCAGCAAAAGGGGCCAGGAAGACTTGAGTCACAGCTGGCATGGGTCAGCACGTAAATCAAGGGGGCAGAGAATAAGCTGAAGCTAAATATACTCCAACTCCTTGTAGACTCTGTGCTGGCAGGTGGCCAGGCTGCGGCAGTAATGGCTGGGGTAGGTTTAAAGTGCTCTCCCCTGCCAGCTAGTCAGCCCTGCCTTAAATTAACCCAGCTGACTTTAGACTGAAACAGATGATGGTTCCTCATAAACTCAATTACACCAGCTCAGCCATGACTGGAGAAGGCTCCAGATGAAATGTGGTGCTTTACCAATATCTTGAATCTCCACTGTCTTCCCTGCAGTAACTGTTGACAGTGACTTAAATTCTTTAAATCCATCAGAAAGACAGAACTTCAGGTTGAGTAACATCACTTTAAGGGGCCTCTGCCTAAGGTTGCTGTATAGATGATGAAAGGAGTTTTCTGAGGCCATTTCTCCACTGGATGTCAACATGTAGCAATGAATTCACTCAAGATGTTCATGTGGATTTCTTTGCTGGTAGGGTCATCCATTTCTATGGACTCCTTTTATTACAGTCTCTGATCATTCCAACTGCAAGAAACCACAACATTGCTTTACTGGAGACTTGTTTAAGTCCTGATATAAATTGATGCTCATATACACCCTTAACAATTCCACTACAATCCAACCATTCAGTCTTATATTAGTTAGGATAAAATAAAACCCTGGGGTCTGTAAAAGCGTGTATAGGTGCACAGACATAAATATAGTTTGAGTGCTAAATTTACATGGTTGAGCTTACAATTTCTGTAATAAAATATTTAAGCGGTTTCAACTCCACAACTGGATTTTTTTAAAACTCTGATATAGTAAAAGACATCAATGCAGGGCAGTATCCACTGGACACAATCAGTTACTCAAATGAGTAATAAAATAAGTATCTTCATTATGGAATGACAAGGACCAATACAGATTTTCCCGGAGAGAAATATCCTCAATACTACCACTTCATGCCACCATAAACTAAGCTCAAGTCTTTTTTAAGATGCATTTCAAATGCCTAGCATTTAAGTATCAGAAAAGTCTGATAAAGAATTGTCTGAGGCTGAGCCAAAGCAGAGTAAATGGCAAGAGTGTAGTAACACAGAAGCTTGTAGCGGCTTTGGAAAGCAGTTAATCACTTCTGTGGAATTTAGTAAGAGCTAAATTTCCCAACACCTAATTTTTTTTCTGTGCTTCTTCAGAAATTAGGCTCTCCTGAAAAGTCACCTTTGAGGATGGTTTATCATAGCCAGGGCTGGACCAGTGGCAGAAGCTGCTTGAGCTGAGTCCTGGTAGTTCAAGTAGAAGCTCTCCCACTTGTCATCACAGAATATATGACCTTATTACTCCTCCCTCAGTTCTGGCACTGATTGTTAATGCTGTTTGCAGCCAGTGAAGTTTCCTCAGTGCTCTCTGCTGCAGTCTCTCCCAGCCCCTTCTGCTTTTGTTTTCCAATTGCAGCAAAAATATGTGAATCCAATTTTCTGCCAACATCTAGATGAACTAACTCCAGAAAATAACATGGAAGATAGCAAAGCAGGAAGATTTGTGTTGGAGTTGTACTACTAGCTAAGAATACATGGAAAATTGCAGGAATTTATCTGTATATCAGTGACACAATGCCATCCCTACTGTAGGACCTGAACAAATTAGCTACCCAAGTCCAGCCCTCAACACCTCAGATTTATCTCAGATTTTACTGGCAGTGACAGGACAAGCCCATGATTGTGAAGAAAGACCCAGTAGAAGCAGTAGATCCAGATCTGCTGGCTCGCTTCCCTGTACATTTGACTTTCTACAAGCTTTGTGTTAGGCAGGGGTATTGCAGAGAGCTGAAGAACCTGATTGCTTTGGGCAAGGCTTTTCCATTGGCACTAAGAAGGTCACCAGCCAGGACTGGAGAGATGTTAGGGCTGCTGCTGACTCCGTTCTGGCTGAGAGCAGTCCCTGTGACAGAGCATGGACTCTCCCCTTGCTCTCTCACAGCCCTATCCAAAAGGCATTGTCTGGAAGCAATTACAGATTTTTAATTTTTTTTTCCATAGTTGCCTGACAACTTTACCAGACACATATGTAGCCATCCCCCTATGCTTCTAAAGAACTTTGCTTACTGTTAACTATTTAAATGTTGAAAGTATTAAAGCTAATTGAACTCGCTGCTCAGAGAACCAAGTATGAGGTCAGCTGTCATAGACGGCAACACTGTTGTGGTAAAAGAAGTTTGGGGTAGTTTAGAAATCTTTAGAAAAGCGTTCATGCCTGTCCCCATACTTGTCAGTCCTACCTGTCACTGCTGATGTGAGGGGTGTTTTAGGTTAGGGAAACAGATGGAGCTGCTTTGAGGAACTCCTCCAGGAACGGCTGTAGTTAGTGCTGAAAGTGGTGACAGGAGATGATACTCAGCTGCCCAAATTTTAAGCACCTTGCTTCAGGTGCTTAACCTGGCAGAGTCTTTATGGTCCAGTGAGGGGCAAAGGGATAGCAGTGGAAGGGGAGAATAAAAGATAGTCTCCTCCATAGAGCAGTTCAGATTCATATTTAAATACTCTAATTGCCTTCCAGAGCAACTGATTTTCTCCCTGTCAACTTTATTGGAAACCTGGAGAAATCCTCCTGTATATGTAGATATTGTGAATATGCTGTTACTGTCATACTGAAAAAGAGTCTCAGATGGTAAATGAGAAAAAGCCCCATGATTTCAAAGGTGTTACTGTTTACTTTCATGCTGCTGAGGATTCAGCCCAGTATTTTTAAAATGCTAATGCTCCTTGACCCCTGTGTGAACAACTTATTCTGCCATACTTCTTTCTGTGTGTGAGAAAAAGGAAAGGAAGAAGTAGCTGGTGTCTGCTAGTGGTACAGCATCAACTTGTCCCTAAAGGAATCCTTGCCTGCTGTAAATCCAGAGCAAGGGACACATCAGGATCAGACCTGTAGAGCAAAGATGTTCGTAACATTGTGAGAGGATTTTCTACATGTGCAAATAGACTGTCTTCCATAACCCTGAACTGGTGGCATTGGGGGTACAAAGTCTTTTGTTCCTACCTGGAAAAAGCAACCTACTAGAAATAAACATCAGGTTATGCTGATTTCATAGAAGGGTGAGTTGTCTTTAAGGAATGCTGAGGAATATGAACATTCCACATATCCAGACAATCTTTGCCGTCAAAGACTGAAAGAAAGAAAAAAGGACAAAAATTAACACATCAAGTAAGGCTCAATTTTTTCTCATCTGGCAGGTCTTTCTCATCTGCCAGTAGAGACACTTATGTTTTCTAGGAGGAAAGGAATTCTGTTGGAAGCTTAATTCTGGAAGACTACAAGGAAACATTGCTGTTGGAGAGGTCATGGGACCAGAGGCAGCCAAGTTCTAAAGCATAGCTGGTTTAGAATAGTTATGGTTTGTCTACATTGTCATGTCATCAATTCTCCAGCCAGTCTTCTGAGGGATAACAGGAAACCTTCAGATGGCAAAATCCATGCTGTAGACACATTCATATCCTTTCGTATCTGTGACTACGGCCTTGCAAAGAACAACATTTGAGATTACACTATGCTTTGAACTACAGGCAGGAGGCTTAGATCCCCAGCAGCACAGGGAAGAGTCATAAATGTCTCGGTCTTACTTACTCCACAATCAGTCAGACTTTGCAATCTGTACAAAACAATGAATTACTATCAAAAGAATATGAACAGCCCAAAGCAGCTGCAGGGCTCTTCTGTGGGAAAGGAAGGGTCTTGCATTTGTCTTCCACTAATATCAGAATGGGAACAACCTGATGACCTAAGAAGTGGAGTAATTTTTAATACCTGCTCTTTCCTTCCAGTACCTGGAGGGGTAGAGTCCTGCATGCCTCATCTCACTGGTTATCATTATTATGTCATCCAGATCAATCATTTCAAGCTCATTGGGTTGTAAATGCAGCTTTGATCATTCGTTACACTTTGTTAGTATTTATCAGAGCCAGGGCTCTGTTAATCCAAAACAGCAGAGCTCAAACAGCAAGGAAACAGGGCTCCAAGAGCACTTACTGCAAGTTGGAGGGGTGGTGTTGGGTTTTGTTTGTTTTCTAAATCATTCACTTCTAAAAATTTCCCAACTGCTGCAGGGTTAAGCTCTGAAAGGCAGAGGAAACTTTTCCTCTCTCAAGACAGGCACAGCAAGAGCAAAATGCAAAGCACTTGCCTGTTGCTGTGAGCCCATCGCTGCTCCGGAGGATCGGAAACAGGCACAGGAGAGGGAGGGATTCCTCTGCGGGCAAAACCTCTTTTATGTCAAAGTATGCCTTAGGCTCCTGGGGCTGATCCTCAGCTCACTGAAGTCATCAAACCCAAGAGGCCTCACTCATAAAGTGTTCCGGAGCAACTCTCTCACTGGTTTAGGCTCCTTGCAGGCACCAGCTGCAGCTGACACCGCACTTAGGACAAAGCAAAAGCGCCTCTTTTTAACTGCGAGCCCAGGAGCCCAGCAGAGGATTGGACTCCAAAAGGTCTCCTCAGCGATGACAGCACAAATTCTTTAGCACCATCTAGCTAACGGCGAAGGTAACCCACACAACACTGGTGCTGCACAGGCTCCCAAAGCCGGAGCGATGGGAGAGGGCAGGTCGAGCACAGCACCAGGAGCGCAGCGAGGATTCCACACAGAGCCAGATGGAGCACCGACCAATTCCTTCCTGATAAAAAAATATTACATACATGGCCATGGGAAGGACAAGTGCAAATTTTATAAAACAGATAAAATGGTACCTTGTCCAAAATATGAGAGCAGGATACAGATGAGAATACCTTTTTTGCTGGAATATCAGAGAGAAAACGGATGAGAAAAATGCTGCGGAAGCAAAACTGATTGCAGGAAGCTTAACAAAGGGCTACAAAATTAATGGAAGGTGCCTAGAAAACTTTGAGAGAATAATCAACTAGTCAATCAGCATCTTGAAAAATTTCATGCAATATTTGCTGAAATGTTCCTGTAGATTTAAAAAAAAAAAATACAGGAGGGTGAACAATTCAAAAGAGTACAGTGTTTTGAAGTGAAGATCTGGAATTTTCCTTTGTGAAAGCAAATTCTTGCTCAAAATTTTATAATGCTGTATTATTATATAAAATAATTATATAAAATTACATAAATTATATACAATTAGTATATAAAATTATATTATTATATGAAATGTAAAAACAAATCCTGAAAAATGAAGTTAGTAATATGCATTGTAAATTTATAAAAGGAACATTTCCAAGTCCCTTTTTTTTCCAGCTAGTATAAAAATTTGAAACTAATGGACAATGCATTTCTGAATGAAGCCAAATATTAAAAAACTCAGAGAAAGTATTTTTCTCCCTAAGAGTTTAATGAAAAATTTTCAGAACTGATTTTTTCTTCCTTACATTTCTGATGAGAAGTCAGTTAAGCTGATATTGGAGCTGCCTGCAGGACAAGGCACAATATCTAAAGAACTGTTTGTCTGGGGAACATCCCCAAAGAATTGCTAGTAGAGTATGTATTTACCGATATTATTGTTTCACACAGAACTAAAGAATACATCTTCAACTTCCATGGCTTTGTCAAGGAAAAAAGAATTAAAATACACAAAAATAGGAAGCATTTTGATTTAGCAATGCCCCAGTTATCTATTTATATTTAGGCCTTCAGAAAAATCCAACTGAGTTTTATTTTCAGAACCCATTAAACCAATATTTTAATTTTTAATATCTCTTTTGACCTAATTTATTTTAAACCATTTGCTAGGCATTCTTAAACTTCCACAATGTGTTTATCTCTTTTCATTTTGCTTGGTTGAGGTTTTATTCTTTTAAGAAACAACCTAAAACACTCACAGAGCATGTTTCTGCAAGGAAGATCATGGGCCAACTGATGCCCTTTTTTTTTAAGCACTTTTTCCCTATTTTTAGAACATAAAGACCCAAATTCAAGCCCTAGGCTAACTTGTGGGCCAATGTTAAAACAGTTTGTGTGAACAGTCTTCCATACCATCTGTGCTCCAAAGGAGGAGGTGTACTTTAGGCAGCTTTATCTTGGATAAAGCTTCATGTGCTTTATGTTTCGTGAGCTTCACATGCCCCACCAGAGCAGGGTGACAGAGGCTCCTCTCTCCTGATAAAGCAGGCATCACCCTGCAAGGGCTGGTCCTACAGACCACGCTCTTCAGAAAGGAGAGGCCCAAAGAAGATCCACATTTTGGGATTTGAACTTGTGTGGGGGCAGAAGGACACAAAACTGCAGTGGAGCACAATCTCTTCCACAGGAATACGGGGAAATTCTGCCATGTTACACTCAGCAACACAACGTGTAAAGTGTCCAAAAGTGGAGGAAAAGGCAGCTACTCAAAGTCTGACTAAATCAACACCCACGTTGCTGAGTGTTGGGGTTGCTGGTGCCAAGGAAATGGGAGCCAACACTCCCACGGGTCCTCCAAGCCACCCAGCATGTGGCCAGCTCAGCTAGCATGGCACTGCTCTCAAGGCTTTGGAAACAGCCTGTGTTTGGTTGGATCTGCTTACCTGAGGAGAGAATCAAGAGATGAACTTTTGTTTGCTTTCCTTTTTTCACTTGCCTGCATTACTCGGTTCTTTTATAATTGGGTTTGTAGAAAATATTCTGTCAAGATGCATGTGGTGGAATTGCCTCTGAGACTCCGAGCACACGCTAGTCCCACGCCCTCTCACACCCTGTAATAAGCTTTTTATTCTACTGTAATTAACAGCCAGGAACCAGGCCCTCTGCTTAAAATCACAAACAGCCCTACACTTAATATTTTGTGCTGTTTTTGCTTTACCTGCTAATAACCCTTTCCCCTCCCTGAAGTGCTTTCATATACTCACTGCCTGTCCAGTCACTACATGCTGAATTCAAACTCCTTGATTGTTTAATTAAGTAATTTTTACCTAAATGCTGTGTATTTCATACCCAGAGATTCCGTGCCTGTGAAATTAAGGAATACTTTCTGCAAACCAGATATACATATTTTTGGGGAGATGGACCACTGGGGTAAATACAGACTTTTAGTCATATTCACAAGTTGTTTCCTGAATGTTTTGCAGGTCCTCTTATTTCATACTTCCAAATTTCGGAGTAATATTTTGTCATGCAATGCTAGTATGTACAATTTTATCCCTCCAGAAGACAGGTGATTTCCAGTAGTCCCAAATAAGCAAGGCACTAATATCTTCCCTAAGAGAACTAGTATAGAAAATTAGAAGTCTCACCTTCCCTGAAGAACTAATGAAAAAGAGGTAAAATCAGGAATTATAAAATATTTAAAATATTTTATGGGCTTTATCATCAAATATAGGTTGCACATCAGACACCCCTGCTTGAATTTATGCCAACTTAAACAGAAAGGGTGTTCAACAGCAGTGGTACAGGTTGCTAATAATTATTGGTAATTTTAATGGATCACAAAATGTAGTGATCACGCAGGAGTAGGATCCAAACCCCTCCCGAGGTTGGTGGACTTCCCAATTTAATATGACAGGCATTAGATCAGGCTGATTATATTGACTGACATGGGGACAGAAAGCGACTCTTTTGGCTTCATAAAAGCAAATGTCTTTTTATCTGAATAATTATTATTATCGTTGAAACAAAATGTATATTTTCGCAGCTTTTTATTTACAATGTAAAGTGCTTTCCACAGTAAATCAACAAATATGAGTATTCATGTCACCAAAAGCTGATGATTAAAAATAATTACTTTAATGGTAGCTGGCCTGATGCCAAACATGATTAGCTTTCGCATTTCAAGCATGATAGTAGATAATTTACATCTCCTTTCACACCAATACCAAACTACTCCTAATGGATTCTATTTTAGTTTTTATGAATTAATAGAAATTTAGTGCCCAATTCACTATGTTATAGACACCGTTTGCTTTCAAAACCAAAGAATTGTTTCAAAAAGGGGCAGAAAGTAACCAAATCATAGGTTAGGAAGCCAATAAACTCAGCTTCCCTGCTGACAGCGTCCTTGCCTGTGCCCTTAGAGCCGTCAGAGGCAGAGTGAGAAGAAAACTTTATCCAACAGGCCAGAAAATCCTGTCAAGGGGGAAAACCCATAGAAGCACAGGCTATCTCTACCAGGACACGTGCAGATTGAGCCCTTCTCTCTAGAGACCAAGGAAAACCTTCCACCCACCCCAGTGGACAGGATTTTGTTGTGGGGACAGTGAAGGAAATTGAATATTTGCCTTTTGAAAACATCACAAGCTGCTCAAGGACCTGATGGGTCAAAACAGAAAATATATTTACATTCTTCTAAAGGAGTTTTAAAGCCAGTTGCCTTTTGCCTACCCATTTGGCCTGAGAACATAGCCCTGAGCGTTTATCCTGTGGGGATAAACACTGACTTACACACACAGGATGGCCCTCACCCACCTCAGTTCAGGCTCAGGGTGTTAAAAGCACCCCAATGCTCTTTGCAGGAGGAAAAGGAAGAGCAAAGAAATTCCATTTCCATTTGGTTTGGAAGTGTGTGCCCATAGGAAATGCAAAAATTCAAAACAAAGAGGCAGGACACAGTGGGAAGGTCAGAAGGACAACCTTGGCTTTCAAATATGGGATCATTGGCCCTTGGCTGGAAAAGAGGGTACAGGAACACCAAGGCAAAAACTACCAGGGTGTTCATGTGGGGAAGGATGAGGCATATGAATGATAGGTAAGATAACATCTTCCATATAGAAGATAATAATCTCTCATGAAGATAATAACCTTCAGCAGACTGGAAGAGGGTGGTTCAAACTACCACAAAGGATAAACCACCTTGGTGATTTGGTTTCCCTTTATTTTCAGACCTCCATCTCTGACAGGTTTAGCAAAGCTCCAAGCTTTGCCTGACTTCCACCAGGGCCAGGGGCTGAAAAGTGTGACTACTTTTGGTGGCTACAGGAAGTTGGAACCAGTGTTTTCAAAGAAAAAATTTGGTAACGATATCCAAAAAATGCATAACTAAAAAGAAGCAAAGAGAAGCACCCTCCCTTCACCAGCGTATCCCACATCCCTCAGTGCTGCAGGAGAAAATTTCTGATGCATGTGATTCCCTAAGACTGCTCAGGGCTGCAATAATGAACCTAGCCCAAGCTAATGTGTTTCACAGGACCTGTAAACATTCATTTTCTTTTGCTGGTCACTGATTAAAAGAAAATACATGAGTCAAATTTAAGCCTTCACCTTTCAGCCTACTGCTGGCACAGCACATAAACACTTCCTGTGAAACCCTTCTAATTTACATTTCAATGGACCACACACCTCACCTAGACTGGCATTAAAACATCCAGCACTGCCAGCCTCAAGCATACAGAATGGATGTGGTGCCAGCACCCCCATGCTCCTTATGACCTTCTGTAGGGTCCTATAGGGGCTGAGAGCAAATGAAAGCTTCACACCAGATCAGTACTGGGTTTGTGTGGAGAGTCTCAGCCCCAGCAGCAATTAATGCTGGTGGTAAAGCTGTTTTGTACTGGACAGCCAGTGCAGTTTTCCTACAAAGGTCACTCATATCAGTTCCCAGAGGCTGCAGAGCAAATATCTGGAGGAGAGAAGGTGCAGCGAAGAGCAGACAAAACCGGTGTGCCCTAGCAGTTGGAGCAAATTTGGTCCTGCTTACTTTTAGAGATAAAATTCATATGACAACAGGAAATCCCAAGGCCTATTCCTGTCCCCTAGGCTAGTTGCTGTTGGTCTGGCAGTGCACCCCTGCTGCTGAGCCATCCCTTCTCACTAGAAAGAGCTCCCAACACCTCCCCCCTCCTTTTGCCTTGGCAGAAATCCGAGTGTATCCTCTGCACTCCGATCTAAAGTAAACCGCCATGTCATCGCCCTAGCAGAAAAACACACAAATACCCTCCCACCTTCAGAAAGCAGCAAAACATTAGGCTTTATGGGTACAACAACTAATATAAAAAAAAGCCTGACTATTTAATGCAATGTTGTGGTTGAGAATTTAACCACACAAAAGGCAGAAAATTCAAACGTACAATTCCCACAGAAACCATAACTTGGCCACGTTTCACATACACACGTCAAGACAGAAACTTTTACAGCGCATTCCCCCATCTGAATTACTTTTGAATTGCAGAAGAGGTACAGCTCTCCTCCTTCTCCTCCTCCTCCTCCTCCCTTCACTTTTTTCACCTCGTTTTTTTCTCATATACGAATCCCCAGTGGCAACATTTATGAAAAATTAGGGAAATGGGATGCCAGAGGGGAGGAAGGGGGAGGGGAGCATGACTTTGGGTAAACACACACTCACTGGACGGAGTTGAAAAGCAGACCTCCAAACTGCTTCCAGCTTCAGATGGTTTGTGTCTAGGCCCATGGGTTTAAGTTCTTTTCTGGGGCAATTGCTGATGTCTGCACCATAAATTAGCTGATCATACAGCACCCAGCCCTAGACACAATCCCCTGCAGACTTAACCCTGGGGGGTGTTGCCCCACAGACAAGCTGCAGAATCTCAGCTTCTTCCTTAGCACTTCAACATGAATTTCAATTTGGCTAAAGATCTACCCAAATCCACTTTGGCCAACACACTCCTGTTCCCCAAGGCAATTTTACACAGGCAAACGAGGTGGTTTTAACTCACCCCTTAGTGCAAACAAGCCTCTTTACAAGGGCAGGCTGAGTGAGATCAGCCTTTGTACCAGTCTGGAGCGAGGACATAAGCCATGGCTCTGAATCTACCTTCATCCCTCTACCACTAGAGATAAAACAATGCCAATACTGCACAAACTCCAGCAATTCCAAGCTTCTCTGTTCAGCTTTTAGAGTAGTAACTGCAGGTATTGTATATGCAGGCAATAAACCTTCCTTCATCCGCCAACTTAGCTGCTTAATCCCTTCCTACCTGCTCCAGAGAAGGAGATACAGCAAGCAATACACTTTTTTCTTACTCGATTTCCATTCCCAAGTTTGGAGTTGACTTTGCTCGAGTGTCTTTACTCATATAAGCAAATAGGCATTTGTACCCAGAGGGAAGATGTGGTTCCAGCCATTGATCTGGGCTGCCTGCCTCACTTGGCCCCGGGCAGTCAGAGGCCAGTATGGAATATGTTATACTTAATGTGCTGTGCTGCATCATTTCTGGCTCTGAGGAGCCTGTCCTGAGTGGCCCAAGCAGTTGGAAATCTGAATTTCTTGGCACTAGTGAATTTCAGCTTGTAGAGGGGAGAAAAACGAGGTAACTTGCCTATTCATTTTACAACAATTAAGAACATAAAAATAGATGAGCCATTCTGAGTCACTGATGGCCCATCCAACCCAGTATTTTGTTTTCCCCAGCGGGGAGCGCTGGGTGCTTCAGAAGCAAATATAAGCAGCATGGCAATTACAGTGATCCCTCCTCTGGTATAACCTCTCAGATTCCAGCAATCAGCAGTTTGGGGACTTCCTGAGCCAGAGGTTGCATCTGGACCATCATGTTTAATAGCTCCCAGTAGACTTCTCCTCCATGAATTTGTCTAATCCCTTCTTGAACCCATTTATACCATTGGCTTCTACAACATCCTGTGACAAGGAGTTTCACACTGCAACAGCATACTGAGGGTGTTGAGGAAGCAGGAGGGGGGAGGAGGAAAACTTCCTTTTCACTGATTTCAACTTGCTGCCTAATTATTTCAGGGAGTACCCTCCAGTTTCAATAGTACGAACAGCAGTAAAAAGTCATTGCTTGGGAACTTGCTGCCCACCATTCAGACCATTATCAAGTTCATCCAAGCTTCACTTTTATGGGCTAATCAGTATCTCATACAGTCTATTTACTGTCTCTCATAACAATGTAATTCCATATATTCACCACCTTTCTCAGTGTTTTTATTTAAAGGAAATTTTTCTTTGACAGTGGATGATCCTGATAACTGAGTGTATTTTTCAGAAGTGTTTTAAAACCAAATTATTTACCCTGAAAATATAAGCACAGTTATAAGGGGAAAAAAAAGAAAAAAAAAAAAAAAAAAGCTAATTTTGCACTCTGGGGGCTTCATCGACTTCAATTCAGCAACTGAGCTTTACTCAGATTTATGTCCAACCTTCTGTCAGCTGCACAAGATATCTCCTGAGCTCCTACATACACTTATATATAATAATACAATCATATTATAGCATAATGATATATTATTTTTCAATAATTACTGTAATTGAATTATGTAATAACTCATAATTATATAGTAAATGCTATGATGATATAAGCATAACACACACATATATATTTAACTTTTTTATTCCTATGCATACACATGTGTTATACATAACACATAAACAATACAAGTTATAACTAAACAGAAATTTCTTTGTCTAATTAAATTAATTAATTCCATTATTTAAAGGAATGTGTCTCAATTAGGAGAAGTTTACTGACATATACCCCTTTGAGGATCAGGTTAGAGGGGAAAAAGTCCTACAGCACCACCCACACCAGCTTTTCACGGTGCCCCTCTGGTGGCTCCTTCTTGCCTTTTCCCTTCTCACTCTACTTCTGCTCCTCTTTGAGCTGACTTCTGCTGTCCCTTGGATAAAGATTTCCCTCTTTTCAGGCATGCTTCTGTGACTACAAGCAAAACACAGGCTAAGACACAATGCCTTTAATTACCCAGCAGACTGAGTTTGTCAGGTCTCAGGGCAGAGTCTGTAGCAGCCAGCAAGCAAAAAAAAAATTTCTATCTCATCTTTTCTTTCCCCTTTCACATGCATTTGCTTTGTCCTGAGAGAAGACCTGGACTTCAGCTGCAAGGACATAGCAACTCCAGATTCTCTCTGTATTTCTTTACTCCCTGCAAAAATCCTATTTATTTAAGGTAATTTTAGGAGATAGGAAAAAGAAAGCAAATAATATTAAATCAAAAGCAATACTTTATATTACTACATCTAGTGCCTTAATTAAGATCCCTTTTTTCCCCATCCACATTTTTAACAAATTTTAATGAAAATAAATAAAAGGATGCCATTAAGCCAAAATCAGAAACTTCTTCTTTTGGTAAAGAAGACAAGGAGTAATAGTTCAATCTTGGCCAACAGAAGTTTTGAGAACCAGTTGCTACCTGCCAGCAATTAAAGATATGCTTAACCAAACACCACATTAAATGACAGCACCATACACCCATGTTACCATGGACATACCTCCGTGCAAGTGTAGAAATAAACATTTAAGAGCAATTAAATCTTAGTCAGATGCTTAGAAATTAAGAAATGTGATTTGCTTTGCTGTTCTCATGGAAAACATCTGACCAAAAGTTATGGAGCCTGATGCCTGGTGAAGTTTCTGAGGCTTCTCTGTAACCTTTCATTGTTTGGTGTGTTACTTCTTTCTTTGGGGCAGATACATACACATAGACCTCTCTAAATATATTGAGGTGCGCGTATTAAATAAAAACATCCATTCTGCTTGAAAAGATTTTATGAGGGCTGTTTAATGTCTGCACATCATAAAGAAGGCTGAAAGGCACTCTGCATTCACACTCTATCACTCTTATTGCACCTAACAGTCACTCAGATGGTATCAAGCCAGGAAGAAGAGCAAAACACTCCACGTGGTGAAAGGTAAAGGCACAGAGGAACAATCTATTCCAGGCAGAAAAGGACTTCTTTTCTGGCACCTGGTCCCTCACAAACAAAATAAAACAAATCTAATTGCATTATTACTCAGTGTCAAATGCAAAAGTCAACTTGTGCTCCTGCGCAGGCTGCAAGATCTGGTGGTCCACAGGCAGAAATTCTGCCTGCTCTGCTCTGGGAGGGATAACGCTCCACAGAGAGGGTGCTGGGCAATGAAACCGTGCAACCTCATCATGTGGGTTTTTTAAAAGGATTGCAGACAAGACCTCAACACCTCTGTGGGGAGTTTTCCTGCTGGACCAGAAACACCTGCACATTTTAGAATCATAGGATCATTAAGGTCAGGAAGGACCTTTAGGGTCATCAAGTCCAATCATCAACACACCACCATTACCATGTTCACCACTAAACCACCTCTTCAGACTCCACATTCACATGCCTTGTTCAGCTTATGGACATTCTGACTTGCATGGACCCAGGACAGCACCAAAATGACAGACTGTGGAAGGCAGCCACCATATCCCATGTGTTGGAAGGACTTCCAGTAACCACCACACACACTATGGTCCTTTTCAGCAGGAGTAGCCTGGTCCTCCTTAGCAGAGGTGTGTCTGTCCTGTTCCAAAGGATGCCCAGTAGCAGATACATACTGGGCTCCCCAGGCAACCTAGTCCAGGGTTCCACCAAACTTCATAATTAAGGAGGTCCTTCCTTACTGTCTAACACCATCTTCCATCACAGGGAAGGGAGCAGGGAAAAAAAATAAAGAGCAAACCATCTATCCAGCCTTCATAAGCAGAAATGTTCTTCAGTCTTCTTGGTTGACCTTGCCTGCTAAGACATACTGAGAGATAATGATAATAATAATAATTAGCACTCACATAGCACTTAATCCTCAAAGCACTTTACAAACACTAGCTAATTAGCTAAAAGGCAGATTATATATGTGTCAGTACATATAAATAAGTATAAAAGATCTGGGAAGCCTTCCACATTCATCCTTGCAGAAGTAAGGCCTTGCAAACTGCCTGCACTTTACAAATCTTACTGCTTTTAGTAACACGTCATGCCAGCTTGCTTCAGAGCCCACAGATCAGCTTATGAGTGTGTACTCTGCCATCCATATAGACCTGCAAGTAGGGAAATTTCTTTAGGACTACCATGAGATGGTATTAATTAAGCAGTCTGACTTAATTTAATACTCAATAGGCTTATTTTCCTACATGAGGAGTTGCTAATGACTGTAAATACTTGCATCATGGTTGCTAGCCACTTTAAATAATTGCTAGATACCAATTAAACTCACAGAAAAAGAAACAAGGTCAGGAAAATGGCAGTATTTTTAATCTCCCGCTATTTTACATAATCCCTGTGTATTTCTTTTCCTTTCAACTCAAGTTACACATAATCATATGGACAAGCTCATTTTAGGAAAGGTTTCCCCTTAAACTGAGCTGCTTCACGTGATAAGCAAAGGGCTTTTAAATGATTTTTGTCACATACATGAAAACAGTGGTGGTGGGCCCATAGGTTATGTCAAAGGAGAGGTCAAGAGCCTGTGGGCTGACATGGGGACAGGAAGGCTGGGATCAGCCTGAAGGACAGGCTGTATGGAACACCCCATTCAACATCTCCTCATGCTCTAGCTACTTATCCACATCTCTGTACTTTGACACAGGTGTGGGGCTGTCCCGGAGACATGAAGCCCAGCAGCAGTGGGAAATGCACTTCTGGCTGCTCTCATCTACCTCATGGAGCTGGCAACAGTGTTTTGTACTTCCCTCCATCTTTCCCTTCACCTCTCCCTATTCTGCATCTTCAAATGCTGTGACTGAGCTTGAAACTGATCCATTCCAGACTAGTAGCCTCGAAACTCCAGCAAGACAAAAAAAATGCAGCTAATTAAAGAATGAGACTGTATGAAATGCAAATGGAAAGCCACCTTCCTGACTTGTGGGCAAGGTGGTTGTCATACAGTGAAATCAAATTCATGCCTTCCTTAGAGAAAAGGAAAAAAAAAATCAAATTTTAATTGCTATTCTCGTTGTACTTAGAAATGTGACTTGGCTGAAAATGTTGGCTGTGAAATCCCTCCCTGCTCCCAGGTTTTGCTTTCCCCGGCACACATACACATGTGTACATGTGGTACAAGGTACCACACAACAACACCCATATCAAATCAAGGAGATTTAGATATCTGTGACAGAAAAAACCGCAGACATCTAACTCTTAAGATCCTTTTCTGTAGTGGCATGGGCCAGGCTGCGTTTTTCTAGAGTTAGAGCAGCATTTCTTGCAACATTCTGGATCCCTTCCTCAGACAGAAGATATCTGCCTTATTAACCTGTTCTTACTCTGAATTTTCTTTAAAGTTGTAAAAAACAAAACAAAACAAAAAACCATAAAAAACCCTAACAAAGAACTTAAGCAAATTAAAAAAAAAAAAAAAAAAAAAAAAAAAAACCACAAAAAAACAAAACCCATGTAAAAAAAGTGGCAGGCAAAAGCTGAACATTGCCTATTTTCAAGTGAACTACAGCTCCTTCTGCAACAGGGCATGGAGAAGACAAGGTTGCAGCACTGCAGAGCCATACTGTCACCCCCAGGTTCAGATCATTATACCTGGCAGCAGCTATAACACTTGTTAAATTGAGAGCAGGATCAAGAATCTGTTTCCTATTGCACAGGTAGAACGTTCACAGAAGGCAACAGGAATCATCCCAGGCAGATGGGAAGAGAATTTAAAGCTTTCTATTGTAATTTATTCTCTTTTAACAAAGGAATCAGACTTGAAGACAAGCCTGAAGTGTGCTTGCCTAACATCTTAAATATTCCCACTACCATAAAAAAAGCAGCAGGTATGTTGCTTTTTATTTTATTGTATTTATTTTTCCCAGTTGCAGTGGAGTCCCTCCCTCTCTGGATACAGCTGGACCATCTTTGCCAGAGGACATCCCTGGGGCTCAGAAAAACACTTCTAAAGAGCTTTTTTTTTTTTTTTTTTTTTTTTTTGCATTTGGAATGCCGTGAATTATATCAAGTGTCAGATATTTTCAAAACATTTCCCAAGGGACAGTACTCCTATAAATTCTTCAGACACATACTCTTCTTAACTTTCCACACTCTGAGCACTGTGCTGTCCACAGACCTGCTGATGTTACTGCAGGAATCAGGGTAGATATTTGCACTGGCTGTAAATTGGACAAGGCTCCCAGCACCTTTCAGGATTATGAACAAGAGAAAGCAGGCAGTATTTAAATACATAAATCCTTAGTATAGCAACTTTTTAGCTTCTGTGAATGCATAAGATAAAGGAATTTTATAGTTGCTGAAATTACTAATTAGAAGATGACAGATCTTGTAAAAAAAAAAAAAAAAAAAAAAGAGAAAAACTATTATTTTCCTTCTGGTGATCACATAATATAGTTTTGATATCTGCACATTTTCTTAGAAATAACACATGCAACAGATGTCCAGACAGAAAAGAAATAATTTTGTTCACAAAGAAGCATACTGTACAAATGGTAAACCAACATTAGAAAACTAAATCCACCTACACGTACTCAATATGGTGTATGCACATACTTGAAAACATCTGTGTATAAGTTGAATTGTATTACAGAAAGATCTGGAGAAGATTCTGGCATGTCTTCCAGGGTCTTCAGATGATTTTTTTCTATCCAGAGAGTCCACAAAATGCACTTGTAGATCCGCTGGCCTCTTTAAGCAGCATTTCCAATGCCTGAGGTGCCTCCATGGAGCTAAGGCCAACGTGGGACTTCAGCAGGCTGAGAAGAGCTGGACATGGAAGTGCTCAGATCACACTTGTTTTATCTTGTTTGTTTTTTTCCTTCAAGAGGAGAGTGTGCTCTCATCTTATGGGGCGCTCATAGTCACAGGACCATAGAAAATGCTGAGTTGGAAGAGACCCATCAGGATCATTGAGTCCAGCTCCTGGTCCTGAACAGGACACCCCAAGAGTCACACCATGTGCCTGGGAGCATTGTCCAAATACTTCTTGAGCTCTGTCAGGCTTGGTGCTGTGACCTCTTCCCTGGGGATCCTGTTCCAGTGCCCACCCACCCTCCAGGTAAAAACCCTTTCAAAACACCCACAGTAAACCTCCCATGAACCAGCTTTATGCCATTCGCTTGGGTTCTGTCGCTGGCCACCACATCAGTCTCCATTGATCTGGAAATGAGGTAGTTGATAGGAAAAGGGGAGTGAAGGGGAAGAAAAAAATGTTTGAAGACTGCACTGATATGCCAGCATCATGTTGCTTACTTGCTCCGTGTCCTGTTGGAGGAGTGGCTCAGCCATGGGAGGGAGCCAGGAGGAGCCCTGCCTCGCCCTGGGGCAGTGCAGGAGCAGGAACGGGTGCAGACTCGGTGCTGTGTGCTTCAAACCCAGGGCAGGGAGGGCACACAATAGAGGGAGTCGCTTCTGCAGCCAGGAAGAGGAAGAAGAGCTGAAGAGTACTCACCATCACCTTAAACTCCTGCTTTGCATGTTCCCACAAGCCAGAGAAACACCCACCTGCCCCTGGCAGGGAGATGATGTGTTCAGAGATAAATACTCACCCTGCCCACAGGCCTTCCAACACCCACAGCCACTGAGCTCTGCCCACATCTAATCCTCCCTTTCTGTAATTCCCTTGAAATTGGGCATTAACTAACTTTCTTTCCACCTGTCACAACCCACAGGGAAATCCCAGGCCAGATTCAGCCCACCCAGCCAGCTGTGACATGAAAAGGTTGCAAGTACATGGCAGCCTCATCAGAACCAAGCCTCATAAAATACTTGAAAAGAGAACACACAGAAGAGCTCCCAAAAGATACAAATCCTTCCTTTACTGTGTGAACTACTCTATGAAACCAATATGCTATTTATGTCTAAAAATGAAAGGCAATAAAAAAAAAGAGCTGTTTTATGTTGCTCAGCAAGCAATAGCACTCCTACATAACCCAACTCTTTAGACTAAGGGTCTTTGCACACCAATCTAACATTCCTTTGACTCCAACAAAGTGGAATAAAATCTATTTCAAATATATTATTTGATGAAAGCAGATGTCAGCAGATACTGCCTATGTAATTGATATTTGATTTATTCAAGATTTATGCATGCTGTGCCTTAGATTTATTAATGATAATCCCCTGCTCTTGTGTTTAATATAGTGGAACCAAAACATAATTTGCTGGGATCAGTCAGAAATGCATCAAAGTGATTAACTCTACATGCAAACCATTATCCAGTGACATCCCTACTGTGCATAGTGCAAAAGGAGGCAATAATACAGTAATTGGCTTCACTTAAGCAAGTCAGATATTTGCTGCGATAGCTGGTAAAATTTGGTCCTTTTAATCTCAATGGTGCTACTTCTTCACATCCTTCATCTTCCCTTGATACATTCCTGTTTGCAAAAGAGACAGAAACTTAAAATATAATAATAATAATAATAATAATAATAATAATAATAATAATAATAATAATAATAATAATAATTAATAATAATAGTAGTAGTAGTAAATAAAAAGCAGTGCAGCCAAAATTCCTCCAACCACCTGGCAGTTTAACATGAGGAAATCATCAGAATCACAGTCAGCACAGCAGTGAAACTCAGCTCTGCTCCTGAACACAACTAAGAGGGTCTCTTCCCCCCTCCAGAACCATGTTATTTGCAGGTTGTTCATGGCATCCCTCTCACTGCAGGGATGGAATAGAGAACAGCACAGCAAGAATAGCTTGAAAAGACCTCAAAGGAGGGATTAAGTTCAACGGGGAGGAGAAACTGTGACTCTGTGAGTAATCACAGAGGTTGGAAAGGCACATCCTCGACTTCAGCTCTGCCTCACTGCTGGGTGCTAGTCCTTTATCCCGGGAAGAAGCAGGAGTCCCTTAGCTCTTGGAGCTGGGGACAGAGACTTGAATGGAGAGGCAGAGAGCAAAAGAGGCATAGAAAACCCCAGTCCACACAGGCAGAAGGAGGAAAGCTATTGGAAAAAGGCAGCCTGTGAATTTTCTCACTGGAGTCATGACGGCCAAAGTCTCCATTTAGCTTAATTAATTTGTTCCACTCCTGAACAATACAATTTCGGTTACATGTCTTACGAGTTGTTACATTTCCAGGCAGATCCATTGCCATTGCAAGAGCAGCCATGTGTTTCTGTGCTGTGGAACTAATTTTTTATCTCCTGGACCTGCACAGTCATTCTGCTCTTGATGACTGGCTGACCTACAGGACTGCCGGGATTCCTTTTCACAAAAGCCAGAAAGCACCTTTACCTCTGAGCCCCTTAAGCACAGCTCCTGAAGCTGTCTGGAGGATAGTATTGCCCTGACAAACAGTAAATGTGGTGTTCTGACATTCAGTCTAATCTGAAAGGTGATGTCTTGAGAGAGGAGAATTTTTTAAAGGAGATGTTAAAATCCACCATCATTATCACTTACTGAAGGAACATGTTCTTAACATGATTTTCTCTTTCTTTCCACCTGAAATGACAAAATGTAATAAAAAACCCAAAGTCTTGTTTCTCCTAGATATAAGGGTGATGTGCTATGATACAAAAGGTCCTCACTAAAAAAAGTTCATCCTGCATTGAGGGTGCTAGCTGAAGAGTACTGTGCATGCAAGCCCTGACAAATTTCACAAAAAATACAGAGTTACAGCAGTTAGAACAGGACACTGACCCTGCCTTGCCACAGAAAAGCTTTGTGACCTGCCAGATTGAAAAGAAGGACCCTCTGGATGTCTTGTTAGAGCAGATGCTGAGAGGAAGAACAGGAGAGAGAAGGGCAATTCTTATTCTCTCATCTTCTTCTCTTCTAAGACAGAGCTAGTAGGCACCAAAATCAAGCACATGAAAGAAAACAAAAGAAAACAAACAAAAAAACCAAACCAAACAAACAAACAAAAAAAAGTAAGAGATAGTCTACTTTATTAGAAAGAAAAGGAATTCTAGATTTACAGTAATACTTTTGTTGTTTTTTGGTCCCCTCCTAGCAAAACAGGCCAGTCTTCCTCCTGTGGCTTCTTCTCCCTTGATACCAGGAGAGGAGTCTCTGCTTGTCCAGCATATGCCTCAATGCACCAGTAATTCAAGGTTTTTCAACTATTTCTACACAGTACAAAAGAGTCCTCTTCTCATGGGGAGGGCTGTCTAATTCTCCCACCATGGAATTTGTGCTCTGACCAACATCACCAAGTCTCTCTTTTCTATCTGGATATTTAAAGAAAAAAAGTTGCCCTGCATTTCCAAATGATGCAGCTAACAAGCTGAGATCACGACAACGATCCTCTCTGGTAAGAAGGATCTACAATTCCCTACTGAATTTACTTCTGAACAAAATGAAAAAAAAAATTGATAGTTTCAATTAAAACAGAATTCATATCACATGCAATTTAAAAACCCAAAATCTTCATTAATGTACTTTTTCCAGATTGAGAATAATCACAGCCATCTGGAGATCAAATTATGAAATGGAGACTTGTGCTGCAAAAAGGAATCTTGTCACTCAAACCTTGTACAGCTTTGTCTTTAAAAAAGATTGCTAACATTGATTTTGTAGTGCTCTGCTTCATCCTTCTTCCAGACTGCTTTATCCTCAAAGTTGTTCCAGAACACTCCATGGAACACCTGAGACAGAAGTAGCCCCCGGCCACGTCATTTCACTGCTGAGACACTAACAAAAGAAAGCAGAATTACCAGGAGTAGAGGAAATATACATTAGAAAAGTGAATATCAAAACCCAAACAAACAGCCTGATTGTTCCCACAGATCCAGAAAAGTCCCAGAGACAGCTGCTGCTTTCCAAGCCCCACAAGCTCCAGATGGGACCCCTCTCTAATTCCAGAGAGAAAATCTCACAGAGAACTGTAGACACTGCCAAGAGAGAGGCTTCTGGACACAAAGAAACCTCCTTCAAATAATCCTTCCCCCTCCAAAGCTATTTGGCTGCAACCTATCTTCACCTCCACCTTATGAATTCCTTTCTTCTGCCCTCTTCTCTGTTACCTTTACCCTTGTAGACAAATTGACCTCTTTTCCACAAAATCCAGCTCATTCCCCCACACTGGAAAATTGAAAGGACCACCCACTCTGTGCTCCCTTTCCTGTTTCCACTGGAATATCTCTGAAGACAAGAGACACCTACAGCTCTATGTTCATGTAGCATGGGAATTTTGTGTTGACCTCAAATGCCCTACAGTAATAAACACAATTCATGACAACTCCCACTTTCAAAGCTTAATGAAACAACCATTTGCATCTTAATGACACCGAATAAGCTCCGTTAGAATATAAAACCAGAAAACTTCAAATCATTTGTGCTTAACCCCATTCAAAATTATTAAGTTTCACTGTCTATCCCCTAACACACACACCCAAGAAGCCAAACTTGCAGCCTCTTGCATCTCAGAATCATAGGACCGTCATCTAGAAATCATAAGATAAGCTGAGAATTAGTGGTATACCTAAAATACTCGACTTCAAAACTCCTTTTTTACGCCTTCATGGATGTTCTAACTCTCTAATGGCCACATCTTCACTGTCTTTTTCACTGAGAGAAGGCCTGGCTCTTTAAGGGAAAATTGAGGATTTTCTCCAAATGCATGCCTTCAGGTATGGCAAGATCAAGGGAAAAATGAAAGGAAATGTGCAACATCAACTATCAGAAGAGTCACGGTTAAAGAAGAAGGACAAGCTGACAATGAGGACAGGACAATTCATTAGGGAAGCTCTGATATAAAATACAGGAAATTCTTCTCAAGAAAACAAGAAAAATAACAGCTTCAATTAAACTATATAGTTTTTTGGGTGTTTAAAAAGAGATGCCCTTATTTAAGAAGCACTTAAAGTACATGAATGTCTAATCCCACAAGCAACATTAATTCCCCACAACCTCTTCTGCTCTGTATTATTGCTACTGGGCCAAATATAACCCCAGTAAGAGCCCTTTCCATCACTGCATACCACAAGGGGCTTGGACACACAGAACTCTTTCTTATCTCTGCTGCTATAGAGAGCACAGACCTTTGAAAAGCTCAGTGCAGACCCAAAACAAGAAATGGGCTGGCAGAACTTGCACCCCACCACGGAGCTAGCTTTGAAATCCATGCCCTTTAAAACTTTTAGATGAGTTGATGGAGGACAGTGGCAGTGGGAAAGAATGACTAGTTGATAAGTATTAATCTGTTTAAACTCACTGCTGAGCTATAACTAAAATGCCTGGAAAGCTGTCCCATATTCCATACTCACTGGGAGAAAATATGAAATACCATTTTCAGCACCAGCATAATTCAGTTTTGACAATGCTCTAAATAGGATTTCCCACAGAAAACCATCTCTTTGGATCCCTTCACTCTTGAGCTGTGCCTCTGTTGATGTCATTTGTACCGTTCATTTCCTTGGCAGTTTCCAAGTTATCCCTCCACTACCCACATCTTGGAGCCCAACAGCAGCTGAGAAGCAGTCTTCACTTAGAAGACACCCTACAAATACTTGTACAAAACACAAAGGAATGGTGGCTCTGAAATGCTCCCCACATCTTTCCCTGTGAACAGTGCCCTGGAAAAGGACCACTCGGCTTGATCATAAGCAGGCCACCAGTTACAGGACTGGGATTCGAGCCGTGAGCTACCTGGGGAAGGAAAATGGCCACATGGACCTGCACATGGGCTGGTGCTAATGAGCAAGACTAGTCCCTGCAATAAAAACACATCTAAAGACTGCACCTCTGAATAAGGACATTTTAGGGATATGAGGATGTTAACAGGATGTGGCGTCAATGATTTAAGACAGTGAGCATCTCCTATGAGCTAAGTGTCCCTGCCTTGGCAGAGAGATAATGTTATGCTGGAAATATTAAACTAGCAACCTCTCTGGAGAAACATAGCTGCAAGTAAGAACAGAATTTGAAACCCTGTCATCAGGATAAGTCATCAAACAGATCCTCCCAAACAGCAGCTAAATATATATCTGCATCTACTGTTGTAGGTGTTAATAGAACAGCTCCCAAATATGAATGCTGAAATAACATCCTGATCTCCTGTAACTAGAGCTAAGAGGATTTGCCATTGATATACCAGCTCTGAGCTGGATTTACTTCAAAATTCTCAAAAGCCCCTGCAATGGTATAAAGCACGTTTTTGTGTTGAAGGAATCCGGAGGAGTGCTTCACATGGAGCACTGGGCAATACGTAATGAATTCCACATTCTAGCTTTGTCCCCAGAGAAGGCTTCCACAGATTCCACAATGGAACAAGAGCTTTATTGAACAGGACAATGTGAGAGGAAATCTATTTTACAACTTCAAGCAAGCTTCTGTCCATAGAGGATGAACAAAATTTGTCAGTGAAAAGAAAACTAATGCTAGGCAAAAGAGCCTAGATAGAAAAGGAACAAAATGCCAACTTTTGTAGTTCTTCACCCATGTATTTGTTGTGTGTGTGCACCCTGCCCTAGACACATCTCTATGTAGCATGTGCACACAGATGTTATACAGAAGGACTCTCTGAGCACAAAGGAGCTAAAAATGACATAATCCTGTCCTCTGGAAATTCTTAGTATGGAAACAGTAATTAGATAATTCTACATTTGAATGTAGTACAGTTAATCAGAGCTTTCCCAGGGGCATTTTAGAATTAGGAGGAATGCTATTAAGGAATACAAATGTTTTATTTCCTAAACTGCCAATAAAGGAGACAATCAATTTAAAAAGAAAAAAAATGTTAAAAAAAGGTAAAAATAGTAATGGAACTAGATTGCTTTTTTAAAAAATTCAGACCAATTAATTCCAATGTCATGAACCTAAACAAGATGTCGTTGTGCTAGGGATCTAATTGGATTGTAAATAAAAGTGAAACTGATCAGTAAGTTTTTATTGCTTGTGATGAGTGAAATGCGAGGACTACAAAAAGCACAAATGATGAAACTTGAATTTGTTCTGAAAAAATTCTTTCAGTTTGAATAATCTGCAGGGTATTAATGGCACTGGTAAGAATTTTTATTATAAACATGTGAGGACAGTGTGAATCAAGAATAAGTCTATTTAAGCCAATGGGATTGCACTAAGGAAACATTTTTGAGGGCTGCGGAATGGAAACTAACTGAGACCTACATACCCTTTTGATGAGAGCAGAATGAGGACCACAGTTCTCTTTATATTTTTTTCCTCCTTGCTCCACACTTGCTTATGTGCTCTCACAGAAAACTCTTCTTGAGCTGCCAGCCCTCCAGATGAGCCCAGATCTGGGTGCTCGTATGGTAACAACATCCAACTCTGTGGTGACAATATCCCTCTCATCTAAAACAAAGACAGCTACCAGATAGCTGGAATGCAGGACTCACTGAACTGAAGGCTGTCAAAAAAAGCCAAATAATGCAATCCTAACCTTTCCAAGAGGCAACCTGGGTGAGACATAGGCATTGATATGGTGAGGAACTGGGGGCAATGTCTCTAAGGGGAAGACATGCAAAGTCAAGGACCACAAAATAAGAGAATCAGAGTGAGGAGATATAACCTCACTTTGTATTTTTGCTAGGAACTTGTGCTCCCTTTTTCAAAGAGAAGAAACGAGAAGATGCTCAGGAGGTCTGTGTTAACGGACAGCTTGTTGGAGGTCATACCTGATGAATGGAGGTGAAGAACAAGCACTCACATTTCATCAGTCTGTCCTGACCATGAGAGGGAGAAAGGCCTGCCAGCTTCAGGTGCTAAAGAATGGAGGGGAAAGCTCTGAGGGATTAGTGTCCTAACTGAGCCACATGAGTTAGGAGATGCAAATACAGATTCTCCTCTCAGCTTGCGTCTCCCCGTTATCTAGAGACTTTAAAAGGCTCACAAAACCTGTAGGTAGTATTATTAATACCCAGAGCAGATCAATTTAAATTAACTTGAGCAGAGCCACATAGTGTCATCACACAATAAAAGTGTGATTGCTACCTGAAGAATTTCAAGGAAAGAGAGTACTTTCTCATATTAACAGATAACAATAGAACAAAGCTATGAGTTTATTTAGACTTGAAACAAGCACCAAACCTATAAGTAGAAGAGCACTTAGATCTTGGGATGATCACCTAAGAGGAGCCACAGCAGTGCCCTACTCCTCAGATCTCCTGAGGACTTCCTTCATGGAAAACTGCATTACTTGACTTTCTTGCTGCAGACTTGGGCTTCTACATAACATGGGACTGCTGGGCACAATACCTTATTAGTCTTTCCTATACAGCCTAAAAGGGTTTTATGAGATCTTTACAAGGGTTTCAGGAACTAAAACTCAATTTGTTTATCCTATCTCTTAGGGAAATATCTCAAGGAAGAGCAAAACAGGGACAGAGGCGGAGCACATGCGCAAAGGAGATGGACTCCCGTAGAACAACATAGCATACTAATTCATTCTGATCTTGCTATTTAGTACCTGCAAAGCCTACCATTATGCATTATTAAATTCATGTATTATTGAGTCACAATCCTTGTTGCCTGGTAAGAAATGTGGATGATTTCTTAACTTAAATTAAAGCACTGCTTCCCTTATTTGAATAAAACTGCATTACTGGCTGCCTCTCATGGTAATCAGAAAACTGCATTAGGCAGGTAGTACTGTATGAATTAAAAAATAATGAAACAAGACTTTTCAGTCAGACATTGTTCCCTCTCCTGCTTTTCATGACAGCAGATTCCCTACTCTGAGTTGATAAGACAACAGCAAATGAAGATAACAACATGAGAGCAAAATCATTCACTCTAATAGGCTCCACCTGTGCAGGCTTCAGCTCATTTGCATGACTGCAGAAAAATTAGAAATCATGCAGCAATTAGTCTCTTCTAGATTATGCACTGTGTCAACTGATACCACTCTGGAGAGCACTAGTGCTGAAATGGTTTCAAAAGATAAATCTACTAGCCTATGCAAACATTTTTAATTACCTGGAAAACTGGATTGCCTGTTTAGAAAACTCTGCTGTAGAAGAGGCTGCCCACACAGCCCTGGAATCAAATGTCACCAGCATTTATATAACTGACTTTTATAAGGTTTGATGGCTTGGTGAAACAGAACCATGTATCTGCTTTTGCTGCTATGTAGCTGAAGGAACATCTCTTTAGAGGAAGGTAATGGAATTGAGGTTAAAGGAATTTTTCTTTCTCTTTTTTGTGTTAGCAGGTATCAATTCCTTTAGTCTCAGATTTCATCATCCACTCTCATCCACTGCAAAACAATGATCATTCACAGCACTGAGCAAACCCAGCAGCTATTTACAGGATAAAAATTAAGGGCTGCATTATGAACCCTGCACCCTCCCCAGTAAGGAGCTCTTCACCTAAGAGGCCCAGTGAAGTCAATTTAACAGCTTATGAGTAGCTGTTCATCCTTGTGAGGAAGCAGTTCACAATCTGGGCTTCAATTCTCTGCCAGGGTTAGCATATGTGCTGGTGGAAAGGCAAGTCTGCACACCCAGCTGGTGCAAATCTGCACCACTCCCAAACTCACAGAAGCTCTGCAGATTTGCACTGAGCAGTGATCCAGACCCCTCACATGAAGCATGTGCTCTCCACATCTTGGCTAGTGATGATGAGGTTTTGAAATCACCTATTGGAATTTGAAAATTATGCTTCTTTGGTATATTTAAATATTTCTCAAAGAAAAAAAAAAAAATTAGAGCAATTGGAAAGGAAGAGAGAAATGAAAGAACCGTAACTTTGAGAGCAACAGAGTTTAATTCAGAGCCAGGTCCTTTCTGTTAATCTGACTCATTCTCTTAAGAATTCAAGAGCAAGGAAATACATAACTGCAGGACTGAAACCTCTAGGACTTCTCTTGGGTTCATATTCTGTATCTGATGTTTCCACAGAGTGTAATAATGTGGCTTTATAATTAGAACTGGGTGAACTCATGAGGTGCCACCTTAATGGCACAGTGACAGCTTTGGTTATGTAAACTGTTCCTGCAGGCTGAGTTTAAATGCAGGCTCCAACCCTTGAATTTTTTTCCCTCCTTAAAATACTGGCCATGTCTTTTTGTGTCACACAGAATAAATTCTGCAGTTCATACAAGAAGATTTGGTGAGGGTTATGCTCATCCTCACAAGGTATTTACACAGCTTATTTTTGCATACCATGTTTGCATTACTCTCAATTCAGGACCACTGAATTATCCCTCTTTAGTTATCAAGACTTTTTGTCACAGCTTTTTAGTTTTTTGAAACCCTTAGCTGAACATCTTCAGCACTTCCAGTCACAAATTAAAGACCTTACTTTGTTCTCAGTGCTAGGTCCTTATAACTTGGACAATTTCCTTTGGTTACACCTGGGAAATGTAGGTGCCACGGAAGAACAGCCCTCCCAAAAAGGCAGAGATCCTTCAGAGCTGTCCGGTGTATCTGGAGCTGCATGCTGTGACAGGGCTTAGCTGAACTGGGGAAAGCCTTGCTACACGAAGATTTGAATATTAAGAAGTTAGTGTGGAACCAAAAAAAACAGTCTGGAAAGGATGAGGGGGTTGAGTGCAGCTGTCCTGATATATATCTTGAAAGATACCTTATTCCTCCCTTAAGCAGCCCACAAGTTCTGTGGGCTGATACCCGTGAGGGGGACATCACTCTTATATTTCTGTCTCCTTCTTGGTAAACATACTAAACTTTGTTTCTGAGCAATTTATAAACAATTAAGAGGTGAAAACTAGGTTGAGTTTCTCCTTCTGCCCAACACACAGCTCATGCAGAGAAGGACCCACCATCCAGAACCAGGGCAATTCTCTTCTGTTCATCCTTTATGCAGGATTACACGTCCTCATCCCTACATAGTTCTGTGATCACAACCTTCATGGAGGCAGTCGCCCAGGGTTCTCTGGCACAAATCACATGGACAGCATTTTCACCTCTGCACTGGACCAACTCCCACTGGCTGCTCTCATGCTTTAGTTCTGAGTGGTTTCTGGGTGCTCATTCAGGAAGAATCATCGTGCACAGCTTTCCTGCTGCTGTTTAGACTTTAACTCAAACTCAAGGCAGTTTAACCATTTTAAGGTTAATGCATACATGCCTTGGACAGCAGTATAATCAGCCCCACTATAGCACTGTACAGGAAAATGATGAGAGGACAGGGGTCTTTGGATGTGTGGGGACAGCTGAACCACCAAAATGTGACAACTCCCCTCCAAATATGACCAGAATGCAAGAGAGGTTCTGGATATGCTGCATGGATATGTGCAGCACCAATCCTACTGCAAGCCAGTTCATCTGAGCTTTAATAGGAAGGACTGGCAAGGAGAGCCTCCTAGGAATCTTAATTTATTCCTTGATGATGCCACAGTTGGTGGTACTGACTAGGATTCAAATATAAAATGGAATTTATGGAGAAATTTATGAGTTTAATGGATAAATCTGTTAAGAGCCTTGAAAACCCTTATATAGCTAACGAGGTGTTTCAAGTCCCCCAGTAAATTCTGTGCTTGCCTGATGAGGTTCAAATTTCATAGTTTAACCAAAGAGCAAGAGGAAAGAATGACAGTATACGTGGCAGAGCCGTAACACTGACCAGGGTCTGCTCATTTGGAAGCATCTTGGAAGACAGGTTATAAGGAATGTTCATCTGTCATTACTAATGACTGAAGTCAAACAATTAACTGGGTAAGCCTGAACTGAGATTGTTGTGTCTAAGACTTGTGGACTTAGCAATGTGCCCAGAAACTGCAAAATACTACATTGGATTTGCAAATATACAGTATCTTAAAAGCATCATGGATAAACAGGGAAAGGAGGGGCTCACACTTGCCTCACTTACTGGGATTGCCATAGGGATACATGGACAAGTTGAATACTGTAGAATACAGGAGTTGCCACAAGATGGGACATTCAGCTCACAAATGTGAAAGTTGCTGGCAGAATACTGAACTTTACATCTAATGAGTAAAGCTGGCTTTAAAAATGGTCACTTAAAGGAGATTATCCTTTGCTCTCTGTGAAACACCTGCCAACAGGCTCCTGATGAAAACCATCTCCTTCTAGCAGGGAGAATTTTGACATGGGTGACAGAGTTACTGTTCAATTCTGGCTTATTTGTAACCAACTGGTGAAAACTGGGAACTGGGAATTTCATCCTGCAGGTGTCCTAAATGTCTATTGTTCGTATTCCTTCAATTACATTAATGGAGACACATCTAGGGCTGTAAAGTCAACTGGCCAAGTGATGCTTCTGCTGGGGAAACCTCTGAACCTCTGCAGCTTCCTCCTTCAAGGGAATCCTCTCTTCTTCCACAAATTAATATGTACTCTCAAATGCTGTGGCCAAGCTTTCCACAATCAGGCCACACGCTGAGCAAACAAGCAAGCAGGCTGAGCAAAATGAATCTCTGCTGCAGACAGCAAGCAGACTCAGTGGTAGCAGGACAGCAAGAGGGAGTAAAGAAAGCAAACCTGGTTTTAGAAGTCAACATAATAAAATTCAGAGAGTTACTTTCCACTCTGCTCTCTGGCCAGTTTTTTTGGGGATTTGGGGCTTTTTTTATTTTTTTCAGTTTTGTTTTTTGATTTTTATGGTTTTGGGTTCTTTTCTGGGGGGCTAAGGTTAGGTTTTGGGGGAGGATTTTGTTTGGGTTTTTGGTTGGTTTTTTTTTTGCTGGTAGTTGGAGTTCAAGTCATAAATGCAATGCAAACTTCTGGATAAAAGGTGATGGAAGGAAATATAGCTCCTATGATATGTATCACAATGAAGGCAAGGAAATCAGTAGGCAAAGAAATAACTTGCTTAATGCACCACATGAAGAAAGAAGCAAGGAAAGCATGGCTGCTGGAAGTTAATGTAAAAAAACACTAATCACAAATCCAGCATAGGGCCAGGCTCCAAGTGGAAATGGCCTAAAAAACCCACAGAAAGCCAGTAATTTACAAGTGAAGGTTCTATGCTTCTGGAAAATGGGGGAGAGAATAAAAACCGCCTGTGCTAGTAATCTAGGATCTGGAGCAGAGTAACTAAATCTATTGGGTTTAGGCTGCCTGAAGGCATAACATTAAACTGGGGAGAGACTTTTAGTTTAATCTCCAGCATGACAGATATCCTTAAGGGGATTCTATGTAAATATGCACTGCATTGTTTTTGCCTTCTTAAAATAGCTGGAGGAGTTGAACCACCACTCTCCTATCTGATGGGATGGATATTTTTCTCTGCCTTGAACAAGACGTGGTTAAGTTTAAGAGCCTCCTCATGATTCCAGTTCACCCCTTCCCCTGGGCCAGTATAAATCAGCTGCAATATAGGGATGTTTTAAGTAACCCTCAGCATGATGTGCTGACTGTATTCTGTCTATGCATATGCCTGTGCCCCAGAACAACTGTGGTCTTAACAGCAGCATCTCTGTCTCCTCAGCTGCATATAGGAAAAAAAATAATGGTGGGTTATAACAGTCAAAGAGAGATGAGAGAGAAGACAAAACATTACCTTGAGATCACACAATACAGGGGCCCATATTACATTCTCTGCACCAGAAAATAAACCAATTTTTGAGGGGTTAATCTGGGGAAAAAATTTCAGATTTCAAACTGCAGCTTAATTAGACAATAGTATCCAACATCTCACAATATTCATATTCCTACCTGATCTCACAGAATTAGACTTGAATGAGTTAAGACAGTGTGTGGGGCCAAATGGGTCTGGCAAGAATTATTTTTAAAACCCTAGCTTTCAAAATAAATAATGCAGAAAAACACTTAGGAAGAAGCCTGAGAATTTTCCAAAAGAGCCACTGAAGCAGATGAACATACAGATTCACCTGAAAGACAGGAAAGAAGTTTGTATGTGTCAGCCTGCAACTTCATAAACACATGGTGTATGCAACCTCCAGACTGACTGAAATGCTGAAAGGTTCTCTAATCCAAAACTAAGCTGATTTTACACTACAACCACAATTATTTTCTTTTTAAAATCAAGCATGCCACTGCCAGCTCTGTAGCAGGTGCAAATCAGCACAGGCTTCAAGGGAGTAGTCTGATCTGCAGCAGCTGAGGATCTGGTGTAAAATGAGATCATCTGCTGAAAAATTAAGAGAAAAGCATTTCTATTTGTCATCTGCCACCTCTTATAATTGCTCAGTAATTTCTATCTTGCCCCTCTAGAAATCCAAGTGATTGACTTGCTTAGTGCTGGTTGTTCCCCACTGTCAGCAAGCTCAGAGTACTAATGCCTCGTGTCCAGGGATCCTCCCCACAAGACACTTATTCCCAAAAGGATTTTGGCTGGCTTTTCTTCCAGATAGAAGCCATAAGGCCATATCCTAGCTCTACTGACACTGAAAAATAACACTGCATAGCCTGCACCACCATATCCCAGACTGAAAATGACTAAGAAAGATACTCTTTGTTTCACTAGCAAGGATTGCATCCTAAAAAAACAACCAGAGCAGCAGATCTGAGAGAAGCCGTTCTACTGAGGCAGGTTGTTTCCCAGAGCAAAAACTGTACTCCAAAAATAAAACTGCCACTGTGATCTCTGCTGATTGCCCAGTGCTGCGCTCCAATAAAGGCTTGGAGTTAGCACCAGGAGGAAATGGAGCACCAAGGCAACAACATCAACAAGAGTGTTTAAGACACCATGGAGGTTTAAATCGCTCTAACTGGGTGGATGCCCAGCATGAGGGAGCTTTATGGATTAGTTAATGCTGGCATCTTTCTTCTGGAGAAAAAAAGACTGGCAGGAACCATCTGTGTCACGGTGCATGGCCGACTGCCATGTGACACACGGCCCAGAGGGTTTACAGAGCATCTATTCTGAGCAACTCTGTAAACCCTAAGCAAGATGATCCCAAGAGCATGGAACAAACCTAAATAGCATTAGTTTTTCCACATTAAATGCATTCAAGTGTGCCAAGGGAAGGGAGCAGAATGGAGCAAGGGAATCACCAAAACCTGGTTAAAAGAAAATGTCTAGATGGACCTTGCCAGTCCACATTCCATAGCCCAAGAAGGTATGGAGAATGTATAAAGAACACAGTTGCTGCTTTTCTTAGCTCCTTAATTTTGAGTCTATAAGTGAGTTATATGAACAACCATTCTCAGCTTACTATCTGCATTAGAGCTAATTGTTCCCACCCCTGGCAAATTTCTGATCCTTCAGAAGAGAAGTAAACCCCCCAGAGATCAAACTATATTTATAGGAGAGACAAAAAAAAAAAAAAAAAAAAAAAAAAAAAAAAAAAAAAGTATTTCCTAGTCTATTCATTGCACACAGTGTAAAATCCCAATCCCAGCAGCAGTGATTTTTTAATCTCCATTTATCAAACCTGCCTTTCACAACACATCAGTTGTAACTCCTACCTTTCTCACAAAAACTATGACAGTCAGAAGATTATTGGTTTCTACTACCAGTAGAAAAAAATTCTTGCCAAACATTCTGAAGCCCTACACTGTCCCAAATCTCCAGGACTTGCTGCAGCAGAATTTGACCTACAGTTTTCCAACAAAGACTTTATTCACTTTTGTAAGTGGCAGCTCATGTCACACTCAAAATGTCATTTTATAACCACCTTGTTATATATCATGCAACTACTGCAGATTCTTATAAGTGAATGCAATGTTTGGGAAATGGGTCCAGTTGGCAAAGATGGCCCCTCTTCATTTGCATAATTATAGGCTGCATTTTAATACTACTTATGGCTAAGGGTGCCTGACACTTTCCATTAAGAAATTCTGCTTTCATTTACTAAAGACATTGCCAAACTCTCTATGCTTGGTATTATATTTTCCTAGCCAATGTCTCTGTCCTGGGCTGAGTTATTTCGGAAAGTTTCAGTTAAAACAGTTTGGTATTCCCCAGAATGAAATGAGGGGGGCAAAACAATTTGTACTAAAAAAAAAAAAAAAAGTTTAAAATAAAAAAAGGCAATAAACATTTAATAGAGAGGCTCTCACAACCGTATGCTCTGAAGCAAGAACTTATAGCATTGGGGAATGATTGTCTGTATCAAGTCTGTTGCTGCCCCCCCTTTCCCTTTTGGCCAATTTTTCCTTTTGGTGGACTTCTAAATCTGTAGAAGACCATCAGCTCAAGCATATTTTCTGGGCACTTATTCCAGCAAAATTCTCTCAAGATAAGTCTGCTCTGAATATGCTTCAGATTCACAGAGCTCTCACAGAAAACTTTCCAGAAGCATGTCTAACAAGCAACTATCTATCCCAGGCACAAGAGTCATTTTTCAGAAGTCAAATTTATTTCCTTTCTTCTTCTCTCCAAATCATGCTAAAACCAAGGAGATTGGAAGAGAGGCAAAGATGTGAGGAGTCCTTCTCTTTCCTCCCATATAGTTTTTCCTATCTGTTCCTTGCCACTTCAGAGACAGAGAAGACTGGCTGACATGGTCTGTTTTGGGATGGCAAGATGGTAATCTTCACCTGGAGAGCAGAAACTGCTCTTCCCTCCAGCACAAGGAGGTCCTAAACCAGGCTGGGCAGTTACACTGTTTGGCTCAGAAACCCTAAAGTCATCCATTAACTCAGCAAAGGGAGCCATGCTAGGGACCTCTCTTCCAAAGGGCATTAACCAAAAAAGGGATGAATTGAAAAAATAAAACACTGCTTCTTCAACAGTAATCAAAAAAGTCCAATGCAAGGATACCAAATTCCACATATTCTCATTCATCACTAAAAAATAATTTTCCCTCTGGAAGTATCATGCTTGTTCTCGATATGAATAAGCACAGGATACAGTGTACTGAGAAGAAGAAATGCTGCCTAGGAGTTAAACCACAAAGTCAAAAGATTCCAATTCTATTCCTGGCAAATACCCAACACCAGCATTTGCAAACCAAATGCCTGAAGCAAGGCACCAACATCCATATTCAGGCACTTAAACACGGAGTCGTATGCAACAGCTTTGCAAGGCCAGTATCAGTTACCCATGCTCCAAAAATCTCTGCCTTAACTGTTTGGTGTCTTGGTGTCTAGTTAACAGTGTTCAGCTTGTGGAAATACTTGGGGAGGAATAAATCGGACAAAACCCTAATTAGTCTCTCTACATCTTTCTCCTACTGGCCAAAGGTTTCCTCCCCACCTAACAGCTGGCCATGGAAAAAGCCAATTCCCTACTTAGCAGCTGTGGTGGGGCAGAAACCTGCTGGTGTGCAGCATATATCTGGGTTAAGAATTCTCAGACACATATCCCCACCTTCACAGCACAGACAGTGGCTGCTAGAGGAGGAATCAGATGTTTCAAGTGTTTTAAGGCTTGGTTAGCAATACCTCCACACAGGTGCATTCCTCCTCCAGTATCACACTGGGAGTCCCACCAATTGCAGTGGGATTAAAAGCAAGAGAAATTTCTGTGTCCTGCTCTGGGAATCATTGGCTGGTCTCTCCTATTTAATCATCAGAATGAAAACTCTTGTAGTTTCAGGTTCCCAAAGAAAATATTTCAGCAAAAATAATCTGCAATTAACCTCTTGTCCTAAATGTTCAGTAATAATTTTGTCTTTTCAGAGAATGATAGCATCACTAAGGTTGGAAAAGACCTCCGAGGTCATCAAGACCAATCTTTGACAGATCACCATGTCAATAAGACTATGGCACTAAGTGCCACATCAAGTCATCGCTTGAAAACTTCCAGGGATGGTGACTCTGCCATCTCCCTGAGCTGTCTGTTCCGATGTATGACAAGAGTTTCAGTGAAAAAAACTTCCTATAACCAACCTGGACCTCCCTTAGTGCAGCTTGAGGCCATTTCCTCTTATCCTGTCACTGGTTACATGGGAGAAGAGGTCTATCTCCCCCTGGCTCCACTGTCCTGCCAGGGAGTTGTAAAGAGCAAGAAGAGTTCCCTTGAGCCTCCTTTTCTACACTGAGCTGAGCACCCCCCAGCTCCCTCAGCTGCTCCTCATCAGATTTGTGCTCCAGACTCTCCCCCAGACTCTCTCCTTGCCCTTCTCTGGACGTGCTACAGCACCTCAATGTCCTTCTAGAAGTGGAAGGCCCAGAACTGGACACCAGATATGAGGTGGTACAGCTTCACCAGTGTTGACTACAGGAGGACAATCACTTCCCTAATTTTTCTTAAAGCATTAGTGATTTCACCTGGGTTCAACAAGGTATGTCAAAGTCAGCCTCTGCCTTGTAAGAAAAAACAGAAAACAAATCTCCCAGGCAGAGCTTTCTCTAAGCACTATATGCAAAGAACTTTTCTTATAATAAATATATCAATAAAGACATGATATCTGTTGATAATAGAAGATTGAACTCTGCCCTCAAATTCCTTTGAAACAAACAGATGCTGAAGCCAGCCAGTGCTTGACACTCATGAGGTGCAGCTTACCAGAAAATTCATCTTGGCAATCCTTGCAGCAGATGCTGCTTCTCCAAGAGGAACTGAAGGGCTCCCTTCATTGCCTGGTGAGCACAGTGGCTGTAGGAGGCGAGGAAGGCAGGGGTCTGCTTTGGAAAAGCTGTTACTTACCAAAAAAGGCTGTGTCCTGACAGAAAATATCTTGATTTTAATGCATTACTTGCCAGTCCCAGCCACTCCTGTTAGCATAGATCAGGGCTATTTCTCTATTTCTTCATTAAAGCTGTGCCATCACCCAGGGCAGGAGTGCAGCCCAGTCCAGCCAGCAGCACCACCCTCGTGCAGCAGGCAATGATGGCTGAAGGAGATCATGTTGCTAGGAGAGCTTGGAGCAAGGTGGCAGAAGTCAAGCCCTAGTGAGTTATACCTGCATGTGAACAGCTTTAAATTTCGACTTCCTTCATAAATGCTTGATCCTATTTGTTAACTGGTCATTAGATGCAGCTACATTCCTTTGCATCTTACTGGAGAGAATTCTTTTTTTTCTTGAAGAAATAAATAAAGTGAATGCATACTAAATGCCTAACAGATGAAGCCATAACAAGCTGTTGCAAAGCACATAACTTGTAGATATTGCTAAAACAATGCGTATGCCTGTTAAACACTGAAATATTTAATGTTATTTTTGGTATGTTTTAAAATCCACCATAATTTAATAAATATTATTAAAGCATTTATAGATGGACCCTTCTTAGCTAAGCAACTGGTTACTGCTGTAACAAACATGCAATGCCAAATCTATCATCTAGGCTTTTTAACTTTCCCGAAGTGTTTTTTCCCCTCCTATGAAAAAGCAGATGTTCTAAAGCAACTGCAACTGTAAACTTCCAATATGCACTCAAAGGCTGAAATCTAATATTTAAAATGAGCTGTTCTAGTACAAAATGTCTCTGTGGTGACCCTTGGTAGCTGAATGGGAACTAGATTTGGCAGCGAGTCCAAACAGAGGCAGCTCCTGTTGGTGGCATGCACTGACCAAGGATCCATCACATCTGGGCTCCAAAACAGGCCAAGGTGTCCAGTAGTGCTCCACGCTCTCAGCAAAAGGAACTGAAGAGGGTTTTCAGCAAACTGCTTCCACCAAGCAAACAGATAAAATGTGCATCTTATCGTGAATTAGTAATTTATGTAATGAGGTTTAATCCTGACAGCAAATCTCGCTGCAACTAGTAAATAACCAGGTTTTCTAGTGAAGTGCCCAGAGTTAAGAATATGAAACTCTAAATTGCTTAAATATCCATATACCTGTGCACTGTTACAATGAAATTAAAGGTTTGCTTTGTTTTTTTAAATTAGGGAGTTCAGATAACTCAAACCTCTAAAGTGTACAAGAGGTCAACAACTAAATACAGTATCAACAATTTAACAAAATATTTAAACATCACAGGTTATGTTAGAATTGGAAGAAAACACCCCAACCCTGGAGTTCTCCCAAATTGTCCTATTTTTTCAGTTTTAACTGTAGAGGAACAAAAGCACTAGGATGAAAATTCAGTTCTCCTTCTCAATCCACAATCTCAGTTCTGATGAAAGCTGGATTAATGCCAGTGGAGCTGACAGCAGTCCTTGCCTCCTGATGGGGAGCACCAGAAAATTATTGTTACTGAAAATTCGAAACCCTACGTAGTCTGGTTAAGATTTAAGAACAAGTAATGTTTTCTCTAATAACAGTTTTCATAACAGAGCCTTTCTCCCATGATGTAGTTTTCTTACAAGCAGGATGACATTGGCCAGGGACTGGGGATGGTTGCCAGTCAACTTGAAGTGCTCAACACCCTCCAGGAGACGGTGAGTGCACGACTTGTCTTTATGCTGTGTATAAGCTAGAGAGAAACATGCACCTTGAATGAAATTCAGCTGTGGGGCTGGACTCTAAAGCTGAAGGAGTTTATTAAAGCCCACCTGGGAGGGTAAGCAGGTTGTATAAAGCAAATTCTCAACCTTCTGAAGGTCCATATGTCCAGGTGGTTTGAAGGAAGTAAACACATTTTTAAAAGCAAGTCTTTTCTTCTGCTTCCTTTACAGACTTCATCAAATTTCAGCAGGGTGAGAAGCAGTAAAGAATATAATGTATTTGGCTTAAAGAGTCGGGCAAAATATTTTCTGGGACTATCTGCAACAATATTTTTATTTCAGATACAAGACAATGGATCTATACAACCCCTGCTGATTTCAGATGCAGGGTGTGACAGATTTAACCCTAGGGATCAGACCCAGGAAAGGAAAATCTCTTGCTTAACTTGTACTTTTCTCTGGGACTTCCCCTCCGATTTCCTTGCAGAACACACACACCAAGAAAAATAATCTTCTTTCAAGCTAGGCATGAGGTAGTGATCTCACCATGAGGTTTCATTTCAGCAGAATTTTTTTATTTCATACTTATGAAAAAAAAACACGGTAATTTGGGAGCAGTTGAACAATTTACTCACCAGCATCCCAGGTTGAATAAAACTGAGCATCTCTTCATGAGGGAGCCAAGGAGCTCAGCCCCACTGCCAGTCAAGATGTGCACATCTCACACTGCAGTTTGGACAGCAACAGTCTTGGCTTGAGCAGACAAGCAGGCAGGTCCAAGACAACAATCTGCCAACTAAAACAGACATCCCAGGCTCAAATTCCCATCCCTGCCATGCACAAGTTCCGTCCTAGCTCCCATCCCTATCATCACCTTGGAAAGAGATGGCTCAAATCCAGAAACTATTTCAGGACCAGGGAGTGAATGAAAGCTGGAGCAACAACTCTTGGCTAGCAAAGTCTCAAAGGACAAATGAGGCAGCATCTTTCAAAGCAGGAAGCAAGTCCTGTTCCATTTATGGCTAAGATTACAACTGAGAGAAGAAAAATTTTCAGAGATCAGCCAGTACAGGAGCTTTGGCTGCAAGCACTCAAGGAAGAGACTATGTCTAATAACAAACTGCCACATCCTGGACCAGATTCACTTCCCAAGTGGATTTTAAGATAGTAATACAGCCTTGTATTTATCTCTGCAAAGATCAAGCATATGTCAATTTATATTGCTTGGACAAAAAAGGCTGACTAGAAATGAGCAAAAAAACCCCACCTTCTGCCTCTTGCTCAGGTGATCCCACTGGCACCACAACCTCAGCTGAAACTGCAGATACAGGGTACCAGGAGTTTGTCTGGTCCCCTTAAAGGACATTGCTCAGGCTTGCCTGGGCAAAAGCATTAGCTACCCCAGAGCTCTGCTTGGTAATCCCTGTCTATTCTTGTTTCTTTTTGTTACAGAACACTAAGTTTAGCCCAGTGAAACATGTACAGTGAAGGAAACACTGTACTGGACAATCACAATCTCAGCACTTAAATCTGCACAGGCCTCCCAAGGTAGGTTTTCTCCAGGTAACTCAAAAGTACCTCCTGCATCCTCAGTCCATGTCAGGAAATACAGAGCCCCAGGCAGAGATGGCCAGCATGATGATATCTGGCATAAGAGTGTCCTGATTTGCCTCTCTGACAGGCTGGGGACCATTTGAAGCATAAGTGCTGGGATCAGTTCTGGAGCAGCTAAGCAGGATAGCTTCTACATTGAAAAGGCTGAAGCGTGAAAATGAAAGGATGCAATGCAATTCGGAGAAAGGGAAAAGGTAAACAGTGAGGACAGACACACAGCTCTATCAGGGTGCTTAAAAACTTATCCAAGCTCCTTCACACACATACACACACCACTGTGATGAAATGTTACTTTACTCCAAACACTGGTGGAAAAGGAGGCTTCACTACCAGAGTCTGCCCTGTAATAGTCACTGGGAATAAAATTAACTCTCTCCCAGCTGAAACCAGCACGTGTGGCTTCAACTGCATGAGCCCTACAAGGGATGAATAGCACTTCCAGGAATGCTAAAAATTTAAAATTGCCTCTCTTGGTCTATATTTCCTCTTTTGCTGAGGCAACCAAATCCAGACAAATAGGGAGAAACCAAGAAGGTAGTTAAGTACACAGCAGTTCTAGATATATCACAAAATAATACTTTGTGCATAGAGGAAAGTGATTAGAGTACACTCTTCATTTCAGAATAACAGTATCTGGAAAAAGTTATAAATATGTGCTACACATTACCTTTTAGCATTGGTCTGTGTTTTTTTTCCCTTGGGATATAATAAAGGAGGGGGGAAGAAAGGAAAATACAATTTTGAAAAAACATCACTGATTTTGACATGTAAATCAAAATGAAATCTACAGTATAAAGTTTAGTTTATGACGAAGTAGTCACTATTTGATATACAAAGGAAAGTGGAGATCCAGGAGAAAAACTGACTTGCTATTCCTGTGTTTATGCTAATCATAACTTCACTAACACAATATTAAGGACTAAAAATAAAGTTTGGCTTATAACTGATAGGAATCATAATTGCCAAATGCTGTAAATTTTGACAAAATAACTTTATTCAAAATGTATCTGTTAGCTCAGACACAAATTCTAAAGTATGGCAGTAATAATAATACCTTATATAGTTTTCTAAGGGGCTTTTTACTGTTCCCAGAGAACAAAAACCAGTTTACATACAAGTTTTCCTTTCGTATTTTTCCAATTTTTTTAAGGCTTCTGGAAAAAAAGAAAGCAGTACTACAAAGTTAAAAGAAAAAAGGCACTGTTTTTGTGTTTGCCCACAAACTGTATTTGACTCACTGCTATTGCCCAACACAATATTAGAGTTAGTAGAGAAAAAACCCTTGAAATCAGTGCAATGACTTGTAAGGAGTCATCAAGACAAGCACAGGCTCAATTTTTGGAGCTGTTATTCTGATTCAGTTATTGTAGCTAAATGAAAGAGCATGATTGGGAGGCATGAAAGGATTAAGTTTTGCTGCCTTATTCACATTCAGGGAACTGCTGAGACTTTCATGTTAAACTGTATCCTCATAAGGGCAGGCTTTGGCCCAAAAAGACATTTCAAAACAATTCAAACAGATGGTAGCACTTAATATATCCATGAGAAGTGTTTCACACTCCCATGCAAGCTTTCTGAGTGCTCAGCTGGGCAGAATAGAGAAATGTCTCTTTCAAGTCGTGTTTGTTTTTTTCATGAGCATATAGAGTTCTATAATGGGAGGGAAATTGGTGAAAACTATCCAGTATCACTCTGCAACAGGTCAAATTGGAGAGAGAAAAGGAGTTGTTGAAGACTCTGAGTGCATGTCCATGTGCACAGCTTTCCTTGGAGGCAATTTTAACTGTGCACTTCCCATTAAGTCAAATCCTCATATTTTGCAGTAGCTATTTATTACACCGTGAAACAAATGTACTTTGTTCAGGGAATTTAATTCCTAATGATGAATATGAAATAGTTTTGTCAAGTGACTCTTTTCTCAAAAAACTGTTATTGAAAGTTAAAATCCAATTTTATCCTTATTCTCACACAGGCTACATGTATGATGAACTTCAAAGTGAGAATTCCTTTAATCAACAATTCTGCAGCAGGATTTTCAAGGGATTTTTGTTTGTTTGAGGTCTCAGGAGAGCTGCTATCTTTCTTAAAGCATAAAATTCTGGATTCATGAAGATTATGGGATTATTTAATCTGCAAGGCATTTTCTAGCAAAAATGGTCATTAGAAAAATTAGGAAAATAAGATTTAAAGGTAACATGCACAAGAAGAACTGAAAGTTTTCTTCTGAAGCTCACTATTAGCATGATTTCTGGGGCCTGACTCCAAAGTCAGGGCTATTTGGAATCATTAGTCTTTTACCTATAAACTATACAAATAAAATAACTTCTGCAACTTCACTGAAGTTCTTTTCTGTATAAAACACACTCCTGACCTAAAACCACTTTCCCTAGAAAATGTTTTCCTTTGAAGCAAGAGACAGCTAAGGGACCCTTCAAAGCTTTAAGGAGACCCTTGCAGTTATATAACAACCAAAATAAAATTTTAAACCAGTTAACTAGTTAACTGTTTCTTAAGCAGTACAAAGATTTCATGTGTGTGGAATCTGAAGTGGAAAGTGCATTAATATCCTTTGCAGTTGTTATTTCAATGGGTGGTCTGCCTTTGTTCAATGAAAGTCTCACAAGATACTGTGTCTCATTTCAGAAGATGGGCAGTTCTCCGTATTTATTTCAGATTATTCATCAGATTATTTTACCTGGATAAATATAAGAAAGGTCACCTCTTGCTGTGATATATTTCTAGCCTCCTGGTTGTCCCCCTTTTTCACAGATAAAGCTTCAAAAGTTATTTTCATTGTCATCTTTTTTCAAATAAAAACATTGCTGCTCAGGCTGAAATCTCAACTCCCTGAAGTCAGTGAGTTTTACTCCTAATTTAATAGAGGCAAGATTCTGCCAATTGCCAGACTTCTCTTTTCCAGATTTCATACAACCCGAGGAACTGGTTAGAAAGTCTCCTCTAATTCTGATATTGGTAGCAGAAAATAAATTCTTGAGATTAATGCAAAGCTATATGAATTTGTGTATTTATAATATATACCAATTACGTATAATTCTAATTACGTATATTCCTTTCCACTTAGTGTTCAAGATTTTCCTTTAAGTCACAGGGTTGAAAGGTACCTTTCTCTGAACCAAAATTATGAGATTATGAGTCTTGACTGTAAGAAAAGAGGAAAAAGAGAAAACCTTAAGAAGTCTAATCTGAAGTTAATCTCTTGTCCTTGAGATAGCTCGTCTCCAGATTTTTACTGGGGAGAGTGAACCCACAGCTCCCAAAGGGTATAAGGATCACACACTGTTTTCCCACTGCCTGATGGATTTCTTTTGGCTCTTTTAGTGTTTCCAGTCCCTCATCTCCATATGCCACTAGACGTCATGCCCCGAGCAGCCTGAGAACATGGCCACTTGCTAAATCTCACTGGCGTCGGTTCCAAATTGTGCCGGCTTGAGTCTTAATTTTTATTCAAGTGTAACTATTAGCTCAACTGCTAATAAGTCATTAAGAACCTCATCCTTTATTTGCATTCTTTGCTGAATTGAACACCAACAGCAACGTGTGCCCAATGTCACACCTGGTGGAGACAATTAACAAACTTAACTGTTGTGACACTTCTATTTCAGAGTTTGAACCATTTTCCTGAATTTTACTGTTGTAGAGAAAACTTCGTATTAAAAAACAAACAAACAAAACAAGTGGTTAAATTCACCTGCCTGGACTATATGAAGTTCATTGACTGCCCATCTCTAAATCAGATTTTGTATTGAGTCACAAGCTAGTCTAAAAGCAGTGCTTAGATCCAAGGGTCAAGGCTTAAACAGTTGTTCCATATCATCCATTCACATATTTCATGTAGAAGAAAATATCCTTTCAACTAATTGCAGTTCTGAGAAAAAGTCAATGGCTATTTTCACCTGCTCCCCTAGCACCTCCTTTTGGTTAATTTGAGGCTTTGGATCTGCTGCAGTGCTCAGAGAGCTGCAGTTATTAGATTATTTGGCTGACAGTAAGAGGCTGGCTTGTTCTCCTTTGTAAGATCAGAGCATTGTGCCCAGGGCTCCAGGCACAGACCTGAACACAGACAGATTTTCTAAACACAGAGTTAATGCAACCATGTCATCTCATAACCACTCGAGTGGTTATTTACCCATTCAAGTGTTTCTCACTCAGCTGCTAAGAATGAGTTCAGAAAGGAGGAAAAGTCCAAACTGCATATGAAAATTTTATCAACCTCTTTTTGGGGTATAGTCTAAACTACATTGATTTAATGGAAAGGCTCCATCTGGATGCAAATCAAATCCAGTATGGAGGTCTTTAAGTGTTACTGAGTTCTTGTACCATTAACTGTGGAATAATTATTATAATTTTCATATCAGTTCCTCAAAATATGAGAGGGCCTTTTGTATTATTTATGTCTCCTGCTAGAGTTTGGTAAAGTTTATTGTAGCAAGGATATTAGTCACTGATTTTAGTCTTTGCCAGTTGTGATAGTGCTTGGGGTTTCTTTATGCAGGTTGAAAGAACAATATGATGAATGAATAAAAACACAGAATAGAAGGGAGAAACTACAATAATTTCCCTCCTTGTTCAAATATATAGAAGGCCAAATAAGCTTTTTACCCTGCCAAAATGTATGTGGGAAAAAAAGCAAAATGTATATGTTTGGACAGTTATCATCCGTGTATTTTGGGCAGGCTGTATTTTTTTCTTGAGTGTTCTATAAGACAAGGGAGGAAACCAATGCCAACATTGCAAAAACACACACAAAAGCCTGGGGAAAGCCAACCCCACTGTGCACTTTTGCTGCTAAATTAGGGATAAAATGTTGGAAACCAGCCCTAACATAGCAAAAAAAGAAACAAACTACCCAGTGATGGAGAAACTGCAAACATCTTGTTTCAGAGACAGGGCCTCAACTTCTCCCCTGTTCAGGGCCCCATGAGGTTCTCTTGATAAATACTTCTGGAATTTCTGAAAACACGAGAGAGCAAAGGTGCAAAAAAGAAATTAATTTCCCTTTTCTAATAAAGAAATTCCTCCTTTAGAATTAAGTAAATTCAAAAATACCTTCTTTAATGATTTGCTTATCATCACGAATCATTGTTTTTTTAAACATGGAATTAATAAGCCATTAATAGGAAGTACTACTAATAAATAGATAGAGATTAAGCCAATGAGTATAAATTCTTTACTGTGGAATAATGACAAACATATAAAGAGATGAAGAAAGAAACCTCCTGCCACGCGCAAGGTCTTTTTTTTTTTTTTTTTTTTTTTTTTTTGGCCAGCTGACAGCTCTCTAAAACAGGAGGAAAAAACAATGAAAAGAGAAGCCATCAATAGCATTGATTTGTGAAGAGGGAAAAAAGCTTATAGTGTCATGTTTAGAAACCATGCATAAACAGAGACGTAGTGATATGCAAACACAGAAGAAACTCATTATTCTAAAGAAGATGCTTGTAAAAAATCATCCTGACATGCCTATACATTTTCAATACCGTGTAGTTAATGGAGAACATGAGAATTGATCTGCCTTTGGCATGCAGTACACAGGAAGCGTCATTGCACAATCTTTATAAGTTTGGGAATAAAAAAATTCAGTGGAATACCTATCAGCTGGAGAAAGCAATGTGAAGGACTAAAAGGCAACAGGAATGGTCTTAGTTTCAACACTGCTCCAATATATTTCACACCATTACTTTCTTTTTCCTCACATATTCCCCCTGTGACTATGTTATTGTTGAAGGTCGTCATGGTGTTCTAGACTTCTGATTTCTTTATCCAGACACTCAAAGCTCTTTTTAGAGGGACAAGTTAAGACCATCCATCTAAATCAGTAGTTGCATATTTTCTTCCCTAGATTTAGCCACTAGGCTTCCTCATCCTTATTCAGGTGAATTCATGTTGTCCTGTGTAGACCAGTACAATTGGTCTTTGGATCCCTTTCAGAATATCCTATAAGTTAATTTTGTAATTCTACCTCAAATATTACAGCTAAAATAAGTAACTGATGAGAGAAGCAGAAAAATAGCATTAGGAGCCATGAGGAAAGAAAAAACTATGTTTCCAAATGGCATTTCTATCAGAAAAGGAAGTGAAGGACACAGAGAAATAAACGAAAACTGCTTAAAATGGCAGAATAACAGAGAAGATGCTTCTGTATCAAGACAATGATTAGTGTGAGGTGATAGAATTTAGGCCAAAACTGAAAATAACGGAGAATCTTATCTCTGTTGTTTGGATGTAAATCTACACTACATAAATCAGTCTTATTTCAAACATAACTCCATAAGCTAACACCAGAATATAACACAGTAGGCTTAAGATTGTAAGGAAATTTCTCCATACAGGCAATTTTCAGCCACATTATGATGTCTGTATAATCAGACAGAATCTGTCATTTAAAACTTTACTGACTATAAAACTTGATACACAAACTGTTTCATTTAGTTTGATCATATTCAAACTCTCTGTTCCTTATAAATCCTGGTTTAATTCCAGCCCTAGATCTCTCAGCATTTTCTTCACATTAAAATTCAACTTAGATTGATTGACTTTTTTATGCAAATCATTCCCAAAACAACCTTTATCAGCTCTGGGAAAACACACCTTCATCTATCGCTCCCGACAAAGGGGAAAAGGTGAGAACTGGAGACACAGACAGACCCAGCTCTGGTAGCAGAGCATGTGAAGTAGCTGCAGACATGCTCTTTTAAAAATTTGGTAAGTCCTATGAATTCTTGAGTCTCTTCCAAAGCCCAAACCTTAGCCATCACTGAAAGACACAGGACCACAAATGCACACAGTGTCACCAGGTACAAATCTATTGGCTACAGTGACCAGCTATGGTCAATTCTGACCAAGTGGTGTTGACTTCCACCTGGATTCCAAACAGGTACTATGGAATTCGTTCAGAGTGAATTCAAGCAAGTTTTTTTGCTGTCCATTGCAGAGCAAAAAAAACTGATTGTTTTTCATACCTGTAATAGTATCCATGCTAGATTTCTATTAAATATTCCTCTTCATTAAATAACTTATTTAGGATGGCTACCTCATTTAATCAAAGTTTTGAATCAACACCTGCATGAAATTGATTGATCCCTACCAATTCTTTGGTGTTTTTAATAAAGGGAAAGGAAACAATCCGTGCCTTTTCTAGTTTGTTATCCCCTCATTCAATTTCAAACTAGAGCTGATGCCTTCCTGCTGTCTTCCCAACCCCACTAATACCTTCTAAATGTGTTGCCCAGCTTCAACCAGATTTGCTAGAGGGCTACAAACTTTAGGGATTAGGAAGTTCCTATAAATTTAATGAAAAGCATGAAAGCATTTTCTCATTGATGAGAAAGGTCTGAATCAGCACCTGCCTCCTGAGAGAACAGCAGGCTCAGCTGTTACAAATGCTTCTGGGGAGCAGTCACCCAAGCAGTAGAGTCCCCTCCCCTGCTAGTTTGTGTGAACAGAGCTCCAGGTAGACCACACACCCAACAGCAACCAGAGGTGCAGCCACACAGGCTGGTGTCCTTGCAGCATAACAGCATGGCAAATGTGGATAACAAGAAAATCCAGTTTTATCCATTCTGCCACTCATGGCACAAAGCATCCCCTCCTAAAGGCAAGCCCAGCTTGGGCAGGTCATCCAAACTAAGAATATCAGACTAAAATTTTGTTTGTTTTAGCAGAATTTACTAATGAATAGATGAAAACAGAGATACAATTTCTATTCTCCAGATAGTGATTGGACATCTCCTTTAGCAAATAAGAGCCAGAGGCACCCCTTCCCAGCCACTGAAGTTGAAAACCTTTGCTTCATTTAAGCCAGGCACACCCGTCCCACTGACTTCAAACAGACTAGGATTTCATTCCAGGTCTTTAGAGCTATTCAACTTGTGCTGACAGTTCAGGAGAATTACAGGTCTACAATTCAGAATAAAGGGACGTTTTAAATGTCTCACCCTTCACTAAGAAATAACCAAGATCAGGTGGCCATGTGATTCCATTGTTTATGTAATGCCTCAAAATGTCATTTGTCTTTTAATAAGAGATGACAGGTTTCACATATACAAGTTTGCTATAAGAGTAGCATGCTCATCTTGATCCACTCAATACACACATTGCTAATTTCAGATAAAAGATTTATCACACAGATCCTGTAGTTAATTGACTGCAGTAGCCCCTTTTTTCTTGTTACTATGTAGATTTATCTGGAATTTTTTTATACATGCGCCAGTTTTCAAAACTGGTGTATTTGGAAGACAAGCTTCTATTGGGGAAGATTTTATTTTCACTTTCTATACCTCAGTACCTCACAGTATGTGTTCCTGATGCCTACTTGAGGTTCCCATGTGTTCCTGCATGCTCACACAAACAGAACAAAACAGCATTTGATATAAAATTCACAGTTCTCTTTAAGCATAAATAGGAAAATTTTTCTTTTTGTTATCAAATTACACTTGATATACAAAAAGCAGCCTATGACTTCAGTGAATTACACTCTTGTGCTAAAACGAAGATGCTTGAAATTTAAAAAACAAGACAATCCACTAGCAATGCTTTTCTTCTCCTACCTCAAGGAAGCAGGATACATCATTATTACTATCCACATATTTGATAGCAGCAGATAGTAGAGAAGAACTGTAACTATGACTTAGAAAATGCCTTCTCTCCTGAGAGCAAAGTCCCTGCTGAGCTTCACAGGAGTTTGGTTTCTCGTCTCTCCAGCACACGTGTGTTGGAAAGTCCTCTCCCTTTACCTGCTCTAGAAACTGGTGGGTTGTTAGTATGGTGGATTCCTCTTCTGTTCATGATTTCTAGAAGACCAGCTCTCTCCTTGGACAGTCAAAATCTGTCCTGTCTGCAAAGGTGTTAGGTCAAAAGTCAAGGATATCACCTGGCTGTAGTTTATAAGAAGAGAAAGAGAAAATAAAAGTGCAACTCACAAAACATAAAACTCATGGTCAACTTAAACTGACCTTATTACCAATTTCTACATCTCAGAAGTAATAGAAATCAGGCACAGAGACACATATAACTATGGTGCTGAAGTGCCAGAGGTGTGTAGAAAGTAATGTTGTTTAGGCACAACTACAGAAATTCCAACAACAACCAAATCTTTGCTTAAATAAAATAAATGGTTGGACCAAGACAACGTGAAGCAGCATTGCAGGTCATTGCTGACTTTGTTTTCTGACCTTGGACCTCAGCTTTAAAAGGATAGTGATAATGGCAACATTTTGTTTCTATCTTGATTATACAATCTTGCACCTGTTCTGCAAAGAAACACACAGGTGTGGCCTGAATAAAGCCACCTGAAAAGTGCAAAGACAAATAGCAGAAACAGACTTTAAGTGGCCACTGCCCTGACACCATGAACTGTTTTGTTTCCTGCAAGACTGTTTGCTTTCTATCACCTTTATTAATGTCCTTCTCCAAATTCCATCATCTCCTGCATTTGTCCTCACTCTCACAGATGTGAAACCAACAATATCGTTTCAGATGGGAAGTCCTACCCTCTTCCCCACACTGAAGGTCGAGGAGGGTGGCTGACACTGCATCCACTGGACTCCTTTGATCATCTATTTTTTGAGGAATCTCTAGTTGGTTTCAACAAGAACCTCTCATATGAGGTTTGGAGAGCTTGATTTGGGCTGTTTTTGCCAAAAGTAATCTAGCACAGGCTATGCTTATTGGGACAATATTCCAGTATCAGTTCCAGAGTGGGTAAATCTCCTGCAGATGTACAGAAGAGAAAAAAACTCAACATTGATATTAACAGAATGTCAGAGGTGACCCTACACAGGATCATTTCCTAAGACCAAGTTTTCAAAATTTGGCAACTAGAGTGAAGTGAATATGACCTTTCCCCAGAGGGGCAGATACAAGAAAGAAAATTGAGTCTTGGAAAAGACACAGACTCCTAACATTATGATAAAAAGAAGCTATCCTTCCTGGAAAAGAAACACCAAGAGGCCTGAGGCCATCATTTGATCTCTGTTAGGAACATTTGGATATTTTTATGAGCAGCAAGTTCATCAAGAATCTTGCCTGAGGTTAAACCTCACAGAAAAGACAAAATAAGGTTAGTAAGGACTGTTCATGTGAGATGTACTGGAAGAGGCCAATATGTTGATCTTGCATTATGGAAATCAATTAAGCATTAATTATAAATGTTCCTGAAGGTTAAGTGAAGTGTGCCTTGCTACAGACCCAGCAGGCTGACAGACCCATAGGCCTTTCTGACACAAACAACTATGGGTTCCTTGGGCAAAGGGAAGTACTGAGCTCCACTGCCCCTCTGTAGCTGGGCACCCCACCCCGTGGGCATGGCAGGGATTTGCCATGGGCAGCAGCTCTCTGAGACCTGCACCAAGCACTGAGGCAGCCTTGAACAGGGGGGAGACCAAGAGCCATCACCAATCCTCCTGGGCATTGCTCATTTCCTAAATACCCTCACTCCTAGTCTTATGGGACTAAAATAGCAAGCCCCTCCAAGCTGCTTCCATCAGTGAAACTTTTGCCTCAGCGAGACCAGAGTGAAGACAACAAGCTTTGAAACATTCCCAGGAGGAAGGCTGCAAGAAAAGGCCCCAGTGGAGCTTCTGTTTGCTGAGGACATGGTATGAATAAGTTGATCAAGCAGTTTCTGCCTTCCCTCCCTTCCCTGTCATGCAGTTTCTAAAGGAGGGCTTCTCCAGCTCTGCTACATCTGCAGAATAAGGTGGTTGTCTCCACTACTCCTATTATGTACAGCTTAATTATCTACTGACTAATTGCACTTGCCTTCTTGAATGTCTCCAGGTAACAGGAGTACTGCTTTCTTTTTGCTCATTGGGCCATGAAGGCAACCTGTTTGTCTCATGCTTTCTGGTACTTCCAGACAAAGGGCCTTTCAAAAGAAAAACTCCTGAACAGATAATCTAAGTAATTCCTCTTTCCACGCCCCAAATACGACAAATATATGTGTGTGCATGTGTCCATCCCGGAGTCAACCCTTAATGCAGTAACTTGACTGTACCACCCTGAGAGATTTACCTGTACCCAGAGGGAGGAGTACCCTGCCCACAGTGACTTTCCAAGTGATTTATTTAAAGGAATTTTCTGGAATGCAGGGTTAATCCTGACAGCCATACCTGCTAATATCTTGAAGCAGGCGCACAAACGAGGGTGGTGTCACCCACCATGTGCAGGTCAGCATTCCTGCCTTTCACTCAGGAATGGCCAGCTCTCATCCAGGGGAAGTGCCTGCCTATTCATCTGTCACAAACCAAGCACAGCTAAGCGGAAGACACGTAAACTAGAGACGGAGATCTGTGCTGCAGTAAAACAAGAATGTGGGATAGATCGGTAACTGGTTCACAGCACACCTGTGTGCAAGGGTCAGCACAAAACCCTTGGGACATTTGCTTACAACACTCATCAAAAACGGGAACCCATCAAGAAACTGAGCATTTCCAAGCAGAAGTCCCTGAGCCAGCAGAAGTGCAGGCCTCAGCTACACATCTCCATGTGGGAATTCTTGGCATGGTGGGGCTCTTTCAAGTGCATCTGGCTTCAGCAGACTCCAGTGTTTTCACAGATACTCTTCTTGAGTTCACTGCAGCTGGGAAGAGCCTCTGAATAACAATAGGAAGAATAATACCTGCTCTGAAGATCCAAATGGATTGTGAACCCAGCAGAGACTCAAATCCTGCTGGGAAAATTGTCAGGAAAAACAGGCTGTACATATAATTGTCAGTAAGTGAACAGGTAGATTGGCACTCTTGCATATTTTCTGCCATTGTTACTTGTCAAAGTCTGGTGCTTTCATGCTGTGTCTATCCAACAAGAAACATGTTCAGCCAATCCAAAAGAAAAAGGCTGAGGCTGTGGTAGAGAACTTTGCCTTTTTGGAATACCAGCAGATAACACCAGCCTGCCAAAGAAAATTTGCCTTTCTGAAACCTGAGTTGACCCACAGCTTGAATGGTGCAGTATAGGCTGGTTCTGAAAACAAACTTCTGACCAGATACCCAGGCATCAGATATTGATGTTTCTGTTTTTACAACCATTGCAGCTAAACACAGAGTTTTAAAATCTATGTAAAAGGCAGTGTCTTGGTCAGTAGATATGAAGGATGATACAAAGATTTTCTTCAACTGAAATGATACCACAATTATGCTCCTAAAAATAGAAAAATCCCTTCCAAATGATGCATATTCCCCCACTTCCCCTGCTCAAATGTAGTTTTGAAAATTGATTCTGGAAGACAAAATTTAGCGTAAACCTGCACTAAAAAGTATCTGAACATAATCTAAATCTGGATGCACTGGGATGTTGCTATGAGATGGCTATTGACTAAAATGTCAACATAACTTTGATTTTATGGCAGCTATCAGCCTGATACTCCCTGGAAGCCAATAGCTGAAATTTAAATTTTGTAATTTTTGGGTTATTCGAGTTTCTCTTTCCTGCAGAATTTTTGGGGGGGCATTCCTTCCAACCCCCTCCAGACAGATATAGTGAGTTAATATATTTCATCCCCTTGATTTCTGTCTCCTGATAGTCTTCACGTTTGCTATGAGTCAAACTCAACCCATTACTAATAAATGAAAAACGTTGTCTTTCTCCACTCTCATGATTTTATTACCCCAAGAAGCACAAAGAAGACTCCAAATTTTGTCAATCCCCACACCACTCTTACATTCTTTCATAGGGTCTTTTCTTGTGTTGCTTTGGACCATGGAGCTCAATCCTGCTTAATACAAGTGAAATCTGAGCAGATCTTTGAAACAGGGTTTCTCCTTTGTTAAGAGGAGAGGGCACTACCACTGCCTGTCTCTGGCTCAGATTTAGACCAAGAATCCCATAACCAAGGTTTTTTTAGGGGTCCAAAGACAGCATGGAAAAGGAACCCTATAGAAAGAATTAGCATGTTTTTCTGTGTCTCACCAACACTTAAGGGGGGAAGCAAGGAACAAACTGTTCAGCATGGGTCAGTAGTGGGCACAGAAAGATCTCCAGTTTGTTGAGGAACTCAGAGGCCAAACTAAAAAGAGTTGAAGACCATACACATTAAAACAGCAGCTACTGTTGCAGAACCACCAATCTGCCTAGAGAAGAAAAGCCCTCCATAGGTCTTCAGCACCAAATTGTGGCAGAAAACTCTTTCCTGTAGATTTCACCTGCAATGACAGAATCGGAAAGAGAAGACTTTTGATTAGACAGTACCTGCCAGGGCGCTTACTCCTGTGAAGGACTAAAACTAAGCCACAGCATCCCTCTGAGATTTATACCTCTGAAAGATAAAACATCTAATCGAGCAACAAATGCCTTATTTGCTTTCATACCTGAAGTTGACCAGAGCTACTCTCAAGAAGACCAACTGCTACAGAAAATAGAAATTACCATGACACACACAGGAAGACAACACTAAGTAGCTGGAAGAAAAGGATTAATAAAGGCAATTATCAAATGGCATATGAAAAGACAAAAATTTCTTTTTAATACTCTGCTTTTACACCAATCTTATCTAGACACATCATATGTTGGCACTCAGTGAAATTAGACAAGATGCTCAGCTCTTCTCAGCACATAGGCACTGATACTTATTTCAGAAATAAAAGGGCCATGTAATTAATTGGTAAGGTTAATTTTTGATGCTTTATAAATGCTAATTATGAAATCAGATGTTAAAGGGTTCCTTAGGAAATCAATACTTTATTATACAATAATTGCATCTGCAAGTTTAATATTCTTCATAAGACTCTGAAAGAATGGAAGAGGTTGGGAGGCCAGATGATGCAAAGGTGGCAGCATGACCTGGAAAGTTATCAAGAATTTGAGGCCTAATAAAATGTCATTAAAATATTTCCAAAAATCCAACACTTATTATGGAAAGCAAACTGTGAGTACATCTGTCTAGATGACATTTGGGCCCCGATACAATCCTAGACACATATAATTGAAATGGCTATTTCGTTATTCATCCAAGAGCTTTGATTATGCCTTTGCCTAAATAATTTGTTTCTCTCAGGAGAAGCATCTCAGCTCTGTCCTCCTGCATCTTCCCCTGGCTCTCTCCCCAGTTGTTCCAGCTTTCTCCATAGGAGTCAGCAAGGAACTACTGTTAGGGTTGTAAGCCCTGGAGACAGGATACAGCTGAAAAATCATTCTTCCAAGAATTTCTGGGTCACTGTCTAATTGATACTAGCATTAGCATGCTTCATATTCATGTTCCAACTCCACAGGCAGTACTTACTCTGTACCCAGCCATGTGGGACTGCTCAAGGCGGTGAGTGGGAACCCGAAACAACACTACTGTATCAGCCTAAGAACACACCAGCCCCAAGAGTTTTAGCACAGCAAAACAGAGAAAAAGAGTCTCTCTTCCACTGTGGTCATCAGTGCAGCAGTACATTCCTCTGGTTTTTATTATACACTTTTAAAAAGAAATATTCAATGTTTCTTAGACCTTATTAATTTGTAAAGAAACCACAAGTTATTTCCTTACATCATGGGGTTTTGTTTTTTTAATCCTTACAGACTATGAAAATCTAGGAACTTCAAAGGAAATGAGTTTAAGACTCAGTTTGTTACAAAAGAAGTCCAAATCACATTAACAAATATTATATCCTTTGCTAAAAGTAAAGTATTTCACAGGTTGTATTTCAGCTTATACGTTGTTGAGAAACTGAATGAGAAGTGAGTAGTGATTCATAAAACAATCTGTATATTTAACGCACGATAAAATGAGATAGTATTGCACAGCTTTCTTAGAGAGGCAAAAGGCGGTGCCTTGTGATCAGCAAACTACTCAAATAAAAACCCAGCAGGAGGGGATGTAATGCTGACTTGCTGCAACCACTCCTAGTGACTCATCTCATCTCCAGCAACTCACCCAGTCAGCACATCCAAAATGCAATAGGAGAATATAGTGCATGTCTCTGCCCACTCGGCCCAAAGGGATGAGAAAAGGACAATATGTGCATGTGCCCACATGTGTGCTGTCCATGAAGCACTTCTCAGTGAGAGGATGTTCACTTCTGTGCTACAGTGAGAATTTCAGTTTGGCTGCCTACAGACAGGCTGGAGGGAATCTGCCTCAGTGCATCAGCTATATGGTGACAGAGTTGGTTCCAGGAATCTTGTTTTTAATGAGAAAGCTTAGTCTTTGCTGACCACAGCAAGCACCCCAACAAATCTTCAAAAGTAGAAATCCTGACACGTTGAAATATCCTCTTTTCCATTTTTGCCCAATGATACAATTTTGTGGCACTTGTCTGTGACCAGCATTCATTTATGAAGGAGTGACACATAAGTACCTGACACTGACAAGCACAACATGCAAAAGAAGTAACCTCATGTATACTGGAGAATTGGCAATATCAAGAAGGAATTTCGTTTTCCAGTGTGTCAAACATGACCTCACTCAAATACATGAAGGATGAAGAGCTCTACCTGTGTATTTCATAATCCCTGTCTCACAGAGGGTGCTTTGCTCAGTGCTTTGTAACCTGCAGATGTAGTCAGCACAGGGAACAGAAGTGAGGCCATCAGCTTATTTCCAAACTTTTCTGAGGGTCTTACCGATATCTGGGACATGCTTTTTGGAGACAAATCAGCACCCAGATAGTCACCAAACTAAGCATCCTGGTTGGCTGAATCCTGTTGAAAACCCACCCAGCAGTGGTTTGGAAATCTTGCTCTTATGAAATCTAATAAAAACCTATCCTGAAAGTAAGCTATACAGGGACAGCTTCTTCAGATTTAAAAACAACCTAAATGTCACTTTACAAGTCCAGGCAAGAGAATGAAATGCTTAGTTCTAAATAGAAACTCAATAAAAAACAAACAAAAACAAAACTCAACAAACAAACAAACAAACCAAACAAAAAAACCCCACCCAAATAAAAAACCCAACCCATAACATGGGTGAATAAACATGTTTACCCTTAAATTTTCCTTTCTTCAGGGACAGCATCCACTGGTATAACCCGATATCTTCACAGTTGCCTGGAAGTCTGAGGACCCAGTCCAGACTCATCCATCCCTGGCACAGGCACAACTCCCCTGCTGAAAAGCCACATTAGCTGTGATGACCCAAAATGTGTGACTGAAAACGGGTCCTTCTGACAACAAACACTTGTAGTTCGGTCAGATACAGAACACAGTGTGTACACACTTGGTGGGGAGCACAAGAACTCTGCCATTCCATCAGAGTGGCAACAGCTTATGTTTGAGCTGGTCTGTAATATGTAACCAGCATCTGTAACCATGCCTGAAGAAACGAAACAGCAAGGTAAACACCTGAATGGGGTTTCTATTCTTCTGCAGAACGAAAACACAAGGGAATGTTATTGTCCACATAAGGTGTGGAAGGAAATGAGATTAGCTTTATAAATACAGTGCCCATCAGGAAGAGTTCACTGAGCACATTACTTCCTGCTGCCAAAACACTAGGTCAATTTCAGACTATGGAATAGCTAGAGACATTTCAAGGATACAGGCAGGATAGATTTGGCAATGAGGTATTTGATCTCAACACCAAGACTGAGGTGGGAAGAGGATGGAGACAGCTGCTGCTGGAAGGGCTGCCCAAGCCTGCCAAAACCAGCCATATCATCACAAGCTGCTTGTTGAATAATCTCTACAGGTGCAGCTTATGAAATGCAACCATCCCATGGATCAATTCTAACAGCAGTGTTGCTTCCCAAATGGTCTTAGGGATTTCAGAATGTGATCTTTTACTGTATTTCCCAGACACATTTTCATGCCCCCAGACACTGAAGTGTCTCCAGTCCCTTCCAGGAAGATGATGAAGCATCATCAGCTATCATTTGATTCTGGAAAAGCTGCTGTGAGGGCATCTCATTTAACTGCGTCTACTAGGCACGGCAGTTTGGCAAGGAGGGATGCTACAAGCAGCAGGAGAAAGGAATAGAGCTGAAGTGAGACAGCCCCAAGAGATATTCTGACAGGGTGTAGGATTTTATCCTGACATCCCCAGGCAAGGCAGCTGATATCATCTCCCCAAGACAATAAGAATCCCCCTAACAGACAACTATACTGCTCCTCAAGTTTTTGCCAAGAGTATTGTCTGAGAGAGTAACTCAACAGTGCTGTCTCTGGGGGAGGTGACTATCTGCTGCTGGCAGCCTAGACCTGCTTAAAGAAGGAAGAGTTCATTGGCTTTTATATGGTTTCCCACAGCACCTGACATGGCCACTCTGGGATGATGTTCCAGTGATAGTGATTTGCACTATGCCACCTCAAGGGCTACTTTGAAGTAGAAAAGCAGCACAAGAGCAGCTCCCACTAGAGCCAAGTGCTAGTCAGAACTCATAGGGATGAGTTACAGTTTGTCCAGAGGAAAGAGAAGCCCCCCATGAGACTGAATTGGAATGTAGACACTGAGAGAGATCATCCCTGCTACTGACATGTGGAGATGCACATCTCAGTGAGAAAACACATACCCATTGCTCGTAGCAGGGTAGGATGTCTTTATACAAGCACAGAGAAAACTTAGGAGGGAAGAGAGTAAATAATTGATTTCAACGGGATGACACATACACAAATTCCCAAACAGACTGCCTTCAGTGTCAAAAATAATCCTTTGAAATTCTTAATAGTTCAAAGAGTTTCTTATTACACATCATTTAAATGAGGGGGGAAAAAGCAATGTTTTTTCCTACTTTTGGGGGTTTTTTTTGAGTCTTTGGGGTTCAGATTTTCAAGTTATCTCCAAAGCCTTGGGACCTCAGGATTTAATGAAGGGTAAGATTTTCACACAACATCTTGACTTCAGAAGCTTGAATTTTAAGAAAACACAACTACTGCCAGGCTAACAACAGGCTAGCAATAGTTGGCCCTTCTCAAATTTGGTACAAACACCACCTGTTGAGGCACCAGCAGATGCCTCAGACTGGAATTTGGGCAACTACGTGAATTTGCTTTGCTATGAAGTCTCTTATGTGCCTCTCTGAATAAGAAGAGAATATCTACTTCATCTTTGAATTATCTGGTTTCTGTTGAGTTTTTTATCACAACTTTGCCATCAGTGCTGTCATCTCAGGTTTGGCTGAAATTACAGATTTTTGCCAAATAAGCTTTCCCAGCATGCTGCACTCCTATGACTTTCAAACAAAAATTCCAGAGCAAAGAATAAATAGAGACTCTACAGTGCTGAGAACTTGGAGGTTGAACTGATTATAGACAAAAGCAAAACCTACTTCAATACCATGTTGAAAAGTAAACACCAGGGGGTGGGGGGAAGAAAAGAGGGAGAAAAAAAAGTTAAGAACATTTTAGTTTTTCCCTGTTGTCTCAATTTAAAGATTTTTATAAATAACATATTTTTGAAGATTCACTTTCCTCTACTGACTTCTAAGTCTCCAGAAATTTTTCTGCTACACTAAAGATAGGTTGTTTGTACTAAAGCAGTAGTTCAACAATATCTAGCCCTGATCAATTTTTCTAAAGAAGAATTTAGAGTCTCATTATCTTCATTCCATAGGTGAAGAAATAGCTTATGTAAATTGCTGAAAGTCACTAACCAGTCAACAGTGAAGGCTCAAGGTTCTCTCCCCCCTTCACCACACTTTAGGAAAAATGGAATTACAGAAAATTTTCAAATGAAAAATTATATTTTTCCTTTTAAGTCCTCTCCTTAATAACTGACAGAGACAGCACCAATTCTATGCTCTAAAACGTCTGAGAAAGGGGAGAGATATCCAAATTCCTTTAGCTAGTAGGAGCTTGTATCAGTAAATGAGTGAGAAAAAACATACAAACACACTTTCCTTCTGGAAGTGTGGGTACTGAGGCTTTACTTGATATTTTCTTCTTTGTATAGCTGGATATGCATCAACCCATACACATCCAGGCAGCTCCTCTGCATCTTTGCCGAGCAGAAATTTCCAGCCACTAGGTTTCCCATTTTCAGGGCTGCAAAAAACCAGAGGGGATGCGCAGCTCTTTGTCTTGACCAGAGGTAAAAGGGATCTCACTCCCAAGGGATTCTCCTGCTCCAGCATGCCCCTTTAGCTTGAGGATTAACATAACAGAACATGTTTAGTTCATGAAGACTTGACACCACATGTACTTTGCAGTCTTCATCTATTCTCAGCAGCTTTTCAGCTCAAGCAATGAAAGACCAGGGTGAGTGGTAATAAGGAAAAGTTTGCTGCTGCCAATGATGCCACCGGCCCTCCAGTGAATACTGAGTTCTCCCAGGAGCTTGGGTTTCCTTGCCAATTAGTTATCCTTATCTCCAAAATAATTAGTCTTTTGCCCTTTTCTTTATAGATTTTTGCACGAGGATGTACCTCTATGTTTTTGAACAGTATTTGAACAAACTCACAGTATTTACACAGCAGAGCTCAGTGGCATGAGGCAGCCATACAGGTTTGTGTCAAAGCTATCTACTTTGCTCCATGCAAAAGCAAGTTATTGAATTCAGGCAGTTTCAGCTGGCCCCTAAAGACAAGTGATTTCCATAATGTTTGCTCTTCCCCTGACAGGTCAAACATTTTAACCTTCCAGCCATGTCTCATGCCAAATCTTGGCAAATACAGTTCTATGTACTAGGTGTTGACCACTCATCCGAAAAATAAATAAATAAATGCATAAACAAATAAAATCACAGCTAGCAAGAGTCAGCTTAGTATTTAAAGAACACCACTGCTGGTGGCCCTACCATCATAAAAACCTCACACATTTAAGGATATCCCAAAGCAGAATGCTGGAAACTCGTATCAGTAAGATGAGACTGACTCAATTTGCCATAAGTTCTAAAGTTTGGTTTAGGCAAAAACTTATTGCCTTCAGGAGGATATAGGGATGCTCAGAACATAAATTGACTCTGATTTCATGCCTTTTTACTTTAGTAGATGACCTCAAAATTTTCTAGTCTTATTCTCATAGACTACATAGAACAGGTCAGTGTTCCCTGCATTAACCTCTATCTGTGCTTCAAGATAGCAGGTTTTATGTGAGCAGCTTTTTCCACTTTCATTGCACTCTACTCAGGGTTTTTATATCTAACATATTCTGGTTACATTCAAAAAGGACACTTAATCTTCAGCCAACATTGCTGCACAGGGAGGAAGGGACACTCCCATGCTTCACTGCAACCAGGACCCAAGTGAAGGCAGCAGTTCACAATCTCTTCACTGGGAACACTCTCAGGAAAGCAGGACATCCTTCTTGGAAAGGACTGCTGGTCTTTCCAATGTGTGGTTTTTAATTTACATGCATTGACACAGATATTGTAGGAAATGGATTTATCTTCCCCTGTACAAGACAGGCATAGACACACTGGAGGAAACCCAATGAAGAGCAACTAAAGTGATTAAGGGACCGGAACATCTATCATGGAAAAAGCCTGAGGCAGCTTGGGTTGCATGGGCTAGAGAAGACTCAGGATCTTATCCATGTGCATAAATATCTGATGGGGATTTTGGATGGCAGCAAAGAAGATAGAGCCAGACTCTTTTCAGAGGTGCTCAAGATGCGACTGGCACAATTTGAATTACAGAACACTCCATTTAAACATAATAAAAACATTATTACTGTGATTGTGGTTAAACAGTAGCAGGTTGCCCAGAAATTTGCATCATGTCCATGCTTAGAGATATTAAAAAAAAAACCCTCTATATGGTCTTGAACTTTTTAAATTGAAATAAATAATTAGTTATCAGCAACCATGACTATGACCATTCACTAAGTAGGAATGTTTGCTTATTTAGATTGAGAAACCTTTTCCAGCTGCCTGGATAAAACCTTTCAGTTGTCCTATGACGATCTGCCCTTCATCAGCAACTAGGGATGGTGAAGTACCAGTAGCTTCCCTTGCCATGCATGCCTTGCCAGTGACTCTAGTATAAGGTGAGCAAAAGGGACCAGGGCATTGGAAGTTCAGAAACAGGAAGGTTAGGGCACAGTGGCCTGAAATTCAGTGGCATCCGTGTCCCATGTGGAGTCTGAACTACATCCAGAAGTTTGGACTACAACATCTCCAGTGCTTTAATACCAGAACAACTAAATTAAACACTGCTCAGGAGAACTAGTCTGTCCTATTGTAATAGCATTAAAATGAAATTCCTCCTGTAAGGGTTTCTTTTAGGATTCCTCCACACATGTTCCCCCACCAAAAAGCCCCTGAGCTTTAAAAGTCTCATCTAAGAAGCAAAACTGTTCTATTTTCACTCCCCCCCACCCCCAACACAGTGGTATTTGAATCACTAGCAAAACTGGGTTAGAGTATAAACTAACAAAGCAAGTAGGAATTTAAGGCATACAAGCCTTGTCTTGATGAAGGTAATTATTAGGTCAGCCCAAGAAAAATTGATGAGCCTAACATAACACTCCCAAACAGATCAAGAGTCTTCATATAAATTTTGGTCCTGGCTCCTATAAAACCATTACCATTCCTAGCATTGTAATTTACAGCCTGATGATGCACTGAATCATATTTTAATTTATCTGGAAGATATAAACAAACATTCTTGGATGGAAATTAATATCTGATCTTTGGCTACCTCTTGTGGTATAAAAATCCAGAGAGAAATTACATTAAAAAAAAAAAACATTAAAGGAAATCATTGCACAACTGATGAGCTTGTCAAATAATTCTAAGGAGTAAATTAGTTCTTAGGGGTTTTGTGTATAAGAAGCCTAGAATATTTTGCTGTGAAAATGAATACTAGGGTACTCACAAGGTGAATATTTCTGTAAGTATATGCCAGGGATGGCATCTGTTTCCATACACAAGTGGAGGGCAAATAAAGAATTAAATCAAAGCCTCAACTCTTCCATTTTCCTAATGCCCACTGTTCCACAAAATGTTTCAGCCTCTTGTAGGAATTCTGTATTTAGAGAGAAAGCTGTGAAGCGCTGCTAACCTGGGGAGAAAAAGCCCAAGGAGCTGACATGAACCTCTGCTACGCAACAAGAGCTCTCCCACATAAAACCAGGCTCAACAGCTACAAGTAATCAGTAAAGGTGCAAGATATACAGTTATGGAGAGGAGAATCATAAGTGCAGTTGGCATGCTGAGAGAACATCTGTACACTTATTGTACCACAGTTCAACAACTGTTTATTCCAGCAAGTAGCAGATGCAAAGGAGAAATGGGAAGAGTGTGAACACGAATCAGAATTTGTTCAGATATAGATAATCAGATAGTCTGAGTCAAAGAAGAAAAGCTAAGAGATTCTCAAAATCCTATCCAGCCTCCAAATGGAGAAAATTAGAGTAGCCCAAACAAGACTCACGGCTCTAATTAGTTCTGGCCTATGTGTAGAACCCAAAACTTTCTTTGGTAATTCAAAAAGTGGACACACTCCCTATTTAAGGTAGGAACAGAAACTTGTCCCAAAAAAAATCAGATTTTGTGCAACTTCAGTGTCTTATGGATTTTCAAAAAGGCCTGACAATTTGGGTTCTAGGGCAGAAATTCAGGTCTGGCTCAAGTAATCTCCCACTACCACCCAACCAGCTGGAGAACCAGCAAGATTCTTGGATCACATCAAGCAGGGGAAAAAACACACTTCAGTTATATAGTTTCTCTTCTGCACAACCAATTCAGTATAGGGAAGAGAGATCTTTTTTCTGACAATTTAGCATTCTCTAGCACTCAAGAAAATGTTCTTACCTGTTGCCAAAAGCGCAGCTTGTGGAAACAGTGACCAACATGTCCTGCACATTGTGCCATGGAATTTAATCCAAATTCGTAAGTACTACACTCCTCATCGTATTGTGGGTGGTAGGAAATAAGCTCTTCTGAAAAGACTGGGAAGTGCTCAGTTGTGTACAAGCAGAAGTGAATGACAGCATTAACTGCACCACACCAAAGCCCCCAAGCAGATGGGAAAGTCAGTGGCAGGACTTCTGTGAAAGAAGATAGTCAACACAAACACTACCACAAAGGAAATTGAATACTCTGCTGGATGATAAGGAACTACAGGGAGATGACTCCTGGACTACCAGGAGTACACAGCAAAGGAGATCTCCACGTGGGATTTTTCAAGAAAGTAAAGTGCAAAAGGGAAGGTTCTCCTAAGAAGGAGTAGATCAGAAGAGTTTAAAAACACACCTATGTCCAAGCCCCACAGCCTGCAGAAAAATGCACCATCTCTCCTTACCTGCTAATCTCTCCATGGCAAGAACTCACATTCAGATAGGCACAGAGAGAAATAAGATTTCATCACCAACTCAAAAAGCCATTATAAAATTTGCTGAGGAAATTGCAAGCCCAAAATGGAAGCCAGCTGAGACTACAGCCTGCAGGGTCATGTATCATTAGCGCCAAGTGAACCAAGTCCAAATGTCCAGCTCACTGTTCAGGAGGAAACAAAAGCACTACTATAGACATGGGCAAAGCATCATCTTTTTCTAATCAAACCTGTCTTAGGCCTGGGTGCAGAAAAGCACTCAAGCATGTACTTAAGGCTCTCTTCTTATTTTTATTTTCAGAAAACAGCTCAAAACACACATTTACCTGTAAGTACTTGCTAACAGCTGTGAATAACAGTGAAAACCATAACTAAAATGTTCTGTGAAAAAAGTGTTATAAAACCCAGCAAAATGTGATAAGATGTGATTGTCCATAGTATTGCCTTACCTTTTATCTCTCTGTAGGAATACTGTGGGACAAACAATGAGCAACACAAGACTCCCACACTAAGACAGCCACAGATGTTAGACACAATATCCGAGTCACAAAAAATATCAGCACACAAGCATATTATTGGTTTTATTTATGGCAGCACCACAGAGCCAGTAAAGAAGTAATTAGAACAGCTCCAGGTTTGAGACCATTCTCAGTCATATGACTTCCAAAAGAGATATTTTGCAGGAGTCTGAAGTGAAAGTTATGACCCCATTTAGTGCCATTCACTAATGGCAGTAAACATGACACAGTTTTCACACCGCAGCTCAGCCCTGATGCCTGGTTGCAGTACATTAATAATCCTGTCAGAGCTGTCAAGGGGACACCGCACTTGCTGTTCTGGTGATGCTCTGTCCCTGTCTCCATTCAAACAATTTGTCTTTCATCATCAGAATTGTTTTCCAGCATTTCTGTTTGACTCAATGACTTTTGATCTCTGGCCTAATATTCCATTCACCCTTACCGAAAATCAAAACCCCCACGAATCTGAATCAATAGCTAGAAAGTTGCTGGCTAACAAATCCAAAAGGTTGCAAAGGCAAACTGTCACCAACCTTATCATGTGATTAATACAAGTTGACTTACATCCCAAGGAGGTTACCTCCCTGGGAAATACTTTTCTGCACCAGTTATTCTTAGGTGTTATTTCTGATTAATTATGCTCTTGCTCCATTAGAAAACTGATGGCCAACTTTGCATCTGTCTCTTTGCTTTGTATCTTACAAAGACAAGCAGTTATAAAAAATTCATAGGAAGGAATGAATAGGTGGTCAGTGTGTCTGAGGAGGTGTGGCAGCTCAGGTTTTCTGTCCTGGGAGTATAAAAGTAAAGGTCATAGAAGCATCCGTTTATACAGAACCATATCTTCCCAGGTAGAGGTGTAGTTTATCTCTCACAAAAATGCATCTGTAGTTTCACACAGTAGAATTATTAACAATTCCATGAAAAAAATACCAGATGCATCCTCAGTTTTATGAATGCAAATAGCCCTATTGGAGCCAAGGGGAATACTCACATGTGTTTAAGTTAGACACATGCATAAGCAAAGGCAGGATCACAGCCTCAGGTATAAATATTTATGTCTGCAATACAACACAGCCTCAAAAATGCATTCACAAAACAGAGTATGATGCAAGATCCTGACAATGCAGGTTACTCCACAGAATTTCAATGGGAGGCGCTTCTTTCTTGTGTTCCTTTGAAAACGCCAGCCTCTATTCTTTTAATAAAGCTACCACTGTCATTTCAACAACCTTGGTAAATAGCACCCACGACAAGTAAAAAGAAATAAAATACAGTAAAAATATACTAAAAATAATTTGTTACTGCCAATGTAAAAATCTTTTCAAACTATGTTTTAGCTCATTTATTGATTATTAAGCAGTGTAGTAAAAAGATCTGACTTTGGAGCACTAACATACATCTTCGACTAAGATTAGCACAAATCAGGCGAACTCCCACCTCTCTCTTCCTTAGAGATTTAAAATTAGATTCGGGTGACTAATGCAGATAAAAATATTCATTCACTTCAACCTTACAATCTGGTTTCCTGGCACAAGTGTTTGCAGAAAACAAATGTTAAAGCAAATGCCGTTATTTACCTTGGAAGAATATTTCTACGCAACCAATGACAGAATAGAAACAACAGCAGGTGACTTATGCAGCCAGTCAGAAAACATATCCCTCATGTTTGAAACAGTCAATTCACAGAGGAAGAACATTTGCAAAAAATTTTTGTCAGATCCATTTGAACTCAGAATACATAAAATAGAAACCAGAAAAGTACGGAAGGAGAAGATAGACTTAGTCAAAACAAATCCCTCAATCTAAACCCAAGCCTATAGACTGCTTTTCCTCTTCAGTTCAAAAGATTTTTGGATCAGGCTTCTCCAGCTCAATTCAGTTTCAAAGGCTCACACAAACCTGGAAGCACCACCCTGCAAGCAAATCACAAGCACTTGGTCTGTATAGCATTACAAGATCAAGTCTTGTAGAGCATCAAACACAAGTTGTAATTAAAATAATTTACATGCTGCTAGCAAGTCAGCTAAAGCAAGCATATCAGATTCCCAGCATGGATTTCAATTTGCTTCAAAATTACTCAAGGATAGGAGCTCATATTTTCAACATCATCTCCTAGTTAGCCTAGAAAAAATGCAAGACCCAAGTGACAGCTATTTGATTGCAAGAAGGTGGGGGTGACTATTACTTGGTAGGTGTTTACTCATGGCTTGGATTCATCATGAAAGCAAACATCCAGACTGTGCGTATGCTACCAACAAACGTGCCATCAGGAAAAAGGAACAGGCTGGGTTGCTTTCCCATACAGAAGTATTTGCACAATCAGAACAGCTCGGTAATTCCTAGTGGACTCTAGTGGAATTAGGAAGTGAAAACCTAATGGGAGTCATCCCAAACCATGGATCCTGCCCTCACCCTCCCTTGTAATTCTTAGGAAATCCAGTCCTGGATGGTGCTGTGCTCTGCTGACTTCTTTCTTCACCTTGATGCTGTTTCTTCACAAGTTGCAATCACTTAGCTGGCTGTAAAACCCAGAATGAGCCACCCAGATAGATCTTTTACCTTTTAAAATACTGAGATTAGCTCCTCCAGTGGGTCCTGACGCAAGCAGCTATTCTTCTACAGGACCACCTATATCTCCAAAAGGACAGTAGAGGTGGACAGAGTTTGTGAAAATGTACCTGCATGTCAGAAATCCAATTTCTCTGTCTGTGGGTAAAGCACCTCAGAGAAAATCAGCTGATGATGGAAAAGATCCCACAGAACACCACCAATGTGACTGCAGCATTTTGTAATAGCCACCATATTACCTAAAACATTAACATATACATATACTGTTAGGGTATTTGGCTCAAGCATTTATAAACCGTTCATCTCAGCTGAAGTATGATTTCTTGCTTTAAGGAGAAGTGGTGACAACTGGTTTTCTTTCTTTATTTTTTCTTTTCTTTTACATAGGAGCAGCACAGTTGCTGAAATTTCCTTATGTTGTTTTAGGTCTGTTTGGTTAATCCATTGTGGAAATTATTATTTTAAGGTCAGAAACAATTCTACTCCAATATGTATCCTTGCTAACATTACAGCACAGGTGCTGTATATTCAGGGTGACTCCTACACCCACAAGCCAACTACCTTGTCTCTGACATATAAATTGTGACATGTGTAATTGCAAACATTTGAGAAGTTTCCCTACCCAGGAGCTCAGCCTCCAGAGGTAACTGTGCCTGCTGCAGAATTGCCAGATTGGAACATCTCTGCTGGTGCTTCTGAGACTCCAGGGCAAAGATTGGAGTTTCCTCTTACAAGGACGGCAGTCAAATTTTAAAACTGAAACCCAGTGACTGGTAGAGACCAAAATTTTAACTTCCTAGATCCTTTTCTGGATCCTCTGCTTTTGGACATTTCTAAAGAGGCCTCAGATGTTTTGATAGATCTCATACCTCATCTGCTGTGACAATTCCTTTGCTTCTCAGATCAGTGACATAATATTTTATATTCAATGTTTTGCAGCAGAGTGGTTGGTGCATTAAGATTCGTTTATGCTCTATCACTTACTGAGCTGAAAAGTAATTTAAATATTGAATTTAGGAAGTAGCAAAGTTTATGTGTTTTCCTGAACTTATTAAGGATAACATTTAAGAAGCCTAATTCATAGGATGGCATCTGAAACCAGCAGATCAGGAGAGAAAGCTATTAGCCTGGATTCAAGGCTTTAGCTGGAATAATGTATGTTCTCAATCTCTGTGGATTGTGTAGTCAGAAGGGAGATATCTGGCTAGATGGGATTTTTCACATGTGTCAGCTACATCAGAGATCCAAATGCGAAAGCCAGAATGTAAGAACATTATGTGGATTTGTGTCCCTCTCCTGAGGATCTGGGGTCCATAAACCAATGAATGGATTTCAAAGAAACATGGTTATAGTATTTTCATCTGTGACAGGTACTCCTGTCTCAACTCCAGAGTGGCTCCCAGTGTTTAAAGGGAAACCATACCCATTCTCCACACAGCCCCTGAGAAAATTCAAAAGACACTACTCAGCATGAAGAAATTGGAAAACGTGTACTAAAATTGGTTTAATATCTGACTTGAAAACTCCAGAACTGATCAGAACCAGCACAGTATGGGAGTGTTTTTTTCATTCGTATGTGCTCTGTATATGAATCCATGTAGAAGAGTGAATGGTTGTATACCCTGGACCACACATTAGAGACATGTAAGGAAGCTCACCAGAGGGGCTGCAGTTCCCAGTAACCAATAATCAGATGCCATTTAACAAGAAAACTCCATGACCCTGTTTGTGGACATTTCTTATTAATCCAACCCATACCCCCAGACTCTGCTTCAAGTATCTTAGCATGAGAACATCTATCTGAATGCTTTCAGGAAAACCCAGGAAACACCAAGATCAAATGAAACTGACTAGATGTGTTACAGATTACAATTTCCAAATGCCCATGCCCAAATTCAGCAAATTTCCCACCTTCGCCTAGGAAAAAGCTGTGAAACTAAAATTCCAAGGGAATTTAAAACATTGAACAGGGCTAAACTCACAAGTGAACACATGCAAAACCATAAATTTCTGTTTGAAAACAGACATCTAAAAGCTAAATCTGGTACAAAGAGGTGAGACAACAGAAATCCCCAGTTCATGTAGGCCTGTTCATGCTCACACAGACAGCATAGGTGATGACCCCAAAATGTCTCAGTGCTTCACACACCAGGTCTGCTTTCAGTAGTCCACACTGAGACTGTGTGAACTGCTGAGCAACACATCTCTTGACTTCTCCAGCATGGTACCCACTAATGCAGTTCTCCATAAACCAGAAGGAAAATCACATTGTCCCCACTGATCACCCTTCTTTTCTTTCCAAAATCTAGGTATTTTACAGTAGCAAAGGTCATATTCTGATCAAGTTGCACCCTTTAAAGCAGTTTCCTCTCTTTCAATTTTCTTTTTCAATGGTACACACAGGCTCCTAACAAAGTACAGGATGTACTAGCCAAATAGGAATTTGCTGGAGATCTCTGAGGGTTTTACTCCCCAGAGTGATAAGCACATCACTGTACAGATACTTTAGACTTAGAAAGCTAGGAAAGCAACAGATGAACTTCTTTTATTTACCCACACAATGTAAAAGTGTTTACTTGACCCACTGGACTATTCTGTTTACATTCTTAGTCAGAGAGCTCTTTGTTCCTGTGTTCCCATGAGGGTGGCACCATTAGAAGGAGTCCTATTTGTTTCCTTTGGATCTTGTTTCGAAAGGCAGTCATTTTAATTTGAAGCAAGGTCTGACACTTTTTGTACCATGACAAGACATTTTCTGTTGGGTTTTCTCCTGAGTTCACCTGTTTGTGTTTAATAAAAATGCTCTTTTCTAACTCATGATGGGCTAGAGAATTCCCAAACCATTCAAAATACTTTAAAGTTCTTTTGGGACACAGCCAGATACTTAATATTGTATTACATTTTATAGTTGTCACTTAATCAAGCTATTTAATATTATAGTACATTTTAAAACTGTCACTTAATCACATTTTCTTGACCCTTTTATGTGAATTAAAGATCACTGTAGATAAAAAATGGCATGCTTTAGTTTAAATAGATTCAGTATGTCCAGTTTGACAGTTACTTCTGAGACATTAAAAGAATTTTCTGTGATTAATGTGACCCCCACACGTTAGGTAGTATAATGTTCCATTTCTTCAACCATTAGAGGAAACAGCATTAGACAGAAGGAGCCAAAACTTATCTGACTGTATGTAAAGCTAAGAAAGCCTAAAGATAATGTACAGCTCTGTCTCGTGTACTGTGAGACCAAGTTAAACCAACTAAGTATTTTCTGTTTCCTTACAATTCAAATGGAAAAAACAATTCAGTAGTAACACAGTATGCCTACATTCCAAAAGAAAGCAAGATCTTACTGCAGCTTGCTCAGAAAAGGAATAAATGCACTTTCTGCCATGACAGGTGAGCAGCACTGTCTGTGCTTAGTATAAATGATTGATATTCTTGCATTCTAGTCTTGGAAGAATTCTTACCTACGCATTTACTCACAAGAGCATTTACTCACATAAGACATGTCCATCCTCAGAACCATTTATAATGGCAATCATCATCATCATCATTTTATCTAGTTGATCCAGAACTGCGTCATTGAAAGATTTTATGCTGTTAAATTATACATAGTAAATTACCTTCTCTTATAGGCATGTTTAAAACTATTGTCTTTTACTGTAACCTTGGTCCTAAGATCCTATTTAATTTATTGAATTCTAATTGCTCTTCCTTTGTATCTTAATCTCGAATCAGATGTACCACATTTGTTAGCAGCTGTGACTATAAGTGCTGCCCATTTTCAGAACATTCTGTGTGCTTTTCTTGATAGTTTAATTAGAATAAATACTCTTTTTAATCCATGAAGTGGGGTACAGTATAATAACATTGATCTTTTATTTGACAGCAAATTTGTTTGATAACAGAACAGGGTTTAATACAACCAAATCAGCAACAGTAATTCATTTGGATAGTCAATTAAAAATACTGTGTATACAGTACCTCTGCAAACAATGAACAGTGGGCTAAAATAATCAAGACATGAAAAGAGCCTGCGCAGAAATCAGGATGCTGATAGAGAAAAATAGCTCAAACTTATTTACAAGAGCTGCCAGTGAGGTTCATGAGGGTATAAAAGCTTCTCTAAAAATGTGGTCACATTGGGAAAAGAGGTCAATTAACAGGATCTACTCAGCAGAACTGCTCATTTTTTCCAGAAGGATATTTTCTTAACCTAAATTCTGCAAACAGGACAGCCTTTGCCTTCTCGTGGGAGAAGTGAACCAGCTTTTGCATTGGACTCCCAGCAGCTTGGGAAGAAGACATCTCCCCCTCCATCCAAGGGCAGACATCATCTCAAGCAGCTCCTTCCCACCAGCCACAATGGTAATGGACCACAATCTGACAGCAGCAGAGCCTCAACACATTGGGCTACAGCTTACCTACACCCTTCTCCTATGACACTGAATAAAGCATCTAAAAACTAAGGTACAAGTATGAGGTGCAGCAGAAAGCTAGATACATACTTTGCCCTCAATCCAAAAGAAATTCCAGCCAACCAGACTAACTGAAGAGCTCAGTGAACCCAAGTTGCTGAGCCTCCAAATTAATACACGTTGTTGCTGTCGTAGGGATGTCACAGGCTTTGATCAGTGCTTGAATGGAAGGAGTAGAGGAGTGGAGACGACAGGTACTATTGCCACCAGTAGGTAAATGGATATTATTCTTTTCCCTCCATCTATTTTTTTCCCTTCCTGTTTGTCATCAGCATTCTTGGATCTTCAATTAGATTGGAAGCTCCCTGGGACATAAACCAGGTCATTATTGTGTCTTCAAAAATGGGATCATCACAAGGGGCCAAAATTGTGTCAATGCTGCTTGGAGCCTTTGGGCAAAATATTACTAAATTGCCCTTCAACTCCAACCCAAAATTATAGGCATGCTGCGTCCAGTATTTTGTAAGCCATTGTTTTGCAACGTGGAAATATGCAAGTGAACATGATACTTGAACAACATAATTCATTTTCCATTCATGAGCCACAATGGGTATCTCATGGCACTGTTTGCTCTTCAGTTTCAAATGTGAACTTGCATAAAAAGTCAAGCAAATGAGCTTTCCTTCACATTGTTTTATTAAGCTCTTGGACTACACTCTAAGCCCTAGAAGAAGAAATTACAGTTGCTGTTGTCTCACAAAAGCAGTGAAATTCCCAAAGAACTGAAGAACTTGGCCCTAGGTTGTATATGAAAGTGGCTGTAAGTCCTCTGCTGTTTTTCTTATCCCTTCTTGTGCCAGCACTGCATTTGTGTTCAAAATTAGGTTTTACAGCAGCATTCCATAAAAACCCTCATCTTAACTTTTGGAGGATATCCTTAATGACACTATTGGTTTGAAAAGTTTAAAGATAGCTTTGTTTTAATTCCTCTTTAGCTTTTCACTCAAATATCCCATGTATGACATTTTTATAATTCTTTTGTTAGGTTTATACCTGCAAATTCCTCTCCAATTCTTTTGTTCTTGGGCTAATCTTTCCTTTTATATTAATGAAGCCCTTTTGAAGTATCTCTTCAAATCTTCAACTAGATTCCTTTGTGACTCTTTTCCTCCCTCTAAAACTGATAGGGTCTTTTTTAATGAAAATTATTAATACTTCCCCCATTTCTGGCGTTGTACTGTCAGCTTTAAAATGTTCCATTATTATTTCTGATCTTAAGCTGCTTTCTCCTGACCCAGGAATATTGGCAAATTACCGACCTATAGCCAAGCTTTTATAGGGAAGGTCTTGCATCAAGTGGTAGCCTTTCAAGTGCTTAACCACCTAGTAATAATCTTTATGACAAATGGCCTCCAGGTTTGTAGTTATGCCTAGAGGGCTAAGAGTGTCCCTTAAAGTGGTCAATGACTTTTTATAAAACCAAATCCTGAGTATCATGTCAGCTCTTACCCACCTTGCTATTAGCACACCTCGAGACACCAGATCACAGGAACCCTTTCTGATCAGAGGCCAGCTTATAAAACACATGGGGCTTTGTTCAATCTGAAGACATCAACATGTCAGTCCTGAACATTATTCATCTGCACTGAGCAACATGCATCATTTTGTTGTAATCAATGCAGAGTCCACTGCTCCTGAGTGTTAGTGCAGCCAATCATTAAATTAAATATAATTGTTAAGAGTACTGACACTCCTTTCAGCTTCTTTACGCAAATAATTGATTTCTACACATACAGTTTGGCATTTTACTGTGAATCAACCTCTTCTTTTTTTCTTTTTTCTCTTTCAGCTCCTTTATCACATTGCCCTAAGGGCAATACAATGGTTTAAAGTAATGGTTTTTGCAACAGGAAGTGTTTATGAGTAGCTATTTTTCAGAATTTTGTTTTAGATCATGTCCTGCAATCAAAAGCATTCCTAAATGCTTACTGGTGAGGTTCCAGATGACTGGAAGCTGGCCAGTGTGACGCCCATTTACAAAAACGGTAGGAAGGAGGATCCTGGTAATTATAAGCCATTTGGCCTGACTTCAGTACCTGGTTATGGAAAATTTTCTACTGAGTGTCATCATGCAGTGTTTACAGGATGGCCAGGATACCAGACCCAGCCAGCATAGGTTTAGGAGGGGTAGGTCGTGTTTGACCAACTCGATCGCTTTTTGTGACCAGGTGACCTGCCTGGTGGATGCAGGAAAGGCTGTGGGTGTTGAGTACCAGGATTTCAGCAAGGCCTTTGACACTGTCTCCCACAGCATTTCCTGGAAAAGCTGCAGCCCACAGCTTGGACAGGAGCACTCTTTGCTGGGTTAAGAACTGGCTGGATCCCAGGCCCAGAGAGTGGTGGTGAATGGTGCTGCATCCAGCTGGGATCAGTCACCAGTGGTGTCCCCCAGGGGTCTGTGCTGGGCCAGTCCTCTTCAATATTTTTATTGAATACAGGGATGAGGGTATTGAGTCTTTCATTGGTAAATTTGCAAACGACACTAAGCTTGGGGCATGTGTCAATCTGTTGGAAGAGAGGAGGGCTCTGCAGAGACACTTGGAACAGTTGGGTGGATGGGCAGAGTCCAGTGGGATGAAGCTGAATCAGTCCAAGTGCCAAGTCCTGCATTTTGGCCACAGTAACCCCCTGCAATGCTATAGGCTGGGGACAGTGTGGCTGGACAGTGCTCAGGCAGAAAGGGACCTGGGGGCACTGATGGACAGCTGACTGAACATGAGCCAGTAGTGTGCCCAGGTGGCCAAGAAGGCCAAAGGCATCCTAGCCTGTATCAGGAACAGCGTGGCCAGCAGGAGCAGGGAGCTCATTCCTCCCCTGTACTCAGCACTGGTGAGGCCACACCTCGAGTGCTGTGTCCAGTTCTGGCCCCTCAGTTTGGGAAGGACATTGAGATGCTTGAGTGTGTCCAGAGGAGGGAACAGGCTGGTGAGGGGCTTGGAACACAAACCCTGTGAGGAACGGCTGAGGGAGCTGGGGTTGTTCAGCCTGGAGAAGAGGAAGCTTAGAGGTGACCTTATCATTCTACAGCTCCCTGAAAAGTGGTTGTAGTCAGGTGGGGGTTGGTCTCTTTCTCCAGGCAGGAACTGGCAGAACGAGAGGACACAGTCTCAAGCTGCACCAAGGGAAATATAGGTTGGATATTAGGAAAAAGCTTTTTACAGAAAGAGTGATAAAGTATTGGGATGGTCTGCCCAGGGAGGTGGTGGAGTCACCATCCCTGGATGTGTTTTAAAAGCGATTGGATATGGCACTCAGTGCCATGGTTTAGTTGAGATGTTAGGGTGTGGGTTGGACTTGATGATTTTGAGGATCTCTTTCAACCTAGTGATTCTGCGTGTAAAATTTACTACAAAGACTACAACAAATCAAGACTACTAACCATGGAGCAAAATGAAACAAAATGTTACTTAACAGGTTCTTTCCTGGTCACCCAACTGAGTATAAATTCTACTTTTCACCTCCCAACCACAATTCATTGCTTTTAAAAATTGCCTCATCATAATCAGAGGTTTTGTCATGGCTTTCATCAGAAAAACAAATCCAGAAACAAATACAGATGACAAGAACTGTGACAGATGCCTTTGTTTGATGCAGTGATCCTCCCTAGGTGGATAAAGAACCACAGTCAAGAGTGGTGAGTATTTTTTGACAAGTCTCATTTTGCTGAAATGGAAATATTGAGGGAGGAGGTGGCTGATGAAACTTGTTCTCTTAATAAGAAAATCTTCAGCTAGTCCATAGATGATACCCTGCTGATTTTTTTAACCTGGTCTCCAATTATCAAAAATATTTTTTTATCAAAAATAGAACAATTAAGCCTATAAAGTGACTTTTTAATGTTTAGTTATATTTATCTCCATTTGGTCTATTTTTGATATTTGCTGTGTTTAAAAGACGAGACAAGCATCACACGTGAATGACAAACATTTGGCAAATGCCCTATTCAAATAGTCCTGTTCTCTTGTGTGCCCACCAGCACAAGACTATTTGCATATCCCCAGCATCCCCTATCACAATTCAAGTCTTTCTGCTCTCACATTAACTCCTACCCTGATCTCATAGAGAAAATTAAAAGGCAGTCTGTAGACTTCTGGAGGCTTGCGCAAAAAGACTTGGGCAGAACCAAGAGAGCAGAATGCAGAAATCTGCTGGCTCCTGCAAAACCAACCTGAGTCAGCTGAAAGGCTCCCAAGGGACGATCAAATTTCTAGGTCAGGTTGCTGGTCCCTCCCTTGTTTCAGTCCTTGATCACTGAGACACATCACAGGTGACAGTTCCATTTGCACACTCAACATTATTCTGAAAGTTCTGTCTTGAAGCTGGAGGAGGCTTCACAATTGAAATACATTTGAAAATGCACACACACACACACACACACTTACTTTTGATGCTCCGAAGCTGAACTTGGAGCATTAGATGCATACACCAAAGGACTCCAACACGAACCAATACTTGCTCCTGGCAAAAAGCTATTCATTGCTGAATTGGGGGTTTGCCTCTAAGCTTGTATACAGCCAATGTTGACGAGAGAGGGGAGCAAGCTGAATATTAAAAACTGCTGCCTCAAGAATAATACAATGTACAGATTTAATCATAGTAAAAAATGATCTGCAAGTAATTGTAGTCATTACTACATCTGCTCAGAGCTGTGGGTAATCATTATGTATGAGTGAATTAAATCAAATTCCATATCATGGGCCTGATCCTAGAATTTCTTCAGTAAATTCACCTCCTATTAATAATCTCTTTGAGTGTAGAGAGTCTATTTGCTTCTTTGGATACATCTCTTACATGAGTAATCTTGTGACCCTTCCACATTTTACCTTTAAATTTAATTAAAATTTAACCCCAAAAACTTAACAAGGTAGACTAAAACATAGATATCAAAAGATGGGAAATTAATTTGTTTGACTTTGCTCTTCTTTCTATAAAGGCACTAAAGGGGGTAGAGAGAAAGAAGTTTCAGTGTGGAGCCTAAGTAATGGAAAAGGCAAAGCCTTCCAAGATGAAAAGCTGAGCTCAAATTCCTTCCTTTTGTCACTTAATCCAGGCATTAGCATGGTACTGGACACAGGTGTAATTTATTGCACAGAGTGGGAATGTCAAACCCGGACTCATGAAGATAAGAACTTGTTTACAAAAAAGCTGCTGAAGGGCAGAGCTGGAGCTAAACTCAACCTAGATCAATAGCCAGATGAAGTATTAGTAAAAGAAATAAATTACTGGTGTCCTTTCTTCTCTGACATATATGCCAAATGTCAGAGACTGCATTTTAGTATATTGTTGTGAAAATATATTCAAACCAGAAAGTTTTACTCCAGTGGTTTTGTGCTGAGATCTGTGAATGTTTGAAATGAGGAGTAAGAACTGAGGCCTCAGACATACCCGTTGTGGAAAGGAGAAGTTTTAGCCTTCCTAAAAGTGCCAGGCAGGCATCTCACTCTTCCAAAGATCCCGGAGAGAAATCAAACTACGTCTGAATTCTTCCTCTCATTCCTGTGGTGAGGTCACAAGAAAATATGTTATAAATCAAGTTTAGGTGACATTTCCAATGTTTTTCTCATGGTGGATATTCTAGCAAAAATAGTGTTGAGGGCAGCTGGTACAAGGAGAGACTATAGTGGTTTGCTTCTGTACATCTCCCTGCCACCCACAGCTAGACACGTACACTCTCACTACTAACATAGGTAACAGAGTGCAGTAATGCAAAGGATCATGTTTTTCTCCTGAAACAGAAATGAGCTGGCAAGCATAATCAAACAATGAGAATAATTTTTTTCCAAAGAAGAGCGAGAGCAACAACAAAAAAATCCAGTGAGAATTATGACAACAATATATGAATGTAATCAGTAGAGAAACCCTGATAAATAAGGACCTTATATTTTAAATGCCTTAAAACCAGTACAAATAAATATAAATTTGAATAGAATTCAATGCACAATTGAATTAGAAGGGGAAAATTCAACCAAATTATTAAAATTGCACTATAGAACTTGCAAGTAGTTTATCTAGATAAAGCTATAAAATGAATAAAACAGCAGCAAAAAGGATTGAACTTTTGTTGTCAGTAAGAAGAGTATTACAAATGCTGCATAAAGAACCCCGCAAAATATCCTCCAGTGGAGAGGAACTAATGATAGATGAATGTACACATGTAATTGAACATGCATAAAAGAAAACCAATATTCCAAGAAGGAAAGCATAAAAGCTATCAGGAGTACTGGCTTGTGTGAACATCCAAAAGAATGAGATGCATACAAGGAGAAAAGGCAAATTAGGAAAAATGCAGCCTGCTCTGTAAAATAAAATACATGTTTGGCTCTACACATCTTCCTCATTAGATTATCAAGGGAGCATGTGTCACACACACAGCCATGAGGAATGCTGGCAGGAACATTCAACCACATAAAACTTGGCCGGTTTTGGGTTTCATTACCTACGTCAGGCCCCATGTTGTTCTCATGATGGGAGACTTCCCTTTGACTTCATGGAGAACAGGATCAGGCCTTTGCTCGGCAGAGGGTTAAAAAATAAAGTGTAGCAAAATGCTTGAAGTGCACCTCAGCCCAGAAGCAAGCCACTCCAAAGAGCTAATCCCTTTTGCATTCTGCACCATAGGAAATATGATTTTCCTACCTGTGTTTTGTGTTAAGTTGTTGGGCTCAGCTAAATCAAAATTCAAGCAAAGCAAACCCACACGAACTTAAAATCAAATGAAATTTCACACTCCCCCTGCACACTGAGACAGTTCTACACAAAGGTACTTTCAGCAAACGAAGCCAATGCACATTTTAAGAGTAAGCAGAAATAGAGCACATTTGTAACAGACAAATTAGAAGTGCATCAAGGTACTGGATGAAAACATTTTCTGAACATAAGCCAAGTACACGGTAGGAACAGATTAGAAGGTTAAATCCTTTCTAGCCACAGCTTAAAGAAGACTTCATAGTAAAAATATCCTTTTTTAACTCTTGTCTTCCAAGCACACATCACAACTTTTGTTTCCATTTGTTTTAGTCCCTATTTCAAAAGAAGCATTTGCTGTAACAGCTCATTTTTTCATGCAAAATACTGAATCTAATTGCGGAAATATGTCATTCCCTCCTCTCCGCCACATGGCATGAGTTAATGATGATGAATGAAAGTAATAAAACCCAAATCTTTTTCAAACTAAAGCTCCTGTTAAATTACTGGAAATTATATGCATGCGTCTACAATGAGGACACTGCAGAAGGTCAAAGATCTTGCTTCCTGCTTTTGGCCAAACTATTCAACAGGCAGCTTGGCTGAACCTGCACAGACACGTTTTTCTGAGGTCTGGGGGAGACACCTAAGAAAAGCAGCTTAGTTCAAGGCTGGTGATTTCATTAGAGCATTTCTCCCCATCCCCATGGAACACTAAATATTGTTCACCAGGGTCTATGACCTGCCTTACATGCCCATGGCAAGCTATTTTTGGATGTTCGAGACCAGGGCTCGGAAGAGTAATATATCACCTAATGTGATATACATTTTTAATGGAGGCCCCAATTTCCCTAATATAAAACTTTATTCTGTGGCATTGACATGAAGCAGAAGGAGTACAGCAAATTTAGAGCCAGATGCTGTCCCTCTTATTCACTCTGCATCACACCCAATTTCTCCAGTTGGTCCACTAAGACAGGTAAACCATTCAGAGATTAAGGCCTGTCATGGTTTAACCCCAGTCAGCAGCTAAGTCCCAAAGCAGATGCTTGCTCATTCCATCCACCAGTGGGGAGAATCAGGGAAAGAAAAAAAAGGAAAACTCATGCATTGAGATAAGAACAGTTTAATATTAAAACAAAGTTTAAAAAACCCCCAAGCCTACTGTTACCACCAATAATAATGATATTTGTAATAAAAAAGGATAGAGAGATGAAATGAAACAAGATAGACAAGTGAGGCATAGCACAATTTCTCACCTCTCACTGACCAAAGCCCAGACAGCCCCTCCTAGCCAACTTCCCCCAGTTTATGTACTGGGCATGATGCTCTATGATATGGAATATCACTTTGACCAGTTCTGGTCAGCTCTCCTGCCCATGCTCCCTCACAGCTTCCTTTGCTACTCCTCCCTGGCAGAGTATGAGACACTGAGAAGTCCCTGACTTAGGGCAAGCACTACTCAGCAACAACCAAAACATCAGTGCATTAACATTGTTCTCATCCTAAACCCGAAACACAGCTGTGTATCAGCTGCTAAGAAGAAAATTACCTGTATCCCAGCTGAAAGCAGGACAAGGTCCTACTCAATAAAATCACAACAGGCAAAATGTATTCCTTTCCTGTTTGCAGACTCTGTTTCCAATTCTGCATGCTGAAAACTGCTTTTTGCTGTTGTCCCCATTATTAGTTTCCTCATTTTTGCTTAACTGGCCAACCGTTCTGTGGCCCCTTCTATTCTTCTGGGCATTCAGACACTATGTTCTCCTTTCTTTCCCCCCAGCTCACCCACAGCTCACTTTGAAGTCTTTTTGTCTCTCTTCCTTTCATCATCAATTAATTGAGGTTTCGTTATTTTTGTCCTCCCACTATGTTGATCTCCTACTCCCTATGCTTCCCCCTTATGGTCCATTTCACAGATGGACCACAGAAGACATGGAAAAATCCATAAGGAGAAGAATTCCTAATCTCTCTTAATGTATTTCCTTCCCACAGATGAATTAGAATGCTTTGAATCTTGGATAGGTATAAATCCAGGTGTTACTTTGCACATGTCAGCAAGCGTTATTTTTGCATTAAAAAAGTATTTGTGGGAGCAGGTTTATCAGCAGCAAAGCAAAACTTACTGTCCTTGCAAGTTTACTTTCTCTAACCACAATAAACAGTTTGCAAAATTGAGATGCATAGAATTAGAAACATTGGTTTTTCAGAAACAGAAGAGCTAAATTCTGCCACTTACATTCCAATAACTTATTCTCTAAGCAATACTCATTTGGAGTACTCATTTTGAGGGCTCCTTGGAGCCATCAAGAAGTCAGGTGGAATTCAGTCTCTAGTCCATTCATTGCTCATTATTTTGTCTTTCACTGTATAGGCGAGAACAGAATGGTACTAGCGGGTAAATAACATAAGGGTACAAGTTCTGTATATTTCCATATATTTCCATACACATATTTCATGTGTATATGTGAGCAAGAAGCTAAAAACCTTCCATGTGTTCCAGCCCCAGTCAGTGCACACTTGGCTTTCAGAAACTGGCTTTGGGATGGTTATCCAGAGCTCCTATGTCCCCACTACACTATTGGGAACAGCTAATTCAATTACTGTGTGGAAGTCGCTTAATTTTGTTCTTGGTCATGCACAAAAGGAGGAGGAAATCTCAGACCACTCCAGGTGGTATTCCACAAACTGGTTTTGAATGCAATGGACAACCAGAAGTTTCAACAACCCCCATCATCTTTGTTTTCTTTCATCCCTTAGATATTTTCTCTTTCAAATTACAAAACACATTTGCAATCACAACCCTGATCTTAATTTTTGAAGATGAAGTTTTTTGGTTCAGCAGTTTTTCATGAAATTTATAAATATTTATATTTATAAATATATTTATAAATATATTGTTGTTTTCTATCCTATGTTCACAAAGAGAGCCATGTGTTGGCATGGGATTAAATCCATTTGCAAGGCTGCATGTGCCATTTAAAAGAAGCATATTCTAAGCTTTATCTCATTGTAGGCTGAGACAAATACCCTCATCCTATAACTAGAGGCACCACTTCTGAACACATGCCTTCAAGGGGCAGAATGACACCAACTGCAAGAAGTAGGTTTCATAACCAAAGCTGGGCCATGTGAGTTTTTACATTTTAGCTCAATATTTATAAGAACATGTCCTCATTTACTAAGCTTCTGGGAACATTTTCACAATTAAAAACCAAAACAAAACAAACTGAAAATAATTGTCAACATACTGACAACAATTGGCAGCTTTCAGAACAACTTACAATGCCATCTCCATGCCTTCAAAATCTCTCCCACAGTGAAACTTCATTATCGCCCCATCCAGATGCTCATGTTAAGCTTTGAAGGTTCCCTTCATTCCCATGCCCCCATCTATGTAAATGAAACTCTAAGAGTTGAATCACAAATCCTATGTCATGTTAGAGTCACACCAAGGCAGTTCTTCAGACTTGCTTCAGTCTCATATAATGGGTCATTAGCAATGTCATGGCCTGAGTAGATGCAATAATTCATACTAAGGTGAAAAACAGGTTTACGGAAACATCATATTTGAGATCACTGCAGTCAAAAGGGAACTTCAGTGAAGTTATACTGTAAGCTTTCCTGATGAAGTTGTAACTTACCATCAAAAAGCTCCCAGGACCAACTCAGGAGAAGGGCAGCATGCAACACCAAAACTTTTTGCAACTTTATCTCACCCACACAGATACTGGGCAACAGCTGCTGAGAATGGGGAACTCCAAATCACAAAATCATCTCCTCTAAAACCTCTGAAAAACAAAGTGGAGAAGCTGCCACAGAACCATGATTCGGCCTTGGCAAATTCTACAGGAGCACTAGGACTCAGAAGTCCAGCACAGGGAATCTGAGTTGATGGGGGAGCTCAGATCATATTTGAGGTGATAGAAGAGTCAAGCCTGATGAACCCATTTTGTATTCCTTAAAGGTAAGTCCAGCAAACACTGCAGCTCTTTCAGAGCAGAGGCTACTCACACAAGAAAAGTAAAACCAGAACACCTGGAATAGTGCCCTGCATAGACCAAAAAAAAAGCCATTTTCAAAATCTCACCATGCAAATTTCACCTACTTGCACAACATTCGCTCTTTGTTGCAAGGGTTTTGCATAGCTGTGATTTCACGACGTTCAGAGCATTTTAGGAAAGGAGGAGGGAAAAATGTGTTGGGCAGAGGGCTCACCTCTGGCTTTGGTACATGGAGCTCTGGAGGCATGAATCACCAGTCGGCTCCAGGAGTGCTGAGTTTTGGAGTCTCTGTGACTGGCACCTACAGAGAAACGATTTAGGAGTAGATGTCTGAGCAGGACCGTGGCAAGCCATGTAACACTTTTACAGATGGCACAGTCATAACCATTAAACAGTTATGACCAGCTTGAGCAAGAGAGCGAAGAATGTGAGCAAAGGGTGATAAAACACACCCACTAGGTTGAGAAAAATATACATATTCTGATTTTAGACACGTGGGTTATCAAAGGTAAGAGAGCTCTCAGCTCTCTGATCTGTTATCAGAAACCTAAGTCAGTTGGTTGGATTCTGAACTGTGGCTCACAGATTCACATATGGTCCCAGTTTTCTGGAGAGAGGCAGGGGGCAGGAGCAGGGGGGTAGAAAAAGCACAATGAGTCTAGTACTGTCAAAAAGTTTCTTCTACTCTCCATCCTTGACCCCATGTAAGCACTATCTTAATATTCCTAGGGACCCACTGTCTGTAAAGAAAAAACTCTAAAGAAAACACAATCTTTCAAGGGCTGACATTACCTAGTTCCCAGCCCAGCTACAGACTAGTTGCTCTGAAATGCAACAACCTGGTGGGAATTGGAAAGCTCTCTTTTAACTGCCATTATTATCTCTAAAGCCTCTCTAATAGCAATCCCAGAATATGGGTTTAAAGAAAAATCATTTTAATGGAGGTCCCAGTACTACATTTTTATGTTGCACCAAGTCAAGCTATTGATTAGCTTTACATTAATTTTAAAAGCACGAAGAATTTGTCATGATTTTTCTCCCTTTGATATCAGCATCCATCAGCAATTGCATCAGTTTTCTGCTGAGCTGCAAAGCAAAGTTAAATGATGATGCGCTTCCTCTCCCTGACTTCTCATTCCAGCTTGGTTCAGCAATCTTGACCAGCCACTTCCTGTCTCCCCTATTGCACCGTCTGGCACTTACTTCAGACGAGTCAATATGTTTAAATTATACCTGTACCAGGCATAATTAATCATAAAGCTTTCTGCTTTGTAATGTTATTTGAACTTCTGCATGGTGTTCATAAGCAGAAAGCAAAACAAAAGTTCAGTGGTGAAACCTGTGCCATTCCCCCCTGCCTCTTCACTGAGTTGAAGCTCTTTGGATTTCAGAACAAGAGACAATTTCTCGGGAAGTCACTGGTCCCTAGAGGTTCAGAATAATGTTTCTGAGCTTTAGTAGACTGACAATACATATGGAGAAAACTCCAATAATCAGAGACATTTTGTATGGGACCAGCCATACAGGGCAGGTTTTTTGATGTCAGTCAGAGCTTGGTGTTCCATGTGTAAGAGAATGACCTTAGAGGTGGTGAGCATGGGACCCACCTCTGAGTCACAGCTCTACCTTTACAGCTGCAGTTCCCCAGGGCACGTAGTAATTTATAGCCATTAGAGGCCAGCAGTAAATTACTCCCCCCAGTCTGGCTCCAAGTCAAGCTCTCCATCCATCCACTGGAGACTCAGCAGGAGGGAAATGCAGAGAGCGAGAAGTGGTTGGCATCCCTCCCTTGTCCATTCCAGCCTTGTCTACTTCTAGAGAAGAAATAAATAGACAACTTACATGATTCAGCTGGACAGGGTGCTGGGCCACCTAGTCTAGACTGTGCTTTTGCCAAGAAAGTTTGAGCCAGGTGATCCTCAAGGTCCCCTTCCAACCTAGCACTCTATGATCCCATGAGAAATACAGTTTCCTACCTCACAGGCACTCCATTCAGAGGTCTGGACTACCCTCCCATGGTGGGGAAACAGGAGCTCTGTCCAAATTTGAACACTCATCCTGTGAGGAGGGGACCCTCAGCAAGAGCTTAGCCAGCCACTGAGGTATTTCTTTTAGGTGTTTCAGGAGCAAAAAGTTGTTTTTCAGCAGAAAAGAATCTTCCATATAACCCACAGCACAGGCGCCTTTAAAACACTTCAAATAAAAAAAAAAAAATAAAAGCAACAACAAACCCTCTTTTCTTAGAGCATCCCAAGTAATTTTACAGGGATTAATTATCCTTATTCATTTTTGTCTTTCCGTATATTTGGGCTCTCCCACAGAAAACTAATCCACTGGATTTTAAATTACAGCATAATTAGCATGAAATTAATTAGCGTCTGACCTATCCCCTAGTTTTCCTCCAGCTGAGACTGCCAACTTTTAATATAAGCCTAAAGCAAGAAGTGTAAGACTAATACAGCAAATGGGACAAAGCGTTTTTAAATTAAAGAGAGCTTAAAAAATGCAATTTACAGCCATAAGCGTTTTCCTGACAACAACCCCAAAACTTCAGTCCTCAAAGTGTAGAGGACTATTTCACCTCCCCCCAACACAAAGAGTTCATTTGCAAAGCCCACAATCATCCCTTACATCATTTAAAATTCTCATGGCTTTTCAAAAGCAGGGCCTATAGTTATCAATTAGCAATGCCTTTTAGTCCCATCATGCAAGTTTTCTTTTTCATATAACCTCTTCAGACACCTGTAAGAATTTTTAAGTCCATCACATATATATAATCAGTCCCTCAACTGTATCTTAGCCGTCACAATTTCCTGCATCATTTATAGACCTCTGCAGTGTCTCTTTTGCCACTGTACATATTTTCCACATTTCTTCAGGCTCCTATTCACTATCTAGTACTCAAATTCATCGCCCTCCTTCCTCTTCATACTGCAGCCATCATTAACCAAATGCCCCAGTCATTCTTTCTCATAGTTGCTTCTATCTCTGCCACCCCTCTCTTCCACATGAAGCCTCTTAGATACTCAATAACATTTAACTCTTTTGCTTTGCCTGGCTGGAGTGGCACACAGCAGCCTGGCAGGAATCATTGCCTCCTGTGGAACAAAGTTTTAACCCAGAAAAAAACGACTGTGCAAAACATTATTCAAGAGGAATTTTTCCTCATGTTCTGCCATGTTCATATGTTGTTACAGCCTCTGTGAAGTTTAGTAACAGGCTCTCCCATATCTTGGAAGTACAAGAATTCCAGGTGCAAATGCCGCTGCCTGTGCACTAGAAAGAAATACTATAGACACAGCTTCAACAGGAGGATTTTACAGCTCTGAAAGTGAGACATTCAGGTGTCACCACCATCACAGCAGAGGAACTAACAGCTTGGATAAAGCTTGTGGCAAAAATGGAACTAAATTTAAAAAAATAATGGGGTGGCAGTAAATAGTGCCCCAATCCACAGGCACTCCAAATCATTCTGCATTTGAGTTGAACAGCCCTGGACTCTCTGCTGCTGCTGTTCTCTTTCATTTCAGCAATACAGAATCAAAAGAATCCTTCCAAACTCAGACAGATGAGGAGCCCAGTGAAAATTAGAGAAGGAACACAGCAAAGCAGCATCAATTATCACAGCTAATCCATGAACAGGAGGAACCTGCCTCATGGCCAGGTATATTTTGGTCAGAGGAGGCAGAAGTGGGGTGCAGTGCAGCTGCTGGGCTCTGCAGCTGCTAAGGTCCCCTCTCACGCACGCAGATGTCATCTGCTCTTCTGGACCAGGCACAAAAGGAGGGCAAATAGCAGGTCCTGCTCCAAACAGCTATTGCAGTCCCATCTGTTGGCCCACATGTCATGTGTCAATGCATTTCCACATTGTTTGCCCAGTTTCCAGCAATTTCAAAGACTTCTTTTATCAGGACATCAAACTGATGAACCAAAATTAGGCATCCTTTAACTTAATTTCTCTTCTCCTATCCCTAAATAGTTCTTTCAGAATGGAACAGTTTCTGATAACCTGGCTCACACTAACCCTTCACCCCTCCAGAATCCACACTATTAATTCTCATAATAAAGCCTATTTTAAATATATCTTTAATCCTCTGAGAAAACCAATTTCATCCTTGAATGTTCCATTGATCTACAGTAAATAAACAGGCATTAGGAAGAAACATTGTTTATTTATTTGCTTGCCACTTAGAATTTAATCCGGGATTCTAAAGGGACGATTATAAATTTCTCTAACAGTCCCTAGGGTATGTTTTGAATGTAGTCATCTAAGATGACTCTTGCACTCCAGGATGCCACTGCATTACAGCTTAGAAAGATTATAGCCAAACAGCACTCATTTATTATAAAGAGGGATGAGCAGTAATTCCAGGACACACACTAGATGAGATTTCAGCCCTGTCTACTTTGTGTACAGTGTGGAATGTATTTGGAAGCTTTCCAAAGCCTGTTTGCATACAGAACAGTCTCACCAAGAGACTTCCTAGAAAAATCTTGTTGGTAAGGAGAGGGGTTTGGAGCTTCTTCAGTGAAAGACAGTTTTTACCACTTATCAAGCCGAGTATGTACAGCTGCAGATTTAGGGCTATGTGGAAGGACTGTGGGCATCTGAGCTCTTATACTGGAAAAATCTAAGGTCAGTGGTTGCTACACTCAGACTTTCATTCTTCTTGAAAATCAAAGGATGGGAGTTTTTTGGAAGACACATGGCTAAGGAATACTGTTCTGGAAGGGACTAGAAAAGTCATTGCAGCCCATCACATACAAGTGGAAGAATCATGACCATTAAAGCTTAATTTCAAAATACTGAAAATAATGAAGACCTCACCACATGAAAGCAGTAGTTAATCACTCTTACAATTTAAGGGGGGGAAAAGCAAACAAAACAAAATAGAAACAAAATGAAGATACCCAAACAAAATCCTTATTTCCTATTTTGTCCAGCATTTTCCTGGGACAGGAAAAAATTACCCACTAATAAAAAGCTCGTCCTTCAAGGTACATCTAGGAATCATTAGGTCATGGTGTTGGATAAACTAACTAGACTGAGCTTATGTGTATAGGGTTTCCAGGTCCCTCATCATTCTCCTAATGTCCTTTTCTAAGCCCTTCCTGGTCTGTCAGCACACCTTCAGCAAAAGCAGACAGCAAGAAACGGTAACAAAATGAGTAAACTCTTCAAGCAATATATTTCTATGGTACTTTCAAGGAGTAGGAGGATATTATTCAGTAGGGAGAAGTGAAAGAAATGGCTGCACCATGATACAATCTTGCTTAAATGCTTTGGAGACTCCAGATCCCCAGTGTATGTCAACACGCAGCCTGAAGGAGTAGCTGAGCCAGAGCCCTAGGTTGCACACAGCCAAACTAAATGCTCAACACAGCGAGGGTGAAGTCTGCTTTGTGTCACTGGAGAAAATTAGGCTGATATCTAACAGATGACATTTGCCAGTAAAAAGGATTGTTCACATTGTGTTTGTCTTCTGGGAGAACATTCCACATCTGACATGCATCCACAATCCATGCAGGTACTGAGTGTAACCTTGCTGTAGATGGCTTTCAACCTGCTACACAGGTCCTACCAGAACACAAATTCTCAAGATAACAGTCTTTTCCATTTAATTTATGAATCTCCTTCATGCTCGTGCATGCTTCATGCTTTAATAAATGTTAATTAAAGACTAATCACATTCATTGCATCCAGGTGCTGAACAAATTCCCCATTTTTCTTTGCAATGCAGAGCACTATGGGCCCTGGCCACGTGAAGAGAAAGGCAAGAATGGAGACCACCTCTGTCCTGCCTTGTGTTATATCTGGGCTCCCTTTGCTCGCTTTGGTGCTCAGAATTACAGACTGCAGTCTCATTGCATAAGGAGTTCTGTGAACACAGGACACTAAGGTGGTCTCTGCCTCAGAAATACCAATTGTACCCCGGCATGAAGGCAAAATGCAGACAGCCACCACTCTTATTTCCTTCTCTCATTATAGATTCTGCACTGCAAATGCACCATAATGTTTAACATGTAAATCAGTAAGTTATTACTTCTGGCTAGATTTGGGGGCAATGAAGAACAGAAAGGCCAGTGACTTGCCCCAAATCACAGTGAAAATTGGCAATAGAATTGCCAATTGGAAATAGAGTCCTCATCTGCAGAGGTCTGCATGATATCTCCAATGTATGGTCAAAATTCATCAAACTGAGTATTTTGCCACTGAAAACTGATTGCACACAAGAACACAAGGGCTCAGTTTCCTTTAAGCCATTTTCAAACCAGAATTTGGAGAATAAATTCCTGTTTCTATGTTAACACAGACTTGGTTAACACTATGAATCACATAGTATAGAGTGAGACATTCCTGTCTCTTCTAGATCTTATTTAAGTCAGACACAAAGAGTTTAGCCAGGCAAATCATGCACACAACAATTACTTGAATCCTGTGAGAAAACCCTCCAAGGGCTCATCTTGCTTCTTGAAGAGCCAACACACAGAGGAGTTCCCTGTGATGCCTTTCATGATCTCTATTGTTCACAGGGTACTAAAGTAATGAATAGCCTTTATTTTTCCAAGTTTCAGTCACAGAATGCGCATGCTACCATTAAAAGGAAAACAAAAGTGCAGAAATGCCAAGAAACTATGTAACACACAGCCCTTCATCACTTGCCTTGATGCACAGTGTTACAAATTTTATCTAATCAACTGACATTTTAAGTAGTGGAGAATTTAACAAGAATAACAATGTGGTGACAATTTAGTCTTTCTTACCCCTCCATAAAAACACTGTCTTCTGTTTGGTCTAGATTTAGGTCAAGACATTTCACTAATTTGCTAGTCATTAAAAAGATATTTTTATACCCAGCCTGTAATATTATACTCTTCAGTGATTATGATAGTTCCCAACAGAATTCCAGACTTGAAAATGAAGGCTGGGAAGCTGAGCTGCAATTATGATACTTTAAATAATTCCACAAAAGTAGAACCACTGTTAAATAATTTATAGTCTTTGATCTTGTCACAGATCTACTGAAATCTTCACATCACTCAAGCTAAATATTTTCAAACAGAAATGGGATAGGTTACTTCCCTCCAGCCCCTTCTGTCACTGTGGGAGCCGAGGAAAATAACAGTGCCAGGGGCCAAACTCTTCATTACGTTGGTGTAAGCTCTTTCTTGGGTGAAAATTCTTCCTCTGGGGTTCAAACACATCCAGAGATATGTTCTTTCATCACAGCACCTTGAAAGGTTAGGAAAGTAGTGCTTATTTTTGAATCATAGAATTGTTAAGGTTGGAAAAGATCTTTAAGATCGTCAAGTCCAACCATCAACCCAGCAACACCACCACTCTCACTCTTTTCACCATGCCCTCAGAATAGATTTTCCTCTATAATGACATAATTTCCAGCATTTAACAAAACAGAAAATGTAATCTTTCAACTCTGTACTTTGCATAGCTATAGAATCATAGAGTTGGAAGGGACTTATCAGGATTCTCACAGACCAGCTCCTGGCCCTGCACAGGTCACCTCAGGAATCACACCATGTGAACGAGAGCATTGTCCAAATAATTCTTGAGCTCTGTCAGGCTTGGGGCTGCAACCACTTCTCTGGGGAGCCTGTTCCAGCACCCAACCACTCTCTAGGTGGAGAACCTTTCCCTAATATCCAACCTAAACCTCTCCTGACTCAGCTTCAGGCCATTTCCTCCAGGTCCTGTCCCTGGACACACAGAGATCAGTGTCTGCCCCTCCTCTTCCCCTCACAAGGCAGTGGTAATTGCAATGACATCTCTCCTCAGTCCCCTCTTCTTCAGGCTGAATAGACCAAGTGACATCAGCTGCTCCTTGTGTGGCTTGCTCTCCAGACCCACCACCTTACAGGCAAGCAGAGACAAGACAAGATCCACACAGGACATCAGTCCTCACAAAGTTCTATGGATCTGTGCCAGGAAGGTGAGGGAACCTCTCACGAGAGGCTCAGCCACACTGCCAAATTTCAGCAGATGCTCTCAGGCCTAGAGAGGCACTGAACACGGCCACTTCCCTTGTGTCAGCTCCTAAAGGCTGGCAAACAGGGACATTCAGGAAAATGCAGACTGTGTTAAAACATGGTTAAAACACAAAAAATAGTAAAAAAATAACTCCGTAATTTGTAGTCTGTTCAGTCACAATCCACCTCACTGTGGTCCTTAGAACAAGATATATGTGGATCTGTTGGATTCAGCTCCGAGGAGAACACTGAAGACAATTAGGGGGCTACAACACATATCTTACAGAGGCAGGCTGAGAGAGTTGGGGTTGTTCTGAAGAAGAGGATGCTCCAAGCACACCTGATTGCAGCCTTCCAATATCTATGGGGAGCCTTATGAAAAGAAGAGAAAGGGAATTTTTATATGGGAAAATAGTGACAGGACAAGGGACAGTGTTTTTAAACTGGAAGAGAAGAGGTTTAAATTAGATGTTAGGAGCCAATCCATTACTCAGAGGGTGGTGAAGCAGAGGAACAGGTTGCCCAGAGAGGTTTGTGGATACCCTGTCCCTGGAAGGCAAGGTTGAACAGGGCTTTGGACAATCCAATCTAGTGGGTGGTAACTTTATCCACAGCAAGAGGATTAGAGCTAGATAACCTTTAAGATCCCTCCCCACCCAAACCATTCTGATTTTCATGTCCTTCTACTCAGTAACTACTCAGTTACTATCAAGTTCAGTGGCCAAATAAACTACTCTCCAGTGAAAACTGAGGTTCTCAACTAAACACATCTTACAAAATCAAGTTCAGAAGCGCTGGTGTAAATTAAAGGCTCAAGCACAAGATCAAGCTATGCAGTTGGAAAAAATTTACCTCTAATTAGATGAGCCCAGTAGCTAAGATAAGACAAGATAACATATCTTAAATGCCTTTCGCTGGAAGCAAACCCAAGTCTGCATCCCATTGCAGCCCTCAATGCCTACGTGCATATTTATGTACAATTACAGCAGCTCTGCTGACTGATAACTTGTTAAATCGACATAACTTGACTGTCAGGGTCCTAAGACTAATGAAACATGTAAAGTATGCCAGAAGTAAACAGCAGCTTTCCAGGAAACACTTAATTTGCATTCTAATTAATGCAATGTGGGGCAGAAGTCATAAATAAAGGATTCAATCACAGCTCACTGTATAATAGGCAGACTAGTTTTACACACCTGATATGACAGGCAAGTACTAATGTGGGGTTATGGAAGATGCCAGACCTAAACCAGTTCTTCACATCTGCAAGAGACAAAGAGGTGCAGCACCTAAAATAAAAAGGTTTAATGCTGCAAATGTCTTTTAAAACTTTCCCTTCCTAGGAATAAATCACTTTTTTTCTTTTCTTAGAAGATGAAAAGTGTAAAGAAAATTTCATCTAGAGGAGTCCCTGAAAGTGTGACAAACAGGAACACCACACCTTCAGGCTTATTACCACTGGTGATGAGTACTGCTCATTCCCTGAATACCCTGATAAAGATTGGAGTCTCACTTTTCAAACAGCTTGCAGAAGTCTTCCCAAAATAGCTGCTGCTACCAAGGAACTCTCTGCATGCTCCTTGAGATGGATGAGCACCAGATCTGAATCTTGCTATTACATTTTTCAGACCTGTCACACATAGCATATTGCCTGCAATAGGCATTTTTTTGAATTAGGTAGAATTTGAGGATGGATTCGTGTTATGATCTCATCTATAACCTCACCCTATCATGATTATGGTGTTCCAGCCACTCCCTTCTAGGGACCATATTTTGCAGTTAATGCCAGCTGGTGAGCTCTGAACACAATGGGGCAGCAGAATGGTTGCATTTAGCCACAATAAATTAATCCACATAAAACCATTCAGAAATTCAATTTTGATGTCCATTTTTTTGTGGGATGGTGCATGTGGTTTAAGTTGCTTTGAAAACACTTTGGTAAGCCCTCTGTTGTATTTATTAAATGCAATCAATTCAATTTAAGAAAAAGAAATTAAGTTACTTGCTTTCTAATTACAAATAAACAAAATTATTTAAATATTCCGCTTTTCTTCCCTGCTGAAACTACAGCAGAAAAACTAGCTTGTGTAAGTGACAGAAGGTTATTGCAAACCAATCTGATGAAATGAAAGGGAACAGTAAACATCAGCACCATAATAAAAGTAAAGTGCCTTTTTGCTTTTAACTGCTTCTCCTCATTTGCTTCACATTTCCCCACTACTCCACCACAAGCAGCAACTCTTTCCATGAAACCCTCCATGCTCATTCATTTTTGTGAAAAATACTTCCTCAGTAACTATTTGTTTTTTTGCAGCCATAGTGATAAAATATATTACTGGCAGAACTCTCATGATTATAAATAGGTATCATTCTTTGTTTAATTTCAGTAAGCCAGGACAAAATCACTGAGGTTTTTTGCACACATGACTTTCATTAGGAGCAATGTACAACTGAAAACACATTAGGCTCTTGCCTTTTGTTTGTCCTTATTTCTATTTGTTGATGCCTTCATATAATTAGAAGGCTGGAAATCTTGGTGGTGTAACAGCAAAGGTCTTAGGGAAAAAACACTGACAACCAAGGAAGGGGCAAAGTCACTCACACTAGGACAGTAACTACCAATCTGCCAGAATAGTGTTTTGTTTTGAGGTTTTTTTCTTGTTTCCATTTTTGTTAAATTGGTTAAGATGTGTTACTTCGGTAAATATCCATCTAACTCCAAGTACTACAAGTTGAGCATGCTGTCAACACTGTGCTTGAAGAAAGCCTAGTCTGAAAATTTAATACATCATTCCAGCTGAAACCTAACAGACAGTTACTTTCTTCCCAAGTGCTCACAGTTCCTCACTGAAGCCATGGGAGACCAGAGCTGACATTTCATATACCTCGAAGTCAGACAAGCAGTGCCAAAAATAACCATAAAAAATGAGTGCAAGCTTTTCTTGGGTCAATTCTTTCAAGGATTTTCCTTAGAATTCATGTAAATGATCTTTAGGTAGGACTGGCAGTTTTTTCGGGGCTTGCAAGCACTCTGTATTATAAGAAAAGACTCAATAAAACAACATAGAATTTATATGATAAATAGACAAAGTCCTCAATACTTCACATTTGATACTGAATTCTGCCACCATGGCCATGGACAGAGGAATCACCACCAGGACTAGCAGATCTCCAAGGGTTAACCAGCAACGGGTGAGGGCAGGGTCATATCCTAGAGTAGCAGTGGAGCTAAGCCACAGTATTCACAAGAAGGAAGTTGGAAGGATTTGCTGTTTGGGAGCCATTTCATGCCACCCTCAGACAAGTATCCTGTAGAAGCCAGCAGGACACTCCTCTGGTTATGGGCTGCAGCAGGATTTGGCTTTGGCTCTGAAGAAAAGGGATTTCTAGGGGGAGCTTCTGGTAGCAGCATGTACACAAGAGAAGCTGGGCACAGCAGCATTTTTCTTTCAAAATCTCCCTGCTCCTGAAAGGCCACCCATGGGACACAGCCATCTCTCATGTAGCTATTGTTTTCTGTGGACATGTGCCATGTATTAACAGCCTCTCAGGCCTTGTGCAGAGAAGACAAAGACTGCCCTCTGCCTTTCTGCCTTCAGAGGCCACTTGCAGCACAAACAAGGCAAGGCACCAGAATATAACTACCGTCCCAAAATAGGCTCCAGCAGTACCCAAGGTAATTCCTAGAGCCAGCAGGGCAGTGACAGAAGTAGCCTTCCTGGAAGAGTTGGAGTGCACCTGGAGCAGATCACCTCCAATCACTGATTTAGTAAGCACATACTCCAATTTAAGATCCAGGGGAGGAATGGTAGTGAATCAGGAGAAAAAAAAAAAAAAGGAACAGTTTCACACAAACATTTTACTAATTTCACCACTGTCAGGTCAAGCTTCTCTGATACAGAGAAAATGCTAAGAGAAAGGGCTGGAATAAGAAGACTTGACTCTTTTCTCAAAGCAGTATTTTAAGGAGTGCAATTAGATTTCCTTGCAACCTTTCCCTTCATTCCTTCCTTAGGTTTTTTGCGGGGGGGCAGGGCAAGCATTCCCCTCAGATGCAGGATGAAATTTAACAATAGCAGAGTTATCAGAATAAACACTACGTTTCTCACAAATATAAAACATACAAGACATAAATCAAGGGTCCAGCAGAGAGAGGCTTGTCACTGGGAAGTTGTCAGTGCACATGGATTTGGATGGCTTGTGCCCTCAGGCTGCCTGAAGGAAGTTTTGACCCAGGATATTAATACAGCTTATTTGATACAGAGTGAACCAGGCTGGTGCTTCAAGGTCTGTTTACATTACAAGACTGTGGGCCTTAGGGAGATTAACACCTAGAGAAAATGCATCTGTGTTTGTTCTGGGTGAGGCTACAATTTAAATTCTTACATTATCACACCAACTAGACATGATAGATAATCAATGCCCTGTGATAGTTAGTACTCAGGAACTGAGCTAGTATTTTTTTGCAGGGTCATTATTCAGCATATCATTCTTGCCATGTTCATTTCTATTTAAAGTCAAATCAGGCATTTATTTTCCTGAGACTTTTATGAATGCATTCATATATTTTCATCTCTCAACATAAAGCAAAACTGCCTGGATTATGTCAGTTCTATGCTTTTTTTGCAGGGATATAAAATATATTATATTGTTGCAAAACATTATGTCACAGAAATCATACAGGCATCAGACTAAAAGGAATCTTAGAGGGCCTCCAATCTATCTTGTTACCTAGAAGCAGTAGCAAGTTTACTTGCAGCCATGACATACGTCCATCAAATTACTCAAAACCTTTAGAAGAGAGTCTGCAACATCCCTGGGTAGCCTATTCCAGTGATTAACAATCCCATGAATATAGGTATTTTTTAAACAACAAAAAGCCTTGTTTTGCTACAGGTGAAGCCAGTCTCTGGATTTTTTTCACATCTTTAATCTGTACCTTAGGTTAATCTACACTTTAAGAAACACTGACAGCTGAATGCAAAGCTATAGATATACTGCCCCTATAGATATCAAATTAAATACAGAGACATGATGGCAATCTGGGCAGAGAGAGCAACAAGCACAGATCAGGGTCAGTAGCACTGTTGAGAACTAAGTGTGTGATACACTTTTCACATGCCTGAGCAAGAAAAGCACTGATCTGATAAATCTGAGTTCAGTTTAGTTTTTACAGAGAGCCTTCTATTAAACATGTGTGAAAATATAGTGCTTGCAATCCCACACTCCACAGCCACAGTGACTGATAGATCTGCATTCCCTTTCTAACAGCAGTTGCCTACAAGACTTATACCCTTCCTCAGACATACCTTTTCTAGACAAACACACACAAATCTTTCAATCTTTCAGCACAGATCATATTTTCTAAGTCTCAAGTAATTTAAGTCATTCTTCTAGATTACATCCCATCTGTCTGCATCACTTTAAAAAGTGAAGAAACACAGGTCCAAAAATCCAGCTGCTGACTTTTTGGCCACTGGACAGAGATGTCTTGCACACTGTTACTCTCTTAATATGTCATCTTTCATTCCTGTTCCACTTTCCAGGCACTAAAGCTCCATCTTCTCTCCTGATGCCAAGTCCCCGTTATAGATTCTCTGACACATACCACTTTGCAGTTCTATCATCTGAGTGCCTTCATACTGACGTATTTTTCCCAATGTCTCATGTTCATTTGTTCTTCTAATCCTGTGTGCTAAAGCACTTCTATATCCTCAGTCTAAATTTTAGATGTTCACTTTCTATCCCATTATTCAAGCCACTAATGAAAATATTGATGGGAACCAGGCCCAAAATTAAGCTTCTTCAAGAGCAGAAGTGAATTCTCCTTTTAGCAGAGCATCACTGCTAACTGCCTTCTCAGCATGGGGTTTTTAAAGAATCAGGCCATCCCCTGTTATCCAGGCAAAATTTCTCCAGTTTACATGAGAGGATATAATCTTTCATAGTGTCAAAAATACTGGCATAAATCAAGATGTATCATATTTGCAACTTTCACCTTATCCACTAAGCCAGTTTTCCTGGGAAAGAAGGAAATTAGATTGGTTTAACATGATTTGTTCTTGACAAACACGTGTTGACTCTCTTTTATCACTTTTTTATCTGAATGGTGCTTACACATGGATTGCTTAATAATTTGCTCTAGTATCTAGTACTTTTTAAGATATCAAGGTTACACTGATCAGTGCATAACTCCCAAGACCCTCTCCCTTCTCCTTTTTTTTTTATAGATAGATTCTACAGTCTGTTAAGAATTCAGTGCAGAAAAACATGTATGTCTCCAGGAGAAGCAAGACTTTGTGTGCACGGTGATAGTGCCATGTGCAAATTTAAGCAAGAAACACTGAACTATTTTCTAGAACACCTGGGCAAAAATGTAAGTTGAATTAATCTTTTTATCATGTTGGGATGAGACAAAAATAAACAAAGTCTAGGGTACATGACCAGCAATGAACATTGTATAAACAGAGTCATTCATTGTCACAGAAATACGATCCCTATTATGTAACCTATTCCAGCTTCCTGCCAATGGGTGATTATTTCCTACAAAGTATTTTCCACTGCTTTGTTCAACAGAGATTTAAGCAAATCAGTAAATAGCTTCCCCATACTTCCCTTGGGAAATTGTTGCACAGCTATATAATAGTCTGTTTGGTCTCACTGAAAACAATAATACAATACTGAAACATATTTAATAGCAGCTAATTGTAACAATAAATATATAGTAGTAATTCTACCCTTCCTGGCTTTGTCCCATAGAGACAACTGTTTCCATTCACAGATATTATACTTTTTCTTCTGTTCCTCCTCTGATTTCCAAATGCTCACACTTTTTGTGTTTTCCACTGTACACAATCATAACACACTTCAGCATCTGCAGAGGTGCCTGGAGCATCCAGGAATGCCTGACCTTCTATTTTTTGGGTGCTGGTATATCACACTCTTATTGGTCTCTGCTGTGGTTCTTGGTGCACAGAAAAGCTTTCATCAAGGAGATGATCTTGCAAGCAGAAAGAACAAGAGACAACACTACATCAACTCCCTCACAATGCTATATATAATGCCTCATCACTTATTTCTTTATACCAACCCTTGCATTTATTGAAATGAGAGGGGATTAGACTTGATGTTGATTTTGGATGCCCAGCATACTGCTCTCCCTTTTGGGTAGTGGCTGGGACTGAAGAATACCTGCAGTACCACATGATAAACCCCCTGCATTAATAAATGCTGTTTCACATTCTTCATGCGTTTAAATCAGAGGCAGTTGACCTGTTTAGGATATGATCTATTCAGATAATAAAATCCACATGGCACATTGTAAAACGTTTTAATCCATGATCCATGCATATACTTCTCTAGAAACAAAGATGGTTACAGACTGTAGCATATAAAATTTGCCCTGAGCTAGAAAGCCAAAGCCCTTTAGCACAGAGACATTTTTGAATTGTGAACTTTATAAAAACCAACTCATAAGTTCTGCAGATGTAGCTTATTGCTGAGAAAAATCTAAGATGTTAACTGCCAGTGTTAGCTCATACAAGCTGGTATTTGTAAGTGCTCTGTATAACTTGTATTGTTTTTCTCACCTTTTCTCTATAGTAAACCCAAGACATTGTAAATTAAGGCTTTGGGGGGGACGGGGCATGGCAGGGGTGTTTGGGAGTTTAATGTGGGTAAGGATGTGGTTTTGTCCTCTGCCATTTCTAAAAACTGTACAAATCGAAGTATATTTTTAAAGGGGATTTTACAACCTGTTTAATAACTTTTTAAAAGGTTCTAGTATTGCATCATGGGACTATGGATACGGTAGGTCTTTTCCTGCACAAATGAACAAAGAACACATCTGAGCAATGCTTAGTGACATTAATAGCATTTGCCATCCAAAAATCCGTTCTGATTTTTAAGCAAAGGAATCCAGAAAAGCTAGTTGGCTTGAAATGTTATTTAAAGACATGGGGCTTGGACACAGACCCACACAAGCTGTTCAGCAGCAAGTTATCCAGACTGTATCATTTTTACTCAACAGTATGGGTGCCTACTACTATAATTTTAAGTTGTCTTATCCAACAGCAAAAAGGCATAGAAAGTTATTCAAGGTCCTGCACAGAGGGATGCCTTAGACTGATGACTACTGGCTCTTTCTTTCACCTGGCTGGAGACAGGCACCACTGAATTCTGTGTATCCATGGTAGAACTTAGTCAGAGGTTTTTCCTTTTGGCATTTCATGCTGTGGAGAAGCTTCTTTGCAAGCTAATAAAAATACTGGGAAGACAAGCTGCTCTTAAACAGTTTGCAGGAAGGCAGCTATAATTAGTTCACAAGTTGGAAGCACATTTGACAGAAAGAATTGTTTTGTTACCCCCAAACAATTGAGAAGCTCATATATGAAATGTATGTACAAATACATCTGCTCACTTAAATCCATACAGTTATACCACCCTAACTGAAGACACTGCAGCCATTTCTCACAGCTAGCCATGAAGATGATTTGCAGAATAATCTAAATACTGCTGTGCAAGGAAAAGCTTGATCAATAGGCCCCATAACTTAGAAGGTATGAATTTATGTTACTTTAATGGTATGTCCAAGAACATTAAGACCAATCAAAGTCTATCCAGCTGGCCACATTTGCCAGAGAGCTTTGTCTTTCTTTGGGTCATCACAATTGTGACTTCCACCAAACCCAATGTCCAAGACTTACAGCAATGAGAACGGGATTATTTAAGCATTTTCTCTTGCTTTTTCTTTTCTTTCAGCCATATTCACATAAACTTGTCACCTATTTGCATACATTTGAGCAGCCTGCCTGACTATAAGGCATCTGCAGTTTTATGTTCATTTCTCTGACATCTGGAGTGCTATAAATTCAATGTTTGCTTTCATTTTTCCCTTTTCTCTCTCCCTCTATCCCCTAAAGAAGTACTGGCAGTAGCACAGTCACATCCAGATCCAAATTCACTGGAGATTTCTGAGTTTGAATGACTCAACTGGACCAGGAAGTTAAGAGTGGTGGAGAAAAAAGCATCAGTGGTGCCTCTATAAGGAAAAAGCAGTATTGCCATGCACTGCAACACAATTCAAAGGAAAATACTAACAGTGAACAACCGAAACAGTTGAAGTTGCCTCAAGGCACTTTGGAAGAGAGCACTGAGGCAGGTATGATGAGCTCCCACCCACTTCTGATATGCCCCTGCTGGGGAAGCAGGAGTTGATGCCAACACCCCGGGAAGAAACATGCCTAAGAACAGCCCCAGGCTGACCAGCTGAGCAACTCAGCCTCCCTCCGTGTTCCCCTTGGGATGACTAGATAGGTAAGGGACCACCACACCGAGTGGGGACATTGAGTGTGGGGACACTGGACATTGTACCACAAACATGGAAGCTGTACACGTGTTTAGTGGGAATGTCTGAAGGAGCCAAGTGCCCAAAAGGGATCCACGAGAACCGCTTTGCAAATCTCTGAGATATTGCAACACACAATACAAACGTACAATTAAGTTTTGTAAATTTGGCCAGGCACCAAAGGCTTTGGAATTTGGCTGAACACAGAGTTCCCTGATTCTTCCCCTGACTCTCAGCTTTTCCTGCAGACTGAATCAAAAAGTACAGATAATACCAGGCTGCTCATTCTCCTGCTGCCCATACAGTGATATATTTTTCTTGCTCCATTGGGACAGATGAAATAAGAGAAATGAAAGCAGGGTCAGTCTGGTGTCTGTTGAGGGATCATCTCTTACTAACCAAGAAATGGCAAAATCCTCCTAAAGGTTCTTTTGGGAATATTTATTTTGTCCCATGCTTTTACTGTAATTGTGTTAATCCGATAGATTTGCTAAGCAGTAAAGCGTTGACTGGCATGTGTGAGGAATGCCTGTTGGAGAATGTGTCTGCACGGGAAGAGGACTGAAAATGCATAAGGGTGTGGACTGTATCTGACAAAGAATACATTATAGTATATGTTTCATTCATGGTAAAATATGATGAGGTAATGGGGAGCAGGGTTAAAAGCTGAAGTGACTATATTTATGTGTCAAGTTCAAGGGGTTGTTTCAATTTCTAGACCCAATCAATGATAAATTTCAGCTCTGCCTCTGTCCATGCTTCAATGACCAGTGAGGGGTGGCTACTGTGTGTCCAGCCAGCAAACATTTCTGTGCTGGACTACTTTTATTCTCCTAAACTGGCATTTTGAGAGGATAGTGTGGTGCCAAGCATGACAGAAAAGGCATGCAGAGCAGGGAAAGAGGGAAGTTAAATTATGTGGAATTGACCAAAATGAAAAATCTAGGGACTAAAGCAAACCAGCAGCTATTTTGTTTACCACTAATCTACACATCTTCCCTCCAACGAAGAAATCACCCCTTTGAACAGGTGATTGTCTTTACAAGCTGCAGGGCACATCAGGAGAACATTTTAACAGTTTAGTTTTCTCTCCTACTGAGTTATGCTGCCAACAATCTCTGGAACCACACAGGATCCAAGAGCCCATAGGTTTTTGTGCTGTGGTTGGCTGCTCTCGTTGCTAGAGCTCAAGTTCTGTCAGCAGAAGCTTCACAGCGGATGCACAGGGAACCTGCCTAACATGTTATAATCTGACACAATTCCAGCAGTAGTCAGTGGTCTCACATAATGCAGTTATTTTTTCCAGGCCTGTTTTCTTCTTCCAGCTGAGTTCCCAAAAGGCAGCAATGCTTTAATGGACCCACACAGTGAAAAAATGAGCAACAGCAGCATCCAAATGGCTTTTGTTTGTTATTGCACCCAGCCCTTCTGGAGTTCTCAGATGAACTGGAGGGCAAGCTTGGCTAACGTTTCCTGACTGAAGTTCTGAGAGGGAGTGTCCCAAAGTTCTTACAGGTCAGAGCCACCCCACTTTCCAGTATGCTACTTAGTTAATGAGAAATTAGTGTATCAAAGTATGTCACATCTCTCAGACACCTGCCCACTTCTTCCCCCTTCATTTGCCTGAGGACAGTGGGTCATCTCCAAAGATGAGAGAGCATGTCTCTAGACTGTCACACATGCAAGGGGTTTTGTAAAGCATGAGGAGCACCAATACAACATGATCAGCTTTGCTACTCTGAACAAAGGAGATATTCTGGGCTCAGGACAGATTGTTTGGTGGTTTGGAGTTTTTTAAGCAACAACCAAGTATCGTCATTTTCAGTAGAATCTAAGTTGCTGAAAGTCACAGCTGCCTCTGGAAAGCTTTACTATGAGGCTTTCAAATCCACATTGACCAATGTTACAATAAGCCATTTCTACCACATATAGAGCTCTGGCTTACTGCAGAGCTAGCAGCTCAGGACAAAGGCTTGTCCATAGTAGATGCAAGAGACAACCTGACACCAACCCAGGTCACAGCTTGCTTGACCCATGTAGAGCCTTGTCAAATGCAGAGCCAGTAATGAGAATTGCAAAAGTTCAAACTGGCACAGATATTCTGAAAAGCTGCCTGTTCCATGCCTCTATACTTCTTGCCATAATAATAAAAATGAAGAATATCCCTTAATTCCTCCAAGGTTTCATCCATGCCGTTACCCACAGGCCATGCATGCATGTTGCTCCCCTGCATCATCCCTTCTGCCCCGCTTTGGCACAAAGTTCCAGATGAACAGTTTCAATTGCTTGAACAATGATCTTGGCAGTAAAGTATTTCCCTCCTTGCCACAAATCTTTATAAGTAGTGAAATAAACACCACAATGTGCCTTCTTCCAACAGCTGGAAAATTATGGTCTGACTGAAATGACATCATTGTGTTTTCCTATGGAATTTCTGTGCTGTGAGATTTCAGAGAGAAACTGTGTGGTGGCTTGAGGTGGGGTGAGAGAATGCTGTGGTGAAGTGGACAAATAAAAAAGGTGAAACTGTCTTAAAGAGGTTCTACTGTGAAATAAATGTTTACACAAAAACTGGAAAGGTTCCTTAAAAACAGATCAGACAGGCTGATCCTTGGCTCATTCCTTGATTCCAGCCTTCAACAGCCTTAGCCACTCTAGCATACAACATGAAGTCTCAACATCTTATATGATTCTTCCCCCTTGTCTCATTACATCAGTGAAAAAAAAAAAAAAAATAAAAAAAAAAAAAAGTGGAAGATATACCCCAGTAAGGGAATATCTCTGTCAAAGCAACATTGCAATTCTAGCAGCTTTTCAAATGAGACAGCACTAAATCTACACCCTTAATTACATGTCCAGGTGTGGATGTCAACAGGACGGGACCACACTGGGGGTACTGCAACTCTCTTTACTGCACAGAAGTCAGGTGGAAAAGGAAGATTACTTCCTAGCAAGTTAGAATCGAGTCCCAAAATGTGCCTCTCAACTAGAACAGAGAGAATGCAAAATGTTTGGTGGTAATGAAGTTTAAAACTGAATTTGACCAGTTGGCAAGAGTAGAAACAGCTGCCCGTTCCTGTCAAGAAATTGCAACTTCAGTTCTTCATTGTCATTATACTTTTTTCCTAAATTTATTTTCAATTCCTTACCATGCCAGCACCACCCAATTTGCATTCCCTGGTCCAGGAAGCCCTGGTAGCACTAAAAGGTTTGGTCACCCTCACTGAAACTCCTCTGGGCACAAGTCTCAGTAGCACTCAATGCAACTCAGTAATGCAGTTTGACACACTTGATAGAGGGATCAAAAAAAAAGTCACTGAAACCTAAGAGAAATTCTGAATTCTCTTTGGTAATGAGTATGTCACTATAAACCACCCACTTATGCCAAATCATAGCTGTGGGAAACCATCAGCAGCACTGGGGCTGACAACAGGCAGTAATCAGGTGGAACATGAAAATCAGAAATGAAAGGGAGCATGCAAATAAGAGAAAGAAAAAATATGTCTTTGCTGAAATTCCCTTTCCATTTTAACATATATAGAAGGCCTTGAAACACCTTTTTAGTGCTTTGGAAAAAAACAAAAACACAAACATTTTCAATAGCTTTGGCTTCTACTCACTTTCTCTTATTTTTAGTCTGCCTCTCCCAAATAACTATACAAACAACCATGATGACATTGCTAAAAAGTCAATGTGTATGGTAAAACTTTCCCCAAAACAGAGATAAAACTCAATTACCTTGCAAAGTTTTTCTACATTCTGTTTTGTTACACAAATGAGTGAACATTGTATATTCACACCTGGAATTCCATGCTTCATTTGTTAATTTTCTTGCCATTGCTACTGTGATAAGCAATTCCATCAAATTATTAACTTTCAATTGCTCTATTTAGTGGGGTCAAGAATGAAGAGCAATGAGGGTCTATTTTCAATACTTTGATAAACAACAAAATTGATGTATAACTGTGCATATGATTTTAATGTATACAGCCCTATATATAAATATAATTTTGTGTGATTTATATCCCTAATTAGATTCCCATGGCAACATTCTTCAGCTAACAATGTGTATCATAATCACCTTTCCTTCATACAAATGATTTTCTTAACTTTGCATGCATATCTTAGCAGGTTTTATTTTTAAAACTCATGTTAACAGTTTCTCTCTTGTTACCAGTAGGGGTGCTACAATAAGAAACTAATTTGCTGTAAAAAATTACTCATTTGTCAAATAAGCATTAAAATAATTGTTCCCCTTTTGACTGTTACCCTGCTGTTTCCAGTCATTTTCAAAAACTAAATTATTTACTCATTTGAAAGTTCAGCTGTGCATATTTTAATTGATATTCCCTCATAGGACTCATATTGTTAATGACAATAATTAACCCGAAATGGCTGCTAAATAATTATGCTGAAAAGATACAAAGTATTTGTGCAGAAAGTAAAATCAGCATTTGAGAAACCATCAAAATGTACAACTTTCCTATTTTATGGCAAAGCATGGTAATAGTTCATAATCAAATTAAGGATGAAAAGGAAAGATGTAGATTACATGCTTTGATGCAGAATACTTTATGTTTCCAATATAGCATGGTATCCTAGCTAGCAATTCGTACTCAGTCATTTTAATAAATCCCTAGTATTGCTATTCCAGATAGTAATATAATGTATTCTCATGAAGTCAGTGCAGTTAGGAACGTAGTAAACCATCCATTAATAATATTTCTCTGCCATCTATCTATTGCATTTCATTCCAAGGAATCAGAGCCCTGTAATAATTTATAGCTTACGGAATTAATGCTGAAGGCTTTCTTCTGGCAAGCATTGTTGATTTCAATGATGAGAGCTAAAAGCTATTCAGGCCCAGCTTCTTTCTCTGGACACATCCCAGGCCAGATGCATTACCGACCTATTGTTTGTGGGACCATTTATACCAGTATAAAATCATTTTTGATTTAGGCTCCTGTGCTTGTCGATAGCGCAAGTTACGGATGAAGCAAGCTCTGTATGCCCTGCTAAACAGACACAGGATGGGTTTGTCTACACGGGAAACAATCTAAATTAACTAAGGATGTGATTTTAATGTGGGTTTCTATATACAACTATATTAAGCCCATGTGGACTCACTCATTCAGAATTAAAATAGCTCTAATTCACTTTAATCTAATTCACTTCCAAAGACCACAGAGGGGTTTAAAATTGTTTAATCTATTTGAACAGCTCATTTGAATCCACATGTCCAAGTGTCCCCACAGACACTCACACAAGCAAACAAAAGCCCAATAAAGCAGTAGAGAGGTTAAGAGAGGTTGGCAGAAAGTTTTACCTCATGGTTTTTGGTGGAAAATTTGGTTTTCAACTACATAGTCTCTTTGAAAAAGGTGTTGACATTGTGTGTTCCTAAATTTCAGCTGGAAACCAAATTCCCTTTATTTTAGAAATAAGAACTGCTGCTGCAGAGTTTTTGTTTGACCATCACATATCCCTATAGTCTGCAGTCCAAGTAGCTAGCCCAGCATAGATACAACCAGAGTGACAGATAAACCAAGGTTCATCAGAGAAATGGATTTGGAGCCATAATACATGTTTACTATCTTAAACCAAACCACATTTGGCCTTTGATTTGTTATAAATATTCAAGATTTTGAATGCAGAAGTAACTCTCTCCCCTGACCCCCTACACACCCAAACAGTCCTACCTAAAAAAGCTTTTCAAGTAGCCCATACCAAAGTGCATCCTCAAACTGAAAGGTTAGGTGGTACTTGCAATAAAATCAAATACTCATCATCTATTTGGAGACCATCTACTCTATGATCTTGTGCTAAGCTCTTGGAGGAATACAGATGCAGTTGAAGTCACAGTTTAAAAGTCACAAAGTCCTGGCATTTTGCTCTTGTTAGAGGAAAGGGGGAGGGGGTGTGCTGAAGGGGCAACAGGGTCTTTGTTCACAGGCTTAGGTGGGTGTTGGAAACAGGCATATTTAGAAAAAAAAAATGTTGGTACTTTTGAAGAAGTAATTCCTAATTACTAAATGCTGTCATTTAGTAAAATGCTTCATTACAGCAATTTAAGTACTCCTGGCCAGACAACATTAATATGAATGCATCTGTCTTATTCACTTGAGTTACCTCTGCAATTCCTGTATGTTTTCACATGCAGCTCTGGGGGTTTGCATGTGTAACCAGCAGCATTCATAACTCAAGCATGCTTCTGTGAAAGTTTGACTCATTTAGAGCTACCTTTCACATGCTCTAAGTTATATTTTGGATTTTGACATATAAGACAAATAGCCAACAGACAAAGAGCATATTTATTAAAAAAAATAAAGTTCTTTTAATTGCTCAACCTATTCCTGCTTGAAAAATAAGTGCAAGCAATTACTGGCACCAGACAACTCCCAGTTTTCACTGGCCAGCAAAGCTGCATCTGCAAGTTCAATGAGATCAGTAAACAGTGTAGGTTAAGTAACTGATTACTAATATTTTCCTTGAGCTACAAAACTTTTAAATAAACAACAACAACTGTGATCACAGTAACCTTCCAGAGGTTAACAGCATGCAGGTGGTCAATTGGAATTAAATGCAAACCAGACGGCTGTGGCCTTATAAACTGAATATCTCAGTTCAGTTTGCTTCAGGAATTGGGTCTTCTTTCTCAAAAGCCTCAATGATACAAAACATAAATGTCAAAATGACAAAAATAAGGAAGTATGTAATAGACTAAGCATTTTAATGCATTTTCTGGCTCACTTTTGCGGGCTGAACTGTCTGTGTTGACCACATTTGATGGCATCAGTACTTAAAGCGTCTGTGTGCATGAGTTTTTAACAGCTGACATAAACAGAGATGGCCCATCAACCAACTGAGCTGTGCTGTGGGCTTGTTGTAAACCACTGGTATGATAGATTTTATACTTCATTTATGATGCCACTTCACTGACCTCGAAAGACAGCTCCAAGTATTGGCAGTCAGATGTTGAACTGGGAGCAGGTTCAAATCCAGCTAGTGATGGTATAAACACTGATAAGAACGGATTATTTATATCTGTAGACCTTTTTAAAAGCAGGCCTCTCTCTCTCTGTTCCTAAGCCGAGAGGAATAGCTAATACAATTATCAGACACCAAGAAACTTATTTGAAATGTCCCCCAGAGTAAACACAGATTTGAGTCACAGGATCTGAGAACAATCTTGTCTGGGACAAATGCTTTCTCCAGCATCATCGACGGGGCTGTGAAGGCAAATCCAGATATATCAGCACTGATAGAGACTCCTCTTAGAAGACTGAGCAAAAGTTACCTGTGTGGTTCCCAAACACACTTAAATTGAGCATCTGAGAAATGGAACATAACTTTGGCTCATGATGGGCATAGGCTGGCAGAAAAGCTCCTTCTGGAGGGGAAAATAGAAACAGAGGAGAAACCTTGGAAAGACCTTCATCCCACATCAAGCTTTGGGTAAATGCACTGCACAAAACATTTACTTTAACAGCTTCTAGAAAAATGCTTTTCAAAGCTGAAGTCTCCTGCTTCCTCACTGGCCTATCCCAGCAAATGAATGCCCCAAACCCACAGGCCCTGCAAAGAGCAAGAGACAGACGTGGAAAACACAGAACCATAACCATGTCCAGCACTTGGATTCTACCAAAAAGCACCAGCACTTCTGAAACGTGACACTGCTCAGAGGCATACATTCAATTTGAGTGGGTGCCAGTAAATAAATATGAATCCATTGTCATGGTTCTTCGTATCAGCTGGCTGCTTGAAGCTAGCTACACTCACCTCCTAGTGAAGCATTTTGCCTCTAGGTACACTTCCTTCTCAGGCAGTGATATCACCTTCCAATCTACTGTCCTGTAGCTTAACCCAGACTGTGAGTCACTGTATCTCCAATGTGCTTGTGTGCAGCAGTATGGTGCCAGTGAGCTCAGGGCACATGTCCCCAGTCATCATCTAGCAGCTGCTTCAAACCAGGCAGTGGAAATAGTGAAATTCAGAGATCTCTGAAGTGTGTCTCTAAACATTGCCATTTGCGCAACGTTGACATAGAATCACAGAATCATTAAGGTGGGAAAAGACCTCTTAAATCATCAAGTCCAACCATTAACCCAGCACCACCACCATGTTCACCATCAAACTATGTCATCAAGTACCATATCCAGTCATTTTTTGTACATTTCCAGGGATGGCCACCACTTCCCTGAGAATTTTTTTTCCTAGTATTCAATGTAAATCTCCCCTGACACAACTTGAGACCATTTCCTCTCATTCTATCACTTATTACCTTGGAGAAAAGACTGACATCTGCGGGAGACTCCTGGACTCTTTGTATCAGGGTGGACGCGAGGAACAAGACTCAGACGCTCTGTAAATGCTAAAAGCTACAGTTTCAGTTTATTATAAGGGAGTCTCCTAGGAGCTGCCCGGCACAGCCACGTGCAGATTAAAGAGATAAAAAGGGGGAGAGAAAGAGAGAAGAAGGAGGGTATAGAGAGAGAGTAAAGAAGGTAAAGAGGGGAAGAGAAGAGGAAAAGAAAAGAGAGAAGAGAGGAAGAAGAGGAGAAGAGTAATGGGATAAAAGGGTATTGGGGTAAAGGGAGAGGGAGAGGAGAGGAGAAGTGGGAGAAGAAGAGCAAAGAGTAAAGATAGGAAGAGAAAGAGAGAAGAGAAGAGAAGAGAAGAGAAGAGAAGAGAAGAGAAGAGAAGAGAAGAGAAGAGAAGAGAAGAGAAGAGAAGAGAAGAGAAGAGAAGAGAAGAGAAGAGAAGAGAAGAGAAGAGAAGAAGAGAGTGACTTCCCGTTTGTAACACAATAAATCCACTTCCATCATGAATATTCTAATCCCTAAGAACCAATCTAATACAAAATACTAATTCTATAGCATTTACATACAGCCTATAGGAAATCTTACATTAGCATAGCAAGTGACATTCTAAACTCTAAGATCTAATCTTTGGGTTCGGGTCAGTCTTTTGTGTCTTTTGGCCTTGCCCTCTGGCCAAAAGCATTGTTTAGTTAAGAGTGGATTAGTTTCGGTGAGCCATCCTATTGTATACCTGGTTATTTAGTAACTAGGGCTTGGTATTTTAAACGTGGCTTTCATTTCAATTTCATTCATGGTTTCTATATTCCCAGAATCTGAGCATTCATATTTGCAAGATTCCTCAGTTTCATCTTCTCCAACAGACATCTACCTGGCTGCAGCCTCCTATCAGGGAATTGTAGAGAGTGATAAGGTCTCTGCTGAGCCTCCTTTTTTCTAGGCTAAACACCCAGAGCTCCCTCAGTTGCTCCTCATCAGAGCTGTGCTCCAGACCTTTCCACAGCTTAGCTGCCCTCCCCTGGATGCTCTCCAGCACCTTTGTTCCTTTGTTGTGCTGCTTATGGAGGACACATTTCCTCTGCAGACACATGTACCTGCTCACAGCTGACCCCTCCTCCACGGCCCTGCACGGGCAGGTATCTGCTGGCCCTAGATCAGAGCTGCACACATGCACCACACCTCCATATTTCTCCCAGCCAGCCAAGCTGGGTGGCCAAACCCAAGGTGGGAGCAGCTGAGCTCCAGCTGCAGCCTTTCCATTACTGGTAGCACCAGTTGTTCCCTCTTCTTTCTGCTCAGCCAAAATTTTTCAGAAAATTTATAGGAATTTCATAACCTCCATAAAATCCGGTTTAAATTGGCCAGTTCAGAAGTTATTAGGGAAAACAAACACTTTGGCAAGCTTTTAGCACACTAACGAGGTCTTCAGCCTCAGGAAACGCTTAGAAAATTGAGTGAACAATTGAACACTGAATATATTGAACCTCTTAAAATGCAGGTTAACCTGTGCTGCAGTGAATGTCCAACATTATCCCTTTCTAAAAACAGCTCTGTTCTGCTTGCCATGTATTTGTTCTGTGTATACTTACATCAGCTGGAAAAAAACATGGAACCAAGATGTTCCTCCAAAAATCTACGAACAATTCTATTGCTAAGAAATTAAAAGAATATGGTTTTGCATCTCACCTGAAGCAATGGAGCCTCAATACCTAAATGATACAATGATTTTGTTACAAACAAAACTTTGACTTCAACTCCAAGGAAAGAACATGCAACAGTGGACTGCATGATGCAGAGGAGAATTTTTCAGCCTCTTCAACTTCAACCAGCATTACCTGTGAGTGATACATTACAGAACAGAATGCCAGAAAAGTGGATTTTAGAATAAAAAGTATAGTGTTTCATAATTTGATTTAAATAAATTATACCATCTCTCACTGGAATGCTCATGAGCTTCAGAAATAAAATATATAAACGAAACCAGCTGCTCTGGATACTCTTTCCTTGGGATAGATTTCATTTGAACTCAGCCAGCTTTCTTCTGCAGCAAGTTATTGTGATGCAGCATCAGAGTGGAGAGCACACAGTGCTGTACAATTTACTGCGAGGTAAACAGTTTCAGTTAAAAAATGCAGAAGATTAAAATCCTTTCCTGCAATGGCTGGCTAAAATCTGAGGAATTATTAATTCCTCTGGGGCTGACAGGGAAACCGAGATAGCTACTGGCACCTCAGCAAGATCCATTAATTTATAGCTATTTACTATATCACATAATCTTTCTGATTTGTCTCAGTCAGGAGTCCCTCTGTGCCTAACAGCACGGAGGTCTGCAGTGTTTAGAATGAAGAATAATTACAACTGGAGAAGCACATGCAACCAAAGCTCCATGTTCTTTAATCTCCAAGTCTAATGCATGTGTAGATTTTGGCATCACTCTTAAAATGATTGTTTGTAACTAAATACCGTATCTCAGTGCTTAGAAACCATGATGACTGAGCTTTTCATAAATCAGAATGAATATATAAGGCAAAATCCTGGCAAAATCAATGGAAGCAATGCCAGCTGCTTTGAGGGAGCCAGGACTTCATGTAAAAGGTTTTCAGCAGCCCAAGCTGTCCAGTGTTTTGGTTGCAGTATTTTCAACTCCATTTGAAGGTCTCTTTTCCCATCCAGCATCTGCAGTAGAATGACACTGAGATAAAATTGCACACTCAATTCCCAGCCAAAGTAACAGGAGAGTATCCTTTGTTAGAATAAGGGGCAATTCCAGCTTCAGTTGACAAAAGCAAGGTACAAAATCCTCTGAATTTGTGTAGACTCCCCTGAGCTTTTTCTGTTCTATATAGCAGACAGGCTCCTGCCCAGAGCAGAAGGGAGCATCCTCACTGAATGTACATTTTGTGAACATGCAGAAACAAAACAAAAAAAAATCTCCACCTCTCCCCCTTTTTTGATCTCTTCTTAAAGAAACAATCATCTTCTCATACAGATGCTTATGTATCTTCTCTTAGCATGTTATCCGATTGTCTTAAATTCTTATGCAGTGTTACACCAGCTTCCTTCAAAGAGAGTAAATGTCTCATTCCACAGTCAGAGTACTCAAAATGAGGAAAAAAACTAGCTTGTAGCTGAAAACAAGATTATTTTCATAACCACTGTGTGCTTAACTTTCTCCAACTCAAATAACTTAGAACACAAAAGTAGGTGTCATATGCAATAAGTGGTGATTTAGGACAGTCAAGTAAAATAATGACATATGCACTACACTATCAGTCTAACAAACTCCATTTACATTGATATACTTAAAATACTTGCATTCCTAAGACGTCAGTACCAGAAATGTGTTTGTATAGGATTAACAGTGTCCAATTAATATGCATTACGAGACAGCAGCTTCTATAACAATAAAAACCAAAATAATTTTTAAACTGCTTATGTCTGTAAGTACAAATGTTCTTGTGAATGAAGAGAGAAAAGGAGGAGGAGACAGCAAAAGACAGAATGAAATGGGCTTTTTCATAATGAGGCAAAACAAGCTGGAAAGCGTGATTCCCTTTTCCTAAAAAATTGAAAATGCAGATATTTCAAAGTCATCACTAATAAACACAATTATTTTGGACAGGAACAGGTTATTGCTATAAATTCCAACTAAATAATGAATTGTTTTAAAAACCTACAAAATGTTTGAGGAATGGAGGTATAACTGCAAATGGGGGAAATTTCAACACCAGGAAACAACTCACTTGTGAGAAGACTCATGTTCAGATTCTTTGGCACATTCAGTTGATGTCCACATGGCACAGTGACCTCAGCATCCCTCATCTCTTTACCACAGAAAAAAATAATAAAAATCTTATTAAAAAGGGCTTAAGGGCAAGTGGGTCAAGGAAGCAGGTGTTGTGGTATATTTTAAGTAACAATTTCTTCAATGAGAAATGGAAGCATGAGGTTTGACCCCTAACAACATCACAGAGAGGGGATGGGAAGGTTTTAAGTTTGAATGATGATTCCCCTGAAATGCGCATGTGACCTGGTAACCCCTGAGACACAAGGCAGAGCTGCTCCAAGAAACAAACTTAAGGTTTTTGGAAACAAATAGACCACTCAAACAAGTCCTTGAAGCTACTTTAAATGTAACTGCAAGGATCTACAAACTCTCTCTACAAACAGTTTTCAACAGTTGGGAGAATTACCCCATCTAAAGCATACTTTAAAAATATGTCTGTGGATAGATAGGATGTCCCTCCAAAATCACATTTTATTTCAAATTTCAGTACTGGACACTTTGCCTTTCACAGCAAAAGTTAAAAACCCTTCTGGCTTGACTGAGCTGTCTTTCAGAAGACATCCTTACCTTCAGTGATGGAGACGGTCATTCAAGGACCATATAGCAGTAGACGATGACAATTAAAAATATTGTATTTTCTTAGAAAACACAAGTAGAAAACTGAGGAATATTATCAAGAATGAACTTGCAGAAGAATTACCACTAGTAAAAACCACCACATGGATTTCATATCCCCTCAACTTCCCTAAGTGTAATGTGAGATATTAAACTTCTATTTCTTCTGGTCTGAGGCATAATAGGAAATAAGCTTTCCCTCATTTTGCCAATGGACCCGCAAGGCTGTTTACCTGGCTGTAAAAACAAGCCTACTCTCTCAGAAGACAGAGTACAGAAATTGAATAATATCAAGTGAGCACTCGGCATGACATCTAGAAATATACTGTAAATGTAACAGGAGAAGGTTGGCCAGATTAGGCACAAATGAAGTCATGTTGATGAGACTACTCTCTTGTATTACGAAAGAAAGGGCTAAAGCTAATGCTTAAAGTGACCTGGGACCTCTGGGAAAGGCTATGAAAAAATAACACAGATTTAAGGATCCTGCATTCGCTGCTTCTTTTTTCTTTCTCTTCTAAAATTTATTTACTCTTTCTGAGCCTACAATTTACAGAGAAGCAGATGGACTCCTTTGAACCCCACATTTCAGTATTCACCAACCATTATGGAAAGCTGTGCAAAACAGTTCTTGTGCCCTCAGGAAGCTGCTGAAATTTGGAAAGAGAAAAGGCATACAACTTTATTGAGGTCGGTGCAAGCCTAGAGATTTCCAAGTTGCATGTCTCTGTTAATCAAAGTGACTGTGCCAACATGATTAGGATACCACAAAGCCAAATCAATCAAGCAGCTAACTGAGGGAGACCACAGAGCAGATAGCAAATACCACTGGAGTTGTACATTGTCTCAAAAGATTATCACTGCAGTTGTTCAAACTCTTGTGACCAACAAGGGATTTCAGTGACTCATTGCTATTGTGTTTCTGCAGCTCAACATTATGTCCCATGCATATTCTGGAGCTCCATAGCACCACATGTGTATAACAATGTGCCACTCTTAATAAAATATCTCTGTGGTAAAAGAAGTACCAAAAATATTCACACAATAGCAGAATGCCAACCAAGCCCTGAACTACATTAAACAACTCATTGGGTGCCATTCCAAAACAGCATCTGCCATGGCCCCAGGAAGTAGCTTTAAAAAAAAAAAATATAATAAAATAATAGATTTTTCTGAAAGATCACAGCTTTTAGCATACCAAGGAAACGTCAAGAACAAATTAACATATGACTCACCTCCCTGAGGTCTATCCCATGGTTTCATTATCAGTCAAGCAAAATCCATTGTTGCAAAAGCAGTTCAAAGCATCCACTTCATCCATGTGCCACACTGAATACACAGCAAGTCTTCATGTATATACAGCATTGTTAAAAAAGGAGGATGGCAGGATAACATTTAAAAGGAAAACAAACAACCCCTCCCACACTGGAGTTGGAAAGACCAGCAAAGCCCATACACATCACTAAGGGCTAGGAAAGAAGATGGTCATTTTTCTGACAGGCTTAAAACTTTCCCAAGAAAATGATGGCCTGCAGCTGGGGCACACCAATCAGCTGCTCTGGCAAAGGTCACCGAAGGAAAGATTCCCTGCTAGTTCAACAGCAGTGGTTTCTTAAATAATCTTCAAACAACGAATAGCATGTGAACATGAATGCTTCTTCCCCCACAGGATTCAGGCAGGAAAAGAGGGCCCACAAAACTCCTCTTGTCCTCTTGAAAGTAATGCTTCCAAGCAGAGCAGAGTGTCTCCTTCGGATCAGAACAACCAAGAATGCTGAAATGAAAACAACAGATTTAATTGACAACCTGCAAAGGAATCATTGAGGAGTCCCCTCCAAGAGACACGGTCTGGGCTCCTGCCACAACTAAAGAGGCAGATGTAGCTTCTGACACTGACAAGCTCTGAGTGCTGGATCAGATGAAGGTAGGAGATAACAAGGAAACCCTTGATACATCAATCATGTCACAGAGAGGTGTCAGGCATAGTAAGAATCTGGCTGAGTTAAGGTTAAAAAAAACAATCATGATATTAGGCTTTTACTTGGATAACTGGGGAAAGGGAGGAGGATTGTATTTTTCAATTAAAGTCCTGATTTTAAAAATATATGTGCAGAGGGTGCTCTAATGGTAGATTTTGGCTGCTGAAGAGTGGATGAAAAGTGCAGGGAGCCCTGCAAAGGGACAAGTTTCTAGGGATGCTGCTCCTTCCTCTCCTTTCTCACAGCTGATGATGTCATACAGGTGCCTCTCCATGTCAGGTAGGGACTGAACTGAAAATATTCATGCTTTTCCCTCCTCATTTTCTTTTTTCTTTTTCAGAGTCCTGAACTGAGCTAACAACAGGAGGAGCAGAGGAGACTTATGGATATAATGGGCAACCCACACAGGCACCAAGTCATGGAATGCCATCAGACCTTCCCCTCACGAAACAGTGCTTCCTCTGCTTGCACTCCAAGCACCAACAGAAGACAGTGGTTTAGGAATTCCACTCTCCTAGGGACCCTCATCCCTGGTATAGTCACTGTTTGCAATCACTGCACTTCAGGAAAACCTAAAATTCGGCAAATATCTTATGGTGAGAATCTGTTCTCTGTGATAAGTCATGAAAAAAACTATGTAGTAGAAAGGATGGCTGTAATAGATTGGAATTTCACAGTCTCTTTGTGGTCACTACCACAGAGACAGAGGATCCCACTCACAATGGTCCACAAAAACAACAAAATATAAAAAGCTTAAAATGAACTTAAACTTTAAAGCATCACTGGAGTTTACCATGAAATGTGCACTGTGCATATATATATAGAACAGGAACCCTGCAACACACAAAGCTTTCTACAGATATTCAAGACACCCTTTCAACTTTGATTCACTTAAGCAAAACATCAGTGAAGCAATGTTAATCCTCTTGTTTATAGTTACACCCACGAGAGAATGGGAATTCACAGCTCAAGATCAAACAGATACACTAAAGGGAGCTATTTAACATCACTAAGGATAGCACCCTGTAATTACTGTATCAGGGAGGTTAGATCTTTCAATACAGGTTTTGCTTAAACAGGGAATTTTATTGAGCTCTGGTTTTGCTCCAGTCTCATATCTATTTCAAGTTAAAACTAAACAAAGTACCAATTTCTCAACCATTGTTTCAGGACCCCTGATCATCAGAAAACTATATGAAAGGGGCAACACAGTTAAAGCATCATTAAAAGCGTAGAGCAATCGAATGCAGCTGTGTACCCAAATATAAATATTTTTACCTTTGCACCTGCAAAGCACAAGTGTTACCAAGGACAGGGTGAAAATTGGAGAATCTTGAGGAGCTCAGGGCAAACATAACCCTTGATGACCCTACATATCCTACCGTCTATGTGTGAGGTCTTATTAATTTTCACAGAGTATTTTTTGGGCAACATGGGTGCCTTCTCTTCTGATCCTGTACTCACATTACCATTTAGGAGGCGGCTTTTCCAAGCAGCCTTAGCCTTAGGAGTTAGAGTGCCTTAGCTATATGAAATAGATGTCCCAAAATGCAAATCTGGGGCCCTTTGTCACACTGCCAGTATTTCAACAGAATCCAGCTTGGTACTTCAGTTCTAGTAGCAACTCTAGGTTCAACATGAATGCCAGACTACAGAAAATCCTCCGAACTATTTTAAAAGGAATCATTTAGTTAATATTCCTACTGAAGTTTGCAGTTAATCAGTTAACAACAAGAATTCACCATGAAGTCCACAAGATTTTGTGAACCCATTCAATGAGAATATTCTACATAAAAGTGCAGGTTTCCTGGTTGCAGAGAATTTATTAATATCTTGATATTTTCCACAAGAAAGAAGAAAAATAGAAGGAGCACTGTTCCTGTGAAAAGAAATGGATTTTGCTAGCAACTTCACTCAAATGATCCCTGTTGCATTAACGTCCCAGTAATGCAACTCCTCTGTGCCCTTGAGAAACCCCATCCACTTTTAGCAGCTGAAGCATTCAAGATCTACAACATAAAGCAATTGGATTTTGAATGCAGGTTGCTTCATTTTAAAACATTACTGCTCTTTGATGTTTATCTGTTTAAGAGAGTTTATTGCAGATAATTCACAGCAGGAGTGCCCTGTGGCATCCTCAAAAATTATATTAAAAGTATAAAAGATAAGAAAGGAAAACATAATAATTATATAATCTAATTTTTTATGGCTCACAACAAAAATTAAATCCTAATTTTGTAATGTATATGCATAGAACTATTTCTGACACATACCAAAAGCATGAAGCCATCATACACAGGCCTTTTATTGGAAAGTCTGACAAACTGAAACAGCAAGGGACTCAATACTATATTAGTTAGGTTTCAACTTTATTTAGAAAATGAGTTTCAAGGATAAGTCAGAAACATATGGGTGGCAGGTTATTATTCACGAACAGAGTTCATGCACAAATGGCATTTTTTTATGAACTAGTACTCCAACAACTTCTGCAGTCACTCCCTTGCACCATTTAAATTAATTATAGCCAAAAAATGGACCATTTTTGTGCATGGCTTGGTTTGCTCAAGGTGTTGCTGAAGGTGCCAATCGAACACTAGCAAATGTAGAATAAAGTAAAGCCATTAAGACCCAAAAACTCCTTTGTGCCAAGCCCAAGGTAATGGATAATTAGCAAAACATGAACATCGTTACCTTGCTTTTATCTTTAACTGTATATTTTGAAGGTAGAAACTTTCAGGCTGCATCTTGAGTTGCCTCCTGAGTAGCAAATTTGGTCTAGCTGCAGTATAGATCAATTATTATGGATCAATTTATCTGTAACTTCACACACAAGAATCAGAGAGAGTTATTCTGTACGTTGCAAGCAGAATGAACATTTGTGGAATCACACTGCAAAGCAGTTTTCACTAAGGAAAGCCTTTACTGACAGATCTTCCACTGAGTCATCCCTTTCAAAACAACCTTCAAAAGAGTCCTTTTTTCCAGAGGTCTTAGGGTTACACTGAATTTTCTTAAGGCCTAAAAGTTCTTTGGGTTTGGTGCCTTCACAACACAGCCCCAACTCAGTCCACATTTAACTAGAAGATCTGCAATTCATGTTATTCCACAGGACTGGTAAATCTAGAGAGTTGTTCAGAGAAGGGAAGAGTTTAAATATTATCTATACCAGATGGAGTGGCTGGAGAAAAATGGGTGATTCCAAAGGATAAATGAGAACAGATATCCAGGTCCCTGTTTCTGCTAAAACAAATGAGGATGGATTCACCAGACATTCAAAGGTCAGCTCTGAGCTCCTAAGTTTCATAGTCTGAGACCCACATGTTGGGATCAATACAAATGCCTTTCCAGGTCAAGGAGGGTTAAGAATAAAGACTAACTCTGGAGAAATACAAACAAAATCAAAGATACTTTTCCACAATAACTGAAATTTCAGATAGCAATGCAGTTCTATAGAAAAAGGGCATGTAATTTAACACACCTGAATGGGCTCAAGCAGATTCCCTAGGAACCAAATTCTTTGAAAACAGACAAAAGAGTCTCGATTTAAACAACTTGGGAATGCTGGAACCCACCTGCAAATCTTATGTAATAAACAGCCTAAACAGAAGAAAAAAAAAAAAAAAAAAAAAAAAAAAAGACAAAAAAAACCCAACTTTGGAGTATTTCTTCATTTGAAGAGAAACTGTGCCATGGACTTCATTGCATTTTCAGTTTGCCCTTTTATTCCAGTGTTGAAGACTGCTGATATAGTAAATCCTATTTAGTAAATAAAAAAATGCAACACAGACAGGTACCTTTCAAGAGAGGCATGCACAGGCAGAGGACTCTCTGAGGAAAGAGCTCCAGCTATTGCATTCCAACCATGTGCCTCCTTTTTCCTGTTAATATTCATCTATCTTAAGACCAAGCAAAACTGAAGTATTTTCTGAACTTCCAGATATAAGTCCTCTTAATTTTCATGGCCATCAACAAAAAATTAGATGCTCCACCTTGCCAGATACACTGAAAACATTTATTTCAGACAAAAACATATCCCTTGAATATCAAAGGCTTAAATATTTCCTTATCCAAAAGTATAACTTTTTGGGAAAAAAAAACCACAACAGCCTCTATGCTGTCTAAAACTGAGTAACATTTCTCCCTGGATAGGCACCTCTGAGTGCTTAGAGCCAGCAAAAGGCAGGTAGGAGGATCTAAGCCGCCTGACTACAGCCCTAAGTTCATATTTGGCTCCACAAATTGATCAAAATACACACTTGCTCTGCAGAGGGGGATCTGCAAAGGCAATTCAGTTCCATTCTGCCCATTGCAGCTGAGATGTGGAGGCCTTTAATTGTCCTCTGTCACTATTTTACTAACACCACACATATACACCAGCTTATTAGTGAGGGCTACCTCTGCACAGAGCTGCTGCTGACCAGAAATTTCTGCAGAAAATGAGAATTTAGGGAATTTACACAAGTCCAATTTAAATGTACATATTTCTTCTGCTGGAATCCAACTCTGATTTGAAAAGAGAAACAAATAAAATTTGAGATCTGCTACACATAAAATTATCTCCATAAACAAAGGTGTGAATGAAGGATTCCAAACCTGTATTCACTATTTTTATGTAGCTTCTATTTCATGGCCATCACCAAGGTACTCCTCACAGATGACAGAGGTAGGGAGAGAGGAAGAAAAAGATTTAATAAATAACAGAGAGGAAAATCCTGATGACGTTAATCTCAACCACAGAGAAACAATAGTTTGAAAGCACGCCAGGTCTCTCTCCAGTCCCAGGCTGAAGCCCAGCACCCAGCTCATTAAAGTAAATAAAATATAACGGTGAATGAAAAAGAAAAATAATAAGAAAGATCACATGAATAATAGAGAGAATCTGAGCACAAGTCCAACCAAATGATGTCAACTATTATTTAATTTTTACTTTGCTCTCTCAGAGGAAACACCAGAGAGAGCAGGGGGAGGAGGAAATGGGGAAATGTGTTAAGGAGAAACAGGCAACAATATCCCAGAGGGGTTTTGATAACATAATCACTAAAATAATATATATACATTTTAAAGCCTTTTGACATTATTCCCTTCCAAAGATAATAGAATGGAGAGTCAAGAGATAAAAAAAAAGGTAATGTTCAGAATTGCAAGAATATTTACACTGAACAGCTCTGAGCCATTGTATCGCAAATGCACCTTCAGTCAAGATGGAATATGGAACAGCTTGGACAGTTGTTTATATAATTATTATATGGGTTACATCAGCTCTTGACAAAATAAAGAAGATTGGCAAAGTAGGTTAAGTTGTTCTTATCTAAAATTGTTAGTAGTCAACCAGGGATTAAAATTTGGATGTAAAAAGATGATACATCTTTTCTTCTGGTTTGGTAGGAAGCTAATCATAACTGTTTTGAGAAGTCTTTTATGCCCAAATTCATGGAGATCTTTTCCAAACACCTATGACAACTTTTATACACTCTTCTTCCTACCAAATCTCAGGAAAACATTATGGCTTCTGATCAACACCACCAAAACTTTTGGAGGCACATTCAAAGACCCAGGACATTTAGTCTGTCACAGTAGGGAAATCCTACTCCACAAGCTCCAAATTAACTCCTGGCAATGTTTTGCCAGGTACCAGCACTAGGCATATATTTTTTTTAAAAATTGTATTAATCAGTATTTGAGTAAAAAATTTTGGATTCTCAGAACCTGGGTTGTGCAGGTTACATAAATTTAATTATTACAGTACCGTGATAATCAGTACTTACTCTTCAATCCAGTAGAAAACCAAAAATCATGATAATTGCTGTTAGCTTCAGTGATGACAGATTTTCATCTCAAGACACAGAAAGGTCATGAAAAAACCAAAGTGTTACCAAGTACATTTTCATTTCTAAGCATTGAGCAAAATCTCGGTCACCTTTGTTATCAACCTGTGAATTAATGACTAATAAAGTCTTTTATGCTGACCTGAATATGATTGTTGTAGAGTTGAATGGACAGTGGCAGGTGGGGGGAACCTGCCCATGACCATGCATTTCAATGCAGCAAAGCAGATTTACTAATTTTTTGGTTGCCTTTGCTGTCGTTTTGGGTTTTGATTTTACTGACCTTTTGTGTCATCCTTCCTCAGTGTAATATAGACATGGAAATTGAGTGTATAAGTATGCATTCAAACCCAAGCTTTGATTCTTGGGCATGAATAGCACAAGTGATCAAATATTAAAAGTACCACATTTTAAGTAAAAAAACAAACAAAACTATTTAAAATATCATCTCTACTTCTACCTCAATACAGAATTGCAATATTCACAAGTTACATTTATTAATCAGGAAAGCTGATTGTCCAATCAGACAGCAGGCTAAAAAATACTAACAATTATAAAATATGAATTACAATCACAAGCATACAAATGTAAGTATTTATGAACAATCTTCAAACAATGAATTATTAATTGAAGAACTTTGTGAGCAACTTCCTACAGCAAATAAATCAGCGAATTCTGCAATCTGCACAAACAGTTTATTGAATTAATTATTAATTGTGATTCAAGTATTCACTCAGATCTGAATCTTTCTTTTTTAGTTAATCACTATGAAGATTAACCAAAAATCTACCTATTTATATTGCTATGGTATAAATTAAAATGTATCCACTATCTATAGTTTTACTGAGAGTAATCAAGCAGATGGCAGGAAGATATTGAGGTAATTCACACTGTAATCTAATAATCTATTTCACCATAAAGTGAAATTTGGGGTTTTTTAGAAGCAGAATAATATATAAGAAAAATTTCAGACACCTGCAATTAATGGACTTCATGAGAAAATCCATTACTTGTAGATTACTCATAGAAACAAATGCAAAAGAAATTTGAGAATAAGATCAGCCTTTATTATCATTAAAAGCTGGGACAGGAAAGAGGTGTTTTGCATAGATTTGCTTAGAATGCCCTCCAAGAAATCCCCTGCCCTCCAAACCCTGTGTGAACTTGGCAACATTGAGCTCATTTGTTCTCATCCCGCCTCAGTTGCTCAAGTCTGTAAAGAAGACAACTTCTCTGGGCTGGAGAATAAACACGCTGGGCTGATCAGGGCTTAAGATGAACAGCAAATAGTAAGATTGAAAGCCAAAGGGACTTTGACTTCTAGGAGTGAACATCATGTTTACAAAATAGGATCACAAACAATAGCTTTTAACTTTCTGTCTTGATTAACCTACACCTTCTGCCTTTGCAGATAACATTCATGATTACTACACTGGTTTAGAAATATCTCTCTAAGCTACAGTGAACTCACAATATGTTGTGTAACAACACAGTAGAAAATAACCCAGAAAAAGAACAGTGCTAACTGCATGATCCATTATTTGAGACATATAATGGGCACTCAACATAGAAAGAACATCTGTGATGCTGCTGACTGTGGAACATGGGGATCCCTGAACACACCCCAAAGCCACACCAGGCAGCACAGCAACCCACAAAACATGGCTCTGCTTCTCCCAGACCAAAGGCAGGGAAAGAATCTAGGGCTGTGCTCACAACATATCTAGCATTCCCAATAATCAAGTGTTGACTGTCATTTTTTTTTTTTTTTTTTATTGTTATTGCCATAATTGAGGGATTTCATAGCATAATTCTCCATGAGCACCACAGACAAGCACGTCCAGAAGGGGCTTGGGGAAAACAGGAAATTGGGCAGGCACAGACAGTTTTTGTTTCACAGAGCAGAAAAAACTTTTCTGAATCATCCTCTTTAACACAGAGGGGCATCTTGAGGTAGAGATGTAAGAAAGGCACATAGCTAATGAAGCAACAAGAAATCTCCAGCAAATTATTTCTTAATCTCACTTTAATCTCACTTTATTAAAAAAATTTCTAATGAGCTCAAGTGTCTATTTCCAACAAAATCCATCTTCACCCATCTGGGAATAGGAAATTTGAAGCAGATTTTGCCCAAGTTATCTTAAAAACATTGTAGAACAAGTGCAAAGCAAACTGCAATCTCAGTTTGATAGCAAAAATTAGAAAACGGAGTTTTAGGTATATTGCTGCTAATTATCTTTGGCCCTTAGAACATATTACTCAGTAACCCATGGCTTTTAACCAAGGCTTTAAAAAATGGTATTAATAGATCATATCAGGATCTTGCTACAAGTTTATCCAAGAATTTGTAACTTTACTGACGCCAGCCGGGGTAACTCTGGATTTATACTAGTACAGTTGTGGTAATAATCCAGTTGCAGTCTCTGAGGGTTTAGGTTTGATTTGAACAGTAGAGTATTAATATTATCCTTAGTCACCATGACAGAATGAGCCGACAGAAGTGTCTTCCAAGACTGAATATACACAGAAATAACTGGGAGCTGCATCAGGGGGAACCACTTTAACAATATTGGTGGGTTTTTTGTAAAAAGCAGAAATTGATATTTTATTCACCTCTATTTTATGCATCCTAAAGAACAAAACCTCATCTCAGAGCCTTGATACAGAATTCACCACATTTACTCTCTCAGATCCTACCACTCATCTTCACATCTGTCCTGTTTGATCAGAAGGGCTAAGCAACAACAAGGAAAGGATGACCCATTTAGAGTCACATTCCTCCAAATTCTAATGCCCTGTTGAATGTTCTCTCACCTCACCTCTCTGTTGTAGCTGCAAATGGTTTTCATGCTTATGTTGCACTCAGAACAAAAAGGATACTTGCTACTGTTATAGTGAATGCATTCATTTCACTTGAACAACATTGTTTTAAAATATCTGGTTTACCCTTTCAGTACTCCACAGGAATTTAAAAATAGTAAAGCCGTGCTTAGAATAAATAGCTTGAATTTGCTACCTAGATTTAATTTCTGCTTGTTTCATAGGATGAGTTAATTTGCCGTAAAACTTTAACCACTGCTGATCCTGGATTTGAGCATCTATAGCTCCCTACAGAATTTTATTGCCCCCAATATAATAAAATGTAGTTTAACCTTCACTACTAATTTCAGAATTAACTACTACAAACCTGACTAAATGGCCTTTTTTATCCCATGCACATTATCTGCTCATCATTCACCTGAACCTGCCTTCTTTCCACAGCTTAAAGTTCAGTAAGGGGTTCAACAGAAGATTTAGCATTACAAAGGGTTTCTAAGCACAGAAAAGCTTCCAAAGGAAGGACATCTAAAGTATTACTGCAGGAGAAGTCTTTCAAATCTCACACCTCTACAATGCAAAATGATCACAAATTGCTGCTAATTAGGGATGAGGTTAACTGTGCAGATTGAGTGTAATCTTGCTAATAAACAGGTTTGATTTATAGTAACACAACAAATGATGCTATAAACTTAACCTCTGTAAGAGATAGAAAACACACAACTTCTGGCACTGAAGGTCCTTAAGAAAGAGATACTCACTAGTCTAAAAACAGGCCTTTGGAAAGCCAGGTAAGACAGAGCAACAAACCTTTTCATGCCCTTCCATGCATTTCCTTTTGGCATCACCAAAACCACACAATCCAGCAGTATTCTCTTCATTTGGATAGGCACATGAAAAGGAATGTACTGTTTATTGAAAAGGGAATATTGCAATATTACAGTGAGTTTATTTGCTTGCAGGATTAAAGAAACAGAAATTTAATTAAAAACAGGAAAACATTTTTGGTTTCCAAACCTGCTTCAGTCAGTCTTTAAAATCCCATTAATTCACACTCCCTACTGCCAATGCCCTGTTGCATAGAATGCCACAGACACTGTAATGGGCACTTGCAGTGGGGGGGCAGTGATGAATAAAACCCAGTTTAAATTCAGTCTAAATCTTGGGCCAGCTATTCAGCAATGAAAGCACCTAAGAATTAGCAGATATTCTTAAAAACCACCATCTTTAGGGATCCAGTATGCCTATTATTGCAGGTTCTGTGCTGTAGCAAGACTACATTACAAAGCTGAAGTAGGGATTAAAGGAAACAAAACTCCATCCAACCTTAAACCTCACACCTCTCATTGCAAGTCCCAGAGCTGAGTTCAGAGAATCACTGAGTGTATGGGAAACAAACTTGGACTGATGGGCAATTCCACCACCATCCAATATTTTCATTCCTCAGACATGCCAAATAGCTCCCTTTAGAGGCCATGACTGGGTTGTGTCAGCAGCTAACACTGAAGGCTTGAGCTGACACCCACAGGAAAAAGGTTGCTTTGACACGAGACATCTTCTCTGACCTTAGTTTGCCTGCGTTTCCCACCATAAAACATTTCAAGCCTGCCTTGACTCCCTAAAGCACATCTGTCTCCCACTCCTAATCTGGATAACACCCTCAAGTTGTCTGAACAACCCTCTACCAACACTCTTTTGTTTTCCCCTTCCCTTATTCTGCTCAATAAAGCTGGCTTTCGGCATATTAAAGCTTAATTTGTTTAAGAACAAACAGTTGGGGGCCTGCATCTCACAGACGAAAGTGACAGATCACACAAGGAAACCAAAGACTTCAGGGGCAGAAGATTTGGCAGGTTTGTGTCTCAGCGGAGATGCAGAGCTCATTGTCATGTTTCCAAAAGGCATTACACAGGGCTCCAAGGTGGAGCTGTTTACCAATACCGTGATCTCTCCCCAGATGCAGTTGCTACTGCAGCTAATTAAGAGAACAATTAAGACTAAGGCAATCAGTCAAGTACACAGATTCGAGTCATTTTCTCCACTCTCTGATGCTGCGCTGGCTCCCAGAGGGCTAAACCTTATTCACTCATTCAGAAAATGACAGGAAGAAGCTATTAAATATCTGAAAACCATAAAAATGCAATCATACTGTTCCTGAGCGAAGCCACTCACCAGAGACCAATGCCAGGCAACTTAAGAAACTTGCTGGCCCCAAGAATTCACATACTTACAAATAAGAAAATTAATCAAAAGCAGTTCGGATCAAAATTTAATTAAAAAGAAAAGAATCGCAGAAGACTTCCTGAGATTTCTCTGTTTTATGTTTATGACTGATCAATATTACGTGTTATCAGCTCAGTGTATGACAAATTCCACTGGGCATCTTTAAAGAGGAAGTAACAGATTAAATATTGAGCTAAACAATTTAATCTCTGCTTTAAAAGGTTTTCAGATATTTGTAAAGGTAAATCCTATTAGAGTATAAATGTCTCCATGTGCTAGTGCTGTAGTCTCGTCACAGAGGAATTTGTAAACACCAGGAGACAGGCCCTCATTAAATACAAATTTCCTTCTTTTGTAGGACTATTGATGAAAAAAGAGAAGGCATTTATGTCTTCAGTGGAGAGAGAAAGGGTCTTAGGAGTGAGATTTAAATGTATCTATAGATATAAGTAAATATTTATCACATTTCCGGAACAGTCAATGCCAACTGGCTCCCTAAATCCATTTAAACACAACTGAGAGCACTGATCCTTCACAGCTCACAGGGACGGTGGAAAAGACTCATCTCCTGGAAATACAAACATAGTCAGCTGTGCCAAACATATACAAGAACAGAGAGCTACATGTGATAAAGAAACAAATTAAGGGAAAGGCTAAATCCAAAACATACTACCTGACTATTATATACAGACACATTATATTCACATGCAGGCATGCAATAAATACAGTATGTCATACACACAAAGGTCAGACTGACAATGTAGATGTTAAAACCATGTAACATCCAGGAAAGAAGCACAATGCACTTGCCCTTTCAGCTGCAGGGCAGAAACGTAGAAGGTGCACAAGGCTTTCAGAAATACTGCACCCCCTCTTCACTGGGGAATACCTTACCCCACCAACCCACATCTGTTCTGCAACATCTGCATGCACGTATCTTCACTGGGACATGGAGTACACACATAGCCACAGGAGGCATTGTTCCAACCCTTGCTGCAGTCCAGAACCTGGTAACCTTCAACACAGAATGCAGTACATAATCTGTGCTTATCTATCTGTATTGCCCTACCCCAAGGACCAAACACACCTCTAAAAATTAATGCAAATCAGTAAGTGACCAGCAGGAACACCCCCAGTTCCTCAAAAAGCACTACTCAAGTGTTTTACCACCTAGGCCCATCCCACCACACGATTGGTGGAGCACCAGCCCAAGCCAGTCTCCTGCATCCATTCACCCAGAGCCCTTCAGACAGCTTTTCTGTTTCTGAGCCAGTGGCTTCCTTCATTTTGCATTTGGGAATTGGTCTACATTTTTTTCCCAAATTTTATGTGAAAAGGGATTAAAGTAATTAGAGGTTTCACACGGTCCCCTCTCCTATCCCTCTTCACCCCCACAACCATTAATCAGTTCTATTCAGTTTCAACCCAAGACAGATAAAGAGGGAGAGAAGGAGAAAAAATATTTCGAACGTTTGTTGTGGAAAGCTGGGTGACTTAAGAAGCAGAAATACAAAAGAGATATAAACAAATCTATTGTATATAATGTTGCTGCGACAAATAAGAACATTAATAAAAAGTCCAAGTTAATAATACATAGTTGCTATAGATTTCTGTAAATAAAATCATTAATATTTCAAAATTATGTTTCAGAACAAGCCTACATATAGAAGTGTTAAACTTGGTCCTTCCAATTTCCACTCTCCTGACATTTGCATATATGGAAAAAGAGATAAAATTTTGTCATGAAGATGATGACCAGGATGGTCAATCTTTTCCAATCCTGAACTGAAGGATGCCAAATGAACTTCAAAGGAAGTGGTATAAGATGAAAGGGAGATTCTCACCTTGGTGGTCCTGCCCCAGGGCACCAGCAACACTAACAGACAAAGAAGGAATGAAAAAGTTATGGGAGAGAGCACAAAGGGACAAAAGCTCCCCACTGGTGAGTTTTAAATAACAGCTAGCACTTCAGAAAACCCCATCACAACAATCTGGTGAAGGCTAGGAGAACCTGTTGAGGAAATGCCTGCTCACAGACTATCTCCTGCTGCCCGAGACAAGCAGCTGCACCAGGTGGAACTGAACTATGGCCTTGTCTGACTGTTATGTTTTATATAATTGATTTTGAGAAGAATATCATCATTAAGTATTTGCCTTCTAACTCCTGTTTAGCCTTAGATTCCCATATCTCTTTAACATCAGGATCCAGATGTTTGGGGGCTGTAGTTATATATTTTCATGAGTAGTGGAAAAGGGAAAAGATCCACGGCCCTGTGTGATTATATCTCAATACAAAACAAGTAGTGCTCAGAAAAACAAGGGGGTTTTCCTACCCTGTGTTGGATGGAATCACCACAGGGTTTGATTAATTATAGATTTAGTATCAATAGCACCACAACCAAACTGTTCATTTAACACTTGGGATAAGGGACAAGGATACATTTCTACAGAGACATCCTCCGTCCTCTTCCCTCGGCTATTTACCCAGTGCTGAACCTGAGCAGCACCTACTAGGCAAAAAATCCATGGGACTCCTTGCAGGCACAGAGATCTGGCTATGCACAGCTGGTAAACCTCTGCATCCAGCTGCTCCATGCAAACTCTTACACAGGTTTGCCTTGACTGGAGTGTACATGGGAGCTGCCGTGAACAGAATGAGCCCGACCTTCTCCTTCAAGGTTAACATTTGGTCTGAATTGGGATTTTTACCTTAATATACTCTAACAGTACCCTTATGAATCCCCCTTCATCAGCACACTTAAGTAGTCACTGAACAATTAAGCAGTGGTATAGGTGTGAAAATAGAGCTTCAGAGGACTCTCATGCCACTAGACAGTGGGAAAATGTAGAACTGGAAGAAGCAGATACTGTACAGGTTCATCACCTTCTTCAGCTTGCTTCCCTCTGCACTATCTTATTTCTGGTTTGTGCCAGAGTATCTCTCATTCACAAGATACTAAGCAGCTTTACAAAGCAAACAAGAAGGTGCAACTTAACCAGTATATTTAGAAAGGCAAGTATTTTATGTGCTGCTTCTGCAAAGAGATCAGAAAGCACCATGAATATGTTCAGAAAGCATTTAGGACATACCAGGACTAATCTGCCTGGAATCCCAAGAATAAAGGGGAGTTTGCCCTTTAAATGAAAACCATCTCATCTCCTTTGTTGTTTTAAAAGTGTTTGTTAAAATGCCAGTTCCTTGATATAGTCTCATATTGTGCTATTGATTATCATATGGAACCTCCCACTCCCTTCCAGCTGAAATTTTGCAGGAGTTATGCTTTATAATCAATAGCATGTTCCATACTGAATGGACTTGCCAGTGCAGCAGTTCTCCTCCAACACCCCCAAGGACAGCTGCAAAAAATGAGCAGGCTACCTCCCGGAGCTATCTAAGGACCAGATCCAAACTTCATTGAATTCTATGGAAAAATTCCCACTGACTTCAATGGGCTTTGGATCAACCCCCTGCAGAGGAACACTTTTTAAAATAAACATTGGGGGAAAAAATCATTAGGGCTGTAAAGCCTTTCATATTATCTCCTGGATACATTTTAAAGCAAAAGGGTGGGAATGTGCTCTTTTCTCCTTATTAATGTATAACTCCCGTTAATGTCAGGAAGAAGTCATTCAATTATGAGATTGCAATGGGAGAAAAAGAAATATGGCCTGACTTACATAAAATCAACCTCTGTCTAGACCTAGATTTTATTAGGAAATTTAAAAAAATACGAGTTAGCCACACAAAATTTCAAAAATCCCTTTAGAAAAAATAATTTAAAACCCCCTCAATTTGTAAAGCACTTTGACAGCAAGTATAATCTTGGAACTGTCTAAAATACAAAGAAGAGGAAAAAAGTTAGAATAAATTACATTCCACATGAGCTTTTGATGAAAATGTAATTTTATGCAGGCTTAAATATTATTAAAGAAATATTCAGTTTGTTTCCTGTTCTAAGCATATTATGCTTAGCAGTGTAGGAATAATTCCTGGGGTTTTGCCTCTCCAAATGTACTTCTACCTGGGACCTGTTCAGGCCGAGCTCACAGGCAGGTACATACACTACACCCTTCCAAAGTGTGCAACCAGAATCATTCCAAAACGCAAAGTTTCCTCCTGCACTCAGAGGAATGACACCCAGGGCTGAGTCTGAAACCAGTAAGTTCTGACAGACCAGTAAGCTCTGAAACCAGTAAGGTCTCACCATTTCTAGGATCAGGATCTGAGATTTACCATCCATATTTGCTAGTTCCTGGACAGTTCCTTCCCAGAAAGACAGAGGATCTTCTGTTGGCAATCCCTCTACAAAAGTCTCATTCTGCTCAAGACTTGCAGATGCATTTGCTGGGCTCAGTCATCCTTTTAACCTCAGCTTTTAAGTTGCCCCTGCAGATTGCACACAGACAAAGCTCGGGCTTGGTCATGAGTGTTGACTCCAGTTTGAAGAGGTCACCCACAAAGGAGTGACACTCAGGACCACGGGGTGGATGGGCTCCAAGGTAGATTTGGCTCAAGGTCCCGCTGGTTGCAGGCATGAGCTAACAAACTGCTTTATCTGAAGGAAGCTCCATGCTGTGAGAAGCTTCTGCAGAGGCAATGTCCTACGACTCTCCCTTTCATTCAATTATCCCCATGATCTAACCTTGCAGATTTAACTACAGCTACATGAATATGAAAGAAAATTTTAAAATGCATAGGTTCAGGATGACCAGAAACCAAATTTTTCTCAGCAAAAACGAATAAATAAGAAAATATTTGGGAGTAGAATGAAAGTGTCATATTGCACCAAAAGTATTTTAAAAATATATATATTCTTTAGGAATGAAAAATGTTATTAAAAGAAAGGAAAATTTCCTTTAAATAAATATTAAAACATTTCCTTTATACTTCCCTGAGATTTCGTCCTTTTACTCAGCCCAAACTAACATTTGAATTTCATCCAGACTTGCAAATAATTTCAATAACCACAAAACTGAATTTTCATTTCTCTTCTGGGATAGCTGAGAATAATCTTGACTGGAAAAGAAAATAATTCTAACAGGAACACCAAGAAAGAATAAGTCATGCTCAGGACCAAAGTCACTGCATGGGATATTTCAAATGTTTGTGCAAGTCTGCATTTGAGCACACATGCAGTTTTGGTTGTAGGAATTCAGACAGAATCCTTTTTAGTATTGCAACAATTTGTGACAAACATAGCATATTTAAGGTTAGGACTATTTCTTTTACTATAATTACTTAATGACACTAGTGAAATGATCAAAGAAGTTCCAGAAGCTGGAAATTCATTCCAATGCAGACATTAAAATAATTGGGCTAAAGAGTCATGTTTTAGCACTTTTCTTCTCAGTTATGCCCCAGAGATTCGCTCACAGCCGACAACAATTTCAAACCCATACTTCTGGGGAATAGTACAATATAACCATAAAATTACACTTGGGATAAGATTTAATTGTCATTCTCACCTTTCCAACACCTTTCAAGAAGTAATCCTTAAAAGCGTCACAAGAAAGAATATTACAGTTAAAATTATAGCATGCAACAATGATATTAAAAGAAAGACAAACTGCTTTATAGGTTTTACAGGAGCTTAAGTTCAACAGCTTTATTCAAAGATATTACAAGTGATCCTGTCTGATGGATTTTAGATATTCACTTTGGGCCCAAGGATGTTAGAGCTAAATAAAACAAACTGACATTACACTCTGAGAGATACTTTCATTTGTTTGAGCCATGAGGCTGGAGAAAGCCAGTGGAATTGCAGCAGGTAAACGATCACAGAGGAAGAATCATGTTCTCCTGTGGTTTCATTTCACTGCTGTTGGATTCACACTAAAAGAAAATGCTACTGTGGAACAGCACTACTACATGATAATAACTTCCACCTTCTCCCTTTATTCATTCTCCTGCTACCCTCTCTACTCCATGTTCACTAGTCCATCAGCAGTAAAACAGAAAATAAAAACCCTGAACCACTCTGGATGAGGCTCTCCAGCAGTAACTTGGCCTTACAATCTTACCCATGGCAGTACTCGTCACACCTGAAAGATGTAACTTCTTTGTAATTTGTTTCTGGAGCAGAGCCCAACCAATTTGCACTTGGGAGACTTCAGGCACAAAGGGAGAAAGCCTGGGAGGACAGCCAGTTCCATGAGGCTGCCAGCATCTTGGGAGGGTAGAAACCTTATGCTGTAGCTGCCATTTTGGTCTCCTATGCTTTCAGGGGATGTATAAATCATTCTCCTACTGTGCATGCAGTAGGCAAGACAGACCTCAGCAGAAGGGAAAGGGAAGCACAGCCTGTCACGTATCCCACAGCCCACCTTACTTCACCAGCAGATAAAAATCCTGGAGTCAGCTGGACCTTCCAGACAAAGGGGACATGTGCCCTGTAGACTCACAGCTATCTGGAAAACCAAAATTATTTTAGTTGCTGCAGGAGGAAGCTCTAATTTATGTTCCTAGGAAGGTAGTTCTTCTTAGGGCGGGGAGTTTACTTGTGGCAGTTCACTGCCTAAAGCATCAGACGAGATGAAAGACAACACTCAAAAGTTGTGGTAAATCCCTTAAAACAAGTATCATCAGGTTCCCTGAACCAAAGACTAATTGGCAACTTTTATTCAACTAACTTAGAAATTAACAGGGGGCAGGGGGAGAGAAAGGAATGGCCTGATCTTACTTTTTAACCAAAGGATGCAAAGTCTTCATAAATATTCCCAGAAATGCTACCAAATACAAAGGCTGAGCCTTTACTAGTGATTATGTATGGAAGAGTTCAACTAGTTGCCTAGACCTTGAGCAGAGCAGAAAGTGCACCTTCCAATTAGATGAATATCTATGAAAAGATGGAGTTAATTTTATACTCCAAACAAATTCATTGGGGTCTGTCAAATCAAGGCTTCTTCCTCTCTTTCCAGAGCAAAGAAAAACCAAACTAAAACCATTACATTTTTTATATACTTGCAAATAGAAACTTTCTTTTATTCTTTCTCAAGCCCAAATCCAGCTAGTAGTACTGTTTTTAAAACTCTACAAAGAAGGTAAGACTATTGAATTCAGAAGTAAAATCACTGTAAAGAATATTTTACATTAAAGCCAAACACCACATCCTCCTGAAGCAGCACGAATGCCTTCAAGAGAAGATGGAAAATGTAAATCACTGGAAACCCTGAATACCCAATAAATCACTGGCAAGCTGGCCTGGGTTTCAGTGCTGAACAGAAGGAAAGCAAAAGAGTTCCAGAGTCCAGCAAAGATGGAAAGAAAGCGTTCATTGTATTGGGTGTGTTACACGATCCGTATCGGACCTTTGTGCACCATGCTGGGGCAAAGAATTTACACGGATGCAAGGAAGTGGGAGGTGTTAAGAAGGGAACAGCACTAGAGTTTATACAAGTGTTACCAATGTTAGAATAATGTTTATCAGCTTACAGTATTTGACTTAGCATAGCTCAAGGGAGAAGGGAGAGATAACAACAGTCCAAAACACGTTCCTTTACCTGAAAAGCCGGAAGGAGGTCTAAATTCTCCATTTGAAAGGGAGCCCAATTAACTTTATCTTGTATATCTGAGCTCCTGCTGGGGAGACAAGTTCACTGGGGGTTATAATAATAATAACCCATGTGCAAACATTTTGACTACTGCATATACTAAAACATCAGAGGAGGAATATAGTATTGTGGAGAAGGTTTATCGCAGCAACTCCTTTTCAGCACTGTTCTTTGGAAGATGCTTGAAGTCAGGCACACACTTAACCACTTTTATGATAGGAAACTAAGCAGTTCCCATACACATCAAAAGACTTGGCTAACCCAGCTGTGCTGCTTTTCTGTAATCAACAGGGCTGTGCAGATTTATATCAGCCCGAGAGCTGACTGTCCACAATTCATTCTTCTATGCCAGCTCAGAGCAGGAACACAACAAAAACAAAATACTCAGCTTCATTGCAGGAGAACAGGTCAACAATCAGCCCTATGATGGTGTTGAGGGAAAGAACAAGAAACACTTCACTAATTCCAGAAATTAGCTGCTTGGAGTGGACACGCATGAAAATTAATGAAACTTGGATTCAGCCACCTCCTTTGCAACAGCGTTCATACACGGCTCAGTCATCTGCTATTCACCAGAGACAGAAAGCTAGGTTTCATCCACACACACTTGCACATTGAACAATATTTCTGTGCAAAACAAAACAGGCTGTGACACTTCAATCTGGCAAGAGAAATTATTTTGGGTGTGGTAAGAGCCTAAACAACTGCACATAATCTTAAGAGGACAAAATCTTCCAACACTAGAGCAAAGGATCATCAAATAAAGCTTGTGGAAACAAAATTCAAAACAAACCAAAGGAGGTCTAACACCTCTCTTGTATGAAGTGCCACCTGGAGAACTCCTTAGCAAAAGATGGTGGGACTACATTAAATTTTCAGTGGTTCAAGATGAAAACTCCTTGTAAAAACTTCACACATTGATCAGGAAATCCTCCGATTGGAAAGTACTAGAGGATTAGGAGAGTATTGGTAAGGACACATTAATCTTAACACTTACACATTTAATCTTCTCCAAGCATACATTTACAGCTGTCAACAGGAACAGGACTATGGATTTGCTGAACCTTCAGTCTGAAGAAGTACAGTAGTTATTACTTTGTTGGTATGGCCGTGGAGATGCTTATCCTTACTTAGTTTATCTTTAAACATGAAAATACAGGGACAGAAAGTGAAAAGCTGGAGAAAGATAATAGATGGTGAGCAATACCCAGTAAAAAGGATGAGAGGATATTAACATCTAATAAGGAGAAATTGCACAGAACCACAGAGTAATTTAGGCTGGAAAAGATGTTTGAGATCATCAAGCCCAACCGCTGATCACCATCTTGTCAACTAGACCATGGCACTGTCACATACAGACATTTCTTGAACACTTCCAGGGACAGTGATTCCATTAATTCCCTGGGCAGCCCATTCCAATGTTTAAAATCCCTTTCTTGTGAAACAATTTCTCTTTATGTCCTGTTGGAACCCCACCTTGAAGCAGTTCAAGACTCTGTCCTCTTGTCCTGTCACTGGTTGCCTGGGAGAAGAGCCAAACCTCTGCCTGGCTACAACCTCCTTTCAGGGAGCTGTAGAGAGTGATGGGGTCACCCCTGGGCCACCTTTTCCCCAGACTAAACACCCCTAGCTCCCTCAGCCGTTCCTTCACCAGCCTTGTTGCCCTTCTCTGGATTCACTCCAGCACTTCCTACTTGAATTGAGGGGCCCAGAACTGGACACAGCACTCACCAGTGCCAGCTAAAGGGAAAGAAAGGCTTCTGTGGTCCTGTTGGCCACTTCACTCCAGATGCAGGCCAGCTGCCATTGGCCTTCCTGGCTCCCTGAGCACACCTGGCTCATGTCCAGTCTGCTGTCATCCAACACCTCCAGCTCCTTTTCTGCTGGGCCCCTCTCCAGCCGCTCTGCCCCAGCCTCTGGTGCTGCAGGGGGTTGTTGAGGCCAAAGTGCAGGACCTGGCACTTGGCCTTGTTGAACCTCCTACAGCTGGCCTAAGCCCATGGATCCAGCCTGTCCAGGTCCCTCTGCAGAGCCTTCCTAGCCTCCAGCAAATCAGCACTCCCACCAAACTGGGTGTCATCCACAAATTTACTGAGGCTGCTCTCAATCCCCTCATCCTGATTGTTGATAAAAGACATTAAACAGGACTGAGCCCAATACTGAGACCTGGGGAACACCTCTTACCAGACCAGATTATAGGTAAGCAATTTAGTAGAAAAGATGGTGAAGGTCCCAGAAGTAATTATAATGTGTGCTACACACAGCTGAGGTTAACAAGAATTGCAAATATTCACATAGGACTTTTGGACCTGAGCCTATTTTCATCATTGAAAGTTAGCACCAAGTCCATAGCAACCAGAATTTAGGTCTTTGGTCATCAGAGCTGCTGCAGAGAGATGTGGGAGATACTGAATATAAAAATAAAGGAAAGGCAATAATGAGAATTCTCATATTTTCATGCACTACAAATCATCCACTCTCATTTAAAAGCACTATTCCACAAAAATAATTCCTCACCTTTGGGTTAAACTATCTAGGGATAAAGAGATGCAGTAGGACTAAACATCTCTATGCCAAATAGGTCATTTGTAAGGCCCACAAAATTTCAGAAACAAAGTTTAGAAGTTTCATTTTCAGACACATAATCTTTGGATTATGCATGTGAAAATGTGGTGTAATATCTACCTGACTGGTAAAGTCATTCTTGCTGTAAATCTTTGAATCAAGGAATATTTTCCACCCTGCTACAGACGTAGCTTTATGTCCAGAAAACAAATCTGGCAGAGGTGCACTTGCCAACAGATCTTAAAAAGTTCCAGTTCTTTGATTAAACACATCTATTTCAGCAGAGTTCAGTAAATGCGTGAATGGAGCATGTGACAAGCTGTTGGCAGTGTATTTATTTCTACAACACTCTGTAAATCTTGTCTAGGCTGCCTGTATCCTCTCATTTTCTTGTCTCTATTACAGTTCTTCAGCACAGCAAGTCTGTGCCCTTCTTGGGAACTGAGATGTTTGGGGCCTGCTGCCCTTAACTTCTAAGTGAGATGTGCAATGATTCCTCCTGAATGCACTGGCTCTTGTGTCATATTACTTAAATATTTTTTGGTGCTCAACCAGAAACTTGCAAGGAGTATCTCTGCCATGAAGATCTCACAGAAAGTATTGACATTGCTAGAAAGAAGAACAGGAGGGGAATGGAGGTGAAGTAAATCTCCAAACTCAAAAAGGTCAGAGAAAGACAGTGAAGGGTGTGGATGAAGTTTTCTAGGGAGTCACTTTTCACTGTCATATGAATTTTCTGACAGGAAGATACACCCTTAATGAAAAATGCCACAATGTCATTATGATCTGACTTAGAAACAAATAAAACAGCAAATTAGGCAAGACAGCTTAAATGTGAAAAATTGCCCTCTAGCCCTGAAATTCCAGGTTTATTTCCTGCAGGAAGAGGTAAAGCCACCAACAAAAAGCAAAAAATTTCCTTTAAGGTTACATGGACAATGGGACCTGCAGAAAAATGTATGTCAGCTGCTCATGGTATAAGAATATTAATTATGATTTGACATTCCAGTTTAAAATCAAGGGAGGGCAAAAATACATTTGCACAAAGTTTAGCCCATTTTACAGTAGCAGAGAGCTGGATGAAGAGGATTCAAAGGTTTTGGATAAATCACAGAAACAGACAGAAAAAAATATGGCAAAATTAAACTAGAACTAGTAAAAAGTTATGTTGGAGTTTTAACTGCTCAAACACAGGAAGCATGTGGCTAAACAGCAGTTCTCCAGAAACATGTTCAGGGGTTACTGGACCAGAGTCAACATGGCTCTTCAGGCAAGAAAAGAGAAAACTTAATGCTAGAAAAGATAAACAGGGTCTGCAGCCTGCAAAACACACAGAACAGACCCCCTTGCTCCCTGAAGTGTCAGTAGGGCTTCACAGGAACTCTGCATCCTCTTCAAGAGTGAATGGATCTGAGCAGCAATAGGATGAAGTTTCTGGGAGGACACATCTACTAAAAATAAAGACTACAGCAAACACCACAAAGCACCATAAAGAGCAGCCACAAAAGAAAGAGCAGCTACATAACCTCCACCACTGGTTGCACCTCAGAATGGACTGAGCAAACACGCCACAGGAAAGCATCCAGCCATTCTACCCAGATTGCTGTAACTCCATACCACACAGGAGGGACACCCTCCAGGCCAATTTTTAATGGGTTCTGAATTCCATGGAATTGGAGGAGAACCCCCTGAAAATGAGTCAAGGGATTCACTGCTTTCTTTCTAGTATTACTCACACTTCCCTCTCTTTTAGATCATCCTTACCTTCACATTCAGAGCATCTTTTGGGTTGGAAAAATCACTGAACATAATTTTCAGTTCTCAGTTTGCCATGGCACACCTGCAGAATAGGTACACACATTTAGACCAGAATGTTTCTAGCATTCTGGGGCTGCATCCCATTTGCTCTATCATCAGTACAATTCTCAGACCTTTCCTTTATTCAGAACTGATCTCACTTTGTGCTGGCATGGCTTCACACATGAGCATGTCTGCCTTGTGCTGCATCGTTCTCCATCCCCATGCTTCCTCCTTTGGAATTCCACTGGCATCATCCCCAGCTCTGCACCAGGCTGCTACAAACACTTCTCTGCCTTAGGAGCTCTCCTTTTCGTAGCTGAGGCAGATACACGATTAAAAAGGATCTCTGCTGCCCTCTTTCACTACTTGTAGTCCAGTTGAATACAGCATAACAGACAGAGAGAGAAGCCAGCATTTCAGGGAGAGGAGAGAGGCAGTAATAACATTGGAGAGACATCAGGCACTCAAATGGAGATGGCTAGAGAGGATCAAGCAGAGAACTTAAGGGGCTTATTCCTGCTGGAGAAATAAACTTGAACTGAAAAAAAGCTCAGACCAAGATTTCATCTATTCTACTGATCTGGATCACAGCAAAAATCTTACTGAATTCAAGCCAGCTTCAGTCACAACCCCAAAAATGAGCAAGAGCAATTACTAGTTTCATTTCCTTGATGTTTGATCAGTCATGTGTAAGGTGAATGCCAGAGATGATCCTAGAACTAGGATCTCAGCTGAAAAACAGAGAAGTAGGGAGAATGAAGATTTCCATTGTCAAATTAAAGGAAAAGAAAAAAACCACCACAGCCTAATATGGCACTGATGTCAGTAAGCAATCACTGACATCCTTGTGCCTGAGGCTTAAGCTAAGACTCCTAGTAGTTCAACCTTAGCATCAATTAACAGGAGTGACAAACACTCACATGAAGGAACTTTTTACAGTCATTGTTTTATCTTCACTGTCAACCTAGAAGGATTAACAGAAATATCATTTTCTGCACATAAGGGCAAATATTAGAACTACCCCCCACCAAAGCCCACAAGGACTTGTTCAGCACCAGGTGACTGGACAATTAAATGCCAATGAACTCAAGAAAATGTGATTAGGACAAACTTGCAACACATCCATGTCTGGAGGACTGCAGATAGTTCTGATTGCCCCCCACCTGGAAAAGAGTCCAACAGAACGGAGAAGGAGCAAAGAAGGAAAGCCAGTTACAGACCACAGGAGGAGACACTCAGAGTAGGAAGGCAGTAATGTTCAGGGTGGAAAATAGCTATCTAAAGAAGACATAGCAAATTTAAAATCATGAAGGGGACACAGGAGGCAAATATGAGAGACACTGTTTTTCACAGCAGAGCTCCAAAACACCCAAATAATATTAGGCCTGTCAAAACCCTAGCAAAAGGAGTAAAATTTCAACACCTCTCTACTAAATTGAGGATGGCACTGAAAAAAAGAGCCTATGAAGACAAGAGAGTGGTTTGGGAGGAAAAAGAATAGCTTCTTCAAGAATAGTCTTAGTTTCAACATGACAGAATGGAAACTATAAGGTCAAATTGTCCATTGCACTGAGTTTCTGAGTACTGCAGAGAATACACAGGTGAGAAAGAAACAAAAATTTTCAAAATCAAGATTTTTTTTCCCTTCTGCAGGGACCACCCTAACTACTCCTCAATTTTCCTAGCCCCAACTTTAGCATTTGGGGATAATCAAAACTCCTCTGTATACACCAAATCCTGTTGGTTGTGCTACAGGCTGAGACAAGAGGCAACAGTGTGGTTCCACAGTGAATTGTCTGATGGGCATTTACAGCAGTTTCAGAAGGCAGTACAAAGTGGCCTAAGCAGACCAGAGAATTCAGATCCAGTAACCTAACTAAGTCACCTTTGTTCTTTCTGTCACTAGCTCCAAGCACAAAACACCAGTTGGACTCAGCCGCTGGTTTTAATTTAAAACATATACAGATTTTGCTGAATATTATTAAGTGGGGCTTTGAAAAGGGAGATGAAAAAATACCTTCTATTAGTCACATGTTAAAAGTTGGGGTTTTTTCACTCTTGGAATAGGTCTGAAACACTGTCAGCTCCAGCACCTAATCTACTCTCTTGGGCTAGGGGAGGTTATCAGACAGGCCTCAAGAAAGTACAGTAACTCCTAGAGTTACATAGGCCCTCTAACACTGTTGTAACTAAATATGATTTACCACTAGATATAGTGTACCACAAAACATGAGGTAGCTTAGCAGATGCAATCCAACAGTGCTTTCAGCATAAAAACATTTTTAAATGCCTAAAGGTCTCAAGACAACCTAAAACACGCTGTCAATCTAACAAACTAGAGATTTGTCTTTCCTTTGGCATGGAATAGCCAAAGATGTTCTGTTCTAGTGCCCTGAGTAGAGGCAAGGCAGCTCTGCCTCTGCTGGGCAGTGATGCCAGGTCACTGCCTCCCTGACCTGGCAGGAGCCAGGCACGGTGGCTCAGAGACAGCTTTGTGTCCCCCCCCAAGGACTTCCCTGGAAATGAATGCAGCAAACTGCTGCAGCCTTTAACCCCAAAAATCTGCAGCCTAAAGTTTGAACAAGAGGGGGCTTGGCTGGGGTTGGAAGGCAGAAGGACGTGATCATCACAATTAGGAAAATGGCACATACCCAGCAAGAAAGAATAACGCTGCAGTGCAGCCTTCAAGACAGACTTTTCAAGGGAGGAGAAGGAAAACAGCCATGAATCAGTAGGAGAAAATATGACTTTAAAGCCCTAACAAAGGGGAACAGATGGGACCATAGCGAAGTGCTCACAAACTTGAACTGGAATAACTGTCTCTTAATAAAACCTCTCCAAATATGAAAGCTCCTCAGACATCTGCAATTAAATCCCCTATTAATCCTGACTATATTTTAAAGGCAGTTGAGCCAGACTACTAATAGTGCAATCGACAGTCTGGAAACTATAACAGGAGGACAGAGATGATGAAACAGAAATAAGAAGAGCCAAAATACAAACTTAAAACCCAGGATGACGGGGCTGGTTTTTCCACCTCTGTCTCCACATAATTAAGATCCTCCTGTAGGTTTTATCTTTGAGTGCTGGAGGGGACTTCAGTATTTCTGACTCACCCTGATTTCTTACATGCTCACAGGAATGAAGATAGGGATAGTATCACCACTTCTGTATTATGGAAACCTTGCAATTAATAATTGAGAATCTTTTTATCTCTCTCTTCCTTTTTCTTTCAGAAGTAGAGTGCTCTCTTCAGCTTGTTAAGCTTAGTTCACTCCCACTGATAATTCACTAGAGATCATAATTTATGGACAATTGAAGCTGCAGAAACATCTCTTAGAAGGAATAGAGCAGATCCATAGCAACAATTCTTCAGGGGAATATTAATCCCCAGCTTTATGTAGTGCTAAGTGTACAATAGTAATCAGAACTTGAGTAGAAGCTGCTAATCATTGAGGGAAAAGGCTGTATAAAGAATTCATAATGGAATTAGCCTGCGGCAAACAAAGAAAGACAAAATTAAATCAGCCATCAAATTGCACCAAGGAATTTTAATTTACAGGTTAATGTAGGATTATGTAACTAATCACAGCTAACATTTTCAATGAACAACCAATAAAATTCAGCTCTTTTTTTATTTCTGCTAATGGTATTCCAATAACACACTTTTATCACCATATAATGTGTTAAGAATGATTTTCAAAAATTCTAAAAATCTTCCAAAAAGCATTATGACTGAGCAATCAATGCAAAATGCTGGCTTTATGTTAATTAGCATAAATATACATCTAGATGATCTACTGTTTGTTTCAATCCAATACAATAAAGTTCCTTGGAGTCTGCATGGGACAGATTTACATAACCAAATGTGCATAACTGTAGCCTTAAAATATATGCATGACTTCCAAAGAGGGAGATACAGCAATACAGAAAGCCTCCAAATTAAATAAGTCAAACAACTTCTGAGTACTAAAGTGCATCAGCTAATTCTAAATAAAACCCTTATTATAGTTTTTTCTATCAATACAGCATATATATCCTATGACATACGCACAAAGGATTGCTCTAACAGAGTTTGTGCTGTTTATAATATGAACATCATAAAAAAGAATAAGGTTTCTGGGATAAAAAGTTGATTTGCTTCCCCTAGAGAAAAAAACAAAGACCTTATATTTGACCCAGTTATATTTTGATATTGGCCAATGTAAGGAGATTTTTAAAAAGATAGAAAGAAAGGAAAACTTCTCTGTCCAAGAACATGCATTTAAAAACACTAGTTACTGTATGCTAATACATAGAAAAGACTCGCATAACTCTTTGCACGTTTTTAAAGGGAAACACCAAAATTATACTGCATGCTACAAACACATCAGTTTAATCAAAAAGATCTTTTTTGCAACATATGGCAGCACGAAAATTTTTATAAATGGAGTAAAAAGCACTTTCATAAGCTTTACTTCACTTAAGAGGAATGCTGGGAAGAAAGGCAACAGCATTCTTCCTGCATATGTTTTTCTTGTTCTGAACAATGTGGGAAAACCTCATTTTACTTTAATCTAACAGTTCATTTTATGGAAGCAGCAACATTCTGCCCATTTATTAGCACAGAAGGTTTGGGGTTGTGGGTTGTTTTTTTTTCCCCCTTCCTTTTATAAAGTCTGATTTTAAGATGCACACTTCCAAAAAGCATTATAGTGTCAATTGCACTACCCTTCAGCAATCCTGTAATAACTTTATTCAACCATTTCTAATTATAATTATATTTTCAATTCCTTTTAGCTATAGAAACTCTTTATCAATCAGAGCACAAGACAGAAAATTACTTTATTACAGCTACAGCTCGTTAGTCTGAGTGCTCTTAATGAAGCAGCCTCATAATCAGATGAAAATCATGCCGAAGAAAACTTGCATCATTAGTCTGGGCCTTAATTACCAAGAAATATAGTCACTAACAATGATACTCCATTTCATGATACGGTGCATGCACCTTCTACAGTACTTGCAATTAATAATTCCGCAGACTGCTACAGAATCTTTCTATTTATTCATAACAATGGAGGGGAAAAAATTCTAAATTTAATTGAGCGGCTCCAAATGCACTCTCTCACTCTCTCCTGCTCAGATTAAAATGTCAAAAGGCTAATATTCTATCTTACAATAATTCATCATTTTAATTACATATTTTATGTGTGTGGAATGTCCTTTTTATTTTTTCTCCTCTTGATCATTTAGAGCGACATTTTGGGGGGACATGTGTATGGAAAAAATCTTTCCATGTATGTTGGTGGACCACACCACACAGAGCTGCAATGAAGAGAAGAAAAAAGCATTTATTTTCCTTGCCAGTGAACGAGGATAAGCTTCAGACATAAGCACAAGACATTCATTTAAATTAATGTCCTTCATCCTGTACACTTATCAATGAGGATGGAAAGATTCTTGAGCGAGGAATATGTTGATCCCTAAAATCCGTTATGAATATGATCCATCGTGGGGTTAGTAACTGTTATACTGTTATACACAAGCCTCTCCTAATCCACTGCATTTTCTGTATTCTTTCACACTGAATGCTCATCTGATGTCCCCAATAAGCTTCCTGCACACGGGAGCATGAGGAAATGCCTAAGTCCTCTTCATCCAGCTAATGAACCCGCTAAAAGATCAGATCGCAATCCTCGACACCTAACACCTGGAGGATATTTCACTCTAATTTGCAGCATGGAAAATGATTCCACAGACATCAGCGGGAACATTCACACCTCTAGTGTCCCTGAGATTTGTGCCTGCTCCAGCTTTCTCCCTCCTGTGCCTCCTCACCGCTGAAGCCCGCCAGGCTCCCGAGGGGGATAAGGAACGCCGTTTTCCGGCGGATTAACTGAGGCGGGGAGCAGGTCCTTCTGCTCTGCGGGCTGCAAAGCTGCACTTCGGAAACTGGGGATTCCACTCCGCATCAAAAATACCTGACATTATGATCTTTGTAAAGTGCCCAGTCCTAGGCTGCTCAGCTGCTATCCAAGTCACATTAGTGCAGAAGAGATTGCTCTGGAGTTGTTACCGAACCTGTGATTAATCTCAAGGGCATAAGCTAAATAACTGCCTTGCACCATTGAATTTTCTAGCGCTCACACGGTGCTGTGCTTTCATGCAAGCACTTCAAACAACAACTACCCATTAGACGGGCTAGATGAAGTTGCGGCAAATATATTCAGCATATCCTGCTTCCCAGCACTGTGCTGCACAAGGCGTCCTCGCTGTCGCCTCTGCTGAATGATTTGCTGCATCTTCCCCTGATCTTTGACAAGTCATTGGCATCTTTTGAAGCCTTTTATATCCCCTCCCAACACAGAAAGTGAGCTCCCTTCTCCTGAAACAGAAAGTAAGAAGCTCCTCGCTCTGTTTGTTACCTCACATATGTGGCACAGTTGAGGGCTAGTAAGCAAAAGAAGGAAAAATGAAAATCAGCCTCAAGTTCTGTGAAACAAATCTGTAAGTAGATGGAATGAACAAATAAATTAAATAAACAAAAGGGCTTTCTGCCCAGTCTCTCCTGCAACCCTTATTTTCCTACCATCCCGCCACACCTCAGTATTTTTTATTTTAGCAGAATTTCTTTTACGTAATTGCTTCAAGAATTTGCATCTGGCACCAGCAGCCGACAGAGACAGGAGAGTGACAAGACGGACTGTTGTGGCAATTCCTATGTTCCTACTACATTCCTAAGCTGTGCTTTCTGGCATTGAATATGGCAGAAATAAAAGACAGCATTTTTAGAAACGTGACAACTGGAAAAAATATTCTTAAACCTTACAGTGCCTTCTAAAATTGCAGAATAAAATTAATTTATAGTATGACTATTGCTGGCCAAAAACCAGGGGCTCACAGTAAACCGAATGGGGTAAAAAACTGGCTCTGAAAGCGATTCTGAGGTTTTGGCTCTGTCCAACAAGCACACTTATAAACTTATTGTATAACTTACTGGCAAGAGAGCAGCATCAGACTGACCCCCACTTGCATCACAGAAATTACACATTCATTGTCTTAGAGGGGAAAATGTTCTTATGGTACCATATTAATATCCTTTGTGGGCTGGGTCATGAATCAGCATTGGCAGCCACCTCCGAAGTCGTCTGCCTGCCAGCCTTCCCAGCTGGAAAACTGGTAACGCAGGAGAGCTGTATACATAAGGGAAGTGATGGTTTCCCAATTCCGAATTGATTTGTACGTGAATCCGCTCAACTTTAAAGCGCCCCAACGTGCCAAAAACTTGGTCCAACGATTGTATAGGATGGTGAGCGCTCCCTGCGTGGCGGAAGGATTGTGCACCCCCAGCCCGCGCAGGCAGCCCCGCAGACCCACGGCCTCGTGCTGGAGCACTCCCGGCACTGCTTCTCGCGGGGGCGACGCTTCCAGGGAAGAAAAGGTTTGGTCTGGCTAAAATCCCGACATTATTATTATTATTATTATTATTATTATTATTATTATTATTATTATTATTATTATTATTATTATTATTATTAATTATTATATTCACCACACACACACAGTCACACCCACACGCACACCCACCCCTTTCCTGCGCCGCGCCCGTGCGGAGGGCGCAGGGAGAGAAGGAAGGGGCGGTGTCCGGGGCTCTCGGCGCGGGGCAGTCCCGGCGCGCCCCCCGTGCCTGGGGGCCCGGCGCCCTCTGCCGGCCGCCCGCCGCAGCGGCGCGGGGCGGGGGCCGCGGGTTCGAGCCCCGGCTCGGCCGCGCCCCGCAGCTCTCCGGCCCCGTGCAAACCTAACCGTGCTTCCCAAATAATCAATAGCGACGAGTAATAAACCACCGCGCCGCCACTAAGGGTACAGCTCTCAACGCCCACCTAAAAGCAACTGGGATAAACAATAAGTAATATCTGCCGGTACCAAGTATTAAACAGTAAGGAACTGTTTTGTTAGATGCAGATGACCGACTGTCCCCAGCCCAGCAGGAGGAGAATCACGATGGGTTGCAGCACGGGTGGGACTCTGAAAATCCTCCCAGACCATCCAAAGCTTGGAGCAGTGGTGCCACAGCTTTCGAGCTCTGTTATAACCTCAGTCACAAAACGTCGCCTGTCAAACCTTCAGGCCTTAAACCAGGAGGAGGACATGCATTGACCAGCACAGAGAGGAACTATCGTATTTTACCTGTCCAGGTGTTTTCTGTAGTCCAAGCCTCGGCTTCACAGCTCACATCCCTGAGCTACAGTTTGGTGATTAGATCAGTCTAAGTCAGCATTTCTTCACATTTTATCTTCTTAATTCTTGATCCAAGTGACAGTTGTGTGTGCTTACTCCTCCTCTTCTTCCCCCAGAAAGATTTGTCCCAATCTTAGAAATTAATCCCTCAAGGAAAAAACAGGATCAGACTGGCAAAGCCATGGTTTTGGCAGTAGAATAGCTGTGTCTTCCCAAATGCTCATAAATCCAACCCACAGGTACGAGCCATTGGTCTGAGCTGCCACCCAGTTGTTCCAAATGAGCACCGTTCTGCCCAGGTTCTTTGGCCATGCACCCTCCTCAGCTGCACTCCCTGTGAGCCGCCAGGGGAGAAGCTCCAGCAAAACACAAGGAAACTCCAGACATGGAGCCAGAATGCTGCAGCAGAAGGAAAGACAATTTTTCCTCAAGTAAAGACATGCCAAGTCTCTTGGTTCCTGTGCCTCTCACTGAAATTGCCTGCTATAAAATCCAGGTGGAATGTAAAATGCAGTTTAAAGAAAAGACTAAACCAAGACAAACAGGATCTCCTGACTTTTCCTTAAGAAAGTAGATAGGGCTGGACACAGGGTCCTTTTCTAGGCAGAGATTACAGGTGAAGGGCACAGTCCACCTAGATGAAAAGCAATAGGCAGCTAAGAGAACACGAAGCAGTGGCAGTCTGATCGGAAACAGAGGCTGGACATAAGACATCCTGAAGAAATTAGAGTACAGCTATACTGTGTGACAGTCTTCAGTGCACCTTTAATGAAGACATAGCAGCAGACCTGTGTGAGATGCCTTCACTTTCCACCATAAGAATGGTCTTATCCCCATCCTGGTTTTGCACTTGACCTCAAGGCACCCCTGCCTGCTCTGAGACTGTAGGACCTCACAGACACCAGGGCAGGAGAAGGACGGGCCTGGAAGGGTCTCAAGGTCTGATCAGCTCTGGACAAACTCCCTGCCTTCTCAGGGCAGAGGGCATGCCTGCTCTCCTCTGCCACTTGCCAGCTGGTGGCCACAGTCACTCAGGCTGTGAGCACAAGAGGGAAGTGCAAAACTGATCTACAGTGATGCCCAACCCGGCAAGGCACCCAAACCTCTCCCTCTCTCCAGCCTGCAAGAGGCGTTGCACAGTGGGGTTCCAGCTGGCCACAAAGACCAGACAACCACCAACAGGGTACAGAGTGTCTTCTCCTACACCACCATTCCCCTACCTCCTCTCTTCTTGCACTCAGGCAAGACTCACTGTTTATTTTCCCCACATGCTCTGGGAGAAGGGAACCATTGCTGGATTTTTTTGGTGGTGGTGAAGTATTATTTTGTTTGCATGTTTTCCAAAGCCAGCGGGCAGAAGGTGAGGCAAGCCTGTGCAAGTGTGCAGCAGCACTGTTGTGAGCTCCCATCAGCCCAAGTGGCACATTGCCTAGGGGCAATGATGAAATACTTGGGCTTCCGCTTGATTGCACAAAAGGCCCCTGAAATTGCCGGGTCAGGAGGAAAGGTGCAGTGCAGGTGACAAACAGATAGCAAAACCCTAAAAGACCAGCCAAAATTCATGCCCATTCCTGTCCCTTTACTGGTGCCCAAGAACCAGGAAACCCACCTCACACCCTTTAACAACTAGAGATGGAGTGTACAGATACTGAAAGTTTATCAGCTCTTCCTTCACAAGCATTGACAGAATCACCCCCAACCTATATCTTCCAAGCACTTTTAAGACTCCTGCCATATGAAAACATTTGGGAAATTTTTTGCTGCTGTTGGATGATTGTTTTTTTCCCTTTCTTATACCATGACGTGGTTTATCTTATTTGCTCAATGGGATCACTGCCTTTCCACTAAAGAGCCTATTTTAAATATCAACAGAGGTTGGTATTTTAAGAGTTATTTAAAATGTCACCAGTCACAGAATGTTTAATTATTGCAAACATCTTTCAAAAAATTCCACCGTGGGTTTCTTGCGCCAAGTGATTTATTTCGGATATAATTTCTGTTTAATTAATAGGGGATTTAGCTCTGACCTGGAGGGTGTGAGAACCAGCAGAGGAGCTGGAGTTGAGTCGAGTTAACATTAAACCTGCTTGTGCCTGTTGGAGGCTGAGAAGGAAAAAAAAACAACAAATCAGGCTGGCACTTATTCAGGTGCTGCTGCTACCCAGCAATATTCTCATGTTGATTGCAATGGAAAAATTGCAAAGGCAAACAAAACTTGGGGGAAAAAATTAATCACCAGAATATGAACACTGTGCTTTGTTATTTATTTTAACTATGTATATAATTTGCTATAGAGTATAATTACCCCTAATTTCAGCTGAGATAATATCTGGGCCACTCTTTGTTATTCACATAAGCTCAGAGAGAAGTTTCTCAATCAGTCTGGCCGGAATTTCCTTACACCTTGAGAACAATTGGAATCAAGGAATAAAAAGCTATTTTGGGAGGGGCAAAAAAAAAAAAAGCGCCTACTTAAAAAAAATTACTAAATTGGAAAATGCCTAATCTATGCTGCTCAAAACACCAGGTTACATCAGAACAGACTTTAATATCCTGTAAAAATTGCTTAGTATGACGCACATACAGCTGTCTAATATTGCTGCTTAAAATGCCTCCGCGTTAAATAAGATTCTATGCTGTAAAATTTTGCAAGGTGATAAAACAAAAAAATGATATAATAAATATAAACCATCTGCATTTTTTAACAAGCCATTTGGAAATGGATTTAATTTATATTTAGAATTGTTTTGAAGTGTTCTCTTTTTTGAAAATGTCCCAGTTACAGTATATTAGGTTTTCAGTAGAAAGATTAAAAGAGCTGACGCACAAATAAACACGCATGCACACCCAGAGCAATTTCCAGAGCTATGAGAGCATTTGATTCTTCAAGGATACTACAGCTGGCTTTTAGTCACATAAAAAGGGTTAGTGTGTGCAATCGGCAGCTCTGGAAAATGGATTCATGAACACAAAAATGCATTAAAACAACATTAAGATTTTGGCAACAACCAACATAAGCCAAGAAACTGAGCTTCAGGCTGAGCTCGCATCCTTAACTCCTTCCACAGTGCTTGCTGAAAGGGTCAGTCGTATTCTGCAGGAGGGGAAGCTCATCCTGGGGCTTCTAAACATCGCAGCAGAGACACCGAGGGGAGCCAGGACTCAACGCAGCCAGGGCAAAAGAGAGAATGTTGCTTTTTGGTACGACCTAGCTCCCATGGCATTATCTCCTTTAACAGACATCTTATGTCACAGGTCTGTTCAGCCTGGCATCTCCGCTGAAAAAGCTTTCCACTTAACTCCTTCATATTACTTCTGCTGCCTTGCACTCCTACCTCCGCTTCACAGGACACTCCCAAGTGCTTCCTGAGCATCTGTTTCCAGCAAACCTCCAACGCTGGTGAAACAGGGATGAGCCAGCACTGTTCAAGGATCTCAAAACTGTAAAGAGCTTTGTATGCCCTTGCACCAGCACCTTGGGCCCCTTTCCCTCTCAGCTTGACATCAGCTGCACATTAACCCCCCAAAGCTTAACTCAGTCTGTGGGAGACTGGTATTTCCCTTTTTGAACTCGTTTCAGTTCAGCAATCCCAAAAGTCACAGAGTGTTTTTATTCTGAGGAATCCCACTCCTAGAACTGATAGTTTTGGCTGTTTTTGCATCCTATTAGTTTCCTCCCTACAAATCCTGTCTGAAGATTGAAAATCATTTTTTCCCCTAGTATGTGGTATTTTTCCCACCCAGATGGTGGTATAGTACAAAAAAAAAAAAAATATAAAAAAAAAAGGCATTTGTGCCAGACCAAGCAGGCAATGTTTAAAAAGCATGGGCCTGCAACCACCTTACTTCTTTTGCCATTCCTTCTCCCAGTAGAGCAACATCTACCAGGAAGCACTACAAAGTAAGAGAAAGTTACTTTTTAAAATAACAGGCATTATCATGCCTACTAATTTTAAATCATTCACTCTATTAATAAGCAAATGCACTATTGACCAGATATCAAATGTATCTCTTCTGCCTGAAAACAGCTACTGAGAATGTTAAGTTCATCATCATTAAGAAAAAAGTCTTTTATTGGCCGTTCTTTTTCTATTTTATCATTTAATTACTGGCACTAACATCTGATCAATGACATGAAAGTTTAAAAACTTTGCCAGGGATTTTTCAAAGACACATCTCTGGACAGAAAACTCCATTTACTAGCCCAGCATTTTACTTTCTTTGGCACCTAATTGCCTTCCTGCACCAATTAAAGTATAGCTAGCACATATCTACTCTCTTTGCTGTAGGATACACAATCCAAATTCTCTATGCCTTCTCTCGTGTTCTCCTTCACAGCTTCTCTGTTAGCATTATCACAGCTCACTGTCTGCTTGAGTATTCGAGTTTCTTACTTGTTTTGTTTTTTTCTTTCCTTCACAGAAACCCTTCATTGCTCATGCAGCCTCAGGAATGTAAGGAAATTTTTGAAATCTAATTATAAACTTGTATTTATATTTTCACCTTGCATTTTTCAAGCTGTGAGGGACAGGAAGAATTCCTTTCTACCTCTGAAATTGGGAAGTTCTGCCAAAAATATTTACACAGCTGGCATCTCACCCCCAATGAATAAGGTGGAGCAGTCATATCCAAGCAATTCCTTTTTCCCTTCCTATGTAATTCCTCTGCTCCATTTTCTTATTTCTGGGGACTTTGAGTTTGTGGTTTCTGTCCTGAAAAAGATAAAACATCAGAAACAAGCAGAGGAACTTCATATCTCATATGTATCTACTCCCTCTCTCAGTCTTCACTCACACAGCCAAGGAGAAAGGAAACTGTATTTCCAGAAGAGAGGAAGGATTTAGAGGGTAAAACATCATCCTTTGGCTGTTTTCTGGATTACTTGGTTCCAGATAAGCATGCATGCCAAAGAAAGAGTAGATGTCCAGGGAGCTGGAGCCCTTCAAACAGAAAAGACACTGGAATGGCAGGATGGCAAGACATTTCCAGCACGAAGTTAGCCTTACAAAGAACAATTTCTCATGTGTTCCCTAGCTGCCTATTTTCAGCATCAAAATTCCCCAGAAGTGGTGATGTTACGGCACCCACAGTGTCAGAATAAGAATTCAGACAAGCAGGAAAAAGAGAGAAAGTTAAAGTGATAAAACTCTGAGAGGAATGAAAAGACTGCTTTGGGGAAGACGTTTTCCCCTCTGGGTTTCCCACATCCTCCTAACAAGGAATGGAGAAGAGAGAAACTCCTATATTAGGAAACCATTTTGTCCTTTTTTTCAGATCTTTGGAGGCACACAGAAAGCATGTTCCAAATAACAAAGAGAATCACAGATCTTTAAAAGAAAGATACAATCACCACCATCAGGCATGAACCAGATTTGGAGGTAGCACCAGTGGAAATCACTGAGCAGGACAACCTAAACCTATTCTGAATAATGGACCAAGATAAAGCACAATGCTGTTTTCAAAGCAGGACTTTTTCCTTTGTCATTAAAAAAACAACCAAACAAAAAAAAAAAAGACCCACAACAAAACATCAGTTGCAGGATTTGACCTCAGAGTTCAGCAGAGAACCATTCAGCACAAGACTGGAACACTCAGGGCAGAAAAACAAAACCCCAAGTAATTCTCATATAGCCTGATGTTTCTCCGACCCCCAGATCTCGTCTCTCAAGAGCATACACATGCACACTTGCACTCTCACAACCTCACCAATAATCCCTATCCTAAGGATGCTTCAGGCACCACCCTGGCAGCCTTGGCTCCTGTGAATGTGGGCTAAGCAAAGATCTAGGTCTCCTTCAAAGGCCCTGGAGAGACTCCAGCTGGGCTTGCTTCAGGGGGCACATCATCAAATCCACATTGCCCATGAGAGAAATGTGGTTCAGGGGAATGCACATGACTTATTTGCTCACACAGGTTGGGGTGTTTGCAAGCCCAGCTCTGCAGGTGTTTTATGTAGGCACACAGGAAAAAGCCTAAGTCTGCATCCACCAGTAGCAATATCTCAACAATAAGGAAACTGATACTTGCTGTCTAAAATAATCTCATTTCTAGAATACACACTGTGTGTCAGTTAAGCTCAGGCAAGACTGAAGTGCAGCCTTTTGTGGCCCAGCTCTAGGTCAGTACTAATTCAGTGGGGCTGCTGATAGTCCATTGGACAGTCACCCAAAATTGGGATAGTCACCCAAATTCTCATAGATTCAGGCTCTGCTCACGGACAAGTGGGGAAGCTGCAGTCCACTGCAAAAACAAAATGGGGAAAGATTGCTTATTACTTGCCTCTACATTGTTAATTTACAGTGCATTGCTTTGTAGAACACTCTAAAGTCCATTGATGGACTGTTGCACAGGCCAGAGGAAAAAAAAATGCGTTTCAGGGCTTCCTCTCTTCTTGGCAAAGACCAACACATGAAAGATGCTCCTTCACTTTTTCCCACCCTGGGCTCAGATCCAAAAATGTATTATTCCTCTTCTTCTGCCCCTTTCTCCTCCTCTACATCTTCTACTGGTTTTTTTTCTCCTTCATGCTGCAGTAGAGGCAAAGGATGTTGATGAGGTGATAGTTGGGGTACTTCTAGCAAAGCAGCTTTTCAGATAATTTCTCTCAACCTTGATATTCAAACCGTTCTTTTTAACACAGAATACAGATCTGCTTGCCCATATATCAGCATGTATTTTAGTAGTCACTGGAAAAGTCTGAGAGGTAAGAATATTTGACAGGAGCCCTGATTTCACTCTCTCACTCCTTCTCTCAAGAAAAGTTGCTTGCAATCATTATTTTTGCTCTAAGAGTGCACATGTCTAATGGGCAGCCAAGACTGCAGCAGAAAAAACAAAAGGTAAATTTCAGTAAAAGCATTATTACAAAATCTAGTCAAGCATTGTAAATAGAACTGCCATATTATTATTGAGAAAAGGTGTAGTGCCCATGCAAACTACATATTTGATTAACATCTGAACTCTTTGCTGAACCATGAATCTGAAATAATTTAGGTGATACATATAAATTTAATTTCTTTGTTCAACATTCCACATGTGAAACGATGCACTGCAAATGTGCAGCTCTCACTGAAGTCTGCAAAATGAGTCTTCTTATAACTCGCCTATACTGTGTGGAAATAATCTGAAATAATCTTAAAGGAAAAGGAATAAACCTATTTTAAAAACAGCTGAGTCCTTTAGATCGTATACCATAACCAATTTATGGAGATAAATGGAATTCAATATTAAAGAAATACTGGGTTTTTCCCCTCCTGTGGAAAATTTAAATGCAGAAAGAAAAGGAAAGGAAAAAGAAAAAAAAGAAAAAGAAAAAGAAAGAAAAAGAAAAAGAAAAAGAAAAAGAAAAAGAAAAAGAAAAAGAAAAAGAAAAAGAAAAAGAAAAAGAAAAAGAAAAAGAAAAAGAAAAAGAAAAAGAAAAAGAAAAAGAAAAAGAAAAAGAAAAAGAAAAAGAAAAAGAAAAAGAAAAAGAAAAAGAAAAAGAAAAAGAAAAAGAAAAAGAAAAAAAAGAGAGAGAGAGAGAGAGAGAGAAAGATAAAGAAGGAAAGAAGTGGTAAGATACAAGTAACAGCTGGCTATTGTTTCTGTATCAGTGCCTGCTGGAGGCACTGCACCTTGTTTTTCCTGGCCCAAGCTAAAGGCAAGCTGATTGTGGAAATGACTCATTCTGTCTCTATAATGGAGATACACCAGCTATTGCACATCTTTATTTCTCATTCATTAAATGAATCCAGTGTCTACTGCTGTGATAGCCATCAACAGACACAGACAAGGAAATAAAAAAAAAAGGGGGGAAAGAGTAAGAAGGGGAATACAAATGAATATTATAGACTACTGTATGGGCCCTATTACTAAAAATGAATACAAAATACTCTAAAAAAATACATTAAGCCAGTATTGGCTTACAGTGAGGTCAATATTGTGATTCATTTAACTCAGGGGACAATAAATCTTGATATTGACTGAAAACATAAGTCAATATGCGTACTGTTGTGTGCATTCCATTATAAAAATGAGGGGAGTAAGTGTAATGGAGAACATTTTTAGAGGAAAAATAGTTTTGCCAAAAGATTTTGTCTGGTTTTAAATTCACCACTGCAGACCACCATAGCTGAATCTTTGGCCTTCATTTGTGAGGCTGTAGGTTGGGCTGGGGCTGGTGACCATCTCATCCCAGATGCACTGGAAAGCTCCAGCACAAATGAGAGTCTTAGAGGCCCAGAAAAGGTGACAGGCTATAGAAGACAGTGACCTTTAAATGGCTGATCTGGTAACATTTAAGGCTATTTGTACCATCTCCAGGGATAACTTCAATGAGAAGAAGTCAAATATAATGAAATCTTTCATACTAATATGGAAAAAAGGAGCCAGAGCATCTGTCTAGATTCCTGCAGCTTTGTGTTGAGCTGTCAGATTCCCCTCTCTACCTCTAATGATCTGAAAAAAGGAATTATTTAAAACCAAAACAGAAACCCACATACATGCAAAAATAAAACTCTCACATTTTTAAAACATCACTTAAAAGCAGTGACTCTGTGCCTAATATCCATCTATTCTGTGTGGCAGCTCACCTCCCACTCTGAACTCTACCAATGCAGCCTGGCACTGACACAAGATCAGGCAGAAAAACCAATAAGGTCTCACAGCCCTCATAGATCTAGAAGGCTGTAATAAAAAGCCCCATTTTTGCAGAAACATTTTGATGTCAGCAGACTGGCTGGCCCAACACATTGTTCTGCTGGAAAACTCCCACCTACACCTAAACTGGAGACAATGGGCTCACCAGCCTGTGCTGTTTAAGCACAATTATCATTCTCTCTTGATGAAGGTCTTCCTTCTTTTAAAGAACAGCTGGGCCAAGTGCCACAGGGAGCCCACATGCAGTTCCAGCTGTTTCCATTAGCATCTGACCTCCTGCATTCATGTACAGAACAACCTACTCTGCAAATAATGAGCCTGTACAGTGGGCACTTCTTAAAAGTCAAAGAAAAAGCACTACATTGCTTTAAAAAGCCCTGCTCTTGTAAAAACATCCTTTTTAACTGAAAAAAAATGTTGTGCTACTATCAGTGAAATGCTTCAACTGTAAAACAAAGTTTTCCATGAACTACAGGAACAATATGTGACATCCCAGGCCATCATCTGGCCCCAAGTTACCGACCTCTGAAGTCAATCAAGGTGAAGAGCAAAACTTACTGACTCAGCATGTGACCAGCTTCAGCAAGTCAGCAACTGAGCAGGATTCCCATTCTGACTTTATACCCAAAGATGCTGAACCCACACCATCACTGCCCAAATTCCCAGGAAAAGGGATGGGCAGAGTATGCTGATAAGAGGAGAAAAAGATCCCACCCACCTGTAATATTGCAAAAGGAAAATAACTGGACCAGTACAGAAGCTCTTATGCAAGCCAGGATGACACTTACCCTGCATGGGTACATATACACATTTACGCACACACATATCTCTTAGTGACAGTAGTTCAGCACACAATCACAGGGAGAAGGGAATGTGAGTAGGGATACCTGTAGTCAGTGTTTTCTTCATAAAAGTAGTATGGCAACATGCTACAAAATAATGTAAAAGAGCAGACTACTTCTCACAGGACAAGCTTGATGTCACAGAGCCAGAATGTCACCCACACTCATTCACAAGGCAGCACTGCCCTCTTCAACCTGCTTTCATCCACACTGGCTCTGGGACAGGCGGCAGAGATCAATACCCACATGCTGAGCTGTAACGACTGAGAGCACTCCTGGGTTAATGCATCTCGGAGAGAAGCCAGGAAGCTCCATGCCATTGGCATGCACAAAATTCAGAGGTTACAGAAACAGGGACCCTGCACAAGTAAGTGAAAAATGCCTGCAGTTGTTTAAGAACGTGTATATCCAGGCAGGCTTAGAGACAGAGCACTGAGACCAGGTACCACAAGCCATCTAACAACATCGATTCACTTAAGCATCTAGGAAAGAGTGGCACACAGTAAAATTACTGCTCATTACTCCCATCACTCTTATCTGGGTATGGGTTTAGTAATGCCTGCCTCTCTCCAATATATTGTCCTGGTTCCAGCCAGGACAGGGTTAATTTCTGCAGTAAACAGGCGAGGGTAGGCCAGGTATTGCCAGGACCCAGAGGTTATTCTATACCACCTCATGTCATTGCTGGAGCTGGGGGAAAGGGAGTCCCTTCCAGGGAGAAGGGGTCTCTTCCAATTGGCATAGCATGGAGAGGGAGCAGTTGGGTGCTGTCTGTTGTCAGAGGGCTTCCTTGGGAATATGTTCACCTCTTTCTTGTACCCTCTGTCATTATTACTGTTGCTGTGTATTTTCTTATCTCATTGCTGTTTCCAGTAAATTGTTCTTATCTCAATACGTGAGCTTTACCTTTTGTGCCTCCAATTCTCCTTTCCATCCCACTGCAGAGGGAAGTGGGAAGGAGCAAGAGGCTCATGGTTTGGAGATTCTCAGTGAAAACACTAAATTGGGTAGTACCATTCCTAGACCATGACCTGTACGCTTAAAGGAAAGCAAAAGAGTGCACAGGCAATGACCTCATCAGATTTCTTGCTTTATGTGACATCCTTCTTAATATGCAGCACTGATCTGTGTGTCACTATGGTGCTCCTGACAAAGACAGCTCACAAGGATCAGGCCGGCAGCAGAAGCAGAGGGAAGGACATCTCACTAATTTTAATGGACATGTCAGCACACTGTTGTCCTGCCAACCTTGTTGAATAAGCTTTCTCTCAGCAGAGAGCGCATCCTTGCTGTGAAGGACTAGCCAGATCCTTGGCCAAGACCCATTTCAAACCTCAAGTCTGGCTATAAGCACTGTTGGACTTCAACAAGCCTAGATGCAGGTCTTGGTTACATTACTGCATGTCAGCAGTTTACAGACATGCTATTGCAACCAAAGCTATGCCTGAAACCCACCTGAGAGGAAAACCAGCACATGCCTGTGCTTATGTCTGTACAGATATTACCTTGGCTTGGCTGCTTGCACACAAACTCTGTGCCCTTTCATGCTGAGAGTCAAGAGCCTGGTATATTGCATAGAAGGTGACTTCCAGCTGAGAAAATCTTCACGTCCCCTGGGCAGCAGCCAGGTGCCCTCTGGCAGCAGGGCCCAGGATCAGGTGGAACTGGGATGCAGCTCCATGGCGACACCATGCCCACACATCCACATATGGGCAGAAGCTCTCCTCATTGCACACGGACCTTACAGTGCCTGCTGACAACTGGGAAGGAGGCTGGGATCCTAGCTCAGCTACAGCCCAGACAAAGGACAACTGTGGGAAAGGGAGGATGAAGGTAGCCACTTCCAGCTTAAAAGAGACGCTTCACAAACTTTGTGCAAGTTTTGCTGGTTTGAGCCGGTGGTAGGTCAAAGGAAGCTGGCCACTCCCCTTCACTTAAAAAAAAACAACAGACAAAAAAACAACCCCAAAGACCCGTAAAATTGAACAAAGGCATAACATGCCATTGCTTTACAAATTAAAAATACTACAATTTGTTACCATGGAAATCTTCAGGAGCCCTTATTCTTTTCCTGAGTAAGAAGAAATCTCTCTTCTATTTTTAAAAGGCACTAATGCTTTTGGACCCAAAACCACAGAAAGACTGTTCAGTGTGTTCAGATTTTCTCTCCCCCTGTCAGTGAGTGCTGAGGCAGAGCCCCAGCCCCCGCAGCTGGGCTCTCAGCTGGCTTGGAAGTCACTCCCAGTTGGTGCCGAGGTAGGTTAGTATGAGAACAGTCTTCCTGCTGCCCAGGTGTAAATCCACAGGTGTACACCCACCACTGCTTTCATGCAGCAGAGTGACACAGCAAGCCCAGACAGCATTGGGAAGCCAAAGGTGAGCTCAGAGCCTGCAGGCAGAGCCCCAGCTATTAACAGATTATTGCAGGGACATGCACACATACCCCTTCCTTCTTACCCATGTGGCTGGGACTTTAATTCCTCTGCCTGGGTTTGGCCTCCCTGCTCATACGTCCATCTCGCACCACACTGCCCCCTCCCCTCCTGAGGCTCTCCGTAAATCCAGAAATCAGGCATCCTGGCAAAAAGCAGAGTGTTCACTCCCCAGATTGTGAGAGATTTGGGACTGTTACATGTACTTCACAGCTCAGACCCAGCTCAGCATAAAACGTTCTCGTTTTCTCTCTCTCTTTTTTCCTTTTCCCTTTTCTGAAAGATTCCTCCAGAGATAGGCAAGGAGGAAGCATTTTTGCCTCCAAGAAAGAATGAAAATTACAACCCTATCTACATAGCAAAGGATACTTTACCCCTGGGTGCAGAACAAGAAGGCTGAAAGAAATGTAAGCTAACACAAAAATTATGAGCAACTTTGGATGTGGTTATGTCTCTAGTGTGAGACTGGCATGCAATCCTTTCTTATTTCTTCCTCCTTTCTGTTTCTAAGATGCAGATAGATATTCAGATCATATAGTGGGCAAGACGGATAAATAAATAAAGTTTTCAAGCTTGCAGAATACGTACAGCTCTGTGGTTGGGACCCTAATCACACAGGCAAGGATGAAGAATAAGTCTTGCAGAACTAGAAAGAACAGGAAGATGAAATACATTCAGTGCTGTGATAATTAATTAAGCTACTTTAGTTAGCGACACAGGTTGGTGCCATTTCTTGTGCAATGTATTTATAGGCATATCAGTCCAACAATGATGGAAAGTGAAACCTTGTCTGAAATACTGCTCTTCAGCAGCCGGATAAGCACACTAGAACAGCTCTCATACATGTAAGCAAGCTCTTCTCCAGCTCTCAGTTATTCTCTGCCAGCTGTTTAGTCTTCCATAAAGAATACCTACATTTTTCCTGCATTCAAACATTTTATCAAACTGCCATATAAAAGTCAATGGATATTAAAACACAGTAGCACTGTATATTCTTGCTATAGCCCCAAATTCAATTATAATCCTTCAAGACCCCAGGGAAAAGTTACAAGTGGAAACACTATGTGCTAAAAATATGAGAAACGATGGCATTCAGCATTTGTAAGTTTATTTCTGCTGCCTTTCCTCAGGAAAGCAGGTACAAATAATTTGCAGTCATGATATTGCTTTTGTTTGGAATCCTCACTTTGCTGCTAACTGTAGGTAATCTTTAGTTTAAGTTGTCTTGCTTATGAGGATACCAAAAGATTCCCCTCCATATCTAGATGCTTCCAAAGCATTAGGCTTGTTACTAAACGAGGGAGTAGATTCAAAATCCATAACGGATGCCCATTCCAGTCACCAACAACTGCATTAGAAAAACAAATAGACAAAAAAGGAAAAGGCTTTTTTACTTCCCCCTGCCTTTTTTTTTTTTTTTTTTTTTTTTTTTTTTTTTCATAGATACCTTTAAGGACTGTTACTTTGAGTGAATATGGGACTCGTCACTCGATGATTAATTTGCATGTTGATAGGCAGTCAGTGTAGCAGCTTTCAGATTAGGGACATTCCGCTGCACACTAAAAGGCACAAAGAACAAAAAGTGAATTTCAATCTTGCCCTTCTTTTCCAGTCAGTGCATTCCCAGCCCATGTCTATTGATGAGCAGTTGGAACAATACCAAAATGCAGTGTAAGATCAATCCTGCTGTTTACTTCGCTGAGCTGAAGGAACAAAGGACAGAAGAAAGGACTTAAACCCAGCTATAGTAAAAGAGTGGGGATGAAGGATGAAAAATGTGCCTGATGGGCAGTAGCACAGAGTAAACTCATTTAGAAAATAGGCAGCTCCAGCTGAGATAAAACCAATGATGATTTGTATTTTGTACTGTATCTTCAGGGGATAAAAGCACTTCTATCAGATACCATTGGAGGCAAACTTGAAACACTGCAGTAAAATGCTATGTTCCCTACCAGGGAGAGAATAAAAATTCCCATAATTGCAAAGGAGTGTTAAATATCTGATTGTGCATGCCTTTTTCCTCCCATGGTGAGATAACTCAACCCGGTCCTCTTTTTAACTTCACAGGACCTGTCTAATAGAATATTCAGCTGGATGCTTTTGTATCAAATGCAGCATGACACCATGTTTTACTTTGATAAATACTGATAATTGTAATTTGGGAGATTATCAGCCTTTAAGACCTTTTTTTTTAAAAAAAAAAGAAAAAGGGAAGTTATTTCAAATGAGAAGGCACTCAAGTGCTTGAACAGGCAAGAAGATATGAAGAGAGAGGAAAAAGTTATTCTTCAAATGCAAATGCCTTAACAAACTGTAACTAATGAGAAGGAGAAAAAAAACACTCCCTTCTATTGCTAAACATAAATTATTCTAAATCAAAAATCTATTTACTTTTACTGAAAAACAAGAATATCTGACACAATGAGCTACCACCATCTCAGGCAAGGCCAGCACAACACAGAATAATAGAGATGGTAAAAATGAACAGGAGGAGAATTGATGGTATCCTTGTTGATACTGAAGTACAGGGAAATTCTGTTGTTTACTGATCACCATTTACAGGGTTCATTCACCTATTTAGCTCAAAAAGTTACTTCCCAGAGGCTATTACTTGCTGATGGGGATGTGTTGGTTCCTCACTTACACTGATCAATGTACATTCTTCCCGTAAGGATAAAATTTGAAGTAATTTATTTGATTTTCTATGATGCTTCAGAAGAATCTCTGATTGTCACCAAGCAGCAGATAAACAATGCTCCCATTTGCAGGAATAAGCACTTAGAGACAATTATCAGTGGACCTGCCTAGACATCAGCACACGAGGCTGTGAACATTGTCTTTGCACATAGGGAGCTGGTGTAGATAAATATATATACTCACATATATACGTGCATTGTGGGGTAGGGAAGGTTATTTTTTAAAGGAATAAGAGGCAGCAATAGGAGAAAGTGAGTAGAAAAATCTGAGAGACTTGCACAAACCTCACATTTGAGAAAAGCCTCTGTGGTACATCCAAATGCAGCTGAGCCAGCATGGCAGGAAGGATAAAAGGCCTAGAGTTAGGTACAAACATTTCTAGTGCTGACTCAACAGCTGAGACTTTTCTGTGGGTTGAAGATCCAAAACATTTTCTCCATTTCACCTCACTTTCCAACCCCACTGTTTACTCTGAAGTGACCTGACGTGTCTCTTTTGTTCCAAGATACAATAGCAAAGAAACTTGGGCCCTGATTCTGCAGCTCTCTTCTTTCACTGTTATTCAGCAGCAGACATCAAACCATTGCTGATTAAAAGCCAGCATATCAGAATTAGAAAGGAGGTACACTCTGTCTTGTGTTAACAGTGCTGCTATCAGTCCATTTCTGTGCTAGAAATTTAAACTCTCTATCTTACTAAAATATTACACCTGTGGGTGCTCTCCTGCAGTCTAGCAGCCTGCCAGAAATTAGTCCAGCTGGGCAATAACACATCCACCTTACTCTGGTGAGAGAGAATAGCACTGCTTATGGACCAGTTCCCAGAAGAGGGAAGGGGTTTGGGTCTATTTACGGCAACCTTCTCTGAATTTAGAAGCATTTCTGTTTAGTTCTGAGTGCACCCTCTCTCTCCTTACATAACAAACAGCAGAATCAGATAAACTGCTGTTAATTTTAACTCTCTCTTCAGAACATTCATACAAGCACACCCACCAGTGTTTGGAAAGAATCCTCTATATTTATCCATAAGCATAAATATTTGGTATGCTGATGGATCTTAAATTTTTAACTATGATCTTCCAAGCTTGAGAGTTCATGTTTCTTCAGAGACAACACAAGCCAGTTTATAACCCTCCAGAAACTCACAGACTCTGATAAAGGTTCACAGCTGAAATAACCCTTACTACAGTGGTGAAAATACAACACCATCAGTATAAAATAAGGCAGCATTATTCTAAGCAATCCTGTGTCCATAAATAGTGCAAGATTAAAGTGCCTATAAATTGCAGAGTCTTATTTACTTCTAGATGCAATTATGTTTACAACAGATAGATGTCCAAGTCTTTGAAATCTTAAGTCCCTGGTGTGAATTTCTGGATACAAAACTATACTGCATGTATGCATAATGCACATTCCTGTCAAGATTATAATTCATAGGGAGTCTAGTGAGAAAAAACTTACCTCTTTCTTCTAGCTTTTTTTTTTTTGTCATTTGCCCTCTGATGGAATTCCTGACAGCTGTCTTGAATTTCTATACTACAATTGAATTTCAATACTACAATTAAGAATAAAGAAACAAAAAATCCAGTCATATTCTTTTCCTTACTAATTAAATGGTATCAGCAGGTGATGGTCAGGTCTGTAAAGATGTATATGGCCACACCTCCCCATCTCTTTTCAAGGTAAGAGGAGGTTCTGTTCTCCTTTTGGGAATGGCCTGCAAGGCGAGCACAGCAGCTCCCACAGCTCAGAGCCAACAATGCAAACACAAAGCTAAATTTTTTGGTAGCTGCCAGGCATTTGAGGTTCCCTGACACATCAGCTGGATTCCTCAGGTCAAGGAATTTGAGTCATTCTGCTTTTGAAAGAAATTGTCCTTTTGCAATAGATGGGCAGGAAAAGAATGTTTGAATGCTTTATTCTTCCTGCTACATGAGAGAAGAGCCTTAAAAGGATTGAGAGCTGCAAAGGGAAAGCACATCATGTGAAACATGGGCACACAGACCATCAGCCAGCACTGATAGGGAACATGTTCAGCACACCAAGGACAAGCCCTCTGCCCCCCACCCAAAGTTCATTCCTAACCACCACAACTAATCTTTGACCTACACACTGCAAAACAGGACTATAACAAAGTACAGCAAGAAACATCATTCAGCCTCCTCAAAGAGTTTTTGAAAACCCTAAGTTATTTAATTCCTTAATTACTAATTACTTATATCCTAATTACTTGATTCCCACAAGCAAGATTTTTAATGTAGCTGACACATTTTTAGAGATTATCCAAAATTTCACAGACCTTGCCAATTCACAGACATCAAGTTAGTTCTCTGAAAATTTTCTTGAGTGAAAACAAAACAAAACAAAATAAAACAAAACAAAAAAACCCCACAAAAACCCAAAACCAAAAAAAAAAAAAAAAACAAAAAAACAAAACACAACACAACAAAAAATACAAAAAAAAACCCCAGCCAACCAGATCTTGAAATTGCACTCATGTCTTTAGAATTTCCTCCTCTTCCTCACCTCACCTCTTTTTTCCATTCAGTGCAAATATAAGAATACAAAGACAGAATGTAGACTAACATCTTTTTGAGGCTGGTCATGCTGGCATCCTTGTTTTAAAGGGAGAAAAAGTTCCCAAAATTTTAGAGACCTTATGATCCTAGAGATGGACTGGTGGCAAGAATCAGGCACAAAATCCAGACTAGGTGGAAGCTGAGCCATCAGCTCCTTTTATCCCTGAATTTATGTACAGTAAAGGGCATTTACTGGAGGAAACATGCCAACAGCCTCTGCACAGGTCCTGGTGATGCTAACAACAGTGTTGGACCCAACCTGTTCTCAGCATCTCTCCAAGTGGCTGGTGGGCACAAAATTAATGCTCAGATATCAGGGGAGATGCTCCATGTAATCTTACCTTTCTTGCCTGGTTCTAGCACAGATTTTCTGAACCTTCCTTTACATTTCAACTGGCTTGGACCAAAGCCTATTTATTCCTAGATATTGCCACTAACATTATTCTATCACTGCCTCCCTCCAAAGACCTCAAGTCTTGGAGCAGACACAGCTGGCCTATCCAGAGCATCCTGTCCTGAAGCATTTTGCTGCCAAAGCAGTGGGCAACATCCTCTTTGTCTCAGTGACCTCTGTTCTTCAAGCCAGAGTAGTAGACAGACATATCGTAAGCAGGCATGCAACTGCTTTAAAAGGCAGGAAAGAAAATAAAATATCCAGTGCAAAGACAGAGAAATGAAAGGGGAGGACTAAGAGTCTCTCTAATAAGTTTCTGCAATTTGCTTCTAAAAAAAAATAAAGAGTTTCACAACTTGAGTTTTGAAAAGAAACCCAATTCCACAGAAAACCAATTCCACAGGCTCTGTGGTAATTACAACAGTTTCCAAAAGAGGTTCTGGAGCACACAGACGACAGAACTAAGAGGCTAAGACTGGGAACAGCAAGTAAAAACAGGTCAGAGTGCAAGGCTTGAACCTCTGCTTTTAAGGAGTTAGCATGGAAATAAATAAATAAATAAATAAATAAATAAATAAATAAATAAATAAATAACACCTGAAAGTCATAAGTGCTGACTTAAATCAGGGACCTGGGTCAGAGCTGTGAATGACTGTTCTAAAAGGCTCCATCAGCCCTTGAACTGCTGGCATCTGTGGGATTTACAGATGATGGCAGTACACCTCAAGCTGACGTACTGCACACCATGGCTCTGACCTGCAGGGACCAGCATTTCCAGACCTTTTCACAGGAACTGCTGCCTTCCCCAAGACAAAACCAGTCTAGGCCCCAAGCATAGTCCACGAGCCCTCTCTGTGCTCCATACCACAGCAAATCACAGTGGGTTTCAGAACTAAAACCAATGCAGTGGGGCACATCTCCAACAGCTGCTGTTTGAGGCTGACTGTAGACTCAAGCATCCATTATATTTGGGTGACATCTGCAGTGTCCTGTCACTATAAGGGCTGGAAACTTCTCCCAAACACACATTCCAACACCACCACCAAATGTTACTATGATTCCTATTTCTTGATATCCCTTCCCTTACTTTCTCAGCTTTCCCAACTTCTGTGTCATATGCTACATCCCAGTCCAGCCTTCCCCAGAATTATGGGGAGGAAAACAGGATCAAGGTGTCAAAAAGTAGCAATTTTCTAAAAGGCTAAATCATACAATAGATTAAACTCAGATGTTCAGGCTCTGCACAGCCAGTTCTCATGCAATGAGACGTGCAGGAATCAAATGTTATCACTATCTGACTAATGTGATTAAATGAAACACGTCAATGGTGCGCCTGGCTCCACATGTTTAAATGTCAAAATCTCTTTCCACCTCCTGAAAAACCAAACCAAGAAACTTGTCTCAAATTACCACACCTTCCACTTTTCCCAGCAGTGAGGTCAGGAGCTCCACAGATAAGAAGGAATCATTCCTTATGCTTCAAGAGGTCTACTGAGTCTGATTCTGTATTTGCCAACTGAGCAAAAACTCATACAGATCCCAAAAAAAGTCTTCTTCTAAGGACGTCAAGGAGGATCATTTCAGGTCCCTAAGAGAGAATAGCATGGAGAAGTCTGCTCAGATGAACCATATACAGGTAACAGCACTAGGAAGACCAAAATAGTCTCTATGACATTCTGCACACCTCCAGATATTTACACATTTTCCTGTAGAAAAATGGTGCAAATGGCTGAAGTACAGAGAAGAATTAATTTTCTCAGAGAAAGCGTCTCTCTCCTCAGTCCTCATACTGTAAGCAGAATGGGGGTTTGGTCTCAGACACATTTGCTCAGTTTGGAAACCTTCACAAAGAGTTTCACCATCATCAAAAAACAAAACCACTGGAAAATTAAAAATGTGCAGTTGTGGTAAGAGCAAATTTGCACCAAACTATCCCTCCACCCTGTAATGAGAGCAGCCACGGTCAAGGGGAGATAATTCGCAAAAGGGGATTTAAAAAAAAAGAAGAAGAAGAAAAGAAAATAAAAGAAAAGAAAAAATAATAAATCAAGGAGCAGGGAAGAATGGATGTCTGAGCTATTCCCCTTTTGTACTTGAGGTCAGTAGCTTAATTTTCTCTTACATTTGAGTTGTTTTTAATTTCCAGGAAGTCTTCACAGAAATCTTGAAACTTTGCCAAACTATCATTAAGCCAAAGCCAATATTTTATCTCCTCATAAAAATGCTACAGTATCTCCCCCACTCAATACATACTGCAGAAATAGATCTTAAATCAGGGAAGATAGGAATTTGTTTTTAAAATGACTTAACTATTTCAACCATCCTAGAGAGAAGGAAAAGCTTTAAGGGGAAAAAAAATCCCTTTAGTGCTGTCTTCCCCAAATATAATAATTTTCCTGTGGCTCTGTTTAAAATATCAGCACCACATATCAACATTATGTTTGCTCTTCACCTTGCACAACTGACCACAAATGAAGTATCACAAGAAAAATAGCCACTAAACTTCCATGTGTGAGGCAGTTACAGACATGGGATCTACACAGAAGCTTCACAAATCCATCATTAGTCATGGTCTTCAGGAGCCCTGTAGGGAGGAAGCAAGAAAACCAAATGCAACTGAAGTACAAACACTCCTTTGTGGATCATAATAACTTGAGAGAGAAAAGGGATGCTCAGACAGTTAACAAGTATGAGTCCAGCCCAAAATGGATGTTTGACAGCCCTTCCCTTTATTAAAACAGTGTATTTTCAGAGCAGAGATTTTTTTGCTGTTGTCACTACTTAAAAAAAAAATAAAAAAAACCAGACACAGTAAATAAGCCCAAATTTGGCCGAGCAGTATAGCTGCACCATTCAGTAAATATGGCAGTTTGGTGAGGCTGTTGTCATCATGGAGGAGCCTAGTGAAGAGCACAATTCCAGGTAAATCATGTATAGGAAATGCAGGGACCTTATCTAGCCCATCATTAACCTCAATCTCAGACAGCCCCAGAGGCAGTTCTTTAGCCACCAGCACAGCCAGCTGTCAACTGTGTCAAACCAGTAACGGGTTCGTTAACTAGGGAGCAAGCTGAAAAGCCAGCCATAGATCCAAATGCCTAAAAAATATTCTCAAATGTGGTAATTATGTCCTGAAGCTGCCAAGAATGTCCTCAGAGAGTTCATAGATACTGGTTGTACCAGGGAATCAGAGCAGGAGCATTAAAAACAGGCAAGGCTCCCTGAAACTTTGAGGGAGAGATTTTGAACCACCAGCAACTGGTGTTGTAATTGCCATGCTACTTTAAAAACAGTCTACTTTTATTTTTTTAAAAAACATGCCAACCTAGCATCTTCATTGCTTAATACAAAATTATTTTTAAACACTGTGTAGGACATGAAATGGTAACAGGGATGAGCTGCTGAGAGGGATCCACAGAGATCCTGGAAAATGAGGTTCCCTTTGTAGTCCCATAAGATGGGCCACTAAGTGTGGATGCAGGTCACAGAGAAAGCAACGTTAGCTTTTGAAACATTTTGAATGGCAACTGAAGGAACAGTCTGTGTGTAGCCTCATGTAAAGGCTCCAAAGGGATTTACCAACCAGCCTGAAATTAGCAGGTGTTTCATGTCTATCTTGCAGAAGAAAAAATTGCTTGTGAGTGATATTTGGCAGCCAGTAGACGACAGAGCAAACTTCTGCTTATTTCAGTGATAAGCAGCTAGCTAGCAGGACTGATAATGTCTGGCAATAGTGACAGGAAAAATAACTAGTACCTCTGAGCAATTTCCAAAGCAGAGATCAGAATAATCAGGGCAGAAGGAGCCACATCACAGAGCAGTCCCAAGAAAACCAAATCCCAGGTTCCAAAACTCACTGACAAAATGCAACTTTTTTAACACTATTGTGCAAAGCTGTTAACTTTATGTTTTCAGTGGGGGGAAAAGAATTAATGGGTTGGTTTGGGGTTTTTTTGTTTGGTTTTGGTTTTGTTGGTTTATTTTCATTTTTCTGTGGCAACAAAATGCTGAATTTTGCTAATCTGAAAAGTTATTATTCAACTTTTCATTAAAGAAATAATTCAAAACTTAATAACTCAAGGTTATAGGTTTTTCCTATAAATCTCTTTTCTCCTTCTATCTGTGTTTTCATTCTCATGCAAAATGAAAATGATTGTTTCTAAGAATTTGCTTTTTTTAAAGAGCTCTAAATTGTAGTTTCACTTACCACAAACCAAAGAGAAAAATCATCGAGATTTTGCCCAGAGTCCTCACATTCCTGAAGTCAGAAGGGCCAGTATAATCATATGCAAAGCTTGCCTATCATACCCCAAACCAACTTTCCTTAGAAAAGCTATTGCGATAGAAAAGAAGATTGCAGACACATCTCATATAACCCATAGTACCTCCTAAAACATTAGGAGATAAAGGATTATGAAAACTAGAACTTCTGGGGAATGGTCAAGTGAAGATAAAGTCTGTTCTGAGCATTTTGGAGACAGAGCCGGGAACAGGATCAAGATTCAATGGTCCTGCTGACACACAGTTGCAACAATCCCCAAAACTGACAGTTTTGAAAGACAGGATACAGGAAAATCAACTATAAGCAATTAAGACAATCTGGAAATGAAAGAGCCTGTCATTTAATATCAGCTAGATCAGGTTTGCTTTTCAAGTTTTTTTAACCAGCAAGTACTGGTTTATTCAGAAGACCTGGAATTAAGACTCAACAAAAACACTCACAAAGCATTTCTTGATGGCCAAATGCCAACATTATGGCATACTCATAATGCAATGACCAACATTTATCCAGCTTTAACTCTGAGAGGCAAAAAACTCAACAAAAAACCCTACATGCACAGCAACTTAAGGAAATCAATTGTGTTCAGAAGGAAGCCTATCTATAAAATTTTCAAAACATGTGGTACACTTCAAGTCCACACCAGAGAACAAAAAGTAGAAAAAAGCCAGCAGTAATTTTAAAACAGATCTCAGAGTTTGTCAGTATCACCACCACAAATAAATGAGGAGCATTATCCACATACAGAGGCAACAGAATGCCCAACACCAGGTCTGACCTTTGGAGGAGGCAGGTGGCCATCCATACCCTTTGAAGGATTTCCTCCTTCTTTTCCATATCTTAATATAGCAGCAATTAAGCAGGATGCTAATCCAGGGAAGAAAGAAAGGACTGACCATGAAAAACTCAGGTAGAAGGGACCCTTAACTTTTAGTCTGTTTCCTCACACTTCTTTCCAGAACCTCTCCTTCCTGTGTAGTCACTAACACCCTTTCCTCAAATTTAATCTCAGTTCCATCACCATTGCAATAGCCAAAATATCTTCAAACCTCTGGACACTTGCCAACACTGGAATAGCACTTCCAAAGTATAAGCCAGAAAAGTTTAATTGAAATTAAATAACAAAAGAATGGTATTCCCAGTGGTGAAAAATAGATTGTTCATTAGGCTGTGGCTGTTGCACAATGGAAACTATTGATAATATTCATCTGTTTAAAAATTCTGAGCACTTTTCTTAGGTCAAAGAGATCAGCTATTACTCCTGTTCCATTCTTAAAAACATGCACATCTAAAATGTTCTTGTCAATATTATTTGAAAAGACAAGGCAACATTTTCAAGTCCACCCAGGTGACATTAGATTTTCAACATCTGTATTCATGAGTGAGTGACTTTCAATTTTTAGCTTATCCAAACTAAAACTGTGAAATTTAATTCTTTAAAAAATTAATTTTTATTTTCTTCTGTCAAACTTTCATCAAGTTGGATAGGTAAACAGAACTCCTGAATCTACTGTAACAGGAAAACTTATTTAAATACAGAACATGTCTATGACTCTCATTGTGAAGAAGTCACTAAAGAAGAACATATATAGCTCTGCCTTTCCATTCCAGACACTTAGAACCTTGAAGATAACAACATGCTTCTAAAAATCTTAATTTTAACTGTTCCATTGCTCAATATTTTAGCAGAAATATCCTGCTACCAATACACTTCTTGCATGCTTTCTGCTCACAGAGGTGGGATAAGAGTTGAACCATTTAGCCTTTGAACACTTCACATTCTCCCTCAACAAATGTCAAAAAACTATGGTTGTGTCCTATCAGACAAAAATAATCAGCACACACAACAAGTCAGGTGGCACAAAATGGAATGCTCAAGAGAAACAAATAACAAATTCCACACTTCAATTCTCTAACCAGAATCAATGCCCTAGGCTGATTTGTTTCCTGGGAAGTGCTCATTTTGTATGATTTCTTACATCTTAATGTAATGTTCTTTAAACAAACTTCGTCATTTAAAGAAAAATTTTAATATATTAAGTCAGAAAAATTTAAATATATTAAGTCATCAGTAGTCCTCTGGTTACTACAAAACCCTCAAGTTCATGCAGTCTTATTGCAGGGAAACAAAAGAGGTTACAAAACAAGGATTTTTCTGTGTATGAAGTCCTCATGAACCTCGAAGCACAGGGAACAGTGAAAAAGCAACTTGTTTAGATCAAATCTTTTAGAACACTAACAAGGCCTAGAGCATTGTGATTCAGCAGTGCCAATCATAAACAGATCAGAAGCATGACAAAAGGACACTACCAACCCTTGCACCTCTCTCAGGAACCCCTTTCCCAACACTTATTGACTTAGCATTTTCAAGACTCACTGCATTTCCCTAGGTCATAATTTCTTCTCAGGCTCCCCAGTAACACTCAGGAAGCCCAGGCTGCCCAGGGTTCCCTCAGGGGACACAGCAAGCATATGACTTTGTCTTGTTTGTCAGGATGCCAGAAGTTCAAGTTTGGCACATGGCTGCACTGCTTGTGTAAAGATTATCTATTCTACTAAACTTGCTCCAATTTGCTTTGCACAAGCACCAGGCATCTCTCTTTGACTCTCCATTACTTCACCAGACACTAATCCAAGGCACAAGTTGGACTTATGCAGCGGTTCCCACTCCTCCCTCCTCCCACATTCCCTTTGCTAGACTTCTTGATAATGGATAAGAGACAGACACTGGTGGCTTATCATAACATTTTTTAATTTATTCGTCCTGTAAATCTGCCAGAAAATAATCAGCCAAAAAAAGGTCTCCTCCTCACCCATGCCTTAGCCATGACATACGACATTTCATGTCACATATAACTTGGTGATGACCTGCTTTGAGTTTGCAAGTAAACAGCCTGTTTGCAGGAGGTACCAGTGCTTTTTAGCACCTGCTGAGTTTGGGAGTTTGTGCTAAAAGGGCACACACTGAATTCCCTGCCAGCTGCACCTGGCAGGCTGACTTATCCCATTTGCAAATGAGGTATAACTGTTCTTAAATAACAGACTAACTTAATAAAATACCTGACAAACACAAATACCTTCCTGAGACCAAAGTGTTTCACAGTTTACTGTCATTCATCAGCAAAGTACTTTGCAGCTACCACTGCCATCACCATGCTGGATCCCACCATGGGTGCTCTTCTCAGACCAGATCTGCTGTCCTGCTTGGGTGGAGGTTAACAAGTCCCCACTTTCACCCCAGTCTTCACAGTTCCCTGCCTGGTAAAGCACAGGCTTCCTTGCAAAGAGAAGAGTCACATGCTTGAACATGTGCTTTAGCATCCTACTCAATTTGCTTTTAAAAATACAGTGCCAAGAGAGTGAGGACTCCTCCATCAAAGCCAGCGGGAATCCAAAAGAAAACTATTCCTTCACCAACAGTATTAAATGGACATCTAATAGATATTCCACATACAGGTGAAAGTGGTCATTGCAAAGCTGTAACACTGCTGGAAATACTTTCATTTACAGGCTTGGCTCTCACAGCCAAATATTTAAGATGATAAAATAACTGGACAAACACCAGATTTGGCTGTGGCTCCAATAAGCTGTACTTCCTTTTCTGAAATGCTGCTTAGAAGTCATTATTTATGTCCTCAAACTGGATCCATCCCCCTCTATTTTTTCTCTGGGTTTCCTACATTATTCCAGCTATTGATTGTGGGAATTTATTTTCCAAGAAAAGGTAAACTCCTATACATCAAACCAGATTTTGCATCTGGTATTCCCTATGAAAGCAATTGGCACTTATTCAAGTGTTCTGAACTGAAATCTTTGAAACTTGAAATCTTTTACCAGGTGCAAGCACCAAATCCCAGTTTCTACCCTGAGCTCCAATGCAGAAATGGATCTCTGTGTATTGAGTGGCCACTGCAGCTTCTACAGAGTGTTGTTTCCTACCATCCCTTCCCAAAGAGATGGAATAATTTTCTTAAACACTCACTCTGATTGTGCAAACCAGCATTCACCTTGAGACTGAAGCAGATGACACCATGTAGCTGAAAAGAAACATGACAGAGGCCACTGCTACTCAGCACTTCACAAAGACAGAAGTGGCCTCGGGGTACACAACAGAACGAGAAACTTTTTTTTCTCCCCTTACCACTGATGTTTATTGATTTGTCCAGTTCATAGGGAGCATCCCTTAATGTTAGGCTTTCATGTTTCTGCTTTGTTGCATGGGTACAGAAAAGAATATTGCAAATTGATCTTTCTTCCCTGCCTTTGTTGGGAATGCACTCCTATTACGTTAGCTCCCCTGGCCTGTCAGCTCCTGCTCACTTTGCCAGTATATAATCAGCATGGCTAAACACCGAGGGCTGAGCTGATTAATTTCCATCCTTGACCACTGAGCCCATTGATGCAGTCCCTGTTTGATGATCTGTGCAAGAGAGGACCACTTTTGATTGCTTGACCCTTGCCCTTAAACCTCGAGCTGTCGGCTCTAGCACCTGTCTAAGTTAACAGAACACACATTGTGTTTATTTTCAGTTTAAAAGGAAACCCTAACAATGGATTAGCATTCTCAAAGCACAAAGAGCCTGATTTTCTGCTCAGCACTGAACTCTTGCAACTCCCACAGATGCCAGATGATTTCGGGGTACTTGGTACCACCACAGACATGCCTGGAATACAAGTTTAAACAAAATATATCTCACTCCATATCTGGAGTGATACTGGATACAAATTTATAAGCCATATCCATTAAGTAAAATCAAGATGGAGAAAAAAACCCCACCAATTAATTCACGTCTTCATGCCTAAATTATTCACCTGAACTGGTTCTGTAAGCACCAACAGTAAAATTTCCACTCACTACATTTAAAATAATGTGTACAGCATTCATTTTTTCAATGGTGCCAGAGATGTTACTGCTGTTTATTTCAAATTAATAAACAGAGCTGGTTTATATTCCAGGAAGGAGCAGTGATTAGTGTTAAGGCTGTAAAAGTCACAACACCCTTCCTTACACAGAAAAGAAGTTTTACTTAAAGGCCCAATACCTATTTCAAGAATGTTGTCTTGAAGTCCTAGGGATGTTTGGAATGAAACAAAGGAAAAAAGAGGACAAGAATGGCAAAACACTTAAAGGACAATTGGTTAGCCTGATTTTTTATCATAAATACATGAGTACAATTCTGTATATAATTATTGTAAGTGAATATCTGCAGATATGAACATTATGGATCTTGTAAAATCTAGATATACAATTTAACTGTAACAGCACACCCTTGCAGCCACATTTTCACAGCAGCCTACAATAATATGCCTGGTGCAGCAGGAGTGCACCTGTGAAGCAAGAAGAAAAAAAAATCTGTATTCATGAGTGCAAATTGGGTAAAATTGGCAGACTAGCAGTAGTGAGGTTTTGCTTCCCTTAAATCCCATCTGTACTGCTCATCTTGCAAATGCTTCAGGTAATGGCTCTCTGGAAGGAGAATTTTTTCTGCCGTTCCAAGGTCCTGGTCAGTGACCAGGTCAGACCCTGCTGTCCTCATGCCAGCTGGCAGATCAGACTAGGGGAACGACACTCTATGCTGGAATGCCAAATTCACATCCAGGTGCTGCTTTCAGTTTTATGTGTGACCTAATCCCTTTGTAGGTGCTTGGAGAGAGGGTAATGGGCCCCAAGGACACAACCCCATCCACAAGCCTAATCCCTAGAAGTGGATAGAGAAGACTGCTGACTCCTCACAGCAGCCTTGGGGAAATTTTGGAAGATATTTCACCTGCCAGAGCCTCATGGTAAGCAAAGGTTTCATGAAGACTTCATGGAGGATTACAGAGGTAAAAACAGTACTCCCAGCCTATTAGTAGCTGTTTATTCTTAATACTTATTATCCTTTATCATAAATACTTCCTCCCTATCCTGAATCTTTTCCTAATTTGTCATGAAGAGGTCAGATGTCCTTGATTTTAAATGGACTATGTAGGCCATCGTTGTCTTCTCTAGTAAAAGGAAACTTCTATTTCCCCTTCACCTCTCTGCACATGCTCCTAACTGAATGCTTCCTTCTTAAAAGTGGATGGCCAAAATGGTGAACAGTATTTACACAAATTTTCACCTGTGTTTTCCCACTGCAGAAACTCCACATGAGAAATCAGAGGCTTGTGTCAACCTAAAAACAGCCAGAAATTTGTGATCAGGTTAACACTTAACACAGGTAGCTTTGGTTCCACCATTGTGTCCAAATGCAGCATTTTCCAGCTTGTGGCAGAAATTATTTCTACTTCTTACACTTGTGAATTAAAATTCAATGTAACAATATTATCCCATTTCTGCCCCTCCTCAATGACAATAGGTTGTCCAGTTCTTTATGATGAAATGTTCATATTCTCTCACTGCATCATCTGCAAGCTTCAAGAATAAGTTTCCATAGTTTGGACCCTATGACTCCTGAAGAAAACATTAAGTATGACCAGGTTTAAAAATCCATTCCTGAGGATGACCTCTCACAGGCTCCCTCCAGCCAAGCAGCTCCCTTTCAACTCTGCATTTTCAGTCTTCTATTTCAACAGGTTACTGTTGTTCTAATCCCCTTCCACTTCACTTGAGTAAATTCCTTTGCAGCCATAACTCCATGATGGATGGAACTCAGAAATTTGCCAATGCTTTTTCTTCTTTAAAATCAAAGTTACCAACTCAAGACATGAGGTTAGTCTTGTGCAAACATGAGCAATATTTCCAGATGTAATCTAATTGTCCAAAGGGAGGATAAACTGAGGTTTCACAAGCAATGCCTACAGCTGCAGAGCTGATTCTGAAGGAATCATCTTTTCTCCATAGCTGCAGGTCTCAGGACACAGAAAGAATGGTCTTATATTAGACATAAAAACTTAAAATTATATTGGGAATTAGAGTGGAACAGACAGATTGGGAAGCTCACTTTCATGCTGTCATATAGCTGAAGACCATGGATTTTACAGATCCTTGGAAGGCCAAAATTGACTTGATTTCTTGCAAATTTTCTCTTTTTTTCCTAACCTTCTATTGCCACACTGCTGAAGTTTATGCTGAATAGTGTTTCTACCCGCACATGTGCGGTGTCTTGTTTTTTCTCTTATTCTTCATAATCCTTTGGACATGCCAAGGTAGCCATTTTCCATCACTCTCTGAAACGTGGATATGTCTTCTAGTTCTTGAGGTTTTCAGTTCATCTTAATTCTTACATTTGCAGAAAGCCAAAACACAGTCTTTGAGGACACACTGAGACAAAAATCACACCACTGGCATATAAATTACAATCAATCTTCCCAGCACCTGCAAAAATTCTGAGATTCTTAAATTTAAGACCAAGTTCATCCTTCTTTTAATGGGGAAGAGAGTCAGACCCAAACATGAGCAGAGTCCAGAAGCGTCTGGTTCAGGATTCCTATTTACCAGAATTCTTGATTTGAATGATCAGTAGTTTTTCTTTCCCTATCCCCCTTCCACTACTACTGTACTGTAGACTAACTATATTACTGCAGAATTTCAATAGTTATGTCAAATTACCATACAATTGGCTTTAATTCTACTTACCACTGTTTCTAATTAAAACATAATAAATAGGAAATTATATCACTGTCAAAACTAAAACTACATTGTTTTTTAAAAATCAGTAGATACTTACAATACAGTAATTGTCTTAATGCAGCTAATTACATCCTTACAAGAAGACAATTTGAAGAGTGACCTATTTTATTCTCTAGATTTACATAACACAGCAAGCAATCAACGGTGTTCCAGATACATTAAGCAAATATTTTAAAGATTAAAATGACTGATGAAAAAGCTATTTTTCACAGGATTTGTTTTAATACCTTGCTGGGTTTAACCAGAAAACTACTCAGAGTGAATTATGCCCTATGATGGCAATGTTTCCAAGGAAAAATGAATTTAAAGCTCAGGAGGAAAAGTCAACAAGACTTAGTAGAACACATAGTGAGAGACACAGCACTGTCCACAGTCCTGTTTGAGACACTGAACCAAGGGTTTGAGAATATGGGGAGAATGCTGGGGGGGAAAGCATCACAACACTTTCTCATATTCCTTCCACAAGACTGTTCTCATGCAAAAACAGCCTTGACTTAAAGATGTACTCCTTTCCATGAACCACATTCCTCGACAATCCTCAAAACAAGCGTTTAACTGCTTCTCTGGATGGGGTCCTTATTCCCAAACAACATAGCATCCCACTGCCAAAGCCATCAGGAGCTCGATGTTCATCTCCTCTTTGATCCCCAAATCCCAGTTCAGGAAGAAATCCCTTCCCCAGAGCACTTGCACATGTGCTCAATTCCTTTGGTTTTGGTACAAGTGAATACAGTCAGGCTAAACAGAGCTCTAAATTCACCTGCTTCCATTAGAGAAATGCTTCAGAACCAAACTCTCAAAGTAACTCTGCTTTCTGAACAGTTCAGCCCTCAAGTGTTTTTTCAGGAATGTTTATGTTTCTACTGGAGCAGGACAAATGTCCAGTTTAATCTACATTGACATGAAACCAAAATCATGGAGATTTGAAATGGTTTTTAATATAGTAAATGCAACATGCACTCAAAACTCTCACCCTGCAGAAATCAACAGGCAAGAGAAGGCAATATTACCATAACTACTATCCATGTACATCCTTGGGAATTACTCACATTTTTCTCAGAAGATTGAGGGTCAGGCAAAGTTAGATTTAGGTAGCACACCAGAAAAAGAACATGTATTGCTCAAAAAGAATTTGCATCCCACATCAAAAGAAATTACTGAGGCAGGTTTACCACAGTTTGGACACATCAGAGGAGTAACCTCATTCAGCCAAAAATCTGAACTCCACAGTGCTCCTGGAAGCAGTAGTATAAAACATGAAGAAATTATTGAGTATTCTTTATGCATTGAAAAGGAGTCATATTTCTTCCCCAGAAAATCCATAAAAACAAAAGAACTGACATTGCTACACAGTCTTTGAACTGATCACTGGACCAAGGTCTATATTCTATCTAGATGCAGAAAATGGCTTTCTAGACTGACAACTGATTAGTATACAAGGATGATTATATGCAAATCTCCAATTTCTATTGACTTAATTGTGATCTGATGTAACATGTATAATTAACACATGCATTTAAAATAAATGTATATTTAATTAACATGCATATTTATAAAATGAATATTTATATTTAGCATATAATTTTGGGTGAATTTAGGTGGCACAAAATTGAGGGGTTATCATTACTGATGAGAGCTAGTCATAGCAGAACAGCTTTCACACCTCAGGCTCTCCCTGGGGATTTCAGTCCCAATTTATCTCACCTCTGGCAGGCCAGCCTTGGGCCTTCCTCCACTAAACAAAGTCTGCAAGTCACACCAGACAGATGCGACTCTGGTAAACATCTTCATTAAGGCTGGGGGAGGGGAGTCACTCAAATCATAGTTTGAATAGGAAATTACAACAGTATGACAAGCTGAGTCCAAATTAATCTGATGCCAAAGGAAGCTGGGCATCAGATTGCCCAAAACTGTTTTGTATGTCCATTATGAATACAAGTTGTGTGACTCCAGCAATTCAGGTAAGTTTATCCCCATGAAATCCTCTTCTGCAAAACAGAAAATATAAAGCTTTTAAAACTAAATTTGAGACACTATTTTCATAGCAATGCAAAGGCATGATGCCTTAAACACACTGGAGAAGCCAGTGCACCAAACTCCAGCTGTGAGTCTGTAATGCTGGTCTGGAGATTCCATCCAAGCAGCCTTGCTCCTTGCTACTGTCATGAACAACTGGGTCATGATGCTTATCACCAGGGCACTTGCTGCCATGAGTACATGGCCCCAAAACCATAGAACGTGACAAAATATTTATGTGGGACAAAATATCAAAGATTACTTCTCTAGTTTAGAATGTCTCTGGTGCAAGCAAGACTTCCTACAATCTGTAAAAAGCTCTCATTCTCAGGTGTTCCCCAAGAAATAAGCAGCCTCAAAAAGCAAGAGAAAGTCCACTGCTTTCCACAAAAAACAAAAACAAAAACAAAAAAACAAAAAAAAACCAAAAAAAAACCAAAAAAAAAAAAAAAAAAAAAAAAAAAAAAACGGAAAATGAATGACACTTCCATGGCTCTGTGTCTATATTTCATATAATCTCTTCACTCCTTGAGGAAAAAATACTGAACAAGTACCTTAATACACTACTGAGAGGTGCTCAGCTCTGCTGATGGTCAGCATCAAATGGAAACTTGAGTGAAACCCAACCCAGAAATTCAGTCATGGGCTCAAGCAGCATTCTGAGGAAGGGCTCATGTCAAGAAACCGTTTGTTTCCTGTCAGCCAGAGTCAATATTTGTATGAAGACAATTATTAAATACCTAGTTTCCTTGGGAAAAGTCAGGGGGAGAGTAATAGCACACCTCCAATTGAGTAGTTATCCATTTCTCTCCAGAGAGAACAGAACTACATTTTCTTCTTCACTTCCCAGGGAAAGTAGAAATTCTGACAGCTGTTGAATGGTTCAAAAATATCCCAGTGTACCCCCACTTCTACAATCTCATGGAGCATATCCTCTTCATAAAGGACTAGAACATAAACAGTTCTGCCATGCTATTCCTGCAGTATTTTGATCAAATGTCATCTAATTCTAGACAAATACTTCCTTCCTGATATATTTAAAAATCAGGTTTAATGGTTCCCATACAGTGGATGCAATCACATTACTTTCAGAAATCTACTGACAAAAAGGAAAATTCTGACTAGAAAGTCACTGTGCCTTTCAGCACCTTGCAATGGCAAGGGTTACACAGCCAAAATGACCTAGTGCTGCAAACACTGCGTTTGGCAGTGATGTACTTAGACAAAAATCAAAACTTTCAAAGGAAAAAAAGGATTAATCAAACAATGCATTTCTTCATTAGCAGGATGTGATCTTTCTTCTATTGCACCAGATCTATCAAATCACAGATTTTGTAGTTAATCATTTGGATTGCACATCTCCAGGAAGCCAAGGAATCAATTTACAGCTGCCTTTGTCCATTTCTTTTTCTAGCCCACTCCCCACATTTTTCTTATGTCATTTTATTGCCTGTCCCCTCAGACAAATCTCTTCCCTGCTGCCATGAGTCTCCCATTCTATAGCCTCCGTTCCCCAGAACGGTTTTTATTTCGCTTCCTGAATGCTCAACTTTCCCTTCCATTCTTTTCATCTTTGCCTATGTCTCTTAACTCAAAGCAATAAAGAAGAACAGATTTAACAACTGTCAAGATGCCTTTGATAGGGGACCAAGTACACAAAATGAACCTACATTGTGCTGAGGAAAGAAGAGCAAAAATAGAGTGTTAATATTTCTGTTGGTATCAACAGGTGAATCAAAGCTTTGCAACTTTGAAGGCAATATCATTCCATTATTGCCATGGTTAGTAAACAAAGCTTGTACCCATAATGGAACTGAACTTGGATGCCTTAGGAATAAGCCTTTTTGCTGGCCTGGATATAATTTCAGACCATGGTCAAGGCTATTTTCATTCTCAAAGATTTCCAAATGTACATTAAAAATGTGCATTTCTAATGCCTGTGTTAATTTATAAAATACATACTCAAACAGACCTAAGTAGTCGTAAAATGGCCCTTCAGTCACAGTGACCAAAGAACACACCAAATTCTATGCAGAAAACAAAGTTACTCCAGGACAAATTCTCTACATATATATTTACATATTTATTGTTCACCATGAGAACAACTGCACATTGAAATATGATTGTTCTGAGAGGGAGTGGAATCTCCCTTGCTGGAAACACTCAAGACTCAGTTGGACAGGGTCCTGGAAAAGGTTTTCAGTGGGAGGTCAGACCAGATGATTAACAGAACTGCCTTCCAACATCTTTTTCATACTGATTTCTATTTCTACTACAGAGTTGAGGTACAGTTTCTGAGGCACCCACAGATTTGCATTTTACTGGAGGAAAATGTAGAAGAGGCAGGGCTTAAACTGACAAGGAGAGAGATGCTGAACCCCCATTCATGCCCCCTGGAGCTGCCTGCTACATCCTAACACCCTGCACTCCACTTTGACTTATGTTTTCATAACAAAATTATTTTTGAAGAATCAACTGGGTAAGGAAAATACCCACAACAAATATGCATGCTTTGAACGTCTCTCCAACAATAATATCTTCTGTTCCATATAACACTTGGAAAGAAGGTGTGTTTACACAACATCACTGTTTACTTGTTTATATGCATCCCAGAAGGATCCCAGAAAATACCTACAAGGGCTTCAAAGGATCATAGCAAGACACATCAGGTGGTGTATTGTGTTGAAGAGATGCTTCTGATCCACTGAAGATGCAGAGCTTTACCTTTTGTGTATCAGACTCCTCAGAACATCTGCTGATCCAGCAGGTATTATTTTGGTATTTCAGGTTGGTTTTATGGGGGTTATAATAGCTGTTCCTCAAAAAAAAAAAGACAAAAAAACCCCGACATGTAAAATTACAAGTTATGAATTCCTGTAATCAATTTTCTGATTAATGAAGTCTTCCTTTTCTTCTCTCTCCTCCCTGCATCCCTCCAAAACAACAACAGCAACAACCAGAAAAAATAAAACCACCTTATAAAAACTGTTAACTTTGCCAATGCCCCAGTGGAATTTCCTCTGCTCCGTCAAGGGAGCTGGTATCATACACAGCCTCTGACACACAGTGTATCTGTTCTTGGGTCATTTGTATATAAATTACTGGATTTTACTGCAGTTTGTTACTTTCTGAGCACAGGAAATACTTTTTCTGTGCAGTATGAGTAAATGAAACTACACAATGTGGTAATTAGTTCTCGCACTTGGAAAACAGAGTTATAAATAAAGGCAAGAAGATAATTTATAAATAAAGGGAAGGGTAGGGGGAAAGAGCTACTTGGTTTCAGACACAGCACAGTGTTCAGTGCTATCATTTGTGTCAATACCCTGTAAACCATTTTCCCCTCTCCCTTCTTCATTGGTATCACTGCTAGTGGTGAATACAGCAGGAGCCTTGCCTTGTTTGTCACGTGTGAGAAGAAACGGACAGGCAAGTGACCCAACAATGATTGTGAAGGCTCATCTAATTAGACAAGACAGAAGATGGATGTTCTTGGGTATTTCTTTAGTGAGAAATTCACAAGATAGGGAGGAGGAAAGTGAAAATACAGACCAACACCTTCTAAAGCAATTGCCCAAGATCCTGCAGGTGAGTTTAGGAAGCTGAGTAACTAATGCCATGTTCAGAAGAGCGCAGGCACAGCAATCTTCCACCAAAGCTCTTTGACTTGTTCTGAGTGCCTGCACTCACAAGGCAAGCCTGCACTCTGAGAACAACACTGCACATTAGCTTAAGAATGAGCACAAGCATTTATACACAACAGGAAGATTAAAGCCAGCATGACCTTACCAAGGAAAAAATTCCAAGACAATCTCATATGATAATCTGTATTGAACAAAATATGATTTTATGATTTCTAATGTAGAATATGTTTTTAAACACCACAAGCAAAACTCCACTGCAGCACCCTAAGCCCAGGATGCTAGTCCAAGGGAGCAAGGCCCTGAGCAGCCTGCAGGGCAAGAGGTGACTGAGAAGGGCCTTTTAGCATATCAGCTCTGCCTTGGGAATCTCAGGTGTAGGCACAAAACTCCTTAGCTACAGACACACACTTGCATTAAGTGTCAGAAAAATCCAAATTCAGCCCAAATGGTATGAAATGCAAAAACTCCTTCTATAATAAGTTGGCAGTAGAAAAATCATTAATAATTAAATAGGAGGCACAAAACTATGGCCTCATCTTGCAACACTGATTGCAGATTGTAATGCTGATTTGGACATTAATACCTAATGGAGGGTATTTTTTCATACAGTTCTGTTACTTATTTATCCTTACTTATTCATCCTTACTGCTACCCTGCTGTTGACCCTATTGTCTGCTGGTGTTACTTCCTGGGTGGAGATACTAAACCCATATTAAAATAACATTCAGGGCTTTTTCAGGAACTAGAGATATTTAGCCCAAATACAAATCTATTAGTATATGTAAGAATCCTCTGCTTCTAGAAACATCTTGTTTAATTATAAAATTTAAGCCTCTCTTAGACTGAAATTTGGTTTAAGAAGACCAAACAAACAGCAGATATTATTGCTAACCTCAGTGAAACGCAAGAGGGGAAATCCACCCCACGTCTACCTGCTTGATCTCTCCTGTTTGAAGATGACATGAAGCTTTACCCATCTGGATGGCTTTTCACAAATTGCTGGTAACATGTCACAGAGAAAGCAACACCTTATTGCTTTTATCTGCATTTCAATCCTGTAGTCGGGTCTAATTATAGGGAATACGGACAAGCAATAAGCAACGAACACACGGTCTCTGGGGAGAGTATTAACGGCAGCGAGATCATATCAACAGCGACTCGGGAGGCACGACAAGAGCCAATCAATGAGGGATCGTGCAACTGGAAGCCCCCTCTTCAGACAACCTTCTCCCTTGCTATCAGTCATTACCCAAGCCAAAGGTCAGCAGCTTGGTGCTTGTTGGAGGCAGACTTCAAACACCGCATGAAAAAGCCCAGAGCTGGGAGCAGGATTAGTGCAAAGTGAACATTGTGGAGAGGCAGCAGCTCCAACCACCCCGAGGCTCCCACATCTGAATTCTAGGAGCTGATGCTTTCCCCCAAGGCAAGATACTGCCCTGAGGTCTAGGGTACAGCAAAATGTTTCTCAGTGATGGACCATCTCCTGGCCTGCCCTGGGGTCCCAACTTCAAGCTTTACCTCAAAACAGAGAAAAGCACAGCCTGTCACAGTTCCCTTCCAAAGATCGCACATCTCTGGATTACGGGACCTCATAATACATCAGCACAGGTCATGAAGAACACCTTCCTGAGCAGTCCCTTTCCCAGCCTGAAACAGGACATCAAAACTGAACAAATGCAGCAAGTGACCCTAAACAGGAAAATGTCATTTACGAAGGTTATTTTCCCCCACTTCTGAGAGTATCATCTCTTGTTCTGATTAGTATGCAGAATCACAGGTTACACATATCCTTTGCAGACTGGGAAAGGGAGCCAACTTTGCTTGTTTAACATTACTGAGCTGATTCAATTTTACACATGTCATTTTTTTTTTTTTTTTTTTTTTTTTAAGAATAAAAAAGAAAGAAAAAATACATGTTAGACTATCAGTCCTGGATTACACTGACTGGATGGGTCTGGCAACTTATTCTAGTCTAGAAAGGACCCATTTTACAATGTGCACAAAGTGAAATTTCAGACTTATAAAAGTCAGTAGCAAAGTTCCCTTTGACTACCCAAAGGATAGAATATCAGCCGTATTCTCTTCCATAACCAAAGGTTTATTACATCAGTTATTTTCTTCTATTTATTTTCAGTCCAAATTTATAGATGATCTTCTATTCCAAACAATGCAAATCTCCATCTGTTTATCTGGTAAGACCCACCATATACTGAATAATAGGAAGCTGGTTGAAAGAAACACCTGCCCCAGGCTCCACTCTGCTTCAAGAAATTCAACCAAAAATTGTGTGCCTCTATTTTTTCATGGATTTTTCTCCATCTAAAGCCATATAGCAGGACTGTTAACAATCATTCCTTCTCTCACACACCCACTCCTTGACCAGATGGCTGCACAATCTTCTTTCATCCTTTTTCTCCAGGGTATTTGCAGGAATCAGACCATTTGTAATACTTGCCAATGTTCTCTTATAAGCATAGATACAGGTACACCAGATTTGCTAGGGTTCTGACAGGAACAAATGTGATCCTTTTTTTTTTTTTTTTTTAATATTTTGTATAACTGGAAAGAGACTGTGTTAAAATGCCTAGGAATCATGGTGATCCTCTAATGCTTGTACCATAAATAGTGTTTTTCCAACAACTACATCTGTTTTATAAATGTCATTTTAGAGATGAGCATGTGTCAAATCCTTTTAGTATTCTCAGTACAATGCTTACTGCAACATTTCTTCAATTAAGATATTTTTTAAGTAATTTGGAGAGCACTCTTCCCTGATCAGAATTTCTCACTCTGCTTTTACATGAACAAATTAGATGGAAACTGAAGCCTGAAGATCGATCAAAGCTCAAGCACAAAATGGAGGGAAAAATATTACCTAACACTCTGATTCCACTGAGACTGCTCATGGATCTAACCTTTGTTTTTTCTGGTTTTTTATCCAGAAAGTTCAGGTTTTGGGCACAGTGCTCCATGGCAAAGGTGGTTTCAGGACTCTCTGAGGCCAACAGGTTGGGACCAGCCTCTAAGTAACCAGACCAGTTTAAGATGTGCTTTCAGCAGGAGCTGCAGCGCACAAGGCAGGAATTCACTCAGACACTTGGAACACACAGACCATCCTCTCCAGCAGTATGACTTGGCTGTCCTTCTTACTGCTCTGCATCCAAAATTTCTGCTCAGTTTTTTTCCCAGAGAAAATGATGCCACAACACAGTTCCAATCGATATTTGACACAGTATCAGACTCCTTGCAGTAAAGAATACTGGCTGAAAGTCTCGTACATGCTTTCTCCAAGAAGCCTATGGTAGCACGCCTTGCCTCAGCAAACCATCAATTTAAATGATTGGGAAAAAAACAACACATAATAAGTGACAGATTTTTCAAATCAGATAAAGATGGGAACCAGATTATCTGTCTGTGGGTGATAGATTGCAGCAATAATAAATTCACTTTAAGACACTGGATCAATTTTTAATCAAGCCAAGAATTATTATTGCAGAAAAATAAAATGACCCATGAGGAGATGCCTTAATTTTCCACCAATCAAATTATAGCCCTTCTAAATAAGATGTAATGAGATCCATGGAATATCCAGGTTACACAGCCTACCTAATTACCCATGTTCCCTGTCATGTTGTGATATAGTAGTGGTAAACTGACCTCTGAATTTACCAAGATGAAAAGGTAATTAGTTTTTCCACAAGGCTGTAGTGAAAACAACAGCAATGACACATGTCACCTCTTTCCACCAAGTCACAATCTCAGAGGTGTTTGTTCTTAAAATATATACAGGATATGACCTACTGGGTAATAAACTACAGTCATTAAGTGAAGCATACATCTGACAGAAAAGCAACCACTATCTCCAAGTTTACAATACAAGGTCTGAAGATAAAGCAAATCAACCCATATTCCACATGAAACTTTATCAATGTATTATCACAGAGGGTCTCAGGAGATAAGAGAGTGCTTTCTAATTAAAGAGGTCACAGTGACATATATAAAGGAAGCTTTCCTGAGACACAAGCACCACAAGTATAATTTTCCTTCCTATTGTCCTTAACCACATAGGCACTTGCTCCTGCAAATTGCAGCATGGATCACTGGAAAGCATTCCTGAACATATCCTGAGAACGTGAAGGCACATTGAGATCAAATTTGGAAATTGTAATCATCTTGAATTGATAATTATTTCAGACAGATTCCAGTGCACACTGAACAAGACTAATCATCTCCTTACCAAGATTTTGAAGGTAGGATTAAGAACCACACTTGCAACAGCTTTTGAGGCCTGATATCTTCACTAAAGCTCTTAGTGAAAACAGAGACTGAATTTTCTCTGGCAACCTCAGAAAGCAGGAAATCCCCCCCAGTGATTTGTCCCTGTCTATGTGCCCTTTCCTTTGGGCACTACTGCAGTTTAGAGATACAATGGCAGACGTAATTGGCTCATGCAAAGAGCCAATCATAAAGTTAATGAACTACAACAATTCATTCCATCTGCTGCCTCTTTCTTGCTAATTTATTAATAACACTTACACAAAAAAGGGGTATGGATTATAAATTTCAATTTCTCCTCTTTACCTGAAAATTTAGTCTGAGAGTCTTAAAAAATGATTCATATTATACCAAATAGATTTACAGCTTATTACTAGTAATGTGGCAGTACCCAATTGGCCATAAAAGCTAACTATTTAAAAGTAACTCAAATTACCCCTTCTGAGCAAATTGGGTATTTGGTTTACATAGCTTGCATGGCTTTTACAAGCACCCCCCTTCAGTCACCAACCCATCAAACTGCTCTGCTTGAATCCTCTTCAGTTTGTCGTAGACATCACACACTGCAACAGCTTTGCAAGCCACAAGCCCATCAGTACACAAGTTTTTCTGCAATGGCAGAAATGTAGTGATACATGCAGAACACAGAACATGGGATGGTTTTTCCAGGGCTTCAGATCAATTCTACCCCTTTTTAAGACTGTCAGGCATGGACTTCAGAGGAAAAAATTACATGAAGACCAAGCACTGCAGAATGGCTCTTTTGTGAGTGAGCATAGAGGTAGAAGTCAATGAACAGATGCCATCGGTTTTCATGATACAGGAAGAATGAACTTCATAAAACCTGTGGAATTCTCCTGCAGGGCATCCCCCAAGTGAGTGTGTGTATGTGCTAAGCAGGCATCCACTGCTACTGCCTCTCCATTTTGTACTGAAGCTGTACTAAAACCTCACAAAACCGTGCCCAGTCCCTAACCCAGGCTGGGTTAGGACACACAGGAAAGCCTGACTCCCTTGTATAAAGGCAAAACTGGTATTTCATTCAGCTGGATTAGAGCTTCCCCTGAGGTCTGATCCCCACACCAATACTGCAGGAATATAACTGCTTAGATAGTAAGGGGTTTTTACTTATTTTTCCAGTGTATCTCCTACTATTAATGCAGTTCTATTGCTATAAAACCCAGATACATAGAAATGTCATCCTCTTTACTGCAGAGAAACAGCCGTATCAACACAGCATATCTCTGCAACAATGTAAAGATCTATGCAATGGGCAAATTCCATGGCTTTTGTGGGACCAAGCAGTGGAGCAGTCAAACTTGAAGGGAATTTCACATCCTAGACTGATTTGCAAACATTACGGAAAGTTTGCTTAAGTGGGATCACTGTGTATTACCTAATATGTGATGAGGTAATGCCAAAATACTAAAATACACTCAACACTTTTTCCAGTAGAGATTACAGCTGCTGTGGGGGTAGCCTATTACTCAGAAGGAGCTCAACAGTATCAGAATGCTACCTGTTAGGATAGTTTCACTTCGCATCAATGTTCCTATTTAGCTATTTTGATCAAAACACATCAGTAAATTAAATCCAAAGGTTAAAAGTTGATTAAAACAAAAGATACATTACATTAAGATTAAAGTCTTGGTATTAAGTAAAATATCTGAGCACTATTTCCTAGTTCTGTAATATTTCCATCAATACTATTATCTCCACTTAATTAGGACATAAAAGTAAGTAAAGTTAATTTAAAAGGAAATTTCAAACAGTGCTCTCATTAGATTTTCTAGTAAATTAACACTTTTAAACCTCTAATGGGCATCTTCAAAAGAAAATGTTATTAGCAAAATATGCAATAATTAACGTAATTAAAACTCTCTAAAGTATACATGTTTTAATGGCAATTGTTTTGTTAAAAAATATGCAAGTGTTGTGAATCCCACTCTTCTCATAATGTAGACATGCATTAGATAGCATAAACATTGGACAATTCCTCATGGACATCCATTAACCTAGAAATTGCTAGTATAAACTCATAACAAGATTACCTTTTTTGGAACTGGATTAACTTTTACACACTCCCTTACTCCCAAAAGGAGTTCAGCAAATGGCTGTGAGTGCTCCAATATTTCAAATTATGCAGTTATTAATTTAAAGTAAGAGTATTTTCTCTGTTCTTATCCCATATATTTTAATCCCCTTTTACTCCTCCTGTTAACTAAAATCTAATCTGGCACACCAAAAATTATTAGCTGTCTCACACATAAGATCAAACTGGCAAAATAAGACAATTTTTACCCTGTTGAAGTGTCCGAATTAAAAGATTTTGTGATTTTCAAAAGTTATGACATCAAACTCTATAAGGAGCAAATACGTGTTCATCCTTGGGGTGTGTGGATGCACCTCTCACCTAGGTAAACCATCACATCTTTCGGGGACAAATTCTAGGACCTCAAGTACATCTTTTATGCTTTCTGTACTCTCAAAGATTTATATGTTCCAACCAGCCTGGGATAAAAGCATGAAAAACTTTAGTTACTTATCTGAGCTGTTCAAATCTCTAGAGTCTGCCCAGGGAGTGAGATATCTGAGAAGAGGGGCTGTGCTTCCTGCTCCCAATCCACTCAGAATTACCTCATGAGCTGGCACTCACGTCACTCCACACAGGATGCAGCAATGTCCTTTCATGTGGGCAAGCTCAGCACCAGGTGCAGCAGCACTGCTGATAAGACAGAACAAAGGCAACTTTCTTCATGTTTGGCTTCCTCCCACATTTTTTGGGAGGGAATTAAAAAAAAGAAAAAGATGGAGGAAAACACGTGAACCTACCCCATTAATATTTCCTGTTTTATGCTCACTCCACAAATGCAGAAGGGCTCATATATACTGACATTTTTAATGAGCAGGACTAGTGGGGCCCACACCAGAGCACCACATGGGTCAGCTTCTCCCTGAGGGACAGGGAGCCAGGACCTAAGAGGAATCCCATGGCTGAGGCCTTAGAGGCAAAACGCCGGCCCCACCACATCTTGGCATGGTGGGTAAGGCAGGATGGCACCCAGGGTCATCTCAGAGCTCGGGCAGATGAGGCAGGACCAAGATCAGGCTGGGAGCACAAGTCAGAGCCAGGATCAGACTTGCTGAAGGCAGCCAAGTCAGACACAGCCCAAGGGTCACCAGGGACATCCATGGTGGCAAGACAGGCCCAAGAGAACAAGTGAGCCCCCACATTAAGGGTATTCACAACCAGAGAGGGGCACAGCTGCAACTGAACTGGAGACTAAAGCTCCTCTAACAAAGCTCAGCTCAGGTAGGGACAGAGTTTAAATAACATATGGAGGAAGAGGGTGGTGCTGTGCTCCTGGTGATGTTGACCACTAAGGCCTGATGGTGTATTTGGGACACTGGCAACAAAAATGCAACTTCTTCTGAGACTATAGTGATAGGTCTCCCACAAACCCAGCACTCTCTTGATCCCAGGAGACTAGGTCACATCCCTGCACTTCTATGTCAAATATATATATATCTCAAGCTCTCATGTGCAGGTTCCTGCATCCACCACCTCACACTACTGCTCAAGAGTAAAGTTCAGCTCTGTTGAGCTCCTGAGGAAAAAAAATGTACTGTGCTGCCCATCCTCTCAAGCAGGCTGGGTGCTCCTGGACAAAGCCATACAGACGACAGTCAGGAGCAGAAGGCAGCACTGGATTCAGCAAGGCCCTTGTCAAGCATCCCCCTCTGACCCTGTGATGGGGACCCCACCGTGGGCACATCAGCAATCCTGATCATGCTGAGGCCTTGCTGCTGGGCAGGCAGCAGTCCTGCAGGGCTGCAGGAATTCTCACAATCAAGTAGGAAAGAGGGATATGAGAGAGTTAACAAAAAAAAAAAAAAAAAAATCAAAACAAAAAATACAAAAACAAAAACAAAAACAAAAACAAAAACAAAAACAAAAACAAAAACAAAAACAAAAACAAAAACAAAAAAAAAAAAAAAAAAAAAAAACAAAAACAAAAACAAAAAAAAAAAACACACACACAACAAAAAAAAACTTGCTTCTCCAAAGAAAAAACTTTTACTCCAAGAGCAAGAGCTAGCTGAGTATTTGGTTTATTTTCTATTTCACTTGAGCCTTGCCAGCCACAGCTAATAGATATTACCACCTGAATCATGAGCTGATTTACTAAATAACAGCCATGACACTCTACTAGTATAACCTCATAATAAGGCAAATATTTGCCACCATCTGCAGTCAATACAAAGCATCCGCTGTAACTTTTTTTGGTGAAAGTAAACTAGTATACCTCACTGTAAATTCTTTTGATATTGTTATTACAATATTCTGTGATAAATAAAACAAATGCAGAAATACAGCTCTGGCTAACAAAATAAATCAGCAAGGCTTAGCATCTGCTTTAATTATTATTAGAAAAAATTTGATATTTTTCTCATCTGTCACCTTACAGAACTATTTTACTCAGCACTTACAGAAAAGCTTTTTGAATACCTAAGAAAAAAAAAATTGAACAAAATCTCAGTGTTTGTTTCAACCTTGACTGAAATTTTTCAAAATTACTCAGAAGTTACTCAATCTCTGCTTCCACTGAAGTCTACACAGCTTCCCCCATTGCCTGTATAGGCAGAAGCCAGAATGACATGCTTCACAAAAATTCCAGCTCTAGGTATCAATGCTGTGTTTATCACCAAATTATCCAGGAAAACTATCACTCTTGCACTAAGTATAAGAGATTCTTTCTGTCCACCCACTAATGGCAGCTTGGCTGATTGTGGGAAAGCCAGCAAATCTTGCTTTTTTTCTCTGAGGATGGATGAATTCCCGGGCATTTTTATCTCCTGTGGAAGGGGTTCAGTTACAGCCGACTGGCCTTCATCCAGGTACTGATCTTTCCCAGGCAAGGCAGAAAGCTGGAGAGGCAGTCATGTGCCTCTGGTATAAAGATGATGTGCAGCAGCATGTTTCTGGAGGTCCAGTTGTCACACAAAATCGACCACATATTTAAGAAAGATGCTGAGTAAGATGACATGAGACAAAAAAAAAAAAAAAAAAAAACAAAAAAAAACAGAGCACTGTTGGAAAGATGAATGAAATTAAATTGCCCATTACAAATCTTCCAGCTTTCTTGGAGTTTTTTGAAAGGAATAAAAAGCATCATCTCAAAAATCTTCATACAACTTTATAGTAAAAAAGGCAGCTTTCAAACCAGTAGTGGTAACAGAAATAGTTGACGCAGCCACACGACCATAAATGACTATAAAATGTCAGCCAATAGTCAAAAAAAGACTAGACCACTCATGAATATAAATGTCATCATTTTGGATTACATCATAGCAGAAGAAGGATTCAAGACACCTGCAATAACCAGATGGAGTCAGAGTTAGCCATTTATTAGCTTTTTAGCTAAAAAAGATGAAAGTACTCTGCTGTTTTCAAAGCTTGGGATACATGGACATAGGAATTTCACCCTTAAAGATGATATTGGAGGCCTTGAAGGAGGCACAGATCCAAGAAAGAACACTCTGCTCTTGCTAAAGCTGCTTCAGGAAAACATCCTTTTCCATGCCTAGTAATCACTTCCTGCTTTTCAGACTAAAGGCAGTCTACATCTATTCACCTTCCATTGGGTATTTAAACCCATATTTTTAAGTTCTTCCAGGTTTGTTTCATGGTGGTGGTTTTTTTAACTCTCACTTCATACACAGCATTTTCTTACCTTTTATTTGTGATTTTAGAACAATATTATTCCCTTTCAGCCCTTTTTTCTGTAGGATAAACAAATTATACTCTCACAGGAGGTAAACCCAGAGTATCCTAGGAACTCCTCTCCAAATTCCTCTTCTCAAACATGGTTTGCTGGTATTAGCACATGGGAATATTTACAGAGAGTAGATCTTTCCCTCTTTCATTTACGGAGAACACCATTTATGGAGATACTTCACATATTTCAATCATCTCAAAGCAAGTACTACATTCCAGTCTCCCTCCTACTTACATATTTCTAAATTATGAGTTTTCAAAGGAAATAGGATATTTATGAGTGTGGCTTTACATTTTTCACTAGTGCATTTAATGCCTTTCATTTCACTTGCTTTCTCAGGGTTATCTTAATTTTCCCATGGGAGATTTAAGGCCTCCTCTGTATTGCCAGTGCATCTCATTTTTCCCTATCAATGCATGCTCCAATTTTCATGCCAACATCATTAAAGAAAAATCTTCAACCAAATCCAGTGCCAAAACCCACTCAGGAGACCTTCCTTTCATTACTTGCTTTCAGCATAACAATATTTCTTTTTGTACAACTGCTTTGTCTCTTACCATTTCCACTCCACATTACAGTTCCACTAGCTGCCTCCTTAATATTTTAAATTAAGAATTGCCTGTGTTACACCATAGAGACTCTAAAGCTGCTATACAGCAGATCAAGCTGATTTCTTTTGTTTAAGAAATTAGTTATAATGGGGAATTGATCCCAGACACTTAGATAAAATACTTTTGGTAAAATTATATTCCTCTTTTTACTGATCCTTCTTTCTAAATATTCTTTCTTTGTTTATTGCTGTCCTGGTTTCTTAAAACTGTGACAATAACAGAGTCTGGAATTTGGGATACTCAGATTCTTCTCTGAGCAACCAAATTTTAAAAAAACCAAACAAATCAACTATGTAGATACTGTTATCTCTCCAGCTCCTGCTGACCTCAGTGTTTGATCACGAGTTCCTCATCTTCAGTCACTACTCTTAAGCCAACTAACTGTTTTTGAGACAGTATGACACTGAAATTCCTTGAGTCTAGAGCATATTTCAACAGTAAAAAGTCCTCCCAGAAATAATTTGCCGTTACTTTTCAGGATTTAAAGGAAAGCATTCTGGGTTGCCACCAAGATTTTCAGCTCGGACTACTATTGAGGGATGTGATTTAATGGCTCACATGCAGACAAATGACACAAAGTAGTCACGTGCACAAATGGGCTTATATGACTTTTGCCCTAAAAATATTTCTATTTCTTTGCTTCTAATGTTACATTTGCCCTTATTTTTTCCTCAGATCACAATGACAACTAAAAGCTGGGGACTTTTACAACATAAAGCTTCCAAGTACTCTGCATGTCTACAGGGACCACAGCTAAAATCACTCTGGGCATTGTTAAATTATTAAGAATTATTACTAATAAAAGTGATAAGTCCTCAGCTTCTGGAAGCACTAGACTTTACATCTATTTAAAAGAAAAACCAATGCTTCAAAAAAGCTTTCTAAACAGAAAGACAAACATGGAACTGTATTATACTCTCTTCCAAATTCCATCTGTCTCTAAAGCCCAAACTTCTTCAAACTATTTTCATTACACTGTTATCTTTAGATACTTAATTAGTTTGCACCAAAGTCCCCAGTATTTTCATTCCTTAGCATCATGCTCAGTGTGGCCCCAGAGTAAAGAATACATATTCACTCTCTTAGAAGCTAGAGATCTTACCATATTTAACAAGAAGCATCTCTGACAGTAATTGGAGTTTTGTATCAAGGTAAATAAATGGTAAGATCATAAGAACATACTCCAGTGGCCACATGCATCCAGCAAACAGCAACATCAGAGAGTGAATTTAACATACAGTCTCAGTGGATATGAATTTTCTGTAAACAAACAATCTGAAGAAAGCCTCACTTTTGTCATCTGTTATTCCCATTGAAGAAAAATGAATATTCTGTTTCATACTTTTCCTACCAGGTGGCTTCATTATTTACCATTAGTCTTTTTTCCCTCAACATGTGTGCAACACTGTAATATCCTCAATGACAACAGATTCACTTTTTTCCTTAACAGTAGCATTCAATGCAAATTACCCAAATTATCCAATATGCTAGAATGATGGTATTTCACAAGGGTATGTTGGAAAGCCAATTTCTCATATCGCTGGGGAAAAAAGCTCATTTCTCTCAAGATGCAAAGGCCTCTTCTCCCAGCAGATATTCCCACAAGTACAGGGCATATAGTGAACAGCAGTCAAGGATGGGGACAGTCACAGAGGCTCCAATCTTCCTGGTCACTGAGCATGTGAGGAGCATTGGACAGATCACTTACTCTCCCTGTACACTGGCTATCCCTGTGCAATACAGAGATAACACTGCTTCCTCCCTTCAAACAAAGTGCTGGAGGCATAAAAATTCCTAGACTGAGAGGTGTAAAATCCCTTGATGATGAGGTAAGTGCCTTGAGCAAATAGTGGCTGGATAACTCAGACTGAAGTTTGAGCATTGTGTTTAAAGAGTTAAGCTCAGAGCAGAGAAGGCAAAGACAGGCATGAAGGGCTCCCTTCTACATACCTAGAAATCAGTGGCTTCATCAAACACAGGACTGGCCTCTAAATGCTGAAGTTGTGCTAGGATGTCCGCTATAGAGAAAGAAATACTTATTCTGACCTGGAAAAAAAAAAAAAAAAAAAAAGAAAGGCAAATGCCATGGCTTTGAAATAAAAGAGCAAAAAGAAAGAATAGGCTCAGGAGGGTTTATAAATCCTCTTAGGCAGCCTCTCAATATTCCCTTCCCTACAACTTTAGAGCAGGGCTTTAGAAAATTTCAAGGAGGATGGTCAGACACTATGATTATAGCCATTTCTGGCTTCATCCTGATTAGAATGGCAGTCAAGTTTGATGGGTGTTAACTCATCAGGTCCAAACAAACCTCAGTATAAATATAGCCTTATTGTACTACCTCTGCTTTGAAAAAGCCTTAGTTTGCTTTCAGGTTATTCAGTTATAGCATTCCTGAGTATCTGTGAAAACAAAGTAAAAATAGATTTATAGCGACACCAAGAAAGGGTCAGGGGACAAAATTCAGATGCGTGTCATAATCAAGGTGCAACCTATAAAATATTTTTAGAACAAATTGTTGCTATCAAATATTCTAGTACAAGACAAAGAAATTAAAACTTTTTGAAGGATTTTGAAGTGTTGAACCAGTAGGGCAAAACTAGGGATATCCCCTTTTGTACAACTCTGGGTTATGAAAGGGTCAAAAGCTCTCTTTCAAGGAAAAGGACTATTGTGAAAGAAAGAACAGGCTAGGATTGTTCAAGCTGCTCCACCTTGTTGTAGGGGGCTGACAGGATCCCCAGGCAGCTGTCAGGAATGAAACAGGGCAGTGACAAATCACAAGTACATTTGCCCCCTTCCTCCCTCAGACCTTTAACACTGCATGCCTAACCCAAAACACTCTCCAAAGCACTGCTGCTAACTTGCACCAAACCATACCCTGTTTATAAGATTCCAACAGCTTCCCAACTGGGGAATGCTCCTTCCCCCCAACTACACAGCCTAGTTTGCGGTCGCTGCAATATCAATGGCTTTACCCTCGTCAAAGCCCACTCAACCTTTTCACAGCCGTATCACAAAGGCGGGAGATGCTCTTGTATGACCAGACGTGACAACGCCCCAGGCTGTATTTCCCCCTTCAAACACCCACCACAGACCGATGGCCAGCCCTTGTAGCCTCCAGGTATTCCCAGCAGGGCAGGCATTTCTATTAACTCAACATTCAGGAGGTGCATGACCGAGAAGGGGGGAAAGCAATCAAAGCATTTGAAATGCCAGAGTCCTGCCAAGTTTCCCGTGCTGAGCTTACCCTGCTACATTAGTTATAACTGCAAGTTGCTACTATCAGCAGCTGATTGAGCAAAAAGCTACTTTGGAGCTTTAGAATATTAAGACATTCTCAATATGCAGATAGAATTCAAGTGTGAATTCCTGTCTGCTCCTCCCCATTTTAAGATCCTATCTCCCTACAACCCCAACAGAAGCTGGAGTCTCTAAACTACAGTTTACCCAAAGTGAAAAATAAGCATCACAAATCCCTAGTTCCTGCTGCAAGTGTTGCAATATTTCTAGGAAGCTGGTAAAAGCTTCTGTTTAGAAGACGGCCCATCATTTATTTTGTCACTTCAATTGCCTTTGTTACTGGTGATGTCCAAAGGTTTTCCATGTAGAGCTGCCAGAGAAGCCACTGCTGAACATCTCCACATCTTGGGCCATGACAGGACTATGCCAGATGCGCATTTTAAAAAGCAGAGTGTGTATCAGCCTCCTCACAGACCCTGTCAGAAAATTTGATTAATAGCAACATGCTACAAATCCTAAGCAAAAAACACAGCCCCTCAATAAGCGTTCTATCCAGATCAAAGCCATGTGATGCTCAGCATCAAATGTAGCTTCTGATACTCTTTTGCCACTTGGAATGTTTCAAACCAAAAAAGATTTCAGGCTAACAGAATGTTTGGGAGTCATGTTTTCATAGCCTCTGAAGTTTCAGAGTAAAAAGCACCACACTAGACTCCAGTGGTTTAAAAAACCTGAAACCTTCAATGAACATTACATTTAAATTATTTGGGATAGAAGGAAGAACAGGCTTTCTACTCCTACTCCATGACCCACAGGTTAATGGATCAATGCAATAAAACAATAGGTTATAATAGGAGTCTTAATACAATGAAAATAATAAAACTAATGGTGATCTGTTTCAGATGAAGCCACTGATGAAAAGAAAGTATTAAATATTTTTCCCAGTTTATTAACCATATTGAAGATTTCAGACATGCAAAAGTGTGAATTACATGTATGCACTTGCATACACACAGGCAAATCTATGTAAAGAGATCCATTTGGTCACTGAACCTTGTAGTACCAGATTTCATTTAGTCATACCAAGGAATTCTACTAATTTCTACACCAAGAGGATTATTTTAGAAGCAGCTTAATACAGGTATCTAACAGAAGAAAATACCTGCTGAATACACTGTGATATGCTAGAGAGGGTTGTAAGAAGAATAACAAGACTGAATAAATGACACACTACATGAAATGCTATTTGTCTCAGCAGACTTCACTAAGGGCAGCAACACAACTGCAAGCAGTTGGCTTCCATTTTCCATTTCCAATTGGGCTTCCTACTTACGGAAAAAAGTTTTAATTAAAATGTGGGAAGTCAGTGGTGTTATCTCTCATGGGTCCTCAGGACCCTCATGAGTCGTATTTTACCTCTAAAATGAAATTATATGAAGAATTTTCCCAGTACAAGACATATGTCTGGCCACCTTGCTCAGAGCAAAACCGCATTTGCTGTTTCTTGAAACAGTGTGATCTACACAGACAGATTTAAAAAGAGAGAAAGAGACCAAGTTTCAGCTGGAATTTATATCTAGGAAGACACCTGCTGTTGAGGCTTGTCTAGTAGTCAAGCATTTCAAAGGTCTTTATCACTCTGTCAATTTATTTTCAAATCCTTTCCTGTAAACAGTCTATCTCTATGCAAGAAAAGCAAGTGACCCACAAATACAATGGCTCCTTCTCCTTTTCCAGTATGTTAGACCAGCATTGAGGGTGCCATCTAATCTCAGGATTAGAAAGATTGCAATGTAGGTCCATCACAGAAGAACCTGTTACATAGGCCTATTCCCTGCAGCTGACATTACAGCTGACCCTCAATAATCGGTATTAATGATTTGTATGACAGTAAAACTGAGGGATCAGCTGAGGAGCCATGGGACTTAAGACCCATTGTGAAGGGAAAAAAAAACCAACTTGCAACCTAAGTAACAGAACAAGAAAAAAGGATTTACCTTCAGGCTGCAGATTGAGAAGCATGCCACAGTCAGAATGCAGTGATTTGTCAAAAAGGAATTAAACCAGGAACTGGTTTAAACTAAACACACATTTCTCACATCTTTGTCCATTCCCTGAACCATAGCTGATCATTTCCCACACAGCCTTGGAAGACTTTCACTTCCAAGCTCCTTTGAGGCTGTTGCACTTTGGCCCCATCCCACACAGCCCAGTGTGCTTTTCACTTCCCTTCATCTGATCTGGCTGCAATAAGTGTTCCTTCTGTGGCCTCTCTGGAGCACTTTGTGGACAGGCATCTGTTATCCTGTGAAAGACATAGGGCCCTGAGAAGTGCAGCTACTTTCTGCCCCTCACACCAATGCTGACACACCTGGTGCCCCATTAGTAGAGGAACACTGTTTTCTGGCCTCACAGATGCTCCAGTTGAACAGCTGTCCTCCCAAGGAATGTGCATCCCAAGCAAGTTAGACATGCTCATTTATAATGGCAGCAGGAGCCACGTGCCTCTCCACTTTATCTGGAAACTCTGGTAAAACAATTCACACCTATACATATTCCTGTGCCTCTAACTGTTCAGACATAGCTCAAAGTCATCTCACTTCAAGAACCTCCTCCCTTACACGTGTTGTCTTCTCCAACTCCCATAGTCTCCCTCTCCAGCCAGTTCCCTTTTGCTTAGGCAGTCTTAGAGTGACACCAAAGATGCCAGCAAAGCCTATCCCTCCATTCCTCCTTCCTGCCCTCAACCCCTTAATCTCTGCATGTGCCTCTGAGATCCCTTCCCCTTCTCCCACAGCCTTTGAAGTTCAAAATGCACCATTAGCACTCAATGTCTTTGCCTCTGTTTCTGGGGAAGTTTCACAGCTCCAAACACCTTTTCCACTGGCAGATTCAGCTGGATTGATTTCCCTTGCCTTCAGCTCTCCCACTGTCCACAAGGGATCCCACTTGAACACATGCCAGACCCCCTGCTTGGGGAGCTGCCTCGGCCATATGCTGTTCAGCCTGTGCATCATGCTCAAAGTGTGATATTCAGCTATGCACTGAGACTTCAGAGTCATAGTCAGAATTAATAAAGTACGTAGGGACACCTTTTCCCTCCACACCTTTGATTATCCCACCGGCATAATGTGTGGCTATGCAGCTATTTTCTTGATGCTGACTGAGATATAAGCAGCCTACAAACACTGCAGTATATTATTTTTCAACATTTGCTTCCATTCTGGAAAAAAAGCCGTAAAAACTGTGAGTAAAATCGAGAACAGATCCTTTCAGCTGGTGTAAATCTAGATACTTCCGTTGATTTTTGGTGGAATTATGCCAGTTTCAAAGTGAAGATTCAACCCTTAAAATAACAAGTCACATGTTTTGCACATCTTCCATATTCTTAATAAATTATCTAACAGGTTTTCATTTAATTAAAACTTGACAGATATATTTTTATATGGAAGGATATTAATGGAGATTTTACTAATCCTCGACAAATTGCTTTGCATTTGACACTGATCAATACTTGGAAATTAGAGTGGAAGAATAGTATGGTCCCACTCAAGTAACTGCCCCACTAACTTGAGCTTTACCCCAAAAATGAGCAGATGAGGTCACACACTAAGAATTTCACTCTATTAAATTACTATGTGCTGATTCTCTGCCTTGCTTTTCAAAAGTAAGGTGACAAAAGATCACTGTAATCTACATTTAATGAAACATCGTATCTCCTGTGTTTTCTCATTGATCATATTATTTTTATCATTCTTAAGAGAATATCGAGCTTTTGAAATGACAGAGGCTCCTTTCCTTGAAGAAGCTCTTGCTGCCTGCCACTGATCTTGTCATATACTTTGAGAATCTACTCCATTTGTAATTAGAGTCAAACTATCAGAACGTTTTTGAACCACAGAATACCTTTCCAGCAGTAAAATCATGTCAACCAAAAAAGAAAAAAAAAAAAAAAAAAGTAGAAAAAAGGGTGTGTGGGGGGGTTGGAGTCAGAGAGGTGCTGACAAAACTTTGTGAGAACCTCACAAAAAATGTCCAAAATTGCAGGCAAGCTGAACCCATTTTCCAGGTAGCACTCCTGAGTAACACAGCTATAGTTATTGCAAGTAGGTATTCCAATAATGATGACAGCAACCCCATTCAAGACAGGCATTTGCCCAAGACCTTTGCTTAACAGGGGCAGCACCAGGATATCCTAGAGCCACCGTCTTTAAAGATTCTCCTACATCAGGAGAATTCTGAATTCTTAATCTTCTGATTTAGAAATCTGTTCAGAATCTCCTGATTTAGAACTGTCAACATTGTAACTCTTCTGTATGCCACCATTTCTGCTTTTGCAAACACAATGATTATATCTGGTTGCTTATTTCAGAAATATATAAGTATTTATTCCAAGTTTTGGAAATGGGACTCCCCAATGTATTTTGCATGTCAGAATTTAACCAGCCCCCAGTGAAACTTCTGAATTGTGCTTGGACACGTGTTATTTAATGCTGTGGTCAGAGGACATGATATTTGCAATGTTATCCTGGAGAGAGTTAGGTTCTAAGAGGATTGACAGCTCTTCATTTGCTTTCAATTTTTTAATGTTCACTAGTAAACCATTACTTTCCTTCAAGTTTTCTGCACTCACCCCTAAAACAATGGAAGCCAAAATCTTCACCCTTTATTGGAATAAAGGCGGTATCCAAAATAAAACATCTCAGTACTTGACTCCAGGAGCTGAGGCTTTATGGAAAAGACCAAACATCAGATTTTCCAGCCCTTTTTATCATTAGCTAACCCAACCAAAAAAAGTGATCTTAGCAGTTATATCTAAACAATAGTAGGTCTTCTTTTTTCACACATAAACAAAGAGGGACTAAGAACCGTTGAAATAAAATCATTCCTGTCAGTAAAAAATCATTGACCTTGTTCACTGCTTTTTTTGAGGCAAATACAGCAAGAATATAGTGCTCAGTTATGTCAGTCCTGGTATTTGCCAAGCACTTGGGATCAGGTGAATCAGATGAGACACAGATTACAGTAGTTAAACATGAATTTCACTCATATAATCACAGATTATCCCCAGTTAGAAAGGATTCATCAGGATCATCCATCCAATTCAGGACAGTCCGGAGTCCCACGCTCTGCTTGAAAGCATTGTCCAAACACTTCTTGAAATCAGGCAGGCTCAGTGCTGTGACCAATTCCTTGAGGAGCCTGTTCAGTGCCCAACCACCCTCTAGATGAAGAAACTTTCTGTAATATTCAACCTAGCCCTCCTCTAACTGTTTCATGCTGTTCCCTGGGGTCCTATTAATGGTCACCACAGGAAAGAGATCTGTGCCTGCTCCTCCTCTTCCCCTCATGAGGAAGTTCTAACTGCAATGAAGCCCCTCAGTCTTCTCCAGGCTGAACAGACCAAGTGACCTCAGCCACTCCTCACACAGCTTCTCCTCAAGGCCATCTTCACCATCTTCATATCTCTCCTTTGGGTTGTCACTAACAGCTTTATATCTTTCTCATACTGTGGTGCCCAAAACTGCCCCCAGCACTGGAGGTGAGGCCACCCCCATGCAGAGCAGAGCAGAGCAGGACAATCCCCTCCCTGAGCAGCCAACAATCCTGTGCCTGATGCCACCCAGGCACTCTATGCTGTTGTTCCAGGCTTTGAAGAACGAATTACAAGATAAAAGGGTCTGAGTGTAAAAACAGAAATGTATTCTAAGCCTCTGAAATGTCACCTAGTTGGAAGCCAAATTTGATGCCTACGCAATGCTCTCAATAACATTCCCTAAGGCTCTAAACCTTCGAATGTCTGCACACCGTCTCAGACCTAACATTTGGGACCAAGTTCTTCCATTGAAAGCCATTTTGACCACTGCTCTCCTCTTCCCCCACTACGGGGAGAGAATAGCAGCAATCATCAGTCTGCTTTCTACACATTATTTCTGGTTTATAGGCTGGTTTCCTCTGAAAGGTCTTTGTAGGTGTTGCCAGGAGTTTGAGCATTGAGTCTCTCTAGACCAACACCTACAGAGACAGAAAAGGATTAGCCCCAGGGCTGGCTGGACAGGAGAGATCTTTCATTCTCTGTAACAAGCCCCAGGCTAATAATCACTGCTTCTGGATTGAGCAGTGGAGTCTTTTCCTAAAGCACATTATGGTCTTCCCATCCTATGACCCTATATGATGGGGCTAAAAGCAACAGCAACCTTTTGCTTCTCTTTTCCTAGGAGTACCAGATACTACAAAGACCTTTTCCTCTGTGCTGTACTTACACCTAACTGATCTTTCAGAAAGGATCCAGTGCACAGCTTTGACAAGCAAAGTTATTAATCTTAATGTAAAATCAGCACAGGAATTCTCAAATAATTTACAAAACGTATAACATTTAAACATTTGCACCTATGCCTTCACCCAAAAGGCTCCTGAAGTATTTTCCCAAAGTATTTATTTTTCTTTTTTTTTTTTTTTTGGTAACTACATCTTGTCAGAAATATGAAATGGAATATTGGTAACTTCCATTTATGAGTTCATTATGGCTAATGCACTCACCAAAATCATAGAGTTTTTCTTCTTTTTTACTTTGTATTATCCAATCACAGACTGCAACAGCACAAAATACTTTATTCTTTATTTCATTCAATATAGTAAGTATTCTGAGTAGTCTTTACTGACAATCTGATTTTTCACAAAGGAGTATTTGCAAAATGAAAGATGGATATTCTGTGAAATGTTTTACTTGTCATCAGTTTTGTGTTCTTATATCTCAGACTGAGACATCCTTTGACAGATAGGTTCAGCTGCCAGAGGAAAGACTAGCAGTTCCTTTCTCAAAGGCTGGACCACACTGCTCCCGTGTGGTTTCTGAGGAAAACAGAACAGGCTGAAATGACTGTTCAACAGAGAAACTCCTCATCCCGTGCTTCTATAAATCAGGCCCTTCATATATTTTTTAGATGGCACTATGCATTCTCCTGCCACCTGACAAAATAAAAATGACAGTGAGAAATTTCAAGCAGAGAGTTTCTGGGGTTTTTTAAGTCCACTGTAATATTAGTGCCAGTACCTAGCTCCTTTAAGTAGCTCAACTCTTGATTATTAGTGGCTAATAACCAATAACATGGCTAATACTTTCACACCAAAATAAAGGAAGAACTCTGTACTTGCTGAGAAGATCTCCTCAGATACTAATATCAGTGCTCTGGGCTGCTTCACCCTCAGGACAGAGACTGATGTCACAGGGGCTGCCGTGAGGAAGCACCCGTTTCTGAGAGGAATGCTGAACATTGACACCCAGAGACACAGAACCACAAAATATCCTGAGTTGGAAGGGACCCATCATCAAAGTCCAACTCCTGGCCCTGCACAGGACCACCCCAGGAATTGTGATTACTTTGGTCTCTGTCAGGCACTGCTTGCCATATGGCTGCTATTCTTGCACATCAGACATTGGGAATGATTCTTTCAAGGACTCAATCCCAAATATAGTAAATATTTTTAGTAAGAGTGCAAGTATTCCTCTCCTGAGATGTCTAAGAAGTCAAATGCTGTTGATGACCAAGTATCATCCCAGCAGAAAGCAATGCCAGGATCAAGTCCTTCATTTGCAAAGTATTTAATCCATTATACATAGTTACAAAAAATGAGACAGATACGGTTGTTCTGGAGTCTGAACCATTAACACCAACCATAATAGAAAAATTATCTGAAAAATAATTGTATGCTGACTAGACTTGTTCTTCAAGTACGTGTTGAGACCAATAACATTTCCTGTAAAGAGGTGACATTTTCCTTTATTATTACACACCTAATTTTACATTAATGCCGTTGATTCTTTTCCCATTGATCTAAATTGTTCCTTCATACCCAAACTACAAATAGATGGTGAGAACAGCTGTTACTTTTCAGAGTAAAAGTATTTTTTTACCAGTTTCATCAGAAAGGCTTGCCTTCCTCAAAGCCTAACTCAAAAGCTTTGAGGGGGACATGCAGATAGAAGAGGTGGGAGGTGGGGAGTACAAGAGATCTAAAAGAAATAATTCCATATAGAAACAAGCCTTACAGAAGAAACCTCAAAGAAACCCCAAAAGCTAATTCTACCCAACTCCCGTTTTTCCTTTCTATGGAAAATTAGCAGACTGACAGCTCATATAAATTGAGCAGACAAGTTCAGCATGAAGGCAAGAAGGAACAGAAATTCCTATTGGATTGTGGAAGCAACAGCTATCCCAGAGACTATTACTGTATCATCTCAGATTGTTTGCAGGCCCCATTTCAATTAAAAAAGACATTTGTGAATCAGACAGAAATGTGGTATCTTAGAACAGAATCAGAGGATCTGTCAGCATTCTGCAGAGTTTACTTTTAACGCGTACCAGACCTTAACCACATGCACACAGAGAACACAGCATAATGAACACAGACTTAAAAGTTCCAAGGTTCATAGACCCTCAAAAGGGACGAACAGCTCTGAAGAAGATGTTATGGTGCATCAAGCAAATCCTCCTTAGCTCACACAGTTATTGACCCGAGGCATCACCATTATTCCTTCAGAGCCATTAAGGGTCAAATGTATTAATCCCACTGCCAGCACAGATTATTTGTTACACATTTTAGTCAGTGGGATAAGGAGGGTGTTATATGGGAACTGCATGCACTCATCATTTGGAGACTACCTCTCGTCAGTCTTGATACCCAGGGTCTTACATTACTGACAAGACACAACAAGCAGTGGAACAGGAAATCAGAGCAGCAGGGAGAGGTACAAAGCCACCAGAAGGCAACATGTCCTCTTGGGACAACCCAGCTGCTCTCCTCCCCAGGTTCAGCTGTGTGCTGACTGGAACAGAGCTGGAGAAGAGGCATTTTCCTTTCAAGTGCAATATGCCCACAAAGCACATAGAAACTGCTGTATCCCTTCATTCCCTCTGGTACAGGGGAATCACTGTCACTAAACTTTCCACCGGATTGCAAGGAAGTGTTTTTGTATCATTTTACATCTGCAAAAGTCAGTGGCAAGTGGAGGCTTAAGCAGAGACAAACTTAGAGCCGTACCAGCTGAGGGAAGGAGTCACCTGGAATATTCAGCAGCCCTTGGTAGAGCACTGCCAAATAGCCAAATTCATAAAAGCTAGCATTTAACTGCAGGACATTTCCATGTGCCTTTCAGACCTCTTGGATGAGCACACAAATATCTCAGCTGCCTATTCGAAAGGTTGTACCCTCCTTTGTGGGCAGCACCTTAAGGAAGCAGCTCATTCCAACTCCAGGAGCAAAATTCACAGTAAAGAAATCAAGCCTCCATCAGCCTCTGACAGAAAAATGCTGATGTGTAGTAGCTGTGACACAGATCACATAAATCAGCATTAAGTGACTCCTTTCTTCCCAGTGCCAAAATTGTCATAACTAGCAATTTCAGACTTATTAAATCTCTGTATTGGAGTTCTTTGCCTTAAAAAAAAAAAAAAAAAACCAAAAAAAAAACAAGAGTAAGGACAGCCAAGGTAAGAATTGCTTGAAATGCCTAAAAATACTTTAAAACTATTGTTTAGGTCTCTCAAATTTACCCATTATTAATAATCTCCTGAAAAGCTATGCTAAACAAATGTAGGCTTCATTTGGCTGATGATTTTCTATTGAGCTTACCATGGTATTCTTCCTGAAAGCAAGAACACAAAGTGGGCTGTGCAGCAGTGGAGGTACCTCAATGGAGGTAAATGGGAGGTGTGCCGGCTGTGGAACTCTGCCCTTAGATGCAATATGCAAAATATTGGAGGCAGTAAAAGAAAGGGTCCCCTAACACCATAATAATATGCTCATAACCCAATCTATCATGGCTGCAGTCCTCTGCATCATTCCTGTGGCATACAGATACCCTTTAATCATAGAATAAGCAAAGAGGATATATATAAAAATAGCACACAACATGACGATGAATATAAACATTTACTGCATCATCTCTCAGAAGACACAGTAAAGAAGTACAGAAGACTACCCTGAGGTTCCTGCTTTGCTGCTAGTAAACTGGAAATCCTCATTCCACAGCAATGCCATTTGATAACTCCCCTCATGTTGTACATTACTCTGTCCTGTAAGATATACACATATATGCTAATATATTATTAATATGATAACACAGGGCCTCATTTTCTTGCAATTTCTTAATACTCAGTTGGTAACAGCTGCACTGCAGCTTCTGTTAAATTGTTTTCCAGTAGCAGAATACTTCCACGGGCAGGATAAAGAAAAAAATAGTGTCTTCATTTAGGCTTAAATTGGCCTCAAAAATGCCATCAAAATATTGCTTAATATATGCATTTTTGCAAAGTGTGGGAAAACTCTTCAGTCTTTGGATTATTCATTTGAGGGAAGGAAAACAGATTTTGTCTATCTGCAACCTCAAATTGCATGCAGGCCAAACAGTTATAATTTCCATCATAGGTAACTGAATATTACAGAGACCTAGAGGGAGATGGGAGACAAACAAAGAGAAAAATTCAGGAAGACAATATTTTTAGTGTAGACCATACAAAATTTTACATTTTCTTAGTTTTGCATGTCTTTAAGGGAAAGGCAAGTGAGTACTGCAAACCTGTAAGTAGACTATTGACCTGTAAAGTCAAATTTTATAGCAGCACCAAAACATTTCACAGGTCCTCAATAGTGAAAGTGGAGAAACTGGATTCTCCATTTCCAGCTCTCTTCGTAAAGACAGTGAAACTCAGATTCAGCAAACTACTTAAACTACTTAAGTATTAAGCAAGAGCATTATCTCAACTAATATGTATGCAAGAAGTCAGGAGATTTGAGTAAGCCATGCCTTGAAAATATTTTTTAATATTACTCAATTGACTGAGAACAGAAGTGAAAAATGAATAAATACTAATATGGGGACTATCATCTATTTTCCCCTCAAACCCACAAATACATAACAGTACCCAGCCACACTGGGCAAACAAAGATTTTCTACTTACTTGATAGGAACAAGAAATTCAAAGCCATCTTTCTTGTGTAACTGCTCTCCTGTGATGGGAGGAAGATTCTTTTATGCTTTTATCTTGAATTCAGTAAGTCCTGTGAGAGGGGATTGTTTACATTTGGCCAAATGTTTTCATATTTGTGCCAGTTTTAAAACCATGGATTTCTTCTTTGCAGTGATTATCTATGCTGAGATGATGACCATGTTTTGTGTCATTCTCATCTACTTACAAGTATAGCTAAGATTTCTACCAAAAAAATTTCTTTAAAACATGCAAGTTAGACAACATCTTTTACATACAATCCAAGCTGAATATAAAGAGAGGTCCTTGGTAAAGGCCTTCCTCTGCTGCTACTATTATTCACAATAAATGCTTTCAGTTTACCCTAGATGGCAAAACTAGAAACCAGATTGCAGCTTTATATTCAAAAGCTAGTGAAGCTCATGTCACTGTTCATAAAGTAATATGAGCATCAGTCCCAGATATATGCTGTTGGGAATGCTCAATAAAGATCAACACTTCAGATGCATTTTTAGTTGGTGAAATTACAATAGGAGCGGGATATTCAGAAAGGGCTGCTCTATGCCTCCTATTCCCTATTTCCTCTTGGGAAACTGAGCCATCACATCATTTTTCCCTTCCCTTCCCTTTCTAACTATTTCAGGTTCTAGAGTACCAACTGATTCACACTGATGCCCAGATGTAATCTTAGCACCACAGTACCAACTGCAGAAGCTCAAGTTTCCCATCACCTGTAAACGTGCCAGGGCAGCAGACACTTCAGCATAAGCAGAAATCAAAGCCTGTGAGCAGCCTCCTTGACTTCAAAGGGAAGCACCTGACATAGAAGGGCAATAATGGCCATAGCTGTCTTCAGCATACAGGTAAAACTATGACACAGATATGTAAAAATTTAGTAGTGTAACAGGTCCCTCAGATGTCACTCAGCCACTTTTCATTACTAGAAGGAGTTTCTTGCCTCTCTTACCTACAGAACTGTTTCTTGGTCATGAACCTTTATCATGATATAGCTACTTTAATGCTGTTGGTCACTGAAATCACATGTTGGATGTTTATTTATTAAAAAAATGCTGGTCAGGAAGTTCTATTTTTAGACACTAACATCTAGCTGTGCAATTAGCATTATACACCCTCAGCTCCCTCTTGGTGAGCACAGAACACATTAAACTGCTGCCATGATGACAGAGGAGTTGGAAGACCCCATTCTTCAGAGCTTCTATATCACAAGAAGTCTCTTCTGGGTTTTGTCAGATATTATGGGCAGGCTGCTAAAGCTGTTTCCCCAGGACACTCACTTCTCTGGGCTGAGCACCAAAAAGGGCTTGATTTGAGAGCTTTTCCTGCTTTCTCAGTTGATCAGAAATTTAACATGATGCATGTTTTTCCAATTAAAAAAAAAAAAAGGAAAAAAAAAAAAAACCAAGAAAGGAGTAAGAAAGGAGTAATGGAACCCTCTCTCCAGAAAGTTGTTTCAATAGAAAGACTTCTGGTACATACCAAAGTCTGCACAGCGAACCTCACTGGATATAAACATTGTGTGCATAAGGGCATAAGGTCTCAGAATAAATGTTTCTTTATATAATGCCCCCAAAGAAAGTAGACTACTCGAGTAGTCTCTGCATCAAGAGATTTTCTGCAGGATCTTCTTCTGATCACTCTTTTTGCCGATCAGCCCAAGTGGTTTTAATCTCCCTTTTGTCCCTGTCACAGGACATAAATGTTTCCATCGCAAGTTCTGAGACTTGAGTGTCTCTCTGAGCTGCACAAAGCAGATGCTGAACTGACAAGTTCACTGAAATTTCTACCAAATTTCTGTGAAATGCACCCATAAATAAAGTCTGTCAACACTTGCCAGTTCTACACTGATTGCCAACATCTCACTATTCTCAAAATAAATACCTCCTACAAATATTTCTAGTTGCCTGGAGTACTAGATGTTTAAATAGAAGTTAAAAAATACAATTTCAAATGTGGATTGATGATCTTTACTCACTCTTAACCAAAATCCATCAAACAGGTATGAAAGATCAAATCAGTCATTTCCTATCTGTTTCCACTGCTGGGCCTCAATGGCCTTCAAACAGCCACCCATTCTGCCTCAAGTTATTTATGACAGCTGCTTTATCATGCAGTTATGCACTCAGCAGTGCATTTCCAGGTTTTCTTAAATCCTAGGGAGAAAATAATTCTTCCATTATTTCTTGTTTCTAAATGTCTGAAAATTAGAAGCATTCAAGAACTAACTCAGGTTACATAAAAGCACGGCTTGAGCAAAATTCAAGCAGAGTAGAATATATATTCCATTTCAAAGCATGTTGTTTTTACAGTTTTTAATTTTTTTTTTCTTAAGAAGAGAATAAGGGAGAGTTTTAAGGAACAGCAGCATTCGCTGTTTGTTATAAACCAGTTGGCAGGTTATAAAATAGGTAGAGAAAGCACACATACACCCCAAACACCAGTTCATGTCCCAAACCAGGTATCAAGTGTCCTGATACTGTTACAGACAGGCACACTGACACTGAGTTGTCACTCTAAGGAGAAGTACTTCACTAAAGATGAGTAACTCTGCAGTGTAAACTGGCTTTACCAAACTATCAGTCATTCAGTGGTACTTGTGTTACTACTTACCTGAAGAATCCACCCAAGGTTTGTAATGAAGGAGACAAGCATCAAAACAGTCATTTTCTCTGTCTATGGGCTCATCAAACATAGTATAGTCTACCCCCTTCCTGTTATTAAAACTGTATGGATAAGTGCTTGCAAAATCATCTACAACAGCAGGTCAATATAGAAAGAGGTGATTTCTGCCTGACAGCTTTTTAATTTAAAGTATTGCAGACTTTAAACTGGATTCAGGCTATGCCTCTGTTGGCTGGACAGTGACTATCAAATAGTCTGAGCAGCCACATAAATTTCAGAGAGACTCCTCAGCACAAGGGGAAACACTTTTACAGTACAATCCCACATTCTAAACTCCACCATAAAAAGGCTAAAGTTAAAAAACACACTTCCAGTTCAGCTGTTGATAGAAAAATAGGTTCTCTTCGATTAATCAGCCTCACTCAATTGCCCCAATGTTACTTCTAAAGCCAAACTGAGCACTAGCAGGAGCAAATGAAACTGTGCTACAGATTGTGTCGTTCCCAGTCCTTAATCAGAAGCCAGGAGGCCAAAATCTCATCTCCAGCAAGAGAGGCATGAATCTTCAGATTCAAATGCTTATCCTTCCACTCTTATCCTCCCATTTGACAAAGCACAGAAGATCATTGCAGTCATCTTTTCAATGAAAGGGAACATTTATTTCAGATGTGCAAAACCAGGCAACTTAATTATGACCCCTCTGATGAGACAGTTCCTAGATTTTCTATCAACATGTTCCCAAGCCCATTCCCAGGGGAACTCAGTGGTAACATGAAGAGCGTGACCGTTTATTTGGCTTAAGGAACACATTAATTTATCTGGCTTATAGAATTTAAACATCTGACGAATGACAGTGTGGTTGATTTTATTCATCAGCTAATTGCTTTGCCACCTGGAGCTGCAGCTTTATATATTCAGCTTATAAAAGATCTGAAAAGGATCTCAATTATTCTTTAATTTGTTCCTTGAATTTAAAGTAGGAAAATCTGGCTTAATCAAACATTGTCTCAATTCTATTGGGATATGTCTAGTTACCTTATAACAAGGTAAGCTTTCATTTAATCATATGATATGATAATTCCCCACTTTCAAGCCAAGTATCCTCTTAGTTACAATCAATTTTCCACTGAAAAAATAAACATTGTCTCTTTACTGAAATCCCTATAGAGGAAAATAGTCCTTTTAAAGCAACTTGCTGTTAGTACAACCACCCTAGAAATTTTTGTGTTGGAATTCATTAAGCTCCCTGATTTAGCCCTGAAGGGTAAATTGTGATATCCTGCTTTTTCAAAAATGACTCTTTACACAGAGGATGGTTTTTGGCATAGTTGAAAAAGTCTGATAATGAGCATTTGGGCAGAATGGTGGGATAAGCAAAATCAGGGGGTTAGCTTTTATTTTGCTGTATAAAACAATTTGATGTAGTATCCTCTGAAAACTGACTGCCCAATAGTCCTTGTACTTATTTTGACAGCAAGTAACAAAGGGGTAAGAAGACATATCAAGCACAAAGTAGCTTTTCTCCAAAGTACAGTTAAAATTCTGTGTTTCCATAAGAAGATAGCACTAGAAATTATATAACTGGGTCAGAGTCCTGCATAGTCACAATAAGATTTTCCCACAATTGCACACCCTAACAAACCAACACCAGTCCCTTTTCACGCTTTACCAGAAAAGCCTAGATCCACAATGAGAAAGAGTAAAGGAAAGATCACTGGCAGTCTGAGTGTCTAGGTAAGGGCAGTACTATGGAGTTTGCTGTTTGGAAATAGCAGCTTAAGTTAGGAAGCTTAAGATGCCATCACGTGGAATGTGTAACAAATCTAAGCGTGTGTTTTTATAGGAATAACTGAGAGGAAAAAGAAAATAAGGAAAAGGAAAAAAGAAAACTTGAATTGATGGAGTGCTGATAGATATCAGACTTTAAAAATGAAGAGTCCAAAAGCAAATCTTGCTGGAAGAAACATGCTTCTGATGAAAACAGCATGACAGGCACTGGAGAAATAATTAGACAAGGAGATGATATGAGGACAAACAGTGAAACTACTTAAACGCAAAATTATTTGCATCAAATCCCAAAACACTATGGAGCCAGAGGCGAGAAGGGATAAACTGGCCCTGCTAGTGCTTCTACAGACACTGAGAACAACTCGTGTTGTAGCCAGAGCACTGAGGACCTGTAACACTGGGCCACAGAAAGGCAAGCAGCAGTGTAGAAGGAGGAGTTTGAATGAAAGAGTAAAGCAGCTGTCACAGCCCCATCAGGGTGATGGAATGGTTTGGCCAGATAAACATGATTAGGAATGTTCTCTGATGAGGAAGACAACAAAAAAGTGACCCAATAGAGGAAGCAAGTGCAGATCTCCCTAATATGACCTATTTCGCATCTCAGGCTTTGATAACATATGTCCCAGCTCCAATTGCCTTTCATTTGCACAGGAAGCTCCTGATTTTGCATCTCTGGAATTTTATAGTTCTCTAATGCACACTAGTGGCATTAGCAATAGTGATTTATAGTATTAATATTAGACTATATATTGATTGTTTTCACCTATTCTTTTTCTTTTTAAATTTGTACTTAGATTTGAGAAATTGAAGCAACTGAGATGCACTAAGTAGGAGCAGACACTGGTGAAGTATTTGGAGGACAGGATTTACATCCACTGAAAGTAATTTCTCCAGAAATACAGATTTTCACTTTCTCTGGAATACTTTACTGTCTGCAGGACACGACATGAATATAAATGCACAATGGCACTTGGAATTCAAAGGCCATCAGCTTGAGTAAATACTCTAGAAGAAACTTGGGATTTTTGTCATGAAACAAGTGTTTCTGTATCCAAATGTTTTGCTCTGGATTCATGAGGCAGAGTGGAAGCATTCAGTGAAGGAGCCTGGTATTTGGCAGCACTTCCTTGAGATCTCCCTGAGCTCTATTCTGTGGGAATGTCAACTTTGCTCTCCTCTAGCATCTGACACACATATGAGGTTGAAGCAACAGCTGACTTCTCAATCGGCTTTGTTCAGTGATTTCAAGCAACATTTTTAGCACCAAAACAGTCTTTTAATCAGCCTCATTACGGCTTCAAACAAAGCTGCATCTTGGATGCACTCAAGCTACTGTGAATTCCCAGTCTGTTTACTCCAAATTCTGAAAGAGGGGCTTATCTCCAAAAAGAGAAAAAAAATATTTCCAAGGCTAACACCCAGACATATGTTTTGCCTTACAAATATCAAAGACAGAAATATGTTTCCTCAATGCAACATGTGATTTATGCGTCATGCAACCAATAAACCAATCTATAAAATGGCAAAGTATGAATTCAAACAAGTGGAAAAGTCACAAAAAGAATTTAGACTTAGGCAGTCTGTAAAAACTACATTTCAAGGCAATATCTGAACAAAAAAAAATTGCAGCATGGGTACACTACCAGCTAAATATTCATTCTTGCTTCCCATTGAACTTGCCTTTTCTGCCAAGTAGAAATGCAATGTGACCTACAAAGTATCACAGAGAACAGAAAGTGATAAGGTCTACCCTGGCTTTTATACAGTGCCAGCATAAGCACAGAGAGCGTTTTTTAAGAGTTTTGTAAGAGTATAAAAGCACTATATCCAACAGAATGACTCCTGGCATGTATCAGAAATACCTACCAGATACTTACTACTATAAAACACTATAAAGAATAGAAATGAAGCATCCTTTGCTACAGCCTTTAGATCATCTACCAGTGCTCCCCCCACATGTTGAAAAACTGCCAAGAGCCAATCCTGAGAGCCATATCTATGTCTGAGGATTCACATGTTCGCATATGCTCAGCAAATACGGATATCATATTTGGAACTCACATGTGCTCCTTTGGCCTATTCCTGTTCTCTGATTATGAAAATAGCAAGGGACAACAGTATACCCATTAGGTTTTGGCTAACATCAGAGAAACTGTCCTGGCCAGCAAGGAGCACGTACCTCTTTCTCCCAAACATATGTCAGCAATCAAGTGGAGTACTCAGTTAGAGCTATTAAGTGCTTTCATAACTTTTCAACGAATATTTTTTTAATTTTCTTTAAAAAATACCTAGCCATGAAAAACACATGTTTAATTGGGAAAGCACTTCTCTTAAAAAAAAAAAAAAATATATATATTATATTCATCTTCTAGCTTGTCTTCCTTTTTTGTTTTCTCCTCCTTTATCTCTTGCTTGCAACAACTAATAAAACTGAATGAGTCCTAATCTCCCCAATTTTTAGAAACAGAAAGGGAAAAAAAGGGAAGAAGGGAAGTTTCAGGGAAGGCAAAGGCAAGGCAAAGGCAGGGCAGGGCAGGGCAGGGCAGGGAAGGGAAGGGAAGGGAAGGGAAGGGCAGGGCAGGGCAGGGCAGGGCAGGGCAGGGCAGGGCAGGTAGCAGGGCAGGGCAGGGCAGGGCAGGGAAGGGAAGGGAAGGGAAGGGAAGGGAAGGGAAGGGAAGGGAAGGGAAGGGAAGGGAAGGGAAGGGAAGGGAAGGGAAGGGAAGGGAAGGGAAGGGAAGGGAAGGGAAGGGAAGGGAAGGGAAGGGAAGGGAAGGGAAGGGAAGGGAAGGGAAGGGAAGGGAAGGGAAGGGAAGGGAAGGGAAGGGAAGGGAAGGGAAGGGAAGGGAAGGGAAGGGAAGGGAAGGAAAAAGGAAAGGAAAGGAAAGGAAAGGAAAGGAAAGGAAAGGAAAGGAAAGGAAAGGAAAGGAAAGGAAAGGAAAGGAAAGGAAAGGAAAGGAAAGGAAAGGAAAGGAAAGGAAAGGAAAGGAAAGGAAAGAGGAAAATAATCAGGGGTGGGGGAAAGGGGTAGACAATTAAAATCAAAATCACTTCCAGAGCAGATCTTTTCCCCAAGTTTCCAAGCTCCAAGCACTGCCAGAGTGAGCAGTACTTCGTAGGCTCAAATTCAACACCACTACCAGTGGTGACCTTTTCTCCCACTGCTCTGCTTGCCAGGAGCAGCCAGCTAAGCCTTAGAGATCCTGACAGTGCTGGCAGGAGGCGCTGTGAGCTGAAAGCCTGTGGAGCTTGAACACTTTTTTTAAAAACGATTACTCCACATAAAAGTAGAGACTTAGTAGAAGGATGCAACTGCATCCCTCTGTTCTCTGAACTGGCTGTTCTCTGATTGAACAAACTGTACTCTTAAGCACATCCCTTAATTTTAGTATCGCCCAATAATATCAGTAGTGTAATTGTCAGGAGTAAGAATAAACTAATGTTAAAAGAACTATCTCATCAGTTTCTGTTTAAGCTCAGAGTTCCTGTCTGTTCAACTACTTCTCACACAGAAGATGTGAGAAAATATAAGGAGAAAGGAAGAAAAAAGCAACTGGGAAAAAATACCCAAATTTTCTCTGCCAATATCCTACCACAGCACAGGCAGCTTTCCTACCAGCAGAGGCACATAACTTTAATTCCTTGTACAGCAGTCTCATTAAAATGGATATGTCCTGAATGGACACCACAGCTAGAATTTTGCACATGAATTTAGGTATACAGAGCTCAGCACCAGATTCAGCTGGGCTGTTCAGAGAAATTTATAATTCTTTCAGCACCCCTCTTTTGATAGATACTATTATTTCAAGCTTAACAAACCTGTCTTCCACAAGAATTTAGTACCTTCCTACTCTTAAAGAGGAATGGATTTATCCCTGAAATAAAGCAGTGCAGGAAAAAAAAATCAAAAGAGTTATTATCAAAAGAGTTATTTCCAGTAGAGGAACACAGTTCAATGAATTAAAAACGTCTCTTGAAAAAGCAAATGTTTATTTTATGTCTACCTTACTGTGGATCTTTGTCAGAAACCTTGTTACTGCTTGACAAGGTAAGGCTGAAGATTTTGGAGGGAACATAATCTAAAAATTGACCTGTATCCTGGAGAGAAGAAACCCAAAAAAGACTAATAAGACCATCTCAGCTGAAGCAATAGAAAGCAGAGAGTGGGAAAGGCAATGGTAGTGCATGCACACAAGTCAAGCCAGTAGCAGACAATATCCCAGCAGAGAGCACAAAACTCATAATCCTCATGCTATACAGCTCAGATCCAGGATCATTACATTCATTTGTGGGTGTGATATTATGAGGATAGTTATTAATAAAGAAGAACAGAGAAGTGGTCAGGGAACAAAGAAGTTAAAATAATGAGACTAGAACCTGCACAACCTACAAATGGATAAAAATTAATCTATGCCTGATTTATTCTTAACAACAAACTACATTTTAAAGCTGAAATGAGGCAAATCCTACCCTAAGATAAAATGTAAAAAGAGCTTTTGTTTTTGTTGGTGAGTACTTGCAATATAAGCCAAGGAAAGTAAGAGTTGTTATCAACTCTTAGATAATAACCTCAAAGATAGGATCCTGCCACATGCTGGAAGCATTCAAAAAGCTACTTTTACATTAGATGATCTGAAGTTCAGCCTCCTACCTCCCAAAGCAAAGGCATTTGTCCGCTGGGGTAATTCCTCTGGGGTAATTCCATCTCTCTTGTTGACTACATTCCATTTTGCAAGCCCTTCTTGAATACTCCGAGATTTAAAAACAAATAAAAAAAAAATTAAATATCAGCATTTAGAGAAGGCAATGGAATGGTTGGGTACCTGGTTTCATCTTTTTTTAGTCCTCACAGGGAAGACATGTCAATAAAAGAATTCCAACTCCTTTCTACTGTGATCTAAACTCACTTAGATTTCATCCCACAAACATGGGAAACTATCGTTTCAGCAGTCCACACAAGCCTAATCTTGCAAGATAGAGCTCCCTGAGATCTGCCGTGTCCTAACTGCTCAGACGAGTACCCACACTGTCTTTAACCTTGCTTTGTTTTCTATCACTACAATCCCCTTCCCAAACAGTCAGATTAAAATACTTCCAGGCATGGGATTAGTCAATTGTGGCGTTCACTCTCATGGTAAGCAACAGTCATACCGCTTCAAGGCTTTAATATAAGACTGGAAAGATACTGCAGGGAAAAATCACACTTCTAGGAAAGGTAAGTATGTCAGGCAGCCTTCAAATACACTGCTGAAAATTATTGTTGCATTCTATAACATTAAGATTTAATTTCACACAGGCCCGCTGGTTTCCTCTGTTGAAGATCTACTCTTCAAAACTATTTGGTGATTATTTTTTCTAAATCTCTGTATACAAAGAGAACAATAAGACAAATGTCATGTTTCAGCCCTTTCCTTAATTTCTACAGATTGTAACCAAGCCAGAGAGTCTAATTTTCCTCCAGCACATGGGGGTTTAAAAAAAATATAAGGTGGTCACACTTAAGTTAATGGAATTGTACCCATATAAAACTGGTAAAAATAAACTGAGCCCCAAATCAGACTAGTAAAAAGCTATGCAAATCATAGTTCATGGAATGTATGCAATAGCTGCCTCATCAAACCAGGATGCTGTGTAAAGATAACATGACACTACAACCATGTACTCAGCTACAACAATATAGGCAGTACTGTAATTACAATAATGACCTCCCAGAGCTATTGTGTCTTTAATTAAGCCTTTAAGAGTAGGCATTTGCCACTTAATCCTAACTCACTGTAACTACTGCAGCATATCATCTACATTTTCACAAAGAATTAGTGTGTCATATTTCTGTCAAAAAGATGAAAGGGAATATTTTAGTTCAAGTGGCATTTACAGAATGAAACCGTATCAAATAAGTGGCCCAGAGATGTCCTTTGAACAGCACTTCAGACCAAGTAAATGCTTCTGTTCCTTTCTTTCTCCTACTACTCTGCTTCTTCCCAGAGTAAACTGGGAGAAAGCAGGCAGGAGGGGCTACACAGAGCCAATATCACACCTGATTACATGGATGATAAAGCTGTGACAACAGATTTTAACCAGAATACAGCGCACAGCAACAATGCCACAAACTTACAGTTTTCCAGTTTCATTTAACTGTTTATCACTCATCAAAGACAAACCAGCAAATACTTCTTATTGGTGCCCACCAACTCTGTCTCTGCTTTCTTTGACTGGGAAAGCTTTCCTGAGATCCCTTTCTATTCTAAAGTATTCTCAACTAAAATAATATACAGTGCAATGGAATGTCATTATGTTATTTTCAGTGCCATTAACAAATCGTTAGGGGTATTTTTCTAATAATGGCTCTAAAAATAAGGAATTCTTTCCAAAAACATGCATGTGAGTAGGCAAAAGAGTTTGAAGGGTTTCTGTCTGTTGTCTGACTGGCACCACTGTTAACTCAGACATAAGGACACTGAGTAGCTCTGTCTGTTCTACTTGATTTTAACAGACTCAAAGTCATCGGGGATGAGAACAATTTTCTGCTTGTTTATTTGAGGGATTCTTATTCTAACTATGGAAACCTGTCTCGGCCCAATTTCTGCATCTTTTCAGTGTCTTCTTTGATATGAGTATTTTCATTTTACTATACTATTTGCCTCCATCAACTCAAATACCACATCCAAACAGTCAGATGAATGAGAAGAATTAAATAAAAAACTATGGAAGTAGTAGAGGTAGTTAAAAGTGATCATTAGCCCCTTGTGTATTTCTATATCATCACAAAATACTTTCAACACTGCCTTGCCATTGCACACCAGAGCAGAAACAAAACCAACATTATTTTAAATTTTTTCCACAAACAAGGCAGGGTCTTTAATCAACAGTCAGCATTGGTTTAAACCAAGCACTCTGATAACTGTAGCCTTTCCAAAAGTACCCACATCCCAGTATCCTACCAGACTTGAACATCTTCTCTGAGCCTTCTATTTGTTCTACAAGAAAGTATATTCAGTTACTTCCCTGGCTGGCCTGTAAAATACTGAAAACAAAGCACTGTTTATATTAATATGCTACCTGAGTGACATATAAACAAACAAACAAACAAAAACAAAAACAAAGGAAAGAAAAAAAAGAAAACCACCGAAAATCTTTTTTATCTCCAGAACCATTAATTTCTCTTCCAAAAAATCCTATTTTGTTATTGTCTTTCAGATCTTTGTCATGCTTCTTCTACCCTTTTACAAGATCTTTCATGGGCCTGAAAAATACTCCCTGTTCACCTCACAGGATAGATGTCAACTGCTGCCTGAAGTTTCTTTCTGTCTCCTTTCGCTTCCTCTCCTACCCTTTGCTGGAGTGTTAAAATCGCATTACCTTCCCAAGCTGATCTCGATAATAATCCACAATGGATTACTAGAGCATGAGAGAAACTGATGCTGAGTGGTTCTTTTCTGCCACTTCAGGTGTAAGTAATACTACTATATCAGGTACACAGAGGCAACCTCTCAGCAAATTCTAATCTCCTGCCCACACACCATGCAAGTCTAGTGAAGTAATCAAGGTTGACACTGACTAGTAAAAACTTGAAAAAAATTACTTTGTATTATAGCACTCAATGCTTTATTCATATTACAAACTAAGTTTTACACACAGAAGTGGAAAGACTTCCTGATAAATACCTGTTGGCATGGACAAACAACCAGAGGAAAAATAGGTGTTTGAATGGTTAAAGGTGTTTGAAATGGTTGATGAGTATGTGTGGTTCTTTTCTGCCATTTTAGGAGTAATTACTGTATCAGGTACACAAATGCAACCTCTTCTCTTTATAAGGAAGTAATTCAAGCTGTTCTAAGGCACTCAGAAGGGTCTACAAGATTGGCCTATAGCCAGCATTGTCTGGGGCATCATTAAAATATGTTTATACAAAACTGGCCTCCTACTAGCAATAACATAAACAAGATCTTTTATTTTGTGACTGGATTGACAATGAGAAGGGAAAATACCCTTTTAATTCTTTGGCATCTAACCAAATGAAAACAAATATCGAAATAAAACTTACAGTATTTCTGCTCTGTACAAGATTTTGTATTACTCTGAAACAATTCAGTTTCATTTTTTGATTAACTCCTTCTTATGGGCAGATAATTTTGAAATTAAAACACTTCAAAATATCCAAAAGCTCAAAAGAAAAATACTCTACATTTCTCTAAATGAAAGGTATTGCTTCAACATTTCAGAGTGTTTCTCTTTGTGTTTCTCCTTTTAAAGAATGATCCACCACCCCATGAGGATACAGCAATGTGATAGACACATCTTAAATTACTTCCCTAAGGTGAGAGAAAGGAAGTTCAGCCCTAATGAACCAGCCCTCTTGACAACACTTTTGCATATCACCCTTAGCCAGACCCTTCTCTCCAGGCTTGATGTGAAAAGGTCACTGGCCTTTTATCTAGAGAAGATAGACCCTGCAAAGTCCAACCATCTCTTCATTTCATTTGACACCAAAGCAACAACCTCTGCTTCACTGCTACAAGGCAGGCACCTCCAAATGCCTGATCACATATCTTTCTACTACAGCTTGACAGGCTTACAGTGTGAAGAATGTGTTGGAGCTCATTCCGTTTGGAAAAGAACATCTTTGACTGATTAAATTGTATGTCTCCCTCTCTCTCTCTCTCTCTCTCTCACTCTCTGTCTTTAGAAAATGTAATAAGTAATTGGAAGTTCTTCATGACAATTAGAATCACATTCCAAAACTTGTCATGGATTTCAGCAAGCTTTGGATCAAGCACATATAGACCAAATGAGACTGACTGGGTTTGCTTTCTTGAAGGAATTCAGGTTGAGTCTGCAAATGTTAAAATAGGTTCAGGCAGCAGCGCAATATGACTGACATGCTCTCACATACTTCCACACCTTAAGCAGCATGGATTTCCTTCCCCACACACAGACAATTGCCCCCCTTTTTAGAACTTGTTTACAAAATGTAATAGTATTTTGTTAGTAAAATTCTATGCAGGATGGATTTTTTTAATGCCACTGGGCTGAATCAATCTTTCAGGTACTATTTTTGATCAAACTCTGAGACAGCTTATTTGAAAGCTATCCCTGGAGTGTGAAATGGGTATCTTTACAAAGATGTCTGTAATTCTATTCTCTCATTGCAAATAACCTTATCACAACAAATAACCTTATATTCCCTAAAAAGAAGAAGGATTCAATGATGTCATTGTCGTTGTTGTTGTTGTTGTTTTTAAAGATTTTTTTCCTACTATTTTGGTCAAAATATGGCCAGGAATTGAGTTGGTCAAACCTTTCTGACCACAGAAGCATCTTGCTCCTAAAGACAAAAGGAAAGAAAGAGTCCAAATTAAGCATATGACTAGTAGCAAGAAATTGACAGATATATTTAAGTCCAAACTCAGCATCAAGTTCAAGTAATCATGGATGGGTAGAGAAGAAGGTGCATTTTTGCTGAGGAGAACACAAAACCTGTGTCTTGTGAAAGCTGTGTAGCTCACCAGTGACAGCAGAAAAGGTGGGCAGTTGTTCCCCACCCCCAGCATTCAGTGGCATGTATTGTTATACACAGAACTGCTCTTGTTGAGTCTGCAGTGATCCAATTGGAAAGCAGACTGAAGCAGGTACTGATGTTACACCAGAACATATTGTCACTGCTAGAGCCAATGTACCGTCACTGAAGCTGCCAATTATCCCCAAGTCACTGATACATTATTTTTTTTAATCCCAAGGAACAATCTTTTGCTGGAGGCTTTTTCACACCCATGACTGAAGTATCCCTAGTGGCATGTTGGCTAATTAAGAGCAAAATCCATCTCTTGATGAAATAACACTGCCACCGAAAGAGATTTCTACAGTTAGAAAAAAAAAATGTTTAATCAGGCTAGGAGGAGCAGAGTCCTAACACTTGCACTAAGCACGGGAAAGAGGTCTACAGCTAGCAATTAACAATGATGAAAAGGACAGTGATTTAAAGCATATTGCCATGACATTTTTATCAAAGTAAATGAGTTTGCTAGGCCCAGCGGCTGCATATGCTTATTGTCATTTAATGTTTGGATAGCAACACATCAGGCACCGACTATCAGGAGGTGCCGAATTTAATAAGTCATTTTGACACTGGCGTGAAACGAACAAATCAGCATTCTGAGGAATGTGTTCACACTCTGAGCAGACAGGCAGACATCCTAAGCATGTGAGGTGACACCAATCAACAAAAAAAATAGGAGGCAGGAAAGAAAGGGAGTGAGAGATGAAAGCCAGGAGAAGAAACAGGCAGCGATACCCCGATGAAAAACTAGTTCTGTCCTGTCCGCTGGTTTGCCTGGTTGGTGTCAACAAGGCAAATTTCTTTTCACTAAGGCAGATATACACTGCATATCTTCGATGGCATAAATCTCATGTATTATTTAAGCTATACATGGATTATCTCAAATGAACTAGTATTAATGTCATGGAAATCTTTCAGAACTTTTCATTGCTTTAGTGGCAATGCAAAATTCCTGCCACGTGCACAGTTAATCAGAGCTTGTTTTTTAGCACAACAAGGCTGGCTCTGCACGTGTACTTTAAGAGCCTCTCAGACACTTTCTCCCAGAAGCCCAGAGGAGCTGTGTGAGAAAACTAAGGCTCTGCCTTTTCATGACTTTCAAAGCACTGGCAGCAGTTTTGATCCCAGCTCCTGCACCCTCTGCAGATTGGCTGCTTGCTCTGTCCCTCGTCTTCCAACCCTATTTATATTCTCTTTACCTCAGGGTATATCTGTACTGCAGAGGTACCTGAGTTAGCTATAGAACTCCCCAGCTCAGGTGCTGCTGTAGATATGGTTGTGTGGAGCTCAGTGCAGACTAATTTACCCCCACTGCCCCTAATTAATTTAAAGTTACTTTAACTAGGCCTACCTGAGAGACTCATTCCCCACCATCATGCCCCTGTCCTCATCTCTTCACTTACAAATACTCAATATTTCACCACCAGTCTTTTCATTGGACTTGTCTACTTCTAAATTAAGATTCAAAACTCAAAAGAATTATTGGTTCAAACTCAACAATCCATTTGCAATTTGAGATTTATCTCAAACTTTGCCTTAATAGGACTGAAAAATTTCCTTTTCAGCCAGTTCTGAATGCCTAAAAATGCACATTAAAAAAAAAGTCTTGGAAGACAAATGTCAGCTCCTTGTCTTGCAGAGCATCAGAAAATACATGAAGATATGATAAAACAACTGTTATGATTAAGAAAAATGAGGCATTAAGGAATATAACCTAGAGTAGGAGTAGCATTAAGGAGATGTGGTGGAAAGAGAAGAGTGGAGAGAGATGAAAGCATCCTATTCATGTTCTGTCGATTTCCAATCCACATGAGTGAGAATAAATATACTTTCCTCACATACACTGTTTAGACTTACTCCCCTTCCCTATTTGGACTTGTGCTCCTCCCTACAAAAGATAAAAAGTTTGAGTTGACTGTAAGGTAAGTACACAAACAAAGCAAAGAAAGGAAAAATAAGATATCATTGATACTGAAACCAAGCAATTCTATCAACCTGCATAACACACATTTGATGGGGTACCCAGTAAAAAATAAGGACAGTTGCTGTTTTTCAGGGCTGGAGAATAGTGTCAGGTTTGCATCAAGTAAAAAACAGGCTGAGGTGATCTCCTTACTTGTTAGAGGAACTCCCCATCCCCAGATACTGTTGCACCTAATCCAGTCACATATTACATCAAAAAGCTGGTGGTTATCCAGCTTTTATCCCTTCCCTCCCTTCCCAAAAAGAAAGTGAACAAAACGAACTATCTTCAGCACAGTTTCAGCACTGAAGCAGGAGATAAACATTTCAGCCATGAACCTCCTGCAAGAGACGGTGCTTCGTGTCCCAGGGAGATACAGGGCACAGCACTTCCCACTTCAGCAGGGTCATGCCCACCAAATTGCACTCAACTGGGGCACAGGCTGGGAGGCATTTCACAGGCTTGGAATTCACTAGGATATCTCTGGTAGCATATAACAACTCTGGGTTAATAAAGTTAAAAGTGTGTTATATTGCTTGTTAAACTTTTCAATAAGGACTGAATCAAGAGCAAGAGGAGCTCTGGGACCACAAAAATCCTAGTAACAGGAAGAGCTGGATACAATGCTGGACAGGGAGCAAGGAACATGCAGCTGTGAAAGACCAGGGGAGCAGGATTATTGAACATGAAGTCTTGCAAGTGTATCTGAGCCATCCAGTCACAATGTGCTACAAAAGATAGAGCGGAGCACTGGTGCTCAGCCAGGTATGAGAATTTTCTCATGGCCCAGAATACATTGCCCTCCTAGGATTTAGCTGGCTAAGCAAACCATTTAGCTGGCTGAGTTCAAGATCAGCTCCGTCACTGATAACAGCTGCTGTGAAGAAAGCCAGAAGCAAGGACCTGCCCCTCATTTCCCTTGGGAACTATTTTTAAGCTGAAGCTTTACCACAGGTGAGGGCAGGGGGCTCTGCAAGGCATAGGAAGCTGGGAACAAAGAGGGCTAATAAAGAAGGTTCCAGCACTGACCTCACAACACAGAGTTGGGGCAGAAATTGGCAGATCCAGGTGAAGATGAGGACAAGAGGCAGTGATCAGTCAGACATAGTCCCGTGATCACACAGCAAATCTGCAGTGCTGGGGCACATCTGATGTCAAGCCAAGAATGCCAGTCAGCAGGCCCGGATCTGGGTCAGAGCTGTGTCAGTATGAGACAATCACAGATACAGCTGCTGCAAGGAGCATGGGTAGGGCCAGCAGCAAAACCTTAGCTTTACAGCAGCTCCACAAGAAAGGAGGGGCAGGCCATCACTTCCAGCTTTCTTTACAAAAGCTCTTATAAGTGAAGGAGCTGACCTTGGGCTGTGCCAGCTAAACTCTAACCTTGCCAGATGAAGTCCTACAAGAGGCCTGTGCCCAGGTCTGACAGCTTTGGCAGCTCAGGCTCTGCATCAGCTGTCTCTCACTGCTATTCACAGGAAAGAACATGAGACAGAAAGGAGGGTGTTATGGACCAGCCTCTGCGACACTACCATTCAGTGTAAACTCCAGCAAGACTGAGGCAAAAGAAGAGAAAAACTGCTGAATACAAAACCAATGTCTGTTACAGCTAAGTTTAAAGGTCACACATCAGCTGAGGAAAATAAGTTCTCAAGCCTCTGAGATGCTGTTTCTTCTCTGCGACCTCTGTGAGGTTGCAAATATTTTCTAATTTTCTTTAGTGTTCAGAAACCAGCTTATCTACATCCTAAGACGCTGAAGGAAGAGGAGCTAGAGCAAAAAACAGAGTAAAGGCTTCTGAGACCTACTTATCCTCCATTCTAGTTTAACATTAGGGGACAGGAAAAGAACTAACTATGGATCCAAACTGAACATCAGTTTGTTATTTCATCCTTCTTGTATATCCAAACATCACATCAACACCACACCTGCCTTCAGGAGGCAGCAGTTTGCACAGTCCAGTTTAAAATTACTTGTATTCTCTGGAATATGTTAAAGGTACAATAATTTTGTTTACTATCTGAAACTATAATAGACTTTTCCCTTTTGTTTTTTTCTTCCCACACTCTCCCTTAGACCTCACAGTTCAATGTGTGGGCAGTACAGCATTTTGCCACCCAGACACACATTGCAAATCAATATTAGGAAGAAAAGGCATATCAGCACAAGATTAAAAGATGCCTTGGAATCCTTCATACTTAGTATATTTTCCTTCCATTTAGTTATGCTGGCACTAACTCCATGCCCAAGAGGGCAGTGCAGCTCAGGCAATCTGATGGGAAGCTTCTTGGTTATCTGCCAGACACAGTACTGCACAGAGCCCTCATGGCCCTGCAGAAGAGTTTTTCCTCCCTGTTCTCTGGGCTGATGCTGCCGAGCTTTAAATCCAACACTGTCCCTAAGCCTGCATCACTGGAGCTACAATTGGGTCATGATGGGAGTAAATGCTTCAAAAGAGACCTATGACAGTTTAAGTAGGCACTTTCCAGCTGGGAAGGAGCACAAATGCACAGATATATCCCTTTCCTTCCAGATTAAAATTAAATAGAAGTGATACCAGAAACACTTTCCAAAAGACTTGTGGAGTCTGCAAACGCCTCTACTTTGTTCTGTGTGCAGTAACCCATTTTGCACCTCCTTTTTAAAACACTGGCTCTTCTCTACTCCTACATAGTTTGTTGTTATGTTGCCTCATTCCAGTCGTGTTGCACCTGCTAAGTATGTTCTAAATCAGGGACACCACCCAGAGAGTTCAAGTTAAATAGGAACAGGAGAACTAGGCCCCAAGGGAGATTTACCTTCTGTGTCTTCAAGCCCAAACAGCTCTATCTTGTCCTTCTTTCAATTTGAGGTGGAGAAACCAGAATACTAAATCACATCAGGAGATGCCCAAGCGTGTCTGATATTTTTGCCTTCTTTTTCCCCTTGGCCTACCATTTAAAAAAAAAAAAAAATCAATAACAGTTTCTCTGTGATTGGGAAAAAAATCTTATATGATCCAAATGTTGAAACCAGTGACAAGTGAGCCATGTCAGGGAGTTTGTTTTACTTAAACAGGTACCACAGAGGGAACAGAGAGTGGCTTCCATTTTTAAAAAGAATGATTCAAAATCAGTAACAAAGCCACTGAATTACAAAGCCCAAATCTATAATTCTTTGCATGAATCAGGTATTGTATCATAAAGAGAATGCAAGAAAGTGGCAGACAGACAACCTTATGGTCTCCTGTTCATTTTCCAGCCCAATTAGAATGAAAGCTGCTTGGTTTCTGTCCCAGGCTTGCAGTTTTTGGAGTCCTAAGCTGCAGTCTGGCCATATATGACACAAAAGGTTTGGCCCATTTCTAAGGAAAAATAGATTCAAAAGGTGTGAGCTGGTAAAACACTTTCATGTTACTGCTACAAGCAACCTCCTGATATTAATTAAAACTTCTATAAGGATAAGCCAAGATAAGAAAGGTCAGTTTAGAGACATCTACAGGTTGAGTCTAAAAACCATAGAAACACCCTGTTTAGTGCTCCCAACTCCCAAAGCAAACATCTGCTGGCTGAGGGGACAGGACTGTTATCATCTGCTACTCTGTCCTCCACAGACAATTTTGCTGCTCTGACATTGCTCTGACATAGCTGAGGAGCTACACCACTCAGCAGAGAGAAGATGATAATGGGAGAAGAGAGCTCACCAAGAAACAGAAATTAGGTAATGGAACTGTCATCATCACGAAAGTCATGAAATATTAAAAGCAGAAGGATAACACAGCCTAAGTAATAATACAAAAAGACCTTTGTATTCACTTCCTCTAGGTCCATTTGAGGTAAGAATGCATCACTTCTTCTTCCTACTGAAATAGGCTGGGAACTGCCTTGTGTTCTTGAATTTTTCAGGTGGTTTAATTTTGTTCTTTCCTTTAAAATATCTTTGTTTTCATGGATATTTCATGCTGGCAAAGGAAGCTATATGATGGGGAAAAAACATTTTAATGATGAGTACACAAAACAAAACAAAAATCTCATATGGCAACAGAAAGGCCAAAAACTCCGAGTGGAGAAAGCCAGCATCCCACACAGCTGCTTTCTGGGTCCTAAAAAAGGATCCAAGTTAATGTTGAACTAATTATACCCAGGTGTAGAATGAAAGCTGGTTTTCATTTCTTTTCAATTCAAACCACAGGACTGGTTTCCAGCCTAGATTAATTTGTCCAGGGGTCCTTTAAGGGGTGTGGTTTAATTTGCATCTGGCTTCAGTTTCAGGGTTCCCAGCAGTGGCATTTCTCTGAACTCTTATCAAATTAATTGGGCACTCATGCATAACTTAATTGAGCACTCATGCAAAAATTAATTGGGCATGCAAGCGTGAAGAAATTGGGTTCTCATGCATGAATCTATTGGGCACCGATGCATGAATTAACTGGGTGTGCAAGCAGGAGCTAATTGTGTGCTCTAGCAAGAGCTGATGGGGCACTCGGGTGTGATCCCATCGGACACTCATGCGTGAACAAACTGGGCGTGCACGTGTGAATGCAGAAAAGCCTGTGATTTCTGCCCTATACATTCTACCTTTCACCTCTGTGAAAAACACATAGGAACTCTTTCAACATCTGTCCATTATAAACTCTACTTTCACCATCATCACAATCTTCATATACACTTATTACAAACTCCACTCTTGGCCCCATGGGCCAGGCAGTGGAAATAAGCCCCGTGTGGTGCACGCTGTGCCCAGCACAGCACTACAAGCACTGCTTATAATGAGCAAGAGCCTCCTTTCTGCGCTGAGCGCTTGTTAACACTTCCTTAACAGGCTTCTTTATTTTAAAATAAGAGACCTCCAGCTCAACTCCCCGTGTCTGCCATGTGCCTCTGAGGTCTCTGGAGATCTGTTTAGAGGATGCAATCAGTCCCCCTGCACCACACAGCACAGCAACTTTGCAGGAGTTTCCCAGGCACACAGACTCTCCATGGATGGCATTCCTGAATCCCTGGCTGTAAGCCACTGAGGCAAGAGCTCAAAGCTGACTCCATCCTATCCTGTCCCAGTCACCTTCCTATCCCTCAGGATCTCGTTCCATTAGCCTTGAACTCTCCATTTCCTACCTGCTTACACACTGTTGGCACGTACCCCTCCAGACATGAAGGACATATACCACAGTACCCCAAATTTCCAATATCACAATCAATACTCCTTCCTACATCTCAAAGTCACTTAAATTGCAGTCCCAGGCCATGTCAGACGTGGGTGCTGCCTGCATTCCCCACTAATCCCTGTAATGCACAAAACTGCCAATAGTGGGGGAACATTTTTCTAGGAGGTTAACACCAATTGCTTTCTAATCAGACTCAAGCACTGAGAGACAATAAAATACAAGAAATTAGGCACTTAAGAAAGAACCTTTTCTCCCCCTTTCCTAGACTCTAGTTAAGCTAAAAGTACCTTCCTAAACTCAGCTCCTGTTATTTGCATCACAAGTTACACTTGGTTTGCATCAATCATCTCATTGATCCAGCGGGCAATGCAGAAAGTTGGGGTTGTGCACACAAAATTTCTTCTGTCTGCTACTCCTTCATGTGTCTTGCTAGATGTCTTCCACTCCTCTGGCTTCCCAGTGTCACGCTGCTGGCATAGGTCACCCATGGCCACATTCAAAGTCTCCTTGCCTCGCTGTACGTCATCTTTGGGCTGCAGTGATCCAGGCATGCATCCCTTGGGTATGGAGCATCCTCTTTCCTACATGTTTTCTCTGCCATCTTTCTGATCATATGTCTCCTCCAGCACCTCCACACTGTCTGCACTGTGGGGTCCTCTGAGGGCCTGGCATTTTGGGACAGCATTTCAGCTTCAGAGCCAGCTGCCAACCTGCACAGAGCAGTTCATGGCCACCTCCCATGCTGACTATACTGGAACCCCTGGATGCCAAACCCTGCCAGGTGTGTCCAGCGCGGGACTGGGGAGAACTCATGGTGCACTTGGAGGATGAACTCATCGGGTGCTCATGCGTGTTCTAATTGAGCATTCATGCATGAGTAAATTGGGTGCTCACCCAGATCTAATTGCACTCTCAAGCATGACTTGATTGGGCTCTCAAGCATGAGCTAATTGAGCGCTCATGCATGAACTATTTGAACAATAAAGTGTGCACTAATTGGGCACCCATGCGTGAAGTAATTGTGTGATCAGGCGTGAACTAATAGGCTGATCATGCATGAGTTAATTAGGCACCCACACCATGCATGGACTAAACTGGCACTCATGCAGGAGCTCATTAGGTGCCCATGCACAAACAAAGTAAACCCTACAGTTTAATCTCAATACCTTCCACCCCTTGCCTCTGCAACACACATATTTACAAGATGTTTCAACACACAAACATTGCTATCTCTACTTTCAACATTTTCACAGTCTTAATATATAGCAATTAAAATCTTCATCCTTCCTCCCTGCAGAACAGACAGTAGGGATTAGCACTGCAGCAATGCTCTTTAAAATTTTGTTCCTTGCCCCACAAATCATATAATAGAAACATTTAGGTTGAAAAAGATGATTAAAACCATTGAGTCCAGCCACTTACCTAACACTACCAAGTCCTCCACTAAACCATGTCCTTAAGGCCATTCCTACAGTCAGAACACCTAATCCATCACAATCTCTACCCTTTATGCTGGTGGACCAGACTGTAAGGGATTAATATCATAACGAAGTGCATATGCACTTAATAAAATTCTAGCCCCATCCCAGGGAGCCAAACTACAGCAGTTATCATCATCATCATAGTCTGAATTTTCATTCAAAAGCTATTTCAAGCTCTACCCCTTCAGCTGATGGACTAGATTATTGGACTACACCAACTCTTCACAAACTTCAAGCCCCATCCCTATGGGATGTAGGGATTATACTCAGCCTGAACATGTATTATTATGCCCCTCAGGGCATACATTGCAGGGGGAACTATATTCATGCATGAGTATCCCATGAAGTCACACTGGGATGCCGAGCTAGTTCCTGCTTGACAGTTCAATAAGCTCGTGCATGAGCACCCAATCAATACATGCATGAGTGAACATCCAGTTTATGCATGGGCACTCAAATAATTCACACCTGAGTGATCAATCAGTTCATGCATGAGGGCCCAATCAGTTCACCCTCAAGTGCTCAATGAACTCAAACACGGGTGCACAATTAATTCACGTCCAAGTGCCAAATTAATTTATGCCAGACCACCCAAGTAGTTTGTGCATGAGTGCTCAGTTAGTTCATGCATGAGTGTCCTGCAAATTGATGCTTGATTATCCAATTAATCTCTGCATGGATTATGCACAATTAATTCATGTTTGAGCACCCAATTAGCTCACACATGGGCATCCAGTTGGTTCAAGATGCCCCATTCACTCACACAAAGCTGCACATTCAGGTCACACATGATCACTGGATTCATGCATGAGAACATGACCATTGCATGTATGATGGCACAGCTCACAAGCACCCGATTTACTCCTGCATGAGCACTCAGCTGGTGCTTACATGGATGCCTGATGATCTCATGAGTGAGATCATCATACTGGACACACATGGCAGACTTCAGAAGGGCTGTGAACTGCTCTATGCAGGTGGCAGTTGCCTCTAATGCTGATGTAATTGTCCAAGGCATCCCTAAAGTGCCCCATCACACAGTTATTTGCAGGCAAGCAGCAGACATAAGAGAAAGAGACACTTGGAGGGAGAGGTGCCAGAAGAGGCACATGGAAGGAAACACAACAGACAAGGATGAAGTGGGGCAGAAAGCCCATCAAAACTGAGAGTTAAGGAATTACACACATAGGGAAAACAGAAGGTTCAGTTAATGTTGTTCAGGATGTGGAACAATGTTCAGAGCAGTTGAGCCATTTGGTACACCATTTTATTGCCCAGGCTGAGAAATACCTGTGTTGCATCAAGAGAACAATCTTCACCACACATTTCATATCTGGAAAAAGCCCTCAGCTATTTGAGTCATGGAGCTCTTGGTACCTCCAGTAGTGGTGGTGATTTTTACTTCTACTGTTGTCATCATCTACTTTGTAAGCTAGAGTATAGTAAATAAATGAAAAAATCTATTGTATTCTTAGCTTTTTGTTTTGCAAGAAAAAGTTATTAAATTTGCAGCAAGTGCTCAGCATATGTTAATTCAACCTCGCAGTTCAGAGAGGGACAAAGGGTAGCATATGTAATGCATATATATTCAAAATGTTATGGCTTGGTTACATTTGTTGCAGGAGCAGGGAATTAATTTTTTTTAAAGCATGAATTTATATATATATAGCGATAGATAGATAGATAGATAGATAGATAGATAGATAGATAGATAGATAGATATAGATAGATATAGATATACAGATATATATGTATTAATCCATACAGTCTAGCCCACTGGGATGAGGATTGAAATTTGTGAAGAGTACATATATTCAGACCATTATAAAGTTGACATACATCCTTTCGCCTTCATTAGGGGCTTTTTTACTTAAGTTACTGCAAATTAATTCAAATTTCTAATCACTGACTTAAGTAATGAGAAAGAAGAAAGAAAGCTATGAAATTCTTAACAACCTTAACCTTTCCTCCTCACCTTGCAGCTTAAGCTTCCTTTGCTTTCACCGCAGTTTACACACAAGTCCATCCCATCAGGCTCTCTGGCGATGGACAGTGCAGGTGGGTTGTGTTGTGTGCATAATATTTTGCCATTACTCTCTGTCTTTCACTGGGTTTCTTCCACACCTTGTGAACCCCAGACTTCCAGCCCTAGCATGGACTTGATGAAGGGCAACATACTATTTCTGTTCTAAGGACAAAACTAAGTGATTTTTTTTTTTAACCAGTGAAAACTGCACTTAATATCCTTAACTCTCTTTTCATACCAATACAGAAAGCCTTGCAAATGTTCACAGTATTCAAAGTAATATTAAAGTTCAAGGCCTCAAGAATATGTATAATGGTAAAGAATAATGTTCTATTCTTAAGAAACAGTGCAAAACCAAAACTGGTTTGGTGCAATATTCACCATGCTGCATGAAACAAACAAAATAAAAAAGAAATGCTGAAATTGTCAAGCACGTCTCAATACTTCCAAAACTACCCTTATACCACTCCTGCCACACAAAGCTTTCAGCAATGCAACCTGCCTATACCAGAATAAGAAATCCTTTGCAACAGGTAGCCTGGATTGTATTTGAAAGTGGCTCATTTACTGCATGCTTCTGCCAAGATATATCTTAACTTGCAGCTGACTTTGAAATACAAACCGCTTAGCAACTCATAATATGATTTCTAATCTCTAAAATCCTACACTATGACTAAAAGCAGTAGGTTTAAGCCTTAAAATGCCAAAGTGTTAAAGAGTTGCATTGACAGAAACAGCATTTGTTTTGAAAAGTCATCAAGAGTATTGATACTCGATCAGGGCCCATCAGAGTCTGTCAGCTAAAGTCACTTCTCATGTTCTACTCTGTGTTGACTGGTATACTTGCTAAGATGTCTCTTGAGCTGTGCAAAGTCAGGAGGGAAAAAGCAGGTGAGCCTGCTTTGTGGCTATGTCTTACCAGCATAAAACAGCTGGAATTTGTGGCCATGGTGGTTGTAAAAGTGCTACTATGTGAGCACAGGACTGTCACACTCCCAGAGCCCTCTCCATCAGGAAAGGGATGAGTATCTCCTGACAGACAGGAGAATACCTTTCAGTCAAAGGTTTGGCAGAAAGCATCTGAGTCAGAAAGAAATGACACTTCGCTTTGTTGAGATTCAAACCCTGTAAGCACCACTTCCTGTCCAAATATGTACAAATAAGTTAATATGGCTGTCTACAATGGCAAATAATCATAATCTATCTCAGCTGGCATCCCTGTGTTTAAGGGACCCTCCAGAAGATACCTACAGGCAAGAACCAAAAATGAAGGGCTGAAAAATGGGAGCTGTTCTTTATGTACTATTGTATCCTCTTCACCTTGCAACCAGGACTGACAGAGAAGAGGGATGGACAGTCTGGGCATACACTTAGAGACATGTTGCCTCAATGGCTCAGGAAAAAACATGCTGCCACCCCACCACCCATGGCTGTCAAACTGCGTGAAAATGCTGGTAAGGGTCACTCCATTCCATGCAGTGCAGGAGGTCTGTCCCCACACTGCAGCAATGTGCAGGTACATGGAGGCTTTACATGGCTGATGGGTCTCCTGGGCAACACTCTGGGTCATTTAGCTTAACCACACACATCTACCTCATTACCCAGCTCCAAAATCAGCATGGAAAGTAAACGAACACCATTCACAAGAGCCCGTTGTTTAGATGCACTCTCATTCCCTACCTCAATCCAAATTTCTCATTCTGCTACGAGCTGACAAGATAATTGTTAGGTAATTACACTGTCTTCATTTCCAAGTGCAGCAAGGATACAGCAGCAAGAGAATGTACTAGCATGATAAAAATTACATGTTTGTCTGCTTTTCAAAGGTTATCCAGCTAGCCTGTATATTACCAAATAAGTAGCAGGTTTAAAAGAAGCACTGGCTGGAGAATGCTTCAAAGCTCTGAAGAACATCTGAATCTGACATGAGAATGTAACAATGTATCCACAATGCTACAATTTACAGGCCTAAAGAGATGAGTAATAACAGGGGCATGCATGTATGTTATATTCTTTGGAGCAAGCTTTGGATAATCTCAGTTTATGAACCTTACCAGAAACATGTCGAGAATATCTGGATAACACTCCAGCTCCATCAATTAAGATGTTCCAAAGCTTCTTTTATTTTGCACCAGGGTGTCAGCAGCTTTTCACCAACATTCAGATAATTCGTTCATCAGCTATAAAGTGCGAGAAGAGAGATATCTGAGAGATACCTTACCAGCTAAAGGGCTGAAAAGGGCATTGTCAGTAGACCAGACAATTTCAGAATGCCTTTATTTTAAACAAAGGACTGTTGATACAGGACTCTAACCAAAATCTAATCGAGGAAGAAAGTTAAACTAAAAAGCCTGGCTGTATGTTACAGCAGCATAATTTGCAGTTCAATAGCTTTGAAAAATAAACTAAGATTCTTGGAGGAAATAGATGAAAAGTTGCAGCAGAGGATGATTTTAACAGTAACAGGATCTTTTTACTGACAGAGGAAGAATTCTTGGGACATCTCCCCAAAACCAGGAAGACTACAGCAAGGCACCACAGCATGCTTAAGCTAAAGAACCATCACCTCATCTGCATAAGGGTGGTGGAATTTCCTCAGTCTGCTTGGTACCGCAGCCCAAGAGCACCTCTGGATATCAGTGATGCAGGTAAATTGCTGCCATGTTCAGATAACCCAGGGAAAGGCAAGGCAAAGGGAGGTCCAAACCCACGGCTGACATGAATCACTCAGCTCCCTTAGAGTTAGAAGAGTTCATATATCTTAAGACTGTTCACATATTGTTTTCCTCTTCAGAGGAGTAAGTGAAGCTGCCATCACAAAAATGCTCTCGAAGTTGCCTTGCTAAAGCAACCTTGATGAACCTTGCTATCCATCACAACAAGAACATTTGAGCACTGCAGTCCCCAATAAATCATAACATGCCAGGATGTCTGTAATTCTTAATCAGCACTCTTGAATTTACACTCTCCTCAAACACCCTTGGAAAAAAAAACAGAGTGGATGCCAATTTCCCTAGCGGTGCAAATGAGTGAATTTCCACTGAAATTGAGAAGCTTGAGCCAATTTAAACAAGCTAAAAATTCAGATCTTGTGCTGTTTCTGCTCCTGCCTAGAGTGGTTTTGAGATCAAGCACAGTTCTTGCAGGATGAGCAACAATGAAGCAGTGATCTCCTAAAGCAGCTTTCATGCATAGGGTTTGCAGTCCTTGGCAAAGGAGATCTCAATACCCATAGGTTTTAATTCAGGCAAAGGAAGAAGTGACTTGTTCAACTCTCTTAGCAAAACAACAGCCAAACAAGGATATACCCAAGCCCTGGAGACCAGGCTTTTAGGTCCCTGTTTCACAATTATGTTTAACCAAATAGCTTTTCAATGAGGGGCTTGAAAATGAGGAACCTTTTCATTTTTTTATATTGCTGAAAACCACAGCTACCACACTGAGACACATTTCTGAGCTTTAAAAAAAGCTGCTTTCAACATTCTTAATTTTCACTGCTTATAAGCCATGACTTTACAGAATGATTTTATTTTTTTTCCTGTGTAGTTGAATATGCCCTGTATCTAGAAGGTAATTTCGGCTTTAATCTGCTCTAAATGCTAGAATGTCGGACAAGTGAAGCATTTGATGGTGATGATAATGAGTAGCCCATTAAAGGTAATTTTTAAAAAGTTAATGAGCTCTCACCAAGGGACCAACACGTACTGTAATGAAAAATGTTTGCATAAAGAATTTAGCTTTCTTGCTATTTATTTTACTTTACAGAGAACTTATAAAACTTTTTAATATGCCTTCAATTGATTCAGCAGTTTAGATGCTTGAGTTTTATTTTCATTCTTGCTTTGCCATAGTAGGTTACAGAAATTTAGTTTCCTAAGGAAAGCAACTGATATCTCAATTAATCACTCTCTTTTACCACCACATTCACTATTGAATATCCAGGGATTCAAATTTTTTTCCCCACTGCCTAATTAAGGGAACTCAGCAACAAAGTGATTTAGTGATAATGACTCTTGCCATTTCTTTAGCTGTATGGTCACTGTTAGCCACTATTTGAATTTACCAGCATAAATAAAGCCCTTCAGTGACTAAACAAAGTTAAAGTAGCAATAAATTAAGCTCGCCACGTACACTTGGTTAAACCTTCAGCCAACATAAATACAAGCAGCCTTTTGCTGTGATTTGCTTGGTACAATGACATCATACATTTCCAAACAGAACATGAAGACCACAGCCAAAAAGCTAACACAATTCCCTTACGTGAATCAAATTACAACGATCTAGAGTTTGTTGCTCTGACAGTTCAATTTCTGGCTTCTACACCATGTGCTCTCATGTATAATCTATATGGTGATCTCAATTTTGCATTTTCTGCATGATTACATTTTGGCAAGGGAACTCTCCATATCATCACTCTCTGCAGGAATGCTTTGAAAGTTACTGAAAAGTCAGAATTTGCCAGCTCAGAGTCAAATCAAACCTTCTCCTGCTGACCCAGATCCTAAAAAGAATAAAGGCTACAAACCCGGTGGTGGGGGGAGGAGTAGTGGGTGTTTGTTTTCTGGGGCCTCCTTCCGGAGGTTTTCCCCAAATTTGCCCTAAACCAGGACAGCCATTGGCCATCATTCTGCTCACCTTCTGATCCATTACAGCCTCTCCCAGGGAATGTTCCTGCACTGCAAGACAGCCCAGAGCTCAAAGGCAGCTGAGCTACCTTTATAGAAAGCAGTTGCATTGCTGAGTACAGTCCCACGATAGCGCAGCATTCCCAGGAAGGGCTCACCCAGTCCATCAGCACCACAGTGAGCCTGGGTCAGAGGCACAAACCTCCCCAAAAAGGGCAGGACCTGAAACCTTCTTCCAGAAATAAAGTTACTCCTCCTGAGGGTTTTATGCCCTGCAGGGTGGATTCTGGCCAGCTGGGACTGACCAGGTACAGCTGATGAAGAGCAAAGCATTGGGCTCCTATTTGCATGAGAAAGGAAGATCCTCAGCTGGCTCCCACAGTTCAGTGTTGGTCATCCTGCTCACAGCACAGGAAGCATCACTCTTGGTACACCTGCAAACAGCGCTTCCGAAAGCACAGCAGGCAGCTTTGCTGGACTACAGCACAGATAATTTTATATTACTGCCGCTTAAAAAATAAATGCCAGAAGTGTTGGTGGATGTTGACTAGGTTTAACCCAGAACTACAGTTTAGTTGTGAAGAGTCATGCTTTTGTATTTGTTCTTTATTACAACTTCTTCACTAAATAGAGCACAAAAATTAAACTTCTAAATGCAAGAAAGTATATTCAAATAAAATATAGCATCACAGACATATTACTGTGCCATAAATTAATGAAGTATGAGAGGGAATACCTCTCTGAGCCCCTATGCATGCCAAAGGATTAAAAAGGGGGAAAACTTAATAACCAATTGGTTATAACTTTATGGTATAGCCATGAAAATGGCAATAAGAACATTTTGCCTCAACCAGTCTTGTGCTGAGCTGTATAATTTTATGTCATTTTTTTATTTATATTTTCATCATGAAAGTCTTATTCAAAGAAAAGCACTAGAAAAACTGGGTGAGCCTAGTCTTCACAACAGATAATATATTTACAGTATTTTAAAAATTAAGAGATAGAGCAAAGTCATTCAGTGTATCAGCTTTTCTCTACTCCTTTATTCTCCTATGCCTATGTTGAGTAATAATTCTTGTCTACTAAATCATGACATATTAAGGACGAAAAAAATTTCACATTGGTTTTCTCCCCTCCCTTTCTTTTTATTATTCCTTTTCAAATATCTGTAAAGGGCTGAAATATCATCCCGGCCTCTATGAAGCCAATCAGCACAATGCTTATTAGCACAAAAGAGAATACGTGATCTATTTTTAATTAAGCCATCTTTGAACAATGCAACATAAAGAACCTGGCTTTTGAATTGCAAGGCAATCAGTGAATGGGTAGCAAGTGAATTAAAAGTAAACAGGAGGAAGAATTCCTAATACTGGGAAGGTCTGGAGAAGTTTAAAAAAAAAAACCCACAACTTTTCTCAAAGAAAGAAAAAAATGAAGATTTTCATATTCTAATTTTGAGGGTATATTTCATTCCCTATTTTGACTCACTTTTCAAAGCCACATCAGGTTGTTTGTAGAAACAATTTGTTAGCAAATACATGGTTTGCCTCTGCCAGGAACATTAGAAACTGCAACATATATACAACACTTACTGATGTTTAAGTATCAATCAGATTGTGTATTATTTGAGCAGAGTACACATTCAAGTCCACTTTACACCATTATGGAACAGACTAAACAAACCTGACCTCAGGGGTGACCTTCATAGGATCCCTAAAGATTGCAAATGTATAGTAGGCAGTCACCATGAGACTTTTAGAGCCTGGTAATGGCATGCAAATGGCACTCTGTCTCTGTACAGCAGCCAAATTCTGGGATTGTATATGAGACTAATTTCCTGAAGAATTTGGGGAAAATGTGATACTTTTCCTTTTATGTATGAAATTCACATCTCTTCCTTTTACTAGAGGACTACAGGGAAAACACTCACAAACTTATCGCCAAGCCGTATTGTTCCCTGTAGCAGCACCTCTCCAAAACTTGCCCTCTGTAAGCAGGGTGGCCATGTGTCCCTAGGACACAGAGAGCCCAGTTCCAAGCCCTATTTCCATACCCAGGACATATGCTGAGCACCTCACTGAGTTATCTGTGTGAAACATTCTTCTCCAGAACCCAGTTCCAGGCAGGAGACAAGGAGAGATGCTCTGAATTGCCCTGTGGAGGATCCATTCTCCCTTTCCTTTATATAGGATACATGGAAAACAGATATGGTTGGCTCCTGAAAATCAGTAAATAGGGATCCTACTCATAGCCTTCAGGGCAGATTTTTTAAATTTTATTTTTCTCATTGAATATACAGAATGGAATGTCTTGAGCTGGAGGTGAACTTTAGAGGTCACCTTGTCCAAACTCACTGCCATCTTTCACTGAATCAGGTTGCAGATGTTTCAGCTCAAATGAAGTTGTTTAGTGGGTCTCATGCCAGTGCAATGGGTGAAGGCTTAGCTATGGTTGCAGCACCACTGAGGATTAAGCCAATTTTCCCAATGGCAACCACACCTACATGTCACAGATGTAAGTTCCTTGTCCCCACAATTCATCCCTTTCTTGGCACTTTCAGCACTGTAGCTGTGTTATTCCAGTTTTGCTTCAAGGCTTCCACTGCAGCTGTGTATACACGTGCCATAAATCAGCTTATCTATTCCCATTGAAGCTCTTAGCAGAGGAAAAGAGACAAGAAGGGAGAGGTAAATGTGTCTTACATAAGCCTTTGTATTTCTATGTACACTGGTGAGTAAAGGACCATGATCATCATGGTGTAACATAGAAGAACCCATTTGTGGTTCCACTCTGGGCTTTGAAGAAACAATCCAGTCTAGTCATGCTGAGTAGCAGCTCCCAAAGGACAGCCGGCCATGGCTGCACCCCCTCATTCTGTTTTTATGAGAGGTTACAGATGGAAATCTGTTTTAAGACATTCTTGTGACCACAGGGACTTGGGAGCATTTTTCCTCCCTGCCTGGCCATAGGATATCTGCTGTCCTTAGGGGTCCTCCCTAACATTACCTGTGCTTTCATCAGGTTGCTGCTGTTTTGCTACAGTGTGCTCCATGCACAGATGCATCATGGATTGCTAAAAGCAAAATCTGAATCACTGAATCACAGAATAAGCTGAGTTGGAAGGGACCCAAACAGGAGTGCAGCAGCCCCCCCTTTTTGCACCAAATTTCAAGGAGTGCATTTGTACTCACATAATTGCTTTCAACTGATCTCCTCTGTTATGAGATCCAGGTTACTACCTGGAGACAGGACTGTACAAAGGCTCACACCAATTCATTATTTGGCCCAATAGGTGAGGATTCCTCCATTTGCAGTGATGGCATTAAATGGGGACACTCAGAAACATTGCCAAACGTAACAAAGCAATGTTAATTTAACATACCTGCTCTGTGGGGCACTTGGGCAGACACACAGCTTCATTTGGAATGGGCAGCTATCCTCTTCAACATGCTGCTGATTAAGGTTAACCTTACATGAGGGCTACACAAGGGCTGCAGGGAGGCAATGTGTTGGGCTCCTATGCTTTTCAACAAAATAGATTGAGAAAGATTTCATCGCTTTCAAGACCCACTGTAGTAATTTCTTCCTTTTCCGGGTGCCCCTCTTTCTTTCCTCTTCCCAGAATCACACTGTTAGTAAACGGTTTTCTTCCAATATATAACATTACAAATCTATGTGTATCTTCCTTTCCTCTGCAGTTCCGGCCTCTTCTGGGGAATTAAGTTATGCATACTGCATGAAAATAGGACCACAGGCTGGGCCCCTACAAGATGCTAATTGAAAACCTTGTCAGAAGTAGGAGGAAGTGGCAAGAAACTTGGCAGGCCTTCCTGCTTTTCAGGCTGTACTTAGCTCTTGGTACTTATGAATGGCATCTCTACAGCACTTTGCAGAGGTTTACAAGTTGTGCCAGTGCTGTCTCTGCAATTATAGAACAACACGTTCCTCTTTATGAGCTGAAAAAGAGAAAAGAGCATTTATATTCAAAAAGCCACATCCTATGTTTTTCATCCAGGTAATACTGCTGTTGAAATGGAAGTGAAGAAGACAGCAGACAAGACTTCACATCAAACTTATTAAACATGCGTGGCTACCAGCTACAGAAAAAGTTGATGAAGCAATATTATGTTTTGAATAAAAAAATACATGTGCTAGATTCCTGGCAAAGATGATCTTGTTATGGAGTAGGTAAGAAAGTGCAAAAAGGCACAGAAAGATGTCTGGACCTCATCTTCCAATTCTCAGTTGAATCTTGCTTCAAAATACCAACTCACATGGGAGCTGAAGAATTCAGCCCCATAAAAAATTACTACAAATTACCTGATATGAAATGCTTGCATTATGAAAACACAGATGATTTTGCATCTCTTAATGAGGATAATGACTAATATATTCAGGCACTAGATGTGACAGCTGTCTGTATGTTTTTAGGGGCATGTATTTTTAGATGCCGTTTATCTCCAAACATATTAACTACTACATTCTTCCCAAGTGTTCCAAATCTCCAAAGCTTAAGAATGCAGGTTAAATTTCTTTCTGCTTCTGTATCACTTGATTACATCACTCTCTCATTATTTAAAAGCTCTCACAAATCTGCTACTCAGATCCTCAACTAAGTGCCGTGGTAAAGGGAAATAACTAATGCCAATGTGAAACAAAACAAATTTTAAATCACATTCCAATGAAAAACTGCTTAAATGTAACTGCACTGCCTGCTGCTCCATTTTAACTAGTTTAATCGCTTGCTGACCAAGCAGGGCTTATAACTGCTGAGGAATATATGCTTGTAGTTTTCTCCTGTTTTTAAAAACCGAAGATTTGCAACACAAACTCCAATTTTAAGACAAAAGTCACCCCATTAAATCTTAACAGATGTTTCTCAAGTTTAGGAGATTAAGAAAGATTTCAGCACCAAAAATCAAAGAAAATATTCTATGACCTTAAAAAAGGATAAATCTCAAAGCTCTAAACAAACCAAAAGTCCACTTTGACAGCTGCATCTGACTGAATTGATGAGATGCTATTGATGTTTGGATTAAACTATGCCTCTGTGATCAAGTACTCAAACATGGGATAAAAGAGGAATATATTCTTTAATCCCACCAACTAATTTTGTGTAGGCAGCAGTTGCAGAAAGCAATGGTTACAGAACAAACGTTGGAAGTGGCTTCATTTTTGCTTATTGACAAAGCTATTTTTATTTCATTAATTTACCAAGTATACTACGAGCATTTAAACTAACACGGGGAAATCTATATCAAGCACAGTATTCTCCACAAACAAATCACTAAAAATTTCTAAGTCATTAAAGGTAGAATCAATAGGATATGATTCTGAAGGGCTAGGAAGATGCAGTACTAAAGTATAATAGAAAAATTAGATATTGATTTTTTAATATAATCTTGATAAACAAAGTAAACAACACAGGAGATTCCAGTTCTGGTTTTATAGCATGTCTTCTCCAAAAAGAGGAAGGGTTAGAATACACTGAAGTCATTTGTTAATTACTGTCTTTATCTATCACTCTGCAACCCCAGGTCTCTAGAGGACGACAACCTGGTGTGTGCTTTCCAAAACTCCTAGCAGAGGAAGTGAAGAAAAGCTATGCTCCAGATGCTACATTACTAGGAATCCAGATGGGAAAAACTCTAACACAAAACCAGCCACCTGGATACCTGGATCCTCATCTGACTACAGCTGGGAAAGAGCTTTGGAGTAAACAAAAATCTGACCTGTACTGTAGAAACAGTGGCATTACATCCACTGCTGTGCTCTGGGATGCTTCCTGGGGTTCAGCCCCAAGGATAATATTTGAAGGAAAGGAAATGATTTTGCTACTTGCAGAAAGTCCAGTCCCACTGTGAGACCAGATTGCACCATGAACTATCAACATACAAAGCCCTGCAATCTCAGCAAACAGCTGGGTACATAATTTTCTAGAGTGGAAAGGCCAGTGTTGAACAAAATAGACTCTCAAGACATAGGAACCCCAGATCTGCAGAAAGCAGTCACAGAAGGAGGGAAAACTCAGGGGTAGTAAATCTGTGTTCCAAATAAAGCTTCCCTGCTTGTGCCCACAAAACAATATCTGTACATTTTTTCCACTTGAGGCACTCAAGAATGTGATTCTGAAGTAATTTACCAGAGAATTATGTCATTTTAGGGCAATTCTCATCAGTACATATTTACTGTGAGAATAAAGTAAAGGGCAGAAACACATCCTGATGAAAGGGGTTCAGTAAAGGTAGGCAGCTATTCCCAGAGCAAGCTCTGTGGTGGGGTGTGAATCCACTGAAGTGAGTGACAAACTTCCCATCAGTCTCAAAAAGGATCCGACACCACCTCTAATGCTTTACTCTTCTGCCTCTTTTTTGCTACTTCTGTTTTTCTTAGCAGCCTCTCCTTCCATACAAGCAAGGAACACTGACTTTCAGATCCAGATTTGCATGCACTGTTATTTTATTGAGCATGCATGAGAAGAAGTAATGTTATAGTTCTGAGAACTGTTTCTGAGAAGAGCCAAGCTGAACCAAACTAACCAATATATTTGGCAGGAATAGGCCCAAATTAACCAATAGCAGCTGCCTTGCACTCAAGAGATGTGGCAAAAGTAACAAATGATAACATGAACCATAAAAGTGAAGAATGAAAATAACAGATGGTCTCTTTGCCTGACTTAGAAATCTAAAAAAACATGTATTCTCAGCTTTGGGGTAGTCTAGACTCTCTACCATTTCTTCAAGCACAGTTAGATGCACATTTGCAGGAAGAGGTTGGATGTAAACAAAACCTTATATTGCTATCAGTCGAGTTTGTCTTTCCAGTCACACAATCCTAAAGGATTCAAAACCACACAATAATACGACTGGAAAACACCAGATAAGAAAATGTATGTGATAATATGCTATTTATGTAAAAGTACTATGTTTCTATGTTGTAGAAAAATGCATAGACTATTAGCAAAAAGTTTTACTCCATTTCTGGTTTGGGATTTTTTTATTATTTTCAGTTGGATAAAATAAATATTTGCAGTTTTTCTTCAAAGTCTTTTTAACTAACAAATAGATCTGCTTATGCTTCCAGAATCATAAATATGAAACCAAGCAACACCGCTGGTTATGATTCATATAGCTGGTCTGTGACTATTATGCAAAGACAGGTTTTACCATGACAATTATACTTAGGTAATTCTGACAGTTTTCTTTGTGTTGCTAAGGAATTCTGTAAACAAAGCAAAAAAAACCACCGAGTACTTCAATAGCAGTGACAAAATTTTGTAGCCACAATACTGAGAATATGGTCTAATTATTCTATAAACACACTTTGATTTGTTTACTTCAGCGTCAAATTAACTTCAAATATGTACCAACAGTCACTGATTTGATACGGTATACAATGCTGCCAATGACTGCTTTCATTGTGGTGTGTGTAAATCTATCTCTTTTTAAAATGAGTTCATTTCTGAAAGCATCTCTGCTGTACACTGTGAATACTAAACAGGGAAACACATATGCAACTTATTTAAAAGAAAATTATTTCCAATTAATTTTGCTCTGATCTAGCATATTTTGGCTCCGTTTCATGTTTCCTTTTGAACAGTAGAAGGAATATTTTTTAGAAAGATTAATAAGTCATGGCGTGGAGAAACAAATTATAATCTTACTGGGGAAAAATGAGCTGAACTAACCTCATGTCTATCCATGCAGTTGCCCTGAACAAGTAGATTTTGCTGCTTTAAAAGAAAGACAGAACTTTGACAGTTATAACCAATGTATAAAACTGGGACAAGATCAAGTTATTTGAGCAGTTGCAAAGAACACAAATCCTGAAGAGATGCACTAAAAAGCAAATTACTGCACTGTGATTTTCATTTTTTTATAGTATTTACCTAAACTATACTCCAAAGAAAACATCAATGGCTTACAAAAAAACTCTGATGTGACATTTTTTGTTCTTTGTATGGCGCTCTTTTCACGGGTTGCTGCATACTATGACTGTCATTGGTGGCAAGTAACAAATTCAGCAACGGCAGCTTCTACTCTGCACAAATGACTCTGGTGCACACCAAATCTTAGAAAACCCTGGTTTGTATTATAAAGTGTCTTTCACAGAAAAGGATGTCTAAATGGTTTATAAGCTCTGCACCATATAGAGAGGTCAGAAGCCCTCCCACTGAAACAAGGCCAGCTCAGGAGAGAATGGGTCTGCCAAATGGCATCTGTAAAAATAAAAAAGATATTTAAGCAGAAAAAAGAAAACTTGTTAGTTAGCTTCTCCCCACGTCATAATGCCAATGGGAAGCTGTTTCTGTCCATTTACCCAAGTAGTATGGGAGGTCTGACATTATCCAGTGGACCAACACTGCTGAAGTTGCTTCAGCCCTCTGGTCTCTACATAAACACTTGCTGAGGTGTCTTGCTCCTGCTCTGCAATGAAACACTTAAGGACCTCACAGAGATCTTAGTGACTGGGTATTGCAGGAAGGATTTGGTCCCAGGGTGCTAATATGTGTGCAGTATAATCATCAAGATTCCACAGCAGGGTCCAGTACTCCCAGCAGTGCACCTCAAATGGCACTGAGCAGGGACACAAGGACTTGGCATTTTAAAGGACTAAAATCACCAGGAAGAAAATACTGGATTTACTGTCATTAAGCTGCAATAATCTAGGGACTTGTGGAGAACTTGGAGTTTTAATACTTGTGAAGTAGAAATTGTGGAAATTAACAATGAAGTTGTGGAAATTAGAGGTTATTATTACAAAGCCTCTATTTAAGGGATAATGTTCTTGGCAGAGAAATATACAAGGCAATAAATTGCATTGGCAGGTGATTATATTCCCAAAGCAAAAACTGCAGTAGTGGCTGAGTAAGTAACCACAAACACCATTATACAACAAGGGAAAGGATAATAGCCACAACATTGTGCCTTCTAAAAATATTTTATACACACACATTATTTTCATCTGTTACTAGTGCATTTAAGAGTATTGTGTTTCACTGTTCTTAGCCTTTCCACTATTTCTTAGAACAGATAAAGTCTAAAGGAATTCAATTCATAGGTGGGCTTTGGACACCTGACCCATCTGATGTGCATTGGTAAGGACATACAGTTTGTAGATCAAGTCCATGGGCAGGGAAATATTTTCAGTTTCTCCACGAGCACAAGAATATAGTAAGAAATCAAGTGGAAAGGACCATCTTCCCAGAAATCTGTAGTCTGACCCTCTATGTGTGCTTTCACTTGTGCAGATAATCCCTGCTCTAAAACTGAGCCCTAGGCCAGCCCCTCAGGCTGATTGGGTGTGGAGAGCTAATTCTTCCTCCTCATCCTTAGCTCTCATTTCTTAAAAAAACTTCTCCTTCCTCCCACTTATTAAGGTGAATTTCATCCAAGAGAAATAACAGTCCCAGCACACAGCCCACATGGTTACCTGAAGCAAAACAAACTAAGAAAATACAGCAAGAGCTGTATCTTCATCTTTCCTGTACTTCATACTCTGAAGATTGGGGCTCTAATGGCTCCTCTGCTATTCCAAGACTGCTAAGAAGGATTCTCTTTTCTCCCTCGTTATGTATGGCTGAAAATTTGTAGCAGTTTCACCAGCCATGAGCCTTGCTGCCATTATTCCCGCCACTGTCACTATAAGCCTGCTTTATATGTATGGAGCACACAGTAACCCCAGGCTACACTTCAACTCACTTGGAAATTGGGAGAGGGATGCAACATACCATTGCTATGTTGAATTCATAAGAAAATTCTTCCTCTCCTACAATTTGCACTGACTGCCAGTAGGTTTCCATGAGGGGGAGGAATAATGGAGCTGGTTTTGCCCTATAAATATCTGCTTAGCTTGAAGTCTGTCTACCTGGCAGTCCATCTACCTACACTCTTTCCACAAAAAGAGGAGGGAGGGAGTGTGCTGGAGCCTCTGCAAAGACCAGCTTCATATTCAGGAAGACGAAGTTATCTGGCCAGCTTCTACAGCCAGTACAGGAAGACTGATTCCTCCAAGGAACTGGAGTCTGATGCCTGGAATGAGGATCTATCACTGTTTCCAGAGTTTGGGTTCCCTACAGTAGGGTTATACTCTGTGAACATGCATCCGAAAACAGTGACAAAGCTGTCTGCACAGAAATTCCCAGGCTCCACCCCCACCATTAACTTTCCTCTAGCTGATTTAACAATTTTAGACAATGCTCCAAAGTGTCTTCTAGTATGGTTTTATGGATGCAAAAAGTGAAGGGCAGAGGTGCTGAAGATCTGGCACATTTTACCTCAGCTGGGGTGGTTGAGGGGAGACCAGAAAGATCTATTAGAAAGAAACCTTCAGACTCAGCCTATCAAGAAGATGTAGAGCTGGTCCCTGGCTTCAGTAAGTAGTAGTTGCAGCACTTCCTGCAGGAACAGCAGAAACACAGTGCACCAGGTGATATGGCCACCTGTACTAAGTAACGACACGATTTGAGAGCTTAGACTTTCCTCTTCATACTCTTCAGGAGGAATTTTCAGACTTGACAGGTTTGTAGATGATCTGAAATGTGTGTTAGAGTGCAATGATTTTTGAAGAGCCTAATTCTTCAGATTTCTGTTGACTCAGCTGTAAATGTTTTGGTACTTGTTTGAATGTTTCCAGGGTTGGGGCATCTACCACCTCCCTTGACAACCTGCTTCAATGTTTCACTACCCTCATCATAAAAAATTCCTTCCTGTTTCACTACCCTCATCATAAAAAATTCCTTCCTTACATCTAGTCTAAATCTACCCTCTTTAATACCATTATCACTTGTCCTATCTTAACAGGACCTACTGTGAAGTTTGTCTCCATCTTTCTCATAAGTCCCCTCTAAGTATCAAAAGGCCACAATAAGGTGGCCCCAGAGCTTTCTCTTCCCAGGGTGAACAGCCCAAATCTCTCATCCTGTCTTCAATGGAGAGGTGTCCTTTGATTAACAGATGCACTGATCTGCACTCCTTACTTCTGCAAATGAACTCATCTAAAGCCCAGTTTTTCATCTTTCATTTATGTGGCTAGTTTCTTATTTCTCAAGATGAAAGAGAAACAACTTTGTCCTTCTCTTAGCAGACCAGAAGACTTCTTTGTATCCAGGTTCCCCACAGAAATTGGTGCACAAGAACAACAGGCTCTACTAGTTTGGGTTTTATAACTTCCAGTAGTACCTTCAGAACCTCAACACCAAGACAACAAAGCTATTGCTGCCAAGTAAATTGAAACTTTTTTATTTGTTCCTCTAGGAGCCTTTCTGAGAAGTCAGGTTAATTTTCAACTACCATTTGCTAACCCAATAAACTGGCCATTGGTTGACAAACTCATCTGGCTTTACCTTTAGCGATTTAGGGACAATGTATATGATTCCTTTTGCAGGCAGAGTTCTAGCAAAAGGAAAAAACATCTGGAATGTTTACAGCTCTCCCAGCTGCTTGCAAAGCTTTGGGTTCAAAAGCAGCAGTGTTAAGTGAGCAACAGTCACTACAAGAGCTGGAGTTGGTCCCTTGTCAATTAGGATGCATTTTTACCTATGAATGGGTTTCCAGGCCTTAAAATCTGAATCAGATGTGCCTCTATTACCTGAGAACTGGAAAGAAGCAAAGCCAAATCCAGAGTAAACCTGCTTGGAGAAAGATCAATAGAAGTACCTGAAAGTAATGTAAGTGTTTAGAGGTTAGGTTTTTAAACAACTTTCTTTATAATTTTTACTTATCATAAAAGCCTAAAAAAAGAAATATGCCCTTGTGAGTGAGTCTAACTCAAGACATTTTTGCTTTTTTTAATATCTATCTCAATGATAATTGTAACTTTTTTTCCCAACGCTACAGACCTACAAGTGTAAGACAAATGCCAGCAGCATTGACAGCTATGCCAAGATTGTGTGCAAGAACAAAAGTCTGGGGATTTCTAGCACATGCATTTGGTGTGTCAGACACTGCATGGAGTGCTGTAAACCCTCAGTGTAGGCTTTGAATTTGTGTATATTGGCTGTAAACTAACACATTTCTGGTTGACTCCTCTGCCTTATTTCACTCGTCCCCATGCAGGCTGACCAAACTGGCCTCATACATATGCTCCATCAGGTTATATCTCTGCTGAAAATCATGCCAGGGAAAAATAAATAAGTAGATAACACAGTTCTTTCTGTTCTTTTATCCTTAGACCAGATACACTCCGGACACAGAATATGCACACCAAAAAAAAAATAAATTGAGTGCAAACCTGCTTAAAATATTAACCCACTTACAATGATAATGAAGCTTCTGTATCTTTCTCCTCACTTTACTCTGATGTCTTCCACTTTAAAGGGCACATTCCACTGCTATCAATGCAGTAGACAGTAACACACCTTCCAAATCAGCTGATGCCAGCTGATGGTGCAGACAAAAGACCTAAAACACACCCAGTATGTTAAATTGCACTTGGAGGTGCTGGGAGAATTGCTGCAGATTATTGTCCTGAGATTCAGAAAGGGAAAAAAATCACCACCATAAGTAACAGGTAAGGATTTCTATTTCTGCACCTTCAGTAGAGCAATTTGTACCTGACAGGATCTGACAAGCATCCCACTAGAAAAAATTACTTCCACAGATGAGCTTCAAACCCATGGGATCATCAAGGCAGGGGATGAGGAGAAGCGTGTGGGGGTAGGGGGACAGCAGGAAGTTCTCTGCTCATTGAAGTGCAGTCAGGTGTAATAAATATCAGCAACTGTGCATTGACAAACCATCCTACCAAGGTCTGCAGATAAGATGAAACCAGGAATAATGTTAATAATTCAGCATATTCTTAATTCCTGAAAGAGCACTGTGGACTGTCTTGTTTCTGTCCTGTCCTGCTGATGTACTCTGGGCATACATCAGTGCTACCAGATCCTTCCATCTGTGCAAACTGAGATCTGGTGTAAAACTGACTCCTGATCTCCCTATAACAGAAGGGAAAAAGTTTGCCTGAAATCAAGAATATCCTGACTCAGTTCTGGACAGATGACTTCCTAGAATTTCCCCAAGACCTTTTTCTTCTCTGCCTGAACCTGTGTGTGAACCAAAGCTTGGGAGGGTGAGCTGCTCATAGCCAAGGACTAGAAAAACAGCCATTCAGTAGGAAGGAAGGCAAAACATAAAGGATAATTGAGGAAATATGGTGGGTATATGGTAATGAAAAATCCCCAGGATGATGTATTGATGTCTGATACAAGGCTTACAAAACCATCCATAAAACTACAAAACTATCCCAAATGCTGAAGGAGCCACATACACCATCTTGCATCACAGCAGGAACCATGGCAGGAGACAGCCTTCCATGTTCAGGAGCAATTCTTTAGATGCAAAGCACTTGTGGGATGAGCTCTCCCTGAGAAGACACTGAGATATAAAGCCAAGGACAAAGAACAGGAGAAACAGAATCTGATCTTCCCAGAAAATCCTATTATGTGATATTGTTAGCAGAGGCTGAAGACAAGAAGCTGACCTTCTGCATAGCCTACATCAGTGCCCAATGGATCATTCAGTCACTACCACTCACTACTAAATCTCACTATACCAAGTTCAACAACTAACCACCAAAACAATGCATAGCACATCCCCAGTCAAATAATCTCAAATGACTGCAGGGAAGGACAACAGCAAAGAAAAGGTATATTCATTAATTGTAGTATCCTAAGCTCATGGGGAGCCCATCTTTCTCCTATTCCCTCTGTTTCTGGCTGCACATGATGCATGAATTCAGTATTTCAGAATAGTGACTGAAAAAAGAGTCTTATGGTACCACCTCTTTAAGAGTCTTGGTGGGAAAAAAAACACCATGAGTAACAGCAAAGAAGATGGGAGACAAACAGGTATAAGCAAAATAGAGGGTAAGGACTGGGGAGAAAATGCACAGAGTAATCTTTCTGTCCTTCAGGTACAAGGAAGAAGAAGCTCCATTTCAATGTTCTTCTACAGTAATATTTACATAGATACTTTCAATGCAGATAAGGAAATATAAAAAAGATCACTCAGAGGTGTGATGCCTCTTTTCAAATGGTACCTTTATAGACAGTGGATGTGTAAGATAGGAGTTGGCTCTGCTGCCTACACTAGAGATGTTAATGGTTTTGGAACATAGTAAAACACAAACGGAGATGAAAGTGAATTGGAAGACAGAAATGAAATTTGAGGTCAGAAGGCCAAAGGGCCTCTGTACCTGGGAGGAAGAAGGGCACATTGAACTCGGCCAAGAGCCTAGAGTCCCCACAAGATCCCACACTAGAAAGAGGCTGCTTAGCCAGTGAAATTCTCTCAGTTGTGAGTCTACCTGCCGACCTCCACAAATGCATTAATAAAAGCAGACCAAGACAATTTAATAAGCTCACTCCTGCTGCCAATTCCTTTTCCTCCATTAAAAGAAATAACCCATCCCTCTGGTTCCAGTCTGCTAACCAGCTGGCGTAAAGCCCAAGTGAGACTAGGCTCTCTGGCCCTGAAAGGCAAGAGGTGAAATCCAGTCCTTGCTTAATACCAACAGTGCAAAGCCAATTTAAAAGTCTTTAAAAATCTATCTTTGATCGAAAAGAAGATGTTGTTTAATTGAAAAGTCTCCTTTTCTGGAACAGATGGATTTTCCTCAAGCTGCAGGCACTTCAAAAGGATTCCCAGTAATGTCAGATCTTCTTAGGTTTAAACTGTCAGCATCGGAAGGGCTGCTACAGGCTTTCGTCTCCTGCAGGTTCCTAAAAACCTCTAGTGTATAAAGATCCATTTTAAGTAATAAAAATGCTTTAAGAATACAGTATGGAGGGAAAATACTAAGAAAAAAATCCATCCAAATAAAAAGCTATCATGGTTTCTGCTGGGGACTAATTTCCACAGTAGCTAGGTATTTTCATAATATTAGTATTTTCGTTTCTTTTTCATTCATTTGCACAATGTAAACAGTAATGAGGTACCCACTGCTGTGGACACACAAACCTATGTTTTGGAATTGCTGTTTAACTTCAAATGTATCGCATTTAAATGAACATGGAAAATGCACTTAGGCAGGCATTATTATTCAATAAAGTGTGCCCTGTCATGTCTCATCATGCTTGACTAAAACTTCTAACTCTGGCATAGCTGGCATAAAAATCGGGATATGCCAGTATCTGGATGGAGACATAACATTCAGGAGAACTCCTCCAAGGAGTGCAGACAGCATTTTAACTGAACTGATGCCATACCCAAAGTCCACTAAGCCCTCAAAATAAGATAGACTGGGTTTTTTTAAATTTCAGAACTTTTCTCTGCACCCTAGCTTTCATGACCCATATGAGGATTTACCTTTTCTGCTTATATAGCTTTAAATTCCTGGCACACACCTTCTTTAGAGATCAGCAAAAACCATAGGCAATTTGCTTTAAAAACAATTCCTCCACACAGACAATGGTGAGGTCTATTCAAAATTAAAGTAGATGAATGGACACACCTGATTCTCAAATCCATAGGCTGCTCAGGTTTAAGGACAACAGATCTGAGAACATTTCACTGTTGGACTGGAGAGGTGCTCTAGAGTCTGACAAGCACCAGGCAAGCTCAGTCCCCCTGTTCCCTCAACTCTCTGCTAGGACTCACAAAAAACCACATTCAGAAGTGGTGGAATCCACCCACATGGACATCTCTGTGTGCTGCTTTTCCTGCACATGGTCTCTAAGAGAACCTCTGGTTCAGCAGTTCGTGTAAGCTTTGGGACTTCTTCCCCCCCAGCGTCTTTAAGGTGAGGCCCTCTGTCAACCTCATCTGCATGTTTCATTATGCTTAAATTTCTCACAATAAGAGGCCACAGGACTTTAAGGTGTTATTTTTTGTGAGGGAAAACAGGATTGTACAGAGTCTGCAGGAATAGAAGTGGGACACCGCAAAACATATGACAGGAAAATCTTCTAAAACACATGCACATATACAACTAATTTTTGGGTTCCCTGTGCATCAAGATCCACAAGGAATCCTCTGTCATGTCACATCATATTAGATATAGCAGTGTATCCCTTTCACAGCAACAGGGTTCACTGGTTTTCTGGACACTCCTGTTTGCTATCAGTAAATGTGGGAGTGAGGGGCAAGGGGTTAGATTAGGACAATTAAAAGCTTATTTTGTTACCGATTACTTCTATTGCTATTGTTCTCCTGTGCTATCCCTGGTGTAACTCTATTAAGTTTTTGGAGTGGCAACAGGGACAAATTTGGCTCAGTATACTTAAATATTTTTTTTGTATTTGATACTCATGGCTGTATTTATATCCAAAGCAATATGTCTCTTATTACAAACATAAGTCTTTGTAATGGCATAAGCACTGAATGCATAGGACATTTAGCCCATAAAAACAACAAAGGTCTGTTTCAGTCTTCACTGAAATCATCTAAAAAACTCTCATAATTTCTAATGGAACCAGAATCAGGCCCCAGCTTTTCTGCCCTTTAGAGGGGAGAGCTGCATTAAGAGTTAGTGGTAATATCCCCATATTGATGAGTCACTCACTTTTCAGTACATAACATTTTATGAAGTAGAGAATCACTTTCCCTAAGCAATTATAATTTTGAGACAGGATCTCAGGCACTGACAAGTTCCTTTGTTTCACAGCCCACTCCTGTGTGATGCTACAGTCATTTTTAACATGCCTGCCTGGCTATTTGCTAGGGTAAATAATTTGTAAAATGTAGTTTCTCTGATAAGAAGAGATCCCAGCTGGGTATTAAAGTGTGGGTTAAGATCTCAATTAGTGATGGTTTCCCTTAAACTTCTCACCCCATTTCTTCAGCTTCTCAGGGGCCTATCAGTATGAACAAGAACATCCACCTCTGAACTGTATCAGCCCCCCTGAAAGGAATCCCCTTTAACCCTTGTCCAGTGTTGAGTGTGAACAAAAGTAGTTTATCACACATGTAATAACACAAGCAAATGCAACTACTACAGAAATCTTTAGAAACTTACAGATGTGCTGCCCCAGCACTGCCAGAAATATAGACATTCCTTGCACCACATTTTGGGAAAAATTACAGACTACCAGAAAAATCCTCACATCTCTCCAGCAAGACTGCTAAGAGCTACTGTGAGCTCTGCCCACAGGAACAATGAGCTGTACTAAGAGCATTGCAGCAACTGAAATTTATGGCTCCAACAGCGGGAAAAGTATGTACTGATATCAGTAACTTAACTTCATCATTTAAATAGGAAAATTTAGTTATTTAGGATGAAGGCTCCACACCTCTGTATTAAGAAAGAGAAAAGATACAAAAATGGACAGGCCATCTAACAGTGCTTGATAGGCTGCTTCGGGGTTTAACTGTGTTCTTTTCAACTCAAAAACATTTTGCAGTACTTAAGCAAAGCATTAGCTTGGCCACTCGCTCTCTCTAGTGGCCACTGTGGAGAACAACCCGAGCTGCCAGCAGCATGTACAATGCTTCAAATGTTTCTGAAGGAGAAGCATTTCCAGAAAAGAAAGGCAAACTACTGGCTTTAAACGGAGAGCGTTAAGCACTTGATCTGCCACTCAATCTTTTGTCATCTCATCATCACGCTGGGGAGAACGTAGAAAACAAGGCTGATTTTCTTCTAACAAACCTCCTTGAACTGCTCACTGAACTACCTGCTTCAGTTTCTGACATGGTCAAGGTGTCCTTGAGATGCACTGCTAATGCACATTCAAAGAATGACTTTCGATGGAAGAGAGGTATGATTCACACGGGGGAGATCCCAGTTCTGGTGAGCTTTTTACATGGTTTCTTAGAATATGGAATGTAATCTGCTCAAAGTCCAAGAGCAGCAAAAATATTGCTCCTATAAATTTAATTGCTACAGGCTCTGTAGGCTCTGCAAAATGTAAAAATGGTTCTTTTTTTTTTTTTTTTTTCTTTTTTTCAGAGGTGAAGGCAGTTATTATTACCCAACACAGTCTTTTCAGCCAGGCTTTCTGATACAAAGTATCTTCCTCTTCCACTACAGCTTCTGCTCTTACCAATTTCAGATTGCTCAGCAGCACAGTAAATCCATTTCTAACATTTCCCAAGGAAGGGCTGTGTTGGCCTTTGGAGAAGACGACATTTTAAATATAAAGAAAAATTAGAATTTATATATTAGAATTTAAAACAAGTGGAAAATAGATGCAAATTAAATGTCTTACTGTATAACAGTTATGGAAAAGATAGTGCCAAGGCTTTGGTTTTAAATAGAATATTTTCATTCTGTGTAATTTTCTTAATCCAGAGACTGAAGATACAAGGCACTACCTCAGTCTATTGTTTAATGACATTTATAAGTCTATAATAGTATTTTGCGAAAATAACTGCTCAGGCTTAACATTTCTGACTATGGAATAGACAATACAGTGATGTCATGAATACAAAGTTAGTAAATTATAATCTGTCACTTGGCTTTAAACAAGTGTATTTCTTCAGACAATAGGTATGATGAATATAAGTGCAAATGAACCATGAATCTTTTCAATTATTCTTATTTAGATTCATTTTCCTATGAGTTTTCACTTAATTCCTATCACAATCTCTTTACCATAAATCAAAGGCAGCCCAGTCTTGTGGCAACATGTCTACTTAATATAATGAAGAAACACCTACAGTCATAAAAAATAGCATTTCCATGATCCAAGGTTTTTTACAGCAGTAAAGTCTTGTGTTTGAGGCCATATTCTGGAGTTTGCAATATTGTCTCTTCTTTACCATCAGATTGTTACTATTAAGCACAGAACCTACATTTAAAGCCTTTTACCTTTAATACTAAACCCAGGTGACCTGGAGCAATAAGGATATGTTCCTCCTAGCACTAGAATCTCAGCTGATCTACCTATAAGCACCCACCTCTTGCCCTGACAGCATGGAAATGAGTTGGTATTATCAAAACAGCCTGTTCTGACTCTTGGGATCAAGCCTAAGACCTGTGAGATTCCAGATCCTGATTTTCAGTTCAGGCAGATTCTCAGGGGACAACTTAGGCCCTTTATTGCGTCAGTACTAATAAAGATACTTAGCTTTTAGCTGTCCCACTCAAATCTACAGTCCCCTTGAACCTGGCAAGCAGCTGGTTCAAGGTTTCCCAGCCAGAATCCTTGTGCTCCATCTGTCCCATACTGTCCTGAGATTCAAACTGCATATCTGCAGGAGGATTCCCATACTGCTCATGACACCCTAAAACCCTACTTCTGGATGTCATGCTCCGAGCTGAGTTCATGACCCCTTGTGAGAGCACCTAAATGCATCCAAAAGGCTCCTGTCATGCCCTCTGTTGGGAACCACTGATTTAAAGCCCCACACAAAGCCCTCGGGTCGCAGGGTGCAAAAACTGTGCCGCAGTTCTTTTATCCTACTTCTCCTTCACCTGTTTGCCTCTCGGTACTGTGTCGGGTTTTAATCTTCTGTTTTCCTAACCTTTGTGACACACAGTTGATCAACTTCAGCCCACTTGCCAAGGTGATCCTGTTCATCCGTGGAGCCTCCTGTGCATCTCTGCTATTGGAGACACTCTCCTATTGGAAACCAGCAGAATAGGCAGAAGGCAAGGCGATAATCAGGCAGCCGATGTGGTCTGAATATGAGTCTCGTTATCTCTTTATGCATTCTCTCCTCAAATTGTATGACCTGCATTTCAGGCACCCTTGGGCTTGGGATTTGCATTTTTAATATCAGGGGCTTGTGACGCTGTCCTCTTGTTGGTTAATTGGTATCAGAGAGCAAGTGTTTTCCCTTCCACTGAAATAAATCTCCCCTAAAGCTGCAATTGCTCATTCTTTTGTTCCATTCTCATTTGAAATGGGTTCTGCAAAGCCTCCATACCATGCTAAATAATCTTCAACTCTCACTTTTTAAAATCTGTTGGTTTATGCCTTAATGGCTTTGATGGGCTTTGCTATTCAGTCTTGTTACTTAAACCACTTTCCTCATATTCCTAAACTCTGTGTTTTCATTCATCCTTACCACAGTGGACTCTTTGAAGCTGAAAGGATTTATTTATCATCCAGAATACTTTTCCCCCCCTGATTTTGGAAACGTACCTTTTTAAAAGACAATGTGACACAGTTCAGAGTATTTTCTTGGTCTAGAATATTGAATCTAAAACAAATGCATTTTCTGTTCTGACTTGCTGAAAAAAATCCATCTGTACCTCTCAGGGAATAATTTTTCCACTGGATCTGTGTCAGCTCCAAACAATAGAAATGTTGCACTCATCATCAGTTTAATGTGATCTGAAATAACATTCTGTCTGAATTCAGTAGTTAGTAGTGTTAATAAAATCTAATCAGCAGCAATGGCAAATTTCTGCAAGATTACTGCACATGACCTGTAATTCTCTATCTTCAATATGCATTGCAATTTTAAATTAAACTAATTTGGACACACATAGGAAATGTCAGTCTGGGTAACACTGTGTAAACAGACTGAAGTATCACAGAGGAAGATCAGGAGCAAATAAAATCATCTGTGTGACTTTATTCTTTAATCAATGTTGACACGTTTGCTGCTCCTACAATGATAATGTAACTTTCAGCTCTTTCTTCATGTGCTGTCCTTATTGTGCAAGCATGAAAATACTGAAAAGAGTAATCATCATTTTGTCAGTCATTTATTTTTGCTCTCCAAATATTTGAAAATAGCGAAAAACAAGGGCAGAATTTCTGAAGCTCATCTATCAGTCAGAGGCAGTCTGCTTTCCTTCCAACCCACACACAGCTTCTTCGAAAACTGGAAAGACGTCCATATATTTGAAAACCCGCCAGCTGCTTCCACGCCAGAAGCTGATGTGCCCAGATTCCTCCATTCTCTGGGGGGAAAAATTTAATCAGAAGCCAAAGTTGTTTTGTTTTCTCTTATATTTTACACTGATTACAGAAAGAAATGGTGTCACTGAAAAAATTCAGTCAAATGACTGAAATTGTGATTCAGCCCCAAAAGACATAGACAATGAGCCAACCTGAAACCAGAGATGTCACTTCATCCGGCTTCTATGGGAAAAGAACTGAATCCACACTGAGCCCAAATTTCTGGGCTGATATGTAATAGCATTTGCCTAATTAGTCCAGCTGGAGGCTTATTATATAGCAGAATACAGTAGGCTTTTACTTCTTCAAATCAGTCATGGATACAGGCTTGGCTGAAGAACTTGGCTTCCTATGTTCTAACCAGGACACGATGGTATTTAATGGGACTGGGACTTTTTTTACTACAAACTGGCCCCTGCAGAACTTTGACTTTCCCTGCAGCCATGGTCTCTCACGTGCAGCCCTGACATGCTTCAAGCTGCAGCCTGAAATACCAGTTTTAAGGGTTTGGTTAAACACAGAAGCAAGAACCAAGGTTTGTATCTGCATTGTGTGGCCTGGAGTTAATCCACTTAACTACATGAAGGTCATCTTTCTAGTTTTATGTGTGGAATTTTACCATCTACTTTAGTATCTCACAGCAGGAGGGAGCACTTCCAGGTTTAGTCGATGCTTGCAAAGTGCTCTTGAGATTGCAAAGAATTAAGTGCTATTTTGTAAAGTTGTGTGCAGAACATGACATCACAGACCACTCCTTACCCAGTCAAGATGGATTTCTCCAGCGTAATATTTCCAAGTGATAAAGTTTGTTACTCATACTGTGGCTGAGGTTTCACCAGTGAAGAATTTGAAGGGATTCTGCTCTTGGTCAAATGGGAAATTTGAAATCCCATGAGAGGAACTCTTCCAGCAGTCCTTCCAGATTAGAAACGGGTTTCTGCATTATTGGATGGGCTGGGGGAGAATTGTCACCAGGACTTGACTCCTTGCATAGTAAAATGTCCCATAAGGATCAGAATTATATCCTTCTGCAAAATACACCAGGGACAAGATGGTTTTGATGGCCGTGGTACTCTATGCTTCCAGGAGAACAGTAACTGGAATTCCAAAGTGCTGTCTCCATGCTCCAGTGATACCAATCAGTATCCATTAGGACTGAGGACTCAATATTTGCTATTAAGTTCAGCAAGAAGATAGCTTGCCTGCCACAGAGTTTTCCCAATTTTTGTATAATGAGTGAGTCTCAGACATCAGACACACTTTCCAGACCTTGAGCACCAGCTTGGCTGTGGTAATTACCCATGCACAGATACAGAGTCAGAGGCAGGACTTCAACTCATCTGAATTAGATTCACAATCAACAAATTAGCTATGTTCCAGGTATAGCTCAGGGACTAAGTGCTTGTACATGCATATTTACCACATGTCAGACAACATGATTTAATGTATTATTCCCAAATCTGTTTGACATCCTTTGTCTTAATTTCTTTAGATACAGGCTTTACTTCATAAACTAACTAAAGTGAAATCAACACACACTTTTAATGCTGACACTTTTATAGAGAAGCAATAGGTATAACTGCTACTGCTTTCATATACCCTCTTCTGATCACAGAAGGCCGACCTCAGTTACTGCCCACCCTTCTACCTCTCAGAGAAGACAGTAAGAGTGAGCAGGTCATGCCACAGTTAAGTTCTATTCTAAACAAGTCAGGCTAAATAATCTAATAGCAAACCCTAGTAAAAAATGACCCAAGTTAGAGGGATGAGCCTTGTTAACAATCATGTAATTGAACAGCAAAGACTAAATCTAAGTGGGGTTGCTTGGATTTACATCAGTTCAGGCAGTGTCCACACTTCAGCAGATGGCATGGGAAGGAAAGGAGTTAGACCCCAATCGTTTTGCCCACAAGTATCAAACTGGAAAGCTGAGAGGGGAGACTCCTTCAGGCAGCACAACTACATACCTTGCAAAGGGACACCTGGGATTTCTTAACTGGGAATGTCAGAGGCTCTACCTGGAATTGGCACAGGTCACACACCTCACTCCATGACTCCTGCAGCCATGTCTTCCCAGTGGTTAGAGGCCAAGTACAGGGAGCTGACTCCTGGCTATGCTACTTCAACTGCTGACTCTGTTTCCTCGCACATCTCTTCTGTCCCAGCAATATAAGCCCAGAATGCAATTCAGGAAGTCTGAATTCAGAAAGAAGACAAGCCTATACCACCTAAGAGAGATTACATCTCTCTCCCTTTGCTCACTGATTAGTACTGCTGCTTCTATTCCCCTTAAAACTTGCAATTTAAGAAGTGGAGAAAATAACTCTTCTCATTAGCAATAACAGTCACGTGAAAAGAAAAAACAACTTGTCTCACTAATTATGGGCATTGTGTTGGCAGTCCATTTGCTCTTGATCACTTCTTTTCAGTTACTCCTTGTACTCTGCTTCATCTTGCTTGGTAAGACATCAGCATGAGGGGAATATAGTACTGCTCAACTTCTTCATTTTTGCAAACTCTAGGGAGGCCTTTTCACCTCTCTCTCTCAGAGGGTAATTAGGTACAGTGAGGATTAACACTGTAAGTCCGGTAACAGCAAGTCGTGTATAATATTATTCTTTACAGAACAGCATCATAAACAGGTGAGCCAGCAGTACTTTTTCTGGTACTACAGTCCACTCCACCTCCCATGGAGCTTTCTCTGTCTCAAAATAAAAAGAAATGAATAAGCAAAATCTACCAAGCACCTTAAACAGATATTACTTCCCTGGTCATAAAGGAGTGAGTGAAGACAAGATACCACTGAGCTTAAGAAATTAAGTTAGAATAAGAGACAACCTCAACATCCCAAACCGGAAAGACCAAAAAAAATAAAATAAAATAAAACAACAACAAAAAACACAATTCCAAACTGCTTTCTGTTCATGTTGTTTGCAGCCAGACAAACCTCATTAGAGCTGAATTTCTGCAGAGCATCATAGTGACATTCAATGGACCACTTGCAAAGCATGCATTTCCTTCAAGTGTCCAGAACAAACTATCTGGGTCTGGAGCTGGGGCCAGATGTTTGTTGAAAAGCCAAGCTGTGGGCAAAGCAACCATCCAAGCTTCCACACATGCTCCAATTTCCCAATTAAAAAATACAAAAAATACAAAACAAATAATGCAAAACGGGGAGGAAGGAGGAGCAACACCCTGTTGCTTTGCCAGAAAATGTCAAAATAAGCCGGAGATAGGAGCCAGTAGAGCTACTCACACCACATTATAACATGCAGAGCATTGCCTGCCTCCTGATCCCGACTGTAATTTGTCATTGTACTGAAGCCTCATTGTGTTTGTTTCCTTTAAGGGCGACAGAAGTTTCATATGCCATCTTTGAGGGGTGTGATCAGACTATCCAGCAAGACACTTCAAGGGAAGACCATTATCCCCACCTTGGAAAGCTCACAGTTTCCCTGTGTGCAAAAACTAACCAACACACCATATTGTGGAACAGTCTGCCCCAGCAAAGCGCTCAACTACTAATCCTCTCTGGTATTCCCTTAAGCAACAAATGCTCCTGCTCTGGAAGCACAGCTGGCTAGGAATAGCTCTCAGCCAGCTCTCACAAGCAGTCAACACTGCAAAGGATACCTTGAGATGCCCCTCTGAGTTTCAGTATCTGCCTTCTTCCTGCACCTAGAGGCAGGTAGCTACACACCAGGCAGACTAAAGACAGGCTTGCATAAGACATTCTATATTACACTCCTCTTGAAGTTCCAGTTTCATTTGTGCACCAAGAACACAGCAATTGGACACCACCTACAAAAGAGCAATGCTGAAATCCTCTCATTTTGTCCATATTTCTGGCACTCCCTAGGATGTTTCTGGCTGAGAACTGTCTCCTGCACAGCCACTGCACATAAACAGAAAAGGAGGGAAACATCACTGGATCTATGGAACCCGATGAGATGTGCTCCAAGGTCCTGAAGGAATTGACTGGTGTAGTTGCCAAGCCATTCTCCATGACATTTGAAAAGCCGTGGCAGGTGAAATCCCCAGTGACTAGAAAAGGGGAAATTGTACCTATCGTTAAAAAGGGTAGACTGGAGGATCCTGGAAAATACCAAACCTGTCAGTCTCACCTCTATGCCTGGGAAGATGGAACAGATCCTCTGAGAAACCCTGCTAAGGCACATAGAGAGCAGGGAGGTGATTCAGAACAACCAGAATGGCTTCGCCAAGGGCAAGTCTTGCCTGACCAACCCAGTGGCCTTCTATGACAAAGTGATTACATCAATGAACAAGGGAAGAATTGCAGGTGTCATTTATCTGGACTTCTGTAAAGCCCTCAACATGGTCTCCCACCCCACCATTCTCTCTAAATCGGAGAGAGGTGGATTTGATGAGTGGACTGTTGGAAGGATAAGAAACTGGTTGGATGTTTGCATATAGAGGGTCAATGTCTCAGAGTCCTGATGGACATCAGTGACAAGTGGTGTCTCTCAGGGGTCCGTATTGGGATCAATATCTTCATTAATGACATGGATGAAGGGATCAAGTGCACCCTGAGCAGATGACACCAAGCTGAGTGGTGTGGCCCAGAGGGACCTGGACGTACTTGGGAATTGGGCCCACTGGAATCTTATGAAATTCAGTAAGACCAAGTGCAAGGTGCTATACTGTTACTGTATGGGGTTACGGAGCAGCAAGAGAACACAGTAACATGGCACTCTCTTGTATGGTGCAAGAAAGAGCAAGAAAGAGCAATTTATTGAAGAAAGCCATTGCTTTAAATAAAAGAGTTTGTGCAAAATAAAATACAGAAGATTCACTGGTCAGAGAAGGAAACACCTCTTGTCCCAGTCTTTCTCACGGATCCAATAGGTGTTTATCTTTTGTTATCATTCTTTCCCTTATGTTTACATTAGAGAAAGGTCTCTAGCTTGGGAAAAACCCTAGCTGAGCCTGAGAAAGTTAGACTGGAAAAGTCCTTTAAGATTTTCCCTGGGCCTGTAATGGCCACACTGTACCGTGGGTCAGGGCAACTCCAGGTAACAGTCCAGGATGGGGGCTGGACAGATAGAAAGCAGCCTTGAGAAGGACTTGGGGGAGCTGGTAGATAGGAAGCTGGATATGCCCTGGCCATGCGCAATGGCAGCCCAGAATGTGCCCTGGGCTGCATCCAAGACAGAGTAGGCAGCAGGTGAGGGGGGATTCTGCTGCTCTGCTTCACTCTGGTGAGACACTACCTGCAGCACTGCGCCCAGATCTGGGGTCCCCAGAACAGGAAGGACATTGCCCTGTTGGAACCAATCCAGAGCAGGACACCAAGACAATTATAGGGATGGAGTAACTCTGCTATGAAGAAAGGCTGAGAACTGGATTGGGATTGGGATTGGGATTGGGATTGGGATTGGGATTGGGATTGGGATTGGGATTGGGATTGGGATTGGGATTGGGATTGGGATTGGGATTGTTCAGTCTGGAAAAGAGAAGGCTTTGGAGTGACCTAAGTGTATTGGCCTTCCAATACCTGAAGGGAGCACACAAAGATGGAGAGAGGCTATTTAAAAGAGCGTGTAGTGACAGGACAAGGCAAAATGGCATAAAATCGAGAGGAGGTTTAGATATTAGAAAGAAATTCTTTACTATGAGAGTGGCGAGGCACTGGAACAAGTTGCCCAAAGAAGTTATGGATGACCCCTCTCTGGACATGTTCAAGGCCAGGCTGCTTGGAGCTCTGAGCAACCTTGTCTGGTGAAAGGTGTTCCTGTCCATGGCAGCTGGGTTGGAATTAGATGACCTTTAAGGTCCTCCCAAACCTAACTATCCCATGATTATGATTCTATAATTCTATTATTTTTTTCCATGGGGAAGATGTAAAAAACCAGTATGGAGCTAGTACAGTAGAACAGTCCCCACAGGTGAAAAATGAACCTGATACTTGCTAATCCCAGGAAGTGTAACTGTGTCAGATGATGGGACACAGTTTAACAAGACAGCAGATGGACATAAGGGAGGAGAGTCCCAGGGTGTCTCCAGCAAGATGTGTGTACCCCTGAGCTCTGCAGTACACTGTAGCTTTGCACTATACACATACATATTCACTGATCTCAGAGATGACAAGAAAAACTATCAGCGACTGTAATTCATCTGTCATTTCCCTTTCTAGCTCCAAATGTGCCCTGAGAAACTGCTCAGGAGTCTTTCTTTGTATGAATTAAGAATTGCACATACTTTGCTTCATTCATATATTTCTTTAATTATCAGGTGCCCATCTTGTTCTTAGAAAGCTTCTGATTGTCCTTAAAATATAGTTCATATTCATCTTTTATTATAAGAAAAGCTGCAATCGTCGCAAAAGACAAATTATTACAACCCACCATTCCTGTCATTGAAAAGATGTCATTGGTAATTTGGATTGCTGTTGAATTTGCCAATAGGTTCATTCTGTACTCTAAAAGGGAAATCAGATAATTGCTTTGGCAAGACTGCACATTGCTTATTGCACATGGTTATTGCACAACCTTCAGCAAAAATATATTTTAAAAAAAGTTTTCAGAGACTCTTAAGCTATCCTCTTGCCACCAGCACCCTCTTTTTCCCACTACAAAATCTCACAGCTTTATTTTATCCTTGACTGCAAAATCAGCATAAAAAGTGAAACTTGACATGAATTGGAGGAGCAGTTTTTAAGTAAAGATTAAACAAATCTTAAAACCTTTGTATAAAAATACATTTTTTCAAGTCAGCTCGCTTCCATAATGAGAACTATCCCCTTAAACTACTGCTGTAAGGTCACTTGGCCTGCAGAGTCTTGCCCCCTTCCCTAGCACACTCCTGCTAGCAAAATGGGAATGACCCAGAATTCCATAAACCTCCAAGCCCCTGAAATACCAGAGGCACCCAAGTCAAAGAGTAAGAAAAGCCATTAATTTGGCATTCTTTTCCCTTTTTCAGTGCTTGGTGTAAGTTGTTCCTGGACCTGGATCCTGAAGAGGGTTGAACACAGGTTTAACCTTTCATACTGAGTGGGGTTACATTTACTTCAACAATTGAAAACACTGGGAGGCTTAGGGAATTACAAACTGAAAACTGGACTCCACTGTGTCTTCAAAAAGGATCCCATCTATCTGGAAAGCCCATTTGTGGGGGGAGGGGAGCACGGGAAGAGGGGTGGGTGTTGAGGTTTTGTTAACTTATTACAGTTACATTACACCATGATTAGTCCACTGAAAGAAAACAGCAGGAATAAAAAAAAATAATAGCTCCTACTTCCTCTCCACTCCCAAGTTAGTTTGTTATGTGTATTTGATGGCTCTTCATGAAGACACAGTAAGACCCTGAACCTGCAATGACCCCTGATTCCACACAGAACTTATGGACTTCAGAGCAGGGGTTTGCCTGGACAGGGCTCGTTGCCAACTGACAATCACACATCCCTGAGCAAACAGAAAAGCTAAAGCATATTTTAATATTCCCCTTTAATAATAAAAAATAAATTTAAAAAAAAAAAAAAAAAAAAAAAGTCCAGCAGGTTTTTACTCTTCTGCTTCTATGACACACTTCTAATTGTGTTGTTTTACAACTGAACACATCCCTGTAGGTGTTGGATGCTCAGCAGGGACTGCACCATTTACATGTAAGGCACCATTCTGCAGCACCTAGAGCTGTATTATTCAGTACCTTCAACTCTTTCTGAGCTCTGCTTGAGCTGGGGGCACTCAGCCCGTCTCTGGATGGCACACAAAACTAGTTTACTTTGGTCTCAAGTGCCACAATTGTTTGTGATTAAGTCTAATTTCATTAAATCCTCGAATTTACCCATTCCCCTAATATTTGCAACTTCACTGAAAACAATACATGTACAAATCACTAGCATCACACATCCTAGTGAAGACGAAGTTAATTTACAGGATCTAGCCTTTAAAATACAAGGATTTCACAACAAATCTGTTGCTATAGCAACAGAGTAAGCTTATGTGAACTTCAGGCATTCATATTCATAGAAACTCCTGAAGCAAGACTGACTGTTGGCCATAACATCCCTACTCTTGCCAAGTTTCAAATAGTGGATGAATTATGCCAAAAATAAATGGGTGTGACTAATACAAGCACACAGAACACCAAGGGAAAAGAAACACCCAAGCTTTTGCCTCTAAGGCAACATTTGTTGATAGAAAAGATGGGCATTTGGAGAATATTCCTTTTCCTTCCCTCTATCTTTTTGTTTTACTTGCACATCATAAAAGCCCTACATGCACATTTGCCTGCCATAAATTGTATGGCTGCTAGTAATCACACATCTTTGTAGTCTATAGAACAAATATTTTTTTAAAGACTTGTTCTCTTTGTACTCCCCTGGTATTTAAGGAGCACGTGTGTGCTGGAGGAGGAAAGTCAATCTGTTTTAACTCATACCTTTCTCTGTCACATAGCTGCAAGCAATTCTTTTTGCAGCCTCTGAAAAAAGCATGTCCAGCCTTAGCCAGTGACAAGCTCTGTGACATTAAATTCATCTCTCTCACATCCTCTCCTGCCCATCTCATCTCTGCACCCCAGCCTACCCACTCTCATTTAGCAAGGTCAGACTTTTCCAAGGGCCAGACTGCATTTAACGTGATGCATCCAGATCCAGAGATTTCCTGCTAATTACTGTGGTCACACTTCCTAATCCAACAAGCATCAAACTGCACAGCAGCCTCTGAAGTGGAATAGGTCACCTGGCAATATGCTGCAGGTCGTTCAGTTGGCAGATTTTTCTTGATGAAAGACAGTTGTGTAAGGTAGCTGCCCCAACATGAACAGCAATGCAGACTAATTACATGTGATACTCCCACTCTGACTCATGAGATAGCACAGAAAGAAGGGACGGAGGAAGGGGAAGAAGATGAAGAGAGAAAGGAAGAGTAAGCACCGTAAGCCCTTAATTCACCGAAGGAACAAAAGTTTCACACTTTCCACTCTTCCCTATGGAATAAAAAAGTTCTGCAAATTTTGCATTCCAAGAATTTGTTCAAATCAAGAACCAACCTCTTTTTCTGTCCAGCTCCTCTGCTGTAACACAGCTCCATTTCCCAATGCAATTCAGCCTAAATCAACACTTTCTTCTCAGAACTCAGTAACTTCTGGATCTGATGGGCTCTATAAAGGCTGAACACATTGAAAACAAACAAGAATGAAGTAGAAACATCTTGTGGCCACCATTTCAGCCCATGTTCCCACAGATGACTTTACAGTCTCTCACTTTGCCCAAATCCTGATTTTTGCTTAATGATGGAATTAGCTCAGGAAACTAAGGCAGACCACCACAGACCAGGGGTTTTGCAGTAGGAAAACATAAATCCCTATGAAAACTGATCTTGAAATTCAGTGTGGGGATACAGAATAAGGGTTTCTTCCTTGCACCACCTCAACAGTCTACCTTTTCAGATCAAGCATTAGGCCCTGAAGCCATGATCTTTCCCAGTGTGTTTTTGACAGAATGGTGGCCTCCAATCCATTTTGACAGTCACTTGTGCATGATCAAGAAGGCTGCTTTCAGTTTCTGGGATTCAGGCCTGGAAGCTGGGAGATCTTGTACAAGCACAAAAGAAAAACAGGGGGAGGGGAAGAAGATGAGAAATCACAAAAGCTACTCATGGTCCATGGATTACTTAAAAACACCTGTGTTACCTTAACACTTGACCTTGCTTTGCCCTGGATTATTCATAATGCTGGCATACAGTCACCACTTGCCAGGAAAATCATATTGGGTTACTCACCATCACATGAGACAGCCTGCCTCCAGACTGAGCAGATGCAACCAATGGTAAAAATTGCACGTATTCATAGGCCTTTGCCAGATGACTGCCTATTTCCCAGCCATAAGGGTTTTGGTAGTTTGGCCTCCAGGCCTGTTGCTAACAGCACTCAACTGAACAAAACAACATCTCTTCTGAGCATGCTGGGGCACTAGCAGACACCACAAAGCCAAGTATGCCCTTGAGGACTTGCTCAGAGCTCTCAGAAAGGCTCACCTTGACTAAAGTACACCTTGGGTCAAACCCTGCTGCCTCATATCAGGGTACAACAGCCAGCTGAGGAACCAAGAAGTGAAATCACCCACTAGATTTTATACCACCAGTCACCACTGACTTATCCTAAATTTGTAGTGGAGGTCACTGAAATCTAACTCAGACCTCCCTGTCATCTCAATGGACTTGGTTTTCTTGTTTCATAGCTATATTTTAGACACACTTGATGGCTTCTTGAACTCTCATGCAGCACTTTGACTTGATCATAGCATAGCACTTTATTGCATGAACACATTTTCCTCTGGAAGTTTTTAGTAAAAGACTTCTGGAGGATGAAGCCTGCTCTCCCTCAGGCTTTAGACCATCCACTCTTTCAGGACTATAATGCCAGCACTCTGGAGCAGTACAGACAGTCCCTGGAAAGGACTAGCAAGAAGATCTGAAACATGCTTTCAGTTCTACCCATTACACATTTTTGATCCCCAGTACCCTTTGGGAGAAACACTAACTACTGGAAAGCAGAAGCAAATTCCTATAGCTTCCTTCTAACAATAGCCTAGGCTGTGTTGGCAGGCCAAGTAGTGGCCACTGCCTTTAAATGTATTAATTCTGCTTTTTAGAGAAATGTGTGAATCCTGGCAGAACAGGTGTTAAGATTTCAGAGCAGCTGTGTTATAATTAATAATAAACTAATATAAACTTAGCTTATAGAATTACAGCTGTTCCAGATGTGGGTCACCATGTTCAAACTGGTATTATTAATACCAGCTCCCAGAACCACTCAGGACTTGGAGCCTAATTTTCTTCAAGAGCTGTGGTTGGTTGACTCCACTGGAAACCTTAGTTTTTGTCCCAGTCAAGCTCTCATTTCCATTTCGGTCGTCTAGAATAGCTAAATTTATCTCAACCTCTTTGAACCTATTTCAAGTTCTTTACTTCTTACTTCTTACTCTTTTCTTCCTGTAAAATGTTGGTTGTTTGTAGCCTGCAGTTTTTTGGAGTTAAAGAGGTTTCAGGACAAAAAGAAGCATGTGAGATGGTGGCAGTTGTAACCAGGAAAATATTGTTCTGTGAACAGTGAAAGGGCAGCCTCTGCAAAAGAGCAAGATGTTCTGGGCACCCCTACCAAACTGCCCACCATCTACACAGCCGTGTCAGAGACTGCCTATCTATGCCAGCCAAGAGCATCAGCCTAAGTATAACCTATAGTTATACAACCTATAAATAGGCCCAACTCTACCTAGAAGAGACAGATTTGCTCTTAAGTGCCTCAAGGCTGTCCTTTCCTTGCCATACAGGCAATAATCAAAGGTTCTTTCCTACTTTGCTCCCAGGTAAATGTCCAAATTCTTCTGGAAACTGAGAAGTCCTCTGCAAATTTGCAGTGTTAGAAGTTTGAGTGACACAGGCCATTCTATGCCTTAGGGTTTCTAATTTTCCAGCTCAGAGGATTGAAAAGGCCATGTACTAAAATTTAGTAAAGACCACACTGGCTTCAAGATGAACTATTAAGGGGCCAATGGAAAGACTGCCACAAATAGTCCTGGATGTGAAACTGAGCCACTGATAAGGTTTTGTTGATGAATTCTATTACTTGCCATAAAGGACCTTAACTACATCTAGAAGACAGGAAAGCAACACTCTCGGTAAATGAAGGCTTCAGTTTTCCTGGTAGCAAGATAGGATCTGGTGCATAGAGATGAGAAACATTTCCCTCATTAATCTCTAAGGGTCTGCCTGGAGACCCAAATCTTAAGCACATGCTTATGTACTTGATTGAACACAGAAAAAACTTAAGCACACAGTTAAGTGTTTTGATGAGTGTTGCCATATGAATTTCAACATGGATTTACAGATCTATGGCTTGACTGACAGACTAAACCCTTTCAAACATATATTATCTAATTAGTGCCTGAAGGGAAAGGCCCAGATATAGAACATTCGTCTTTTAGCACACAACTCACACAGCATTTCATGATATCTTGACACTTATTAATTGCATTCAGTTTGAATATAAATACTGTCACATGATCCTTAATCGAGAATTGGCTGAAATATCATAAACAAAGGATTACAAGCACAGAGCAGGGAGGATGTGTCTCAGGGGTGCCACGGGGAATTTTAGTTGTGTCCAGTCTTGTTCTCAAACAATAAGGAAAATAGAATTATAAACCAGCCAGTCTTTATAGACAGTAGAAAACAGACATGAGGACAGCCAGAAAAACAGACCCAGAAATGTTTGAAATTTTGAAGAAAAAGAAAGAAAGAAAGAAAGAAAGAAAGAAAGAAAGAAAGAAAGAAAGAAAGAAAGAAAGAAAGAAAGAAAGAAAGAAAGAAAAAGAAATTTCTATCTTCTTCTTCTCAGCTGGAACAGAGACAATATTCTCAATACCTTCTGTCCAAAGAGTTAAAAAAAATCAAAGGATTATTCAACGTTTGCACAGAGTAGAGACAGTATCCCAATATCATACAGATTAGTTAGACTGGGTTGCTATCTCCAGAAAGAAAGGCAGAAGTAGAAAGATTCTGTAAAACTCCTATGTCTTCTAAAACAACTCCAGCAGCAGGAAAGGCACCAGTGTAAACCCCCTTCCTGCCTCCCCTCCATCTGCCAAAATTCCTCCCTGAGGCTGTTTCAGATTTGCCATCTTCAGCTTTGTGGACTACAGACTTCAGTCACCCCAGCTCCAGTTGCAGGCTGGGACTTGTAATAGAGGCAAGATTAACTTATTTTCTTGGCTTGGTCATGACATCTGGGAAATTCCTTCCTTGCTCAAGCAATCGGAGCCTGGGACCCCAGGATGTGACTGCCACCAACAGGCAGTGGAAGAAGTAGATGACACAAAAGCATTCCAGTCTACTACAAGTATGTATGACTTTGAAGGTGTTCACAAGATCGTGGAAGATCCTATGGGATTGAAGGACAAGAGCCTAAACTTGCAATGAAAACTAAAACGATGTGCAAGTAAACTAAAATCGCAAACTCTGGCAACCTTTTTCTGAATATAATACACTACCATTCAGCTAAGAGGAAGCCAAGTGCTGGAGCCTGCATTGTGTGTTTGTAGAGCTGCAAGAAGTTAGTCCAAACACATTTTTTCACATTAGTCTGGCATTTGCCAAAAGCCACTACAGCTGTATTTGTAGCAGGTCATTTTTTCAGATGAGCAGAAGACTTATTTTCATCTGTCTGTAAATTAATTAATTTATCATTTCAACCTTTCCTTTAAGTAGAAGTGTTCTCTCATAACTTTCATACCACTGCAAATTTTTACCATGTGGGGGAATCAAGTAAAATTAACCAGAGCTTTCAATCAGTGTGAGAGAGAAAGAGATGAAGAAAAGTGCAGCAACAGTGTATTTGAGAGCAAAATAATTTATTCTGCCTAACAATGAAGCTGCTATCTAGAAACAAGACTGATTATTCATCATGCTACCCTCTGCTACTACCAGAACTCTCTCCAGCCCTGATCAGCTTTTATCCAACATGTTTAACATGTCAAAGTTAATTAGCCTTTCCACACTTATATTTCATAGCATTACTTCAGTATACAACCAGACACCCAAGTATCAAATTGAGTTCACGTTTGTTTGTATGTATTTAATATTACCCTAGGTCTTGACAGCTTTAAAAGAACACACATCTTAGAGATAACTGAGCTTTCTTTAGGAAAAGATCTGCCATGCAAAATTTGTTTTATTGTAAGCAGCTTCATCGTGGAGGGTTACTATTTTAAAGTAGGAAGACAGATTGTGTAATTGTGTATCTTTGTAGTTACATATTGCAATAAACAGTACAATTTATAGCAAGAGTAACAAAGGACAGGGATATCTCCCCTAAAAAAAGACCTGCAATGGCAAACTCCAGATAACATGAAAAATAAGGGATACATCAAGGAGCACACAGCAAGCAAACTGACCTCTCACATTTGGCTCAGATCCATCAGGCCTCCTAACCCTTGCAACAACACCCCTCCCAAGCTACTGGAATTGTTGACAGCTCAAGTAAAATAACAGTACATAGACATAGATTAAGTCCAGTACAGTCAGAATCAAACTTTTCAACCCCAGTGACAAAGGACCAGGCTGTCTGTGCTTGTGGTCCCACTTCTAGAGGCACAAGCTCTTTCAGCTAACTGCTCAAGACCTGTTTAACAGCAATGCCACCACTTCTGACATCACGCTACTCTTGAAAGATATATAACTATTCTCACTCTTGCATCTGAGCTAACATACTCCATGTCTCTGCTCAGATTGCCCCATGTCCAGACAGCCACTCACAGAATTCTGACAATATCCTGCAAATAGTTTTGTCTGCCCAAGAAGCACCACAGCTTCACCTGAAGTACCTGAGGGTATAAAATCTACCACGTTCTCCTCAGCCCCACCACTGCCCACCACCAAGCACACTCCCATCAGCTCCCACACAACCAGTGGAATTAACAACATTCGCTCACCCTTCAGAGAACAGCTTCTGCTGCCTGGTAGTCTCAGGACTACGCCTCAAACACAGGGTCCAATCTCCAGAACCCTCACTGCTCTCCCACTCCACTTCAATTGAACATCTTTTTATAGCCCAGCCTCCTCACACTGCATAGGACTCCTAGGCTGACTGAGAGCCTCTTAATGCTCCTCTGCCTGGTAGAGAGTGGGAATGTGCCTCCCCACATGGCTTTAAAAATACTGAACAACTTCACATAGTCTCTGCAAAGACAGAGAAAGTGTCACATTCCCAGTCAGGGAAACCAAGGCAGCAGCTTCAGCATCATCCCCTGCTGCCTGTCAGCAACAAACCTGTGCCTTTCTTACATTAACACAGGGAGTAGGGAGCAACTGTGCAGGCCATAAGCAGATCAGCTCCTCACACATGAAAAGCTTGTCTGAAGTGCCCAGCACCAATGAGCTCTGAAGCTGATTTCCACACAGTACTAGCAGGGCTCCCTTTTGGAATAATCACCTTCACAGCCAAAAAATGAAAGCCTGATGAAAGCTTATTATCCATGAAATGCAGACTTGCCAAAAAATACAAAGTCTCCAGCATTTTGAAATTAGCTTACCTTGGAGCGTCCCTGCTATTTCAATGGAAAGACACCTAAGCATGCAAACACTGAAGTCCAGGTTAAGAAAAGCCAGCTGAAATCTCTGGCCCAATTTTTTCCTGCTCACATTTCTGAAACAAGCCCATTTGGCCAGGATGTTCCTTTGCTTTCATATCACCAAAATCAGCACAATCTAAACTATCCCTGGACATTCAACTTTAAAATACATTATCCCTCCTTCACAGTGTACACTGCATGGATCTGATATCAAAAGAGCATAACAAAAATCAATGTTTTTTTGCACTCACTAGTGTTCTTCTGAATAAAATATACAAAATACTGAAGATTTTCCCCTAAGAAAATCTTTGGGAAAGCTCCTGCAGTCATTTTTTGTGTCTAGTGTGCATTTCCTCCAATAAATGCAACACCCAGAAATACTGAGTTTGTGTCACAGAGACAATTCCTTACAGCTGAGAATCATCAGGCTTTGAATCCAGCTAAAAAGAGATGTACAGATGATATGTTACCATTTCCTTTAAGAGAAGGCCTCACCAGCACACATGATGAATTCTGAGACCCATACATTATATTAATAAATAGCCATGATTTTTTAAAATTATTGTTTAGAGCATCAGGCAAGCTTTCTCAGTTTGAGATTTGAACAAAAGGTATCACACTTTTTTTTTCCATTTACAGCATATACCTTGGACAGCGCTGACAACAATTAAAATTGGCTAAAAAAGCTTCCCAAAAGCTTCCTAAAAACTTTGGCATTGTCTGGATGACCATTGAATTTTAATAACTACTTCAATTAATTAAGACAGGAAAACACCAGAATCATAAAAACAGTGCTATTTTATTGGCAGGCTGTTGTGGGAAAGAGTATTCATCTGTTGGCCAGCAATAAAAATCAAAATAACTGCAAGTAGCCTTGGGGCAAGAATCTGCTCTTATTTACACCACCCAGGTAATTCCATTTATTGCAGTGGGACTTCTCCAGGCAGATATTGTGGTTGTGCAGCTGTTTAACACCTCATGCAGAATAGAGCCCTCCAAGGAAAATCTGGCTCTGTGTATTTATGCTTTCTATCAGGCATATACTCATATGGAGCTATAATGAAATGTTAAAAAATAAAGTAAAATAAAATTGGGGACTTCTGAATCAGGTTTTAACTCTGCCCTCCTGCACAAGGTTCTAACTGAATTACCAAGTTCGTATTGTGCCTGGGAGGCACAAGAAAGTATAAGGGGTAAAGAGCTCATTCCTCCATTACTAATTCCTATTATTGTTAACTGGAGTGAAAAATAAGGTGGATCAAAGTGAAGAAGTCAGAAGAAAAAAAGATCAAATAACTTGAACAGACAATAATAGTATATTGACTAGCTATAGCAGCTGGATAACAGGTGGTAGTCTTTCCTCCCAAAGAATGGCTGGCACAGGAAACAATTTCTAAGGTGAAACAGAGGACGCTGCTCAGGAGAGCAAGAGAACTACAGTTTTTGAATGAATCCACCACTGCATCAGCACTAAAGAAAGAAATCCTTCTGGAAGGAGGAAGGCAGACTTGGTATTTCACATTCCCTTATGTTTCCTTCTGCTCCCTTGTGTTTCTCAGTAGTTGTGGCAGAAGTCTTAGTTGACTCTGAATGCATCTCTGGAAGAGAGTGAGTGAGATGGCTGGGGGTTTGTGGGGGTGTGTCCCCAGCAAAGAGCCTTTCTGTAAGGCTGCACATGAAGATAATGCCTTTGGTTGAGGCCAATGCACCAGGAAATGTTGGCTTGCAAGATTTCTCACATACCTGGAATAATGCACCTGCTTCAGTTTGAAAGCAGTAACTGTTTTGTATCTACAGTACCCACTGAAGGCCAGGCAGACAAGTTTATCTTTTGTGGACACAGAAGGCACAGAAAAGTCTCAGGTAACCAGCTTAGCAGAGAGAAAACTCTGTGTTAATTGCACAATAAAGATGACATTTTTCTTTACAAAATATTTTAGATTGATGGCAGTGTCTTGGCATAGAGGAGTTATCTGTACTTGGTGACTAATTCACCTTCACAAGATACTGCTTTTACAGCTGATAACAAACTCAGACAGGAGTCCTGCCCCTGCAATAATTTCCCATTAATTTCAATCACTCTGAAAGGTTCAGCCATCAAAAGTTTCCAAGTCAGCTGGCACACAAATGTCTAGGCCCTGCCAATATTTTGTGATCTACTTACTGTAAACACATAGCTAATGAATGTTCATTCCCTTGATGATTATTTTGGAAAGTGAAGACATGTCTAAGAGCATTTACAAGGTATGTGTACCTCCAAAAAATTGATAAATATTCTGACACATCTTAAAACAGAGGCACTAATGCCTCCAGCCAAAGTAATAACGCTAATCATGTATAAAGACATGAGTTATCTCAGTAGCCTCAATATATTTATTTCATTACCTCTGAATATAGCAGTTGCTAAATATGCTGACCCCATAGCTTTGAAAAGGACAGGAACAAGATTAATGCAGATGAAAATTGTTACCTGTTGTGGAAACCTTTGCAGAATTGTGATGGCAGTTTTGTGTCAGTCTGTGGATTTCATACTTCCATCACCAGCAATGGCCATTGTTAACTCATAATATCTCCTTAGCAGGACTTGAGACTGCAGCTCTTCCAGCGAACAGGATGCTCCAGCTCTGGGAGAAAAGCAGAACTGCAAGTGAAAATGAGATGTGCCAGAGTTGCTGTCCCCCTTTCCACTCAGATAAGCTGGAATTTGGCAATGCACTATCAACAGTCTACAAGAAAACTTGAATCCTTGATGGCCAGAGGGGCTGATCTTCTAAATATCAAGGCACACAGTAAAAATTGTTTTATATATGCACTCCTGTTCAAACAGACATGCATACACTTAAACAGAAAGTTAAAAAATATGTTTTAATGATATTGTGTTAAGAATAACCAAGAAAAATAAAATTTGTGGGTTTTTTCACTACAACTCTAAAGGCAGATGACAAGACCCTAAGAAGACACTGCGAATTTAGCAACATTAAGTAACTTGTAGGTGCTGTGTCTGACCCACCACATGTCCTGTAAGGCTGTACGCCATCTTAGAAAGTTTTAAGGTGTCAAGGAAGTTGAATTCCATCTTCCGGTCCTCGGTCCTTCCACAGGAGAGTGTGTCTTCCAAGGAAGGGAACAGGAAACGTGTCTCTGTGTGTGATCATGTTGCCATCTAGTGACCGCGGCCCAGAGACTGCTCAAGCCCTGACACTGTTCCACAAGCACAGACAATGCTGAGTGTGGAGCAACAGGGTCTTGTACAACTGAGACCTCAGGGGAAGTCGGAGCTGTTGCCAAAACATACAGGATTATTCCTCCTAAAGCTGCACGTCTCAGGCAGAAACAGCAAGTTTGAGTAGCACGATAAGGAACTAAAAGCTCATAGAGGTTGTTGAATCATTTTTGTGCCACCCTTGAGCTCCGGAGCCAACAGGGCAGTTCCCTTTCCTGAATTCACACTGAAACTTGGCAAGACCAGCCACAACAATGAGTTGTGGCCAGCTAGTTTCTGCCATTTCTGTGAGATTTACTTTCTCTCTTAAGGGCAAGGAAGAACCAAACATCCCAGCTTGGGTATTAAGACTGCAAGGCCTCCTCTACTGCTCTTGCACTTGGATTCAATGGCAGATTTTCTGGGACAGGGGAAAATACAGTTATTTTCTACAGCCCAAAGGATGTAGGTACCCAGCATTCTTTTAAATTACCAAAATACTTAGGCAAATAAAATCTTGGTATTACACACACAGGCACTTCTGAAATCCATCTCTCACATGCTATTTAGGCACTTTTTACCAATCCTGGCCCAAACACTCAATTTCCATCAATCATAGTGGCAAATTTCTTTCTTGACATTTTGAGAACACCAACTTTCTTTCATGAACAGGTCCATTGACATATCAGTAAGTGTATGGATGTATGTGTGCACATTTGTTTACATACATTTACACACAAACAGAGCACCTTCTTCAGGGCCCAGTCTTTTTATTCTTTTCCCTATATACACATTGCTACAAAATCAGTTGTAAACAACTGAACAAAGATGTTGAGATGCCCTTATATGGTACTTCCTACAGTATCTTTTGAGAGTTTTTCACTCTACCTAATCACTACACATTACCACCCCAAAGTCTCTGGATCTGGAAAATTTCTTCTCCCCACAGTATCAAGGTTTGTGGAATTTATCCTTGTTTTTCCCCCCCCACCATTGAAAGAAGATCTTCTGTTTCCACCTCAATAGTCACATATCAGTATGGATCAGTATCATCTGGATGGTTCTCCATAAACACACACACAGACACAAAATAGCTCAAGTGTCTTCTTCCTTTTATTCTCTGTAATATCTCTTTTTTTTTCTTTAGGATCTGAAAAGCCACTGATTTGTTTTTGCTAAGATATAAATAAATTTTACTTCATATTTCCTGGTCAAATACAGACAGTGAAAGACTAGTTTCAGCATACTTTTCTCCTTAAATTGTTATGGAAGTTTCAGTGTGGTTTTCTGAGAGATGTGATACACACGAGAATTGCTAGCAGATATTATTTACTGGCTTAAATTTATTAGACATCAAAGAACAGGGAAAATAAGCCTCATGTTTCTTGCTCTTCTTGGCAGTGGAAATTCTGCACCACTTTGAAAACCAAAAGGCAAGAGGAAAAGAAAAAAAAATTAAGATATACAATTGCACTGAGTAGAAAAACATGATCACATTGAAATACCTAAGGGATCTAAGGACAGCTTCCAAAAGCTATCATAATAATTAGGTGAATAAACCAAGTCAGATGCTGATTGCCAAGAACATTGGCCCTTATTGTCAACAGCCATAAAAGAATCTTGTAGTAGCAATGCCAGTGTGAAGTAGCTGAAGATCTTCCTGCACTATACAACGCCCTAGGATTCTGGATGAGATGGTTCTTACAGAAAATGGAGGACAGAATGCAGTCCCACACATCCCTCACTGGGAATTAAGAGAATCACATTTCTCAAAGTGCACTGAAGAAGCTAAGCTCTGCAACTCCTATTAGATTTTCTGAAGATTTCCTGTTAAGCACAAAAGGTGTAAGGTAGAATAGCCATGTGGAGGATTCCTAGTTTTGCTCTATTAGGCTATATATAACTATTCATGTAGTCAATTAATTTCCCCCAAAATAACACTCTAGCTGAGACTAAAGACTGAAATTTTTCTATTATTTCCTATGAGAACTTATATTCCTCAGACAATTCCTTAAAATCAGGTTTTCTTTTAGTCTTTAGCAAAGAGTTTCCTTTCTAGAGAGACCACCCAGAAGAAAACAGGAAGTTCCATAGTTTCTTATTCTTTAAGGAGCAGCATGTTGAGTTCTAGCCCCACACTTGTCCAGTCACCAAGGAGTTAATGTGCTGAGCAGCTACTTCATGTTCTGCAGATATGTATGCACTGATTAGCAGTGGTTGGAATAAAAGACTACAACTCAAGGAAGGCAGAGCATTTTCAGAAACAACAGTCTGGCAAGAAGCTGTCAAGGGAATAGATCCAGAACCCCCAAGAAGAATGAGACAGACTGACTGGGAGCAATTAAGGAAAATCATTTCATTCTCTATGAAGGAGTGAACAGAGCAACTTTCTGAAGCTGTGGAGTCCCTGAAAATTCCCATTAACACAGGATGCAGAAGGGAGTAAAAGACTGCACCACTCATAACCCCTTGGAGGGTAACAGTAAAACCTCTCATGAGGAGAGTGGAAAGTCTTGCTTGGCATTTTCTCCCTATCAAACATGCTAATGATGGCAGCACTCCTTTTACAACAGTTTTCATCACAGTGCAAACCATGCAGCTGCTGCTGCTTGTTTTGGGGGTCAGTCACACGTTATTACCTGGCTATGCAATGTTTCACAGAGCAGAGCTGAATGCTCCAATGCCCACTTTCTCCACTCAAACTCTTGTCTGACCAGAAGCTCCACCATGCTGCTACAGAAAGCCATCCAAAAGGCAAGAGTCCATCCCCCAAGCCCATTAGTCCTTTGATTACTGACAGTGTTAATGACTAGCAGTAACTATTGAGAGGTTTAGGATTGAACTGGTAGATTGACTGACAATACCAGCTCCTTTTATGCAGACACTGGAACAACCAAACCCCAGTTCCACCCAAGAACTTTATTACCAAATCTTACCTAATTCCAGCTAAAGAAGCAGATAACAGTAGTCATCTTGGAGAAAGATACAGGATGCTAGAAATAAACAATATTCTGTTCCCCATTCCTGTATTTGGATTTGACCTTCATTCCATCAGGTTTTGTGTCTTATTCAAAAAAACACGTTGTGCGTAATATGTTATGAAACTGGTTATCCTAAATAAATTGAAAAAGAGGGTTTCTTCTCTTTGTCTCTTGCAAAGTTTTGGTCCCAATGTAGTCTAGCAACAATGAGTTTCATAGACTAATTCCACAGTATGAGGAGATACATTCCCATGGGACAGCTGTGATCCTTTCTATGAATCAGCAGCTTTGAGGTTTTTTTGTTACATTGAGCATCACCTCTGTGGTCCTCTCTGCTTCTTTCTTTCTTCTGTGTGACCTCAGAGTGCATGGGCATGTTCCTGGCTGGACGTGTTCCTGGATTGTCACAGGGTGACAGTCACAATACAAAAATAGCCCCCTTGCAAATCTATGTATTGAAACTAATAAATGACCCAGAAGGAACAAGTCTCCTTAAAGATCAGAGACCCAGCTTGGATCCACATTTCCAGGTGGAGTCACGGCAGGTTTACAGATCCATCTGATCAGTGCTCTCTCTCACAAAACAGGGGTGAATGGGGGGCTGAGTCATGGGAATGTGAGGCAGAGATACGTGAAAGGAGGGTGCAATGTGCATGGACTCAAAGGTAGGAGTCCCACTGCTGCTGCAAAGGATGTGCCAACAAGTTGTATTCCACAGATGATGGAACAAGGAGAAAATCCCTTTCACCATTACTACACTATTACTTCTTTGGAGACCTTTATCACATGCCATCTTCTTGATCCTTGTAAGGCAAATTAATCCATTCTATGGCAGTGATTCCCTTGTGATCCATAGGTCCTGGACACAATGAACGCCTTACATGACCTCAGCACTTTTGTCAAGCCTTTGTGTGCCTCTGTGGCTCTTTGAGGATGAGATAGGAGCAAAGCTTGTGACTTGCATCCTGTCAGTATTCTCAAATTCCCCTGACAGCCACATACCTGGGGAGAATGCAAAGGTAGCCATGTTCTTCCAGACTAACACTCTCAGTCACAGAGTGGAAAAAGCAAGAAAATCCACGGCCTGACTGTCAGAGGTGTCACAGAATCACAATGGTTGAGATGGCAAGGGACCCATGGAGGTCAATTTGCCCAACCCTTCTGTTCAAGGAGGGTCACCTAGAGCTGGCTGGCCGGCCATGACCATCAGCCTTGCTCTCACTGGTTTTAGTGGGAAGTACTGGTGCCTAAAGCACCTTGCAGGACACATCTCTTTAGGCTTTAGGCATTCATTTTATTGTATTAAAAATATATAGATGAGAAAAGCAAGTGATAATATTTCACAGGAAGCAGTGCTGTTTGGAATGGGTATGGACTCTGATACAAAAGACTTCATAAAGCAACTATTTCTACATACACAATAAAAACCAAACCAGAAATGTTTAAAATATTTCTGTTCAGGATTAATTCATAGGCAGTAAAACTCTGTCTCAGTATATGTATCCTGTATCAGAATAAGTCATCTTCCTATTTATCCATCTTAGTACACGGGAAACATAAAATAGCAAACCACCTCCTGCTTTGAAAGAAAATAGATGTTACTATCTCAGCATTGAAACAAAAAGTAAAGCAATCATCTTTGCAAGTTAGTTAATTAATTAATTGGAATTCCTAAAGAACCAGTAGGAAACAGTTGTTTTCAAATAAGGCTTCTTAGGCCGTAGAACAATTTAGTAAAGAGAAATCCTATTACTGCCTTTGAAAGGTCTTGAAGTGCTTTTTAAGGGAGTGCTATTAAAGTTACAGATGGGAAAGCCAAGGCTTTATAAGGTGGTAGGATTTATCCAAGTTCATTTTACAGCCAAGTAGCCGAAAGAGGAATATAAACAAAATTTCTTAATCCCCAGACCACCTCTAGTTTCCCTTAGCCTTACGTCTATCACACACACAACTGGAACAGCAGTTGATAATTAATCTGTTTGCTCATGGGCCCTCACATTGTGGTTTTGTGAGAATCCATGTGGAAACCTGGTCAGATGCAACAACACTTAACAACGCTCAGCCACAAATCACTCTTCCTTGTGCTGCTAAAGGCAGTAAGATGCAACAGGGGCCCATGCCTGAAAAGCTAGGGCAATTTCATACTTGAGTGAAATTACTCCCAGGATTCAGTATCCCTCAGCACTGGTGAGGCCACACACCCAGTCCTGTGTCCAGTTCTGGGCCCCTCAATTCAGGAAATACATTGATGTGCTGGAAAGAAATCAGAAAAGGACAAAAGACCTGGTGAACGATCTGGGGGGACAAAAGAAAAAAAAAAAAAAAAAAAAAAAGAGGATCATCTGAAGTAATCGGGTTTTGGTTTTTAGCCTGGAAAGAAAGAAGGTTCAGGGGTTACCTTAACCCTCTCTACAACTCCCTGAAGGGAGACTCTAGTAAGGTGGGGGTTCATCTCTCCTGACACGTCTCAAATGAGGGGATGAGAGGGAATTAGGTGTTAGGAAAAAAAAAAAATCATTTAAAGAGTAATTTGGCATTGGAATAAATTGCCTGGGAAGGTGGCAGAGTCACCGTCTCTGGAAATGTTGGAGGCACTCGGGAGTGGCACAGGATACAGTTTAGAGGTGATTATGGTGGTGGTGCGTTGATGGTTGGACTTGACCTTGAAGGTCTCTTCCAACCCTGCGACTCTGCGATTTCCACCAGCGGCTCAGAGTTACCTGCGGAGAGGCACGGCAGAAAATCCGCAGTCGGAGGCGAGGCGGGGAGCCGCGATGGCGGCCGGGCCCTCGTCCCTCCGCCCTCAGCCCGAGCCGGGGCCGGGGCGCCCCGACGGCCGCGCCACGCGCCACAAGATGTCGCCCTCCCCACAGGCAGGGCCGGGCCGGGCCGGGCCGGGGCCGCCGCCGCCTCCCGCAGCACCGGGCCGGGCTGTCACCGCGCCCGAGGCGAGAGCCGAGAGGGCGAGAGCGGCGGGGGCGGCTCTCCGAGGTCGCCCGGGAGCTGCTGGGTCCCGCCCGCCTGGGCTGACTCGGGAAGGAGCCGCAGGGCCGGGACAGCCATGTCGCGGAGCAGCCCGAAGGCCGCGGCCACTTCTCTGCCCCACTTATCCACGACCTTGTAGAATCATAGCGGCGTTTAGGTTGGAAAAGACCTCTAAGGTCATCAAGTCGAACCATTAATAGTGTCAAGTCCACCACTAAAGCATGTCCGCAAGTGTCACATCTACAATTCTCTCAGGGATGGTGACTCTGCTACTTCCTTGGGCAGCCTGCACAAGTGTTTGACAACCTTTTTGGTGAAGAAATTTTTCTTCATATCTAGTCTAAACCTCCACTGGGGCAACTTGAGGCCTTCTTCTCTCATCCTGTTACTTGTTACCTGGGAGAAGAGACCAGCCCCCACCTTTCAGGTTATCAGTAAAGATACTAACTAAACAGGACTGGCCCCAGAACTGGCCCTAGACAACACCTCACCACCTCCACAGCCTGATCATTCTGCTCTATTCCTGTGACACCAGTGTCCTTTAGCCCAACTTATTTTGCACTGTTTAGTGAAAAATTCCCAAATCCACCAGTCTAAGAGGATTCCTGATATTTCCTGTTTCGAGGAGAGTGCAGCAGCATCTTATGTTTGCATTCTCAGTTGGTTAGAGCATGGTGCCAGCAATGCCAAGGTCACAGGTTTGATGTCCATATGGACCATTCACTTATGAGTTGGACTTGGTGATCCTTCTGGGTGCATTCCAACTCAAAATATTTTGTGGTTTCTGCGATTTAGTCACTTTTGGAGGATTGCTTGGCCCATATGGGGAATTCAGTAGAGATAGTAACTTTACCTAAAGTAAGGAAAGGTAAGGTCCATATGGACATCAAACCTGTGACCTTGGCATTGCTGGCACCATGGTCTAACCAACTGAGAATGCAAACATTTCATCCTAAATCAAGTTTCTTGGAAGGCTCAGCAGTCCCTGCTCCTTTTCAATTGACCCTTGGATGACAGTTGCAAGTCAGGACTAAAAGACCTGACTGGGAAGGCAACAGCTGCTCTGCTGGGAAATGTGTCCACCTCCCACTTACTTGTCAGCTCCCGTCTGCTGGAGGGTTATCAGCTTCCTGACTCTGTAGGTGGGATCACCTTATCTAAGCACTGCCTATTCCACTTCAGGCACAATCAGACAGCCCAGTCCAAGCAGTCTGAATTAGTGCGCTGAGCTTAGTCAGTGGATGTTCCTTGAAGCCCTTTAATGGACAACTCCATTAAAGTAACAGCAGCATTATCTTTCCATAGATCCAACTGGGTGGACAAAAGAATGAATATCCTTCTAGGCTGCCACTCTCCAGTGGCTTTCCAAACAGAATTACTCTTTCCAAATGTACCACTAACCTTTGTCTAAAGATGTTTTGGTGATCCTGGATGACATCTCCTGTCCCAGCCACACACAACATTTAGATCCAGCCCAGACCACACACACTGGTATTCAGGTTGTGAGACTGAGAGCTTACACACACATGACCATAAGTGTGCGGGAGATGGGAAGAAAGAGGCTGCCCACAGCAGCCTCTGAGCAATCCTGAAATGATGGCATGTATGTAAATGACAAAGGAGGTTTCAGAGCAGGAATCTGCTCTCATGAAAATATTTGCCCTCTGTGACATGAGGAGTCATGCTGATGTCAATGAAACAGGAGTGGCAAGCCTAGATCCTCAGTAAGGAGTCAGATTTCCCTAGTTTTTTATTCTCAGAGGATTATTATGAACATCTGGTAAACAAATTCTTTCTTAATGGTTGACAAGACTTTGACAATTTCCTTTTAGACAGCTGGCTTAGAATAGTAAGACACAGACTCTAGGGTTTAGATTCACTCTTTTTTTCATAAGTAGCTTCTTCCACAGAAGATATAAGCAAAGATTCTGCTTACACATGATTGTATTCACCAGCAAATCATAACTGCTGAGGAGGAAAGTTTTCTCTAAGGATCTATTTAAATCTATGAATCCCCCTTCCTTTACAAGACAGACGCAATGACACTAACTTTGTACATTCCAATATTTGATACCTCTGTAAAATAAGGTTTAACAATCCTAAACTCTGTGCAGGAAGTTAGAGTAGAGTTACATAGTGATTCAATGCACAACAACGAGATAATTAAACCTGGCACACAGGAGAATTCTTTCTAATTTACTTCCTGGATCAGATTTTGCTGGCAAACATTGGAAGTGAAGATTAAAAGAGTTTAACAGCTTCCATCTTCAAAAGGTGATTTTTAAAGGGAAAATACCATACTTCATTAAGAATTTCATTGGAGCTGCCATGAATTGTGTTCTAAACAAGACATACTTCAATGCCATCTTTGCTCACATGGGTTCTGAAGGTCCAAGTCCATCCTTAGGGGAGCTTATTTTTTGTTACCATGGTGAAAATTATTTTCACTCTTGATCACCATTGCCCCGTTTGCTCATAATCTCTTCTACTCCTCCACTTTCCCTATATAAGCATCAAGTTTTTTTTCCGTCTTCCTTTCACTCACAGGTAACCAAAAAAAACATCTCTCAAGCAGCTATGACACCAGTTTATTTACTGGTTTGGATAAAAACCATCTCTCTGTATTCAAGTATTGAAGACAAATCAAAGACATATAATAACTAGAAGCTAAACTATCTTTTTTTTTAGACTGCTGAAATGATGCTTATGTGATCCTTCTGTCTGTTTTCTTCTCCTTTCCCACCCTCCTCCTCCATTCAAATGCTTTTAAACCTCTTGGCCAATTACAGCTAAATTTGGCAGAGAGGGAGGAAAATAATATCTTTGCAACCTCACCAAGCCTAATGAGAATCAGAACTGAGCTGAGAATAGATACCCAAATGATTGTCCTTGTTTTAGGAAAGACTCTGTAACTCCAGAGTCACCCATTAGGCTGATGGGGTGACCCAGCAGCAAGCACACATCCAGCTAGCCTCCACACTGGTTACTGGAGCTTTCCCACTGCCAGTGTCTGCTTCCTGGCCAGCTGGCACTGTGGCACAGGAAAGCAGGTGGGACTCATATGATGAGGGAACAGAAGGTGCTGTGGGGCTGTGCAAGTCACTCTGTGAAGCTGTATTTAAAGGGTTGTGTATACAGAGGCATGGGATAAAGATGTATAGGAAACAACTTTCACTGCATCATCTGCTCCCAGAACAGCTACTCACAGTGACTGATACTACCCACTTGATAATAGCCACCTTCAAATAGCACAGCAATCCAAACAGGCATGATTCTTCCCCATGATACATTTTGCTGTTCTACATAAGCAATTTGGGTAGGATACATACAAGAAGCCTTCCTGTATAAAATACTGAACAGAGTATTCCTTATCATTCATAGCCACTACCTCCAGACAACCTATATTATGCCCTTTGCATCCTGGGTGGGAGCCAGGACTGCTAGAGTGATGAATCGGTAACATCCATAAGGATAATGAAATGGAGGGAGCTCTTATTCAGTAGATTTTGCTTTTGTTAATTGTTGCCATGTTTCATTCCAGCCCCACATGCTTTCAAATGCTGGCACTGTGACGCAGCTTCAGCGACTTACATCCTCAGCAGAGAGAGGAGTCACTCTCCTGGGGCTGATTTCACTATTGTTTCATGGCTCCATTGCTTGGCAGGTGTCATCACACAGATCTTTTGCAGATCTCACACATCCCACATCCCTGTCTTGTCCCAGGTGGCGACCACAATGAGCAAGGACAAGGACAGCTACAGCATCAGAGGCCAGAAAGATAATCCTGCTAGCAAGACAGCTGCATAGAGAAGTGCTGGCTTTGCTCACTTGGTATCATTCTCCCACCCTCAGCAGATACATCATCTAAAAGACAGAGCTTGAACTTGGCCTAAAGACAGAGAGGAGCGAGATCAACTCTCCAACCATGCCAGCACCTGATGGACAGGCAATCCAAATTAACAAGGGCAATTATTTCTTTGGCTGTGGCACTTAAATCCAGTAGATTTGGTTTGTCAGTCATGAGTCAGCTCTGAAGTAAGCTTGTGCCTTCAAGGTATAGTATAGATGCTTCAGAGTTGACACCTCATAAGTCTCTCTATATGTATGGAGAGCTTAGCATTGCTGTTCCATGGTAGCAATTGCACTAGACAGCAGGTTGGGAGGATGGGTTCACTGGCAACCAGAAAGGAGGAGTCAAAATAAAGTTAATGCAATTTCTTTTTAAGATAACTGCTGTGTCCCTTAAAATAGATCAAGGCCCCTTAGGTAGAAAGTGAGGGAAAAGCAAAATCAAAGCAAACTGAAAAAGCAAAGAATAGCAACAGAAAAATAAACTAGAAACATATGTAAAACAAAGGCAAAGGCAAAACCAACAGACCTTTCCAAGCCTCACCCTTTAAGCCTCAGGTCCTAGAACCAGGTGATTGCATGTGGTCCCCAGTGGTGTCTTTAAAGAAAGGAATTTTCTCCTTCTTGCTATCCTCTCCAAAGAAGACTTCAAAAATCTGACATAGATATGCTTTAAAGAAAAATCCAGACAAGGCACCCAGATTTGGCCAGCAAGCATGAGGTCTTTGAAACCAGATCACTCTTGTAATTCTCTGAGATCCACCCCACAACTTTTAAACAGCAAGGAAGTGTTCAAAATGCTGGTAATACTGCACTGATTGGATTAATTAATAGTTTGGGCCGTGGAAACACTAAACAAAAATGCTGCTTTATAAGTGTTTATAGAAGGTGTTTATGTGCAAACATGTAGCTCCGGAAGGTAAACCATGAGGACTGAGATGTGGACAGACACACCAAAGCTTGTAAGCTCTGTATTTTAAGCCCAGTACTTCTGGAGACAGTACATTTATGTTGCTAAAAGACCCAGCTCACACAATAACAATGGGACACTATAATGAGATTGGTGGGACACAAATAATGATATTGGCAGCTGCCTGCAAGTCTTCTACTGCTAATGTTTTAGAATAGGTCAGACACCACAACCCATATTTAGAGCATGCTTTTCAGAGACATTGGCCACCCACAATTCCTACAGGGCTGGGCACAGACACCAAGCCAGCAGCTGTAAAGTTCTTATTTCAAGTGTTGTATTTCCAGTCAACACACAAAGCTTAGGTAGGGAACATATTGTCAGGAATGCCTTCTGGGTTTGTATTTTTTTTCTTTTTTCAGCCTGTTTCCCACATAGTTTTACTGAGGAACAAGAAAATCAAATGACTTGCATGGAGGTCACAGAGTGAGTCATCAGCTCAGCCCAGTGACGGTCAAATAATGCTTATTTGTAAAACTATAATTTTATAGTGCTCTACTGCATAACTTTAAAAATGAATGTATGGGAAAAATACACCCACGTATGACAAACGTACTTACACTCTCTCTGCTTTGGGTGGACGTTCTGTTAGTCACAGGGAAGCATCTGTGTAAAGCTTTTTTGTTGCTGCTTTTTGCTTCTCTAGACATTTCATCAAATGGTCCCTGAGTCAGAAGAAGTGGGTTTTGCTATTAAAGTCTGTGTGGAGGCTGCATTCCAAAGCTGTTGGAGGATTCAAAGATAAATATTCCTACTTTGGGAAAAAAATTAAAAAATAAAAAACCTAACATCTTTGATTTAAAAACAACAACAACAGTCCAAACTGAATGTAATGTTCACAAAAACAGCAAAAACCAATGATCTGTCCTGATAGTCTCTGGGACCGAAACTCAAGAAGAGTTTCATTAAAGCACAAGTTCCTTTAAAATTGCTTTCATTTGTATAGTATATGTGCCTACTGCGCTAAAAAAAATGGTATTGATTCATATTGAAACCAATTCCAAAGTATTAGCCAGCAATCTCACACAGCCACTGCGCAATAAACAAAGTTCTTTGGAGCAGGTGCCATCTCTGTTCTGTGATTTGTATTTTGTGCAGTGAGGGTGGAAGTGCAAGCCTGTAATAATCTTTCTCAAGAAAATATTTGGGGGTGAGAATATATGCTATGGGTGCCTTAGACGGCTACTTTGGAACCCTTGTGTATTCCTGCAGATACACAGCAAGAAAGTGAGGGAGATCTGTGCAGTGGAAGATGTGGAATGACCCCATCCTGTTGAAAGTGTTTCCCATATATATATATAAAACCAGCAGCTGCACAACACACAGGAGGTGTAACACAAGGAGGTCAGACTTCAACTTAAATCTAGGTATGCTACTCAGAGTAGCACCATTTCCTTAGTTCAGGGCAGCTGCTGAGCAGTACATTCAAACCCACAGACCTCCATGTCCTGCTTTCCCACGAAGGGCAGAAATGACAAGGAAAGTCTGTGTTCTCTATAAATAATATCTGTTATCATCCCTTCCATGTGGCACCTAAGCCTAGATGGGCTTGGAAAGCTTTTTCCCTCCCACCTGAACACGAAGAAAGTGTTTTCTCTTTTGCCTGGTGTGTGCTGATGTGCAGGATGGAGAGACTGACTTGTTCAAGGACAGAGAAGCCCACAGCAAAGCTGGGCACAAATACTGAGGGCAGACTTGTCTTCTTACCCCATCCCACTTTGCCCATGTCCAGCAATACCCCAATATCTGCTTCATATTAAATTAATGTTCTGGGTGATGGGGGAGAGTTTAAGGAATTCATCCACCTCCCTCACTCCTGTAGCTTTAACTCTTTTTTGCCTAGCTCAGCAGTGACTGACTGCAGAGCTTTGCCTCACTAGCTGCTCAGAGTGGAGCTGGAGGAGATAAAAAAGTCTTTAAAAGTGGAGCTCTGCATAAGGAAAGATGTTGAGCAAGACTGCACAAGAAAAGGGGACAGTTTTTGTTTGAGTTGGTCTGGTCCCAGCTTCACGTTGCCACTGTGATCACAATCTAGGGAAAACAGTCCTAAAGCCACGTTTATCAAAAGTCACAGAATCATGGAATATCCTGAGTTGGAAGGGACCCACAAGGTTCATCCAATTTCAACTCCTTGCCCTGCACAGTATATTCCCAAGGATCATACCACATGCCTGAGAGAATCATCCAAATGCTTCTTGAACTCAGACAGGGTCAGTGCTGTGACTACTTCCCCAGGGACCTGTTCCAATGCTCAACCCTTTGGCTGAAGAACCTTTTTCTAATATCCATCCTAAACCTTGCCCAGCTAGTTTCATGCTGTTCCCCAGGGTCCTATAATTGGCACTGTCCCTCTGCTGCTCCTCACAAGGAATTTGTAGATTGCAATGAGATTTCCTTTCAGTCTCCTCTTTTCCAGGTGGAATAGACCAAGTGACCTCAGCCACTCCTCATACGGCTTACCCTCCAGACCCTTCACTGTTTTGACGATGCCCTCCTTTGGACACTCTTTCTTATAATGCAGTGCATGAAATTGTCCCCAGCAGCCAAAGTGAGGTTGCCCCAGCTCAGAGCAGATGAGGACAATCCCTCCCTTGCGCTGCTGGCCATGCTGTGTCTGATGCTCTCCAGGACAATCTTGGCCCTCCTGGCTGCCAGGGCACTGCTGGATCATGCAACTTGCCACTGACCAGGACCCCCAGGTCCCTTTCCATGGCACTGCTGTCCAGCCTCGCATTCCCCAGTCTGTACATCCAGGGTTTCACCATCCCAGGTGCAGAATTTGGCACTTGCCCTTGTTAAACTTCATATGGTTGGTGATTGCCCAGTCCTCTCATTTGCTGAGGTCTCTCTACAGCATCTCCCTGCCTTGGAGGGAGTCAACAGCTCCTCCCAGTTGTGTATTGTCTGTGAACTTGCTCAGTGTCCCTCCCAGTCCTGCATCCAAGTCATTTATGGAGAAGAGCACAGGGCTGAGAATGCAGCCCTGCAGAACCCCAGTAGTGACAGGACCCCAGTCTGAAGTCACCCCATTCACTGTAACCCTTTGTGTCCCACCAGTGAGCTCACCCATCACAGGATGTGTTTATCCAGCTGGGGAAGGGACATTTTGTCCAGAAGGATCCCATGAGAGACAGTATCAAAAGCTTTACTGAAATCCAAAAGTGTGACATTAACTGGCTTTTCTTGATCAGCTGGGTGGAAATCAGGTTCAATAAGCAGGACTTGAAACTGTGCTGGCTGTGACCAGTGACTGTCTTGTCCTTCAGGTGCTTTTCAATACCTCCCTCAGTAATCTTCTCCATAATTTACCAGCCATTGAAGTAAGTCTGACAGGCCTGCAGTTTCCAGGGTCATCTTAATTGCACTTTTTGAAAACTGGGACATTAGCCAGCTTCCAGTCAACCAGGACCTCTCCAGCCTGGTGCATCTCATTTCCAATAGCCAGACCACCAAAGCAATTATAGATCACATCCAAGAAAAACTAAGAAGATGAATGAATAAAAATGTTGAAATATTAGATCATCGGCAAAACAATGAAAACCCCAAACAGATACTAACAATGTTATTGCCTTTTTCCTTTCTTTTTTTTTTTTTTTTTTTCAACTTCAAGCTGAAAACCTGTTTGGGCCAGAATTCTTTGTAGTCATGCTTCTGAATGTGCCTATAGTTAGGAGATAAAAAAAACAGGCATTAAAGCTGTTAGGAGACGTGATCATCACAATGAGGGACTGGTTGCAGCCTGCAGGAACCTGAAAAGAAACTGGTGAGTGCAGGAGTTAGAAGGCATTGCTATGACAACAAAGCAAACCACCCCTGAAGAGAATAGAAAATATATACAGCCATGCCAAGACCATAAGCAAAGAAAAGTATATTCTAAGAGGAGGCAAATGAAACATTGACTTGGGAAACAAAATTATGCCTTTAGAATGATTTCTTCTTTATGCATGGCACCTCTTCAGGAAAAGCATGCTTTAAGCAGAGGGAAAGAAACTTTCATTAAAGTACTTTTTTTCCTAGTCCTTATGCTTTGAGGAGGTAGCAGAAAGATTGTGCTTTATGTTTACACTCTCACATTTTGGTTATATATTGTTGCTTAAGTTATCCATAAGGAGGTCTCTATGCTTTTATCCAATCAACACTTACTGTACTTTTTAATAAATTTAATGCCAACTTTCTTACCTTTTCCCTTCTAATAAAATTAATCACATTTACCAGAAAATGCTTTTTTATTCACATTCAAAGCTCAGAATACTCTATGGAGGGTTAAACCTAGAAATTCCTCTAGCATTCTGGCAGAGAAGGTTTCCATGTTTTTCTACAGCTGCACATAAGTCATTACCAAGATCAGTCCAAGCAGTTTTCTGGACCATACTTAGCAAAAAGCTCCCTGGTGACACTGATGCTTGATGACAGTCAACTCCTGAAATCAGAGTCAGCATGGATGTTGACAAAATGGTCCACACTTTGTATGTTCAGCCAGGAGGGGGAAAATCCTCTGCTTCCCAAAGTGAAGGAGCAAATAAGCAAGACAGAGGAATTCACTATAGCAAGAGCCTGCTGAAGAGGTGATGAGCAGCATCCAGGGTTTGTGGTAAGGAGCAGAGCTGGGCAGCTTTATGCACAGGATTCTTCTGCAGAGGGGATGTCCTATACTGACGAATTGAACAGATACTGCTTGAAACAGAGCAGTATCAGGCCCTACCTGGACAGTCTTACGGTGACTTTTGAGACTTACCTTCTAATTTGGCTCTGAAGTGATAGGACAGGGGGTGTCATACACAGGCTCAAGTGAGCTGTCCTCTGTCTCTACAAGAGCCCCATGATGCAGCCCCCTGCCCCCTCCTTCCTAGCCGTTCTGCACCACTTTCTGGCATAAATACTTTCCTGCTTCAGTCTCAGAGACTTCATTCCCTAGGCAGAGCCTGAAACACAGAGCTCTACTGTTAAAAACATGTGCTGTGCCCCATAATACATCTAGAACATCAGCAAACCCACACATGAAAACGTCATCCTGGGCTAGAAGGTATCTTACACTAACAACAACAAGAAAATAAGTGAAACTGTCCTTGCCTGTACTACTGCTGTGGAGGGGTGTGGGCTAAATCCTCTAACAGAGACACGGCCTGTGCCACCAAAGGGAATTTCAGCCTACAGCAATGCCACCAACCTACCCAGACATGCTAAACTGTCAGAAACACTCATCTGTCAGCACAGCTCTGTCTACACCAGCACCTTGCCAGCAGTGGGGGAGCTCATTTCTTTCCACACCCTAGAATTACACTGGCAAACTCTGTAGGTTACACTAAGCCACTGAGTGCAGGTCATGTGTACATATACTTTATTGGCCTTCATTTGATCCTGTGCATTAAGGGCAGCTGGGCTTCCTCTATTTCCCACTAAATAATAATTACAACCATTGTTCCCAGTGGGCAAAGAGACCCTGTTCGTGCATATCCAGAAAGACAAGACATTTAATTAACACCTTATGGGATAGAGCGCTTTTGTTCAGATTAGTCATTACATGTCTTGCAGCCTGAAAACAGTGCTTCTTACATTCACTTCAACTCACTTCCTCCCTGCCTCAGAGCTTACTCTTGCTTCTTCCTAGGTCATTATACATGCATGTGTACAGCAGCAGTGCTTAGTAAGCTGAGGCCAACAGCTTCATCCCAGTATCCAGAGCAGGGAGTCCTGAATTGCCAGGTGCATCCCATGTTCTGCATGTTGGCAGGTGCTGTAGCTGTTGCTGCTGTCACCAAACCCATTTGCAAAAAAAATGGCAAAGGTTTCTGCTAAAGCTACAAGGCAAAGGACAGGTCTACTGCCTTGAGACTTGGGCTACAGGGAGAAAGTGAGCTTACATGCAATGGATGGGCTTAAATAACAATTCATTGCTCTCCTCATCCTCCTTCCTTCTTTATTTTCCTTATTCTATTTCTGTTCTCACTCATCCCATTTTCACTCTGCATTGTCCCATCCCTTGTACTAGACTCCATTTTCTTCTGACCAGAGTGGTCCAGAAATCTCATTTTTGTGACTGTGTGGATTTAGTGTTTTCTTTTTCCCTTTGGGCTTTATTTTTATCAAGCCCTTGGTTCAGTGCTTTCAACTGAAGAATCCCAAACAGGCTGAAGACTGGCATAAAGCAGGGAGCAGAAGAGTAAAAATTTAGGACAGAATGTGGACGCACAGAGCAAGAGGGGATATGCTATTGTCTTCTACCAGCAATCTACCATTCTATCAGCTCAAGCTCTCTTCCATAACTTTGTCATTTGTTTTAAAAAACAGTGATTTTGGTGGCTGTGCTATGAGGAGGTAGAGAAGTCTGAACTACAATATTTTGTCAGTAATAATTGTTGCATAGGTACAGTTACAGCAGCAAAGAATCCCTTCATTTTGGGGCCAAAGTTGCATAGCTAAAAGCCAGAGCAGGATCTGTCTTTATGACATGAGCTTCTCAGGAAGAGAGCAGGAGCTGAAGAGCAGAAACTGCATTGAGGAACCAGAGCAAGAGCAGAAGCCAACAAATTTGTCACAATCAATACAGGTTTGGGCCACTGAGTGTCAAAGGAGCAGCTGTGGCTACTGCCTTACAGCAATAGGTTCCAGCAGCAGAGCTACCAACACCCAACCCACAGGTATTTGCATGTAGCCAGTATTTCATCATTTCAGTTCAAGCTCGGTCCAGCTGGTACTACCTGATTTGGCAAGGTCTTTGCAAGCCCAGGGTGATGATTTGCCCAATGACAGCTTTAACTATAAATACCCAAAGCACCATACCAATACAACCTGAGTGAGAAGAAGCACTTAGATCAGCTTAAAGACACCTAAGTACCAAGTTCCTTTGAGGGTGCCAGTGTCTGCTGCCTGTCATCAACATGAAGCTAGAGGTCTCTATCAGAGCACTCTGAAATCAGTTGGATTAACTCAAAACCCCATTGTCAGCTCCATAAACTAACATGGTGCACTGCTGGGTTGGTAGCATGTAACATTTTTACTGCCTCAACATAGATAAAGCAGCACTCGCTTCTTTGAGGAGAAAAGGTCTAAAAGAGACCATTTCAAATCTGTACTAACTTAATCAAACCAAAAATAGCTGTGTTTTGTAAATGGAAAATGCAGCCACATTTACACAAGCCTGGAAAACTAAAAACTCCTATAGCACACAGTTCAATCTTCTTTTGCAGCCTCTAAATCCAATGGCATCTGGTTGCCTTGGGATTTCAGCCCTTCCAATTAACTAATAAGTTTAATCTCCCACTGATGCAACTGAAAGGTGATTCTGTGATCACAAAAATATTAATTGCTCTTTGTTTCCCCTCTTTCCCTAATTTAAATAACATGCAGTTCCACCCTACCAAAGAGCCAGTGTAGTGAGCTTTACAGAGCTCTGTACTTAGCACAAGGAGATTGCAGCAGACAGGTAAGCAATCAGGCAAAATAAGCAGCAAGTTCTTCTAATACAACAGCCATGCAAAGGTATTGTTCACTTTATGTAACAACTGTTGTATCTAGATGGTGTAGGATGTTTAAATGGATTTTACAACGTAACATTTTGTTAATGATCCCTGTGGTTGCAGACCTCAGGTGCTGTGGAGTAACACGAAGGCCCATTGTGTATGTATCCCACCAAAATTGGTAGGACTTAGACAAGCATCTAAAACCAGCATGACACCAATATCCCTGAAACACATAGTGTACTATTGAACTATGATTTGAAACGTTATTGTTAGAACTAACAGCTTAAAGCCTGATGTAGCAAAAAACCCAAACCATAACAAACCAAATCAAACAAACCAAAAAAACCAACAGCTTCAGTTGTCCTTATTTTCCAATGCTATGCTCAACAATATTTCAGCAGCTGCCTCTGGAGAGGCTAAAATATCACTACAGGAGTCAGTCACTGCCAGGAGAAGGAGAGAGTACTGAAGATGCACACTAGTTCCCCATTTCATGAGGAGATCCAGGGCAGCAGCCAAAGGAGTTTTATTTGGATCCTTCTGTAGCAGCAAGTAAAGAAAGTTCAGCAGTGCCCAATGGGACAGGCAGAGGTAGAAAGAATTTGTCCCAACTGCTCTGGACACTCCTTTCCTACTTTCTGAGGAAAGCATGGGAGGTTCCTAATCTGCTCTTGGCTGCTAATGGCTGGAGATAACAGTGGCTTTACTGCCTTAGGCATTTTTTTCCAGGGTCTCATCTGCTCCCTTGACTGGGGACAGTAGATGCACTTCCCTAGGTCCTCTGTCCATTCCCTGGACAAAAAGTTACCTACTGTGCCAGTTAACTCAAAAGGACAGCTCTGGGAAGTGTGGCTTAACCCTGGAAAAGGCCCTTCTGTGAGGAGACAGGGGAAGTAAGATTAAAGGCAAAAGCAGCAGGAAAGCTGTACCACAACATCTGATTGAAATCTCAGGTTTTACTCACAGTTTACTGAAACTTTCCCCCACTTCCAAATCTTCTCATGACAGAATGAATTGCTCTATCAACAAGTTTAAAAGGAAATGATTAATTTACCACTCCCATCCAAACTGATTAGCAAGACTTCCATATCTTCAGGACATGCGTAATGAATGAGCTTCCTGTGATTACAGCCAGGCACACCGAGAGGACCCTGGTGTTGGCATTTATGCCACTGGATCAAAAGCTGTGAGGACCACACAGAGTATCTGCACTCATCAGAGACAGCAGCAACTTCTTAGCATGGTGAATGGTAACCCCTGTAGTGTTTGACCTTGTAGACATTAGTAATCTGGACTAAAAAACAATTTTAAAAATCCATATTTTACACCACATGATGCACTTAGACTAATGGGAAAATGCTGGAGTCCTGGATTCCCTCATGCAGACCAGAGCAAGGGGAACAACGCCAGCTTGGTCTTCCTTTACAAAATGTGAGGCAGAGCTTGTTGGGAGAAACACAAGAGGAATCAGAAGCTTCTATCTCTCAAAAAGACAAAATGCTGCCAGCAATTAATGGATAGTATCTTGCTTTCTTACACAACAAGCCTCACTTCTCACTCACTAAGCTGTTAGACGGGAATTCAGCATGAGCTGGAAGCTGCAATTTCTGACAGCTTCTTCTCTTGTGGTGGCATGGTTCCCAGTTGCTGATCTTACCATGTGCCAGGCAAAAATCTGTCCTCCTGCTATCTTTGGCCTCCATGCTATCAAATGCTGACCTTGATTCAGAGCTACTCTGGTCTCAGTTTAGTGGCATCATAGCCAGACAGCAGGGCTTCTCTGCATTGATGTACTCTCTGTCATTAACAAGGATGGGAGATCCAAGCAGGGACATGATGGTCACCCTTCTCTGTTCTGTCCTTCAGATCAGATGCTGAGCCAAAGCCTCTTCTCCAGCTGCTTTTCAAGGTAGAAAATACAAGCAGTCACTATCACTCTCTAAAGAATAAAAAACAAAGCTCAGCCTTAACATACAGGCCAGCTTCCCCCTTCCCCGTGGAGGAAAATAGTTTCTGTGCTAAACTTTCACAACTAAACCCAAAACCCAGAGATGTTTGTTTTAGGTTTTGTTACAAAGCTAGAACACAGGCCAAGTTTGAGAAAAAGAAAAAAAATTCCGGGCAAAGTTTCAAGCATATCAAGACCGATTTATGGTTTTGAGTGGAAACCCTACTCAATTCACTGCTTTCACAGAGGTTTGATCTGAAACCAGGCACAATCTGGCAGCTTCAAGTTCACTTTTGCTTCAAGTTACACTGAAAATCAAACCCAGCACATCTTCCCAAGTATCCAAGCCCATAGGGTCCTTATAAGAAGGAACAACTCACAATCACCAGCGCTCTAGAGATCCCATAATTGCACAGCAGTACCTCCAGACTGGTGTCACTCCAGTTTCACATGAGCAATGGATCTGCCATCAAAACAATACTGGAATATATGGTGAGGGTTTTAGCATAAAATGTGCTATACAGTTCAAATTCTAGTTCATAATTTTTAATTTCTTGGAGTTTTCTCCCCTCCATTTCCTATAATTGTTTTACTTTTAATCTCTTTGCTGCTTTGGTACAGTTAGCTTTTTTATCAGATTGCAGACCAAAATTCTGGTGGTCTTGTATCAAAGATGGTAAATTGTGGCAGTAATTGAGAACACTGTTGTGGCACTGATAGTAATTCACCAATTTTACTAAATGATAAGGCGTGTGTCTTACTATGTGTACATACTGCATTATCTCTGACCTTTCTCTTCTTCTGCCTGACACTAATACTTGTGGATTTGTCAGACCTGCCTTCAAAATATTAAACAAAAATGTCCATTTGTAAAAAGTGGTGGCAACTGCACCATTTTTAGAGGGATAGCACAGGAGTCAGCATTTCCCAGAGGCAGAAGAAAGGCTGAAGTAAATAATGAACAACCAAATCTATTATTTAATGATCCTGTGCCTGGCTTCTACCATTTTTCCACATCGTTAAATGTAACTTCTTGTCTATCTATTCCTGCACTCCATTTTCCAAGTCCTACTTAACATCTTGTAGATCCAGACAGTGAGGGTTCAGGCCTCCCTGAGTCTGAGGATATGCTGCAGACATGGGAACATTCACAACTGACAGCTCTAAGTCAGCACATCAGTGTTAGGGCCGTGCAGTCCGTGCCTTATACAGATGTACATCTGTGCTTGAGTACAACTGGGAGTAGACTTTCATGGGATTAGCCACTGGGAACACTAAGTGCATGCTTAAGTTTTTGTGGGACTGGAAGGCCTATCTATTAACAAAAGAAACAGATACATAAGTACTACTTTGCACATATCCAGTCCCCCATCCTAATTCTTTGTATTTTAATCAGATTAAATTTTGCAGAAACATATTATTTCATGACAAAAACACCATAAGGAACAATCTTATGTACAGGGTATCAAAGAACCATCCTGAGACATGGCTCCAGTTGAGTTGGCATGGAAGAGGTAAAGCATCCCAGCCACGAATCCTCCCCAAGCCGGCAGGAAGCCACAGAGGAGTTTGCTTGCTGGAGCCAGGCTCCTGGAAATGTGCTGCTCTCTGTAGTGGTTTCAACAACAAAAAAAACAACAAAAAATATGACAGCAAGTATGATGGGTTTAGCATATGAGTCATTCTCCATGCCGCCTGCTTGCTTTGCTTCAATAGATGCAGGCAAATTGTTTCGTAGCCCCCTTTTTCCCAGGTCCCTGCTGAGCTGGGCTTTGCCTCCCAAGCAGCTCTTTCCCAGTGGGAGGATAGGGGTGGAGCTACACATCCTCCTTCAGCTGCAGCTGTGCTGCTCGAGTTGCTCCCACCACCAGGCCCTGCACGTCCCTTGACCTGCCCTCTTCAAAATCTGCTCTTTAAGCCACTTGTCTTGTCCATTTTCACCTTACTGTAGCAAGGAACTGGAGAGAGGCTGTGAGCAGCAAACATCTGCCTGCATCCTCACAGGCATGTCTCCCACTGGCCAGGGGAGCCAGATGCTTCGGCTTCCTTCTCCGGGACACCTTGAGCTGTGACAGCCACCCCTAGGCAGTCTTCTTCCCTAGACAGCAGATTTTGCCTGCAATTCTTCACCTCTACATGGACTTTGTAGGGAGTTAAACTTTATTAGTGAACAGCCCACCACTGCCAAGAAATCTGAGTAACCCCAGCCCTTGTCAGCCATAAGGCAGTTTGTGTTGCTAGTCCTTTATGTATCCTTCCCAAATTTACCAGTGTGTGTGATCTTTTCAAGTGCAAATCACCTGAGGTGACTAAGGTTAGGAATGAGTTTCTAGATTTTAATAACAACGGCCAGCTTGTGCACGGAGCTGCCAAGGAGCAGACCAAATTCTTCCCTAATATAACCCCAATGAAAGGAAGGTTATTTCAGCAGGGGTAATTCTTCTTCATGCTAGGCACATGCCCTTTCTTAAAACAAGTTTTCTATTTACATTTTAAGTATCCTCCTCAGAAGACAAGTGAGTCAGGCAGCCACGCTGTCTACTGTAAAGACTGAGTGAAAAAATGAAAAGAGAAAAGTAGTCCAGCTGAAGCACAGCTGGACAACTTTTCTTGTTCTTATTATTTGATGCCCTTCAGGATATAAAGAAAGTCTGTGCTCCATTGTTCCAGTGACAGAATAAAGCCTGCTGAGACTCCACCACTTCATTACAAAGCATCTCATGATGGAGCAAACACAGAAGGCCACAGCTGGCTAGCTCTGGGAAAATCAGGAAAAGGGGTTTCTGACTTAAAATGACTTGAATTCAGAATGTCTGTCCCCTGCTAGTCAAAACACACAGCATTATTTCTTGGTAGGGAAGGAAATGCCTGTCACCTAAGCTGCCAGTTAGCCTACATCTGATTTTAAAGGGCTACTGCCTCCACAGTGGATGTCACAGCTGGAGAGAGAAGCTCTAGGACTTGACTGTCCACTGGACATCATAGTGCAGTGCAGTACCCCTGGACCAGCTCCCACCTGCCCCTGCCTCACAGTGCCAACGAATCAGGCAAACACTTGCACTGCAAACCACATTCTGCTTCAGTCGGTTGCTTGGGCTGTTTCCCTCATGCCTATCAGCATCACCTCTCTTATCTGGAGAGAGCACAAGGCATTTTGCTCTTCCATGCACCCTGAGCCTGCCTGGAGAGTGAGCAAGAGGGATAGCAGACCCAAGAGCACCTCCCAATCTCCGCAGCCCTAACAGGGCAAACCCACTGAAGGAGAGAGCCCTGCAGACCCACTGCAGGGGATGGGGTGCACAAGAATAAAACTAGCCCCCAACATCCCTGGCATGACCCAACACATCTGCCTCCCTAGGGCCTGCCAGCAAACTGAGAAAACCTGGATGCAAGGCTTGTGACGGTGATCTGGCTGATGGAAAATCAGCCCTCCAGTGGCACAGCCACTTAAAACTGAGCACCATAAAGCTGCATACATCCATCTCCTGTTGCCTCAACTCTTTCCTCCCTGATGTTTCTTCAGTAGCTTAGCTGGGAAATTAGAGAGTGCTGCTCATGCTTTTGCCTTCAGCCATACACTGGCCTCTGCCCCAGGTGCTATTGTGAACCCTGTCCTATTCCCTGAAATGTCCCATTCTTCAGGTTATACATCTCGCTTTTGTTGCTTCTGCAGAAGCAATTCCTTCAACAAGAATCAAATAAGGCCAAAAAAGCCCTAATATATCTAGGGGAAAAAAAGGACAAACCCAAATCATGCAATTTTGGAGTTTCCAAAATGAATGAAACATGGCAAACATTTTCAACTGTACCCAAAAATGTATGGAGGAAACACATACATATCTACATTTCTTGAAAGAAATTGTTTCGAAAATGCCACAGCATTCTATTTCACTGCCTCTTAAACACAACCCCCTGATTTGCTACTTTGACGTGGTATTTTCTACTCAAAAAAGACATGAAATAAAAGAAAGTGTAAGAAACAAGAGGGGTAACTAACCTCAAAACAAAATGTTATATTCAAAATGCAATTTGGGCTGACCCAAAATAACACATTGCATTTTTTTCCCATTTCCCCCAAACAAAAACAAATTTAAAAAAAAAATTTAAAAAGGAAAAATTACCATTTCTTTTGCTTTGACGCAATCTAGCAGCTCTTTTTCTCTCCATTTTCCAGCTCAGGCCCTGAACTGAGGCAGCTATTATTTCCCCAGGTCTTTCAGAGTTTTTATTCTCTTCTTTGTGCCTTCCTGACACACAGTGCATGGGCAGACACAGAGTGAACAACAAACCTTTGCTCCTTTGGACCAAACTGAGCCCTCAAGTACCCCATTTTACTCCATTCTTAACTTGTACATAAGAAGTAGTCAGTATTATCCAGGCCACCCGATTTCAGAATTTCAAGAGCTTCTAAATGCTCAATTCTGTCTTTGCATGAGTGTGTGAAGCAGGCAGGGTAAGGGTAATCTGTTCATATTTACTTGAATTACTCCTATGGCTCAGTTTACCTACCTCTAGAGCAGAAATTAGCTTTATCAGCACATGCCTACTCATGGGTGAACTCTCCTGAAAACATCACATTAATCACTGCAATGGTGTGCAGCAAAGTTTCTTTCCCTCTACTTCACCATCTACAGAACTTGAAAAGGATTTAATGGTCTAAACCATGTGTCTCTTTTGTGATGTCACTCTGCTTGCAAGGGCAGCCAAGCTTTGAGAAAAACAGCTTCTTCCCTCCCCGCCTTTCCCCTTTTCTTTTTTTTTTTTTTTTTTTTTTTTTTTTTTTTTTTTTTTTTTCTCTTCCTCCGTGGGTTTCTGGCAGTTCCTTACAGCCCCACAACAGACAGTTGTGCTCACTGTACCTCTGTGTGTGTGTGTCTGACTTCCCCCCCGCAGGAGATCTGTCTACAAGATAAGCACCAGCTTGCGGAAATCCTGGTGTCACCGACCTTATGGCAGCTTTTCATAGTGGGGATCTCAGAGACAATTTGTCCTCCTGGAAGTCTTGCTGACAGACACATCCATGTATTTTGCACCCCTTGAAAATCTGAAGTAAAGATTTGGGTGCTTTACGCCATCTCCACAAACACTGGAGGCTTCACCACTGCTCTGTGGTTTTGCTGTGGCTAAGCTTACTTTCATTTTCACATGGTGTCTGGGTTTTGGCCAGGGAATCCTGGACTGAGGTGATGTATCCTAAAGTCACTGCACACACAAGAATGATCCCTCTGAGTGGGCTTGATAGGGAACTTATGCCTTGAGATCTGGGAGAGCAGGGGTATAAATGCACTGAAGTTACAAAGCTCTTAGCTGGATGATGACTCTGAAGAGAGGAAGGAGCAGTGAAGGGAGGACAAGTTGGGGAGGGTGGTGATGTGGGTGAGGCACAAGTCTCCCGCATGGGAGACTCCTATCTTCTTGATGTGGAAGATCAGATCACTGCAGATGAAGAAGGGCTTGCTGGGAGAAAAATCATATCCAGGGGAAAAAAAAGAACAAAACAATATCCCAAAGATGCTTGTTAGGACCTCAGAATGGACCTGGGCCCTGAACATCTGGTTGTCCTGATTTAGAAAGAAGTGGGGTGCAAGAGTCCCTGTAGTTTTAGAGGAGTTCATGGGCATCTAAGAGCAGACAGCCACATTTCAGCCTTTCCGAAGGAGACACCTTAGTGCCTGGAATTGCAGTCTTTTCCTCAAAATCACAGTAAAACTTCCCAAGACTGACTCCTAAATATTGATAACAAAGGTACACAAATACACATAAGAAGACAAAGCCAGGCTCTCCTTTTTCTGAAGCTGGCACTCCATATGACACAAAGATTTTCCAATTCACTCCAACTGAATGGGTATACACGTGCATTTCTCTTCCTAGTTTAGAAAAGCAAAAAGTATTTATTTGGCTTTTGTTTCAAAAATCACTATGCTGTGATATTTTTCAGCAAAATGTTTCAATTAGGGTTTTATTGTTCCTTCTTTACTTTTTTTTTCCAAGTAAGATGGATTTAGTATCTTGTTCCACAGACTCAGCAAGAGAGTAAATCAGAATTTCTAGGAAACTGGGAAGGCTCAAGTAAAAATACCTGAGTACAAAGCAAAGATGTAAGACTGGAGACATGGAAGTAAATACATTTCCATGGGGAGGAGAAACTCTTGTATTCATGGCTTCCAGCTTAAACAGAAATGTCTTCCTTCAGCAATTTTGCATTGCTGGCAACCTGGGAGATGTTGCACAGCTAGAAGAGGTAAATCCCTAGGACTCAATGACAACATTAAGGAATTCCAGAGACACCCCTACAGGAAAAAAAAGTCAAAAAGTGAAAAGGAAAGAGGCCAACAACACCTTTCAGTTAAAAACTCTCACTAGGCCATTGCTTTATAGACAAAATTGGCAAGGGAGACAGTGTCTTCTGGTGGCATATATTCCCATATTTCCTCTTCCTTGTGAGCTTGGCTAGGACATTTATGTTAAGCCAGCCCAGTAACCACACAAGAGGCTAAATAACATTTACTGCAATGTCTAGACACAGGAGAGCCTTGTGCCTCCCAAGTTAGCCCAGGATACTCTCCAACCACGACACTCCAGGAGAGGGATTGCCAATATCTGATACTTGAAAGAGATTGCAAAAAAATCTTTCCCCTGAACAGTTACAAGTAAAACTGACATTAAATAGAGGCAGGAAGGGAAGTCTCACTAAGGCTGAAGTTTGAGGGTTCCCTCTACATAACCACAGGCTAATGAAGCTGATGGCTTTCTGAAGCTGCTGTTTGGTTCCTGGGAGCCATGGATGTGGAGAAAGAATTTGGCATTAAACCTATGAACCCTGAAGGAGGTCTCTGGTTCTGCAGGGGTGCACAGCCTGTGGCAAGGTTTCCATAGCTGCAGGTAGCAAAGTTAAAGTACAGCTGCTGGTCTCACCACGGTATATATATCCAAAATAAAGGTGCAATGGTCTTACTCCTGGTGTATACCATCATACCAGAGAGGAAAAATTTTTCTCCAATAACCTTTATTAGGAGAAAGACATCTAGAGCTAGTCAAATAATTATTTACACAAGGCATGACCTTCAAGCCCTTCTCAGCCCGCAAACCACTAAGCAAAATTTTCATGTCACATGGAGCCACCAGATCCTGATCCCTGAGCCCGAATAACATGTGGAGAAGGAGCTGGGAGGCAGAAAGTGAGAGCTGCCCATCCCTGAGTTCTGCATCTTCCTGGATCACCCTGGTTGTTGGACCAGGGGTTCCTGCACATGCTCACATCCACCAGGCAGTCAGCCACCCCCAGTCCAGCAATGGGCTTAATTTTCACAGTCACACACATCATCAAACATCTCTAATTCAGTGGGAATTAGAGGCTTTAAGATCCTTCTTCCATGATTCAGAAGCTTACAATTTTGCGGGATGTGGATGTGCTTCCCTCACGTGGGACATCTGAAAGGCCAACGCTTGCTCATCTTCAAAATTACATGTAGTTTTTGGATATCTTTCATGTCGCAGTGCAATTTCCAGGATGAATGCATGTGCTGCACCCCTTTATGGTAAGTGTGTTTTAATTTAGGCCTCTGTGATGTAAGACCCTGAAAAGTGCATTTAAAATTGAAAAGGCAGCTGGTCCCCAACACTAAAGGCACAAAGACGATACCACAAAACATCTTCTAAAGGGTGTGCCTTCTTCAAACACACCTTCATTAGAAAGATTAAAATTCAGAAGAGAGACGGCACATGTCTTACAGTCATTATTAAAAAAACAAAACCAAAAAAGTCAGTGGAAGCATTATAGCTATGGATCTAAGTTTAGTTCTGTATCCAAGTTGCATGTTGGCACAAGTGCAAAGGAAAGGGCTCTTGTTTAGGCAGCAAGTATTTGTAGGTGAAAACATTACTTTAAAGGGTGAAAAACGTGTTTCATCTCTAGAGAGTTATTTTTGAACTTGGAAATTAGGGCATAAAGGATTTTCCTAGGGCAAAAATGCACAATGGAGCACTTTTACTCAAGCCACACAAGGCAAACTACTACAACCATGTTCTGTTTGATGGGGCTTCACAGCAGCATTTCATTTTAATCTGATGATATAATCATTTTAATGATGATATAAACTATAAGAAGAGAATTAGCAGTGTGCTATTTAGGCTTGAAGCATTTAACTTTGCTCCAAAATTCTTCTAAGTTTGGAGTAATTCTGGTATGTCTCACAAATATGTTAGAATTTATTTCTGTCCTTTCCAACAGTAATGAGGAATGGAGGGTCCCAGGTGATTTATGCACCATTCACAACCAAGAAACTAGACACACACAAAAAAGTACAGGGAATTAAACTTGAGTGGATGTTGTTTCTGTCTTAAATGATTCCCAAATGCTCCTGAATTCAAGTGGTCCCCCTGACACCCAGGTATCTCCTTGAGCTATAGCTCCTGCTGTTGTAATGGAAGACCAACACTCTCCTCCACCCCTACAAATGACTGTGAAGGATACGAATGAAAATTAGCATATAAGATCAGACATAGTCACACAGATACTCTAACTAAATCAAAAGTCACATATAATTTATTATATTTTTAATTTTTTTCAAGGTCTCATGTTTCTCAGTGATTATCTTCACCCCAATAGTTGAAAAATCAATATAAGAAAATAGTGTATAATGAAGTGCCATTGTTAAAAGGTCAAAGCCCCTTTTGGGGTAGTTGTGCGCAGCGAAGTTACTGAAGAGTTTCCACAGCTTCCTGCAGTAGGAGATGTTATGATCAAAGAAAGCTCTGGCTGTGATTTTGGTGACAGCTAAATGGTAGTGGTACAAAGTCCATACCACTGCTTGCATTCTTTAGAAAGCACAGGGCAACAGGCTCTGGTGACCTTTCTCAAAGGGACCCTTGCTGATCCTGTTACTAGGGTAGGTCCATCTGCAGAGGGGATAGAATTGACCTTGCCACAGGAAGGTGAAAATCATCTCTGCTTTCTGCCCTCTCAGAATTTTAAGGAAGACAGCCATCCCTGTTTCTTTCAAGAAAACAAAGACTTGTCCCACTTTGCCTGCAAGCCAGAGAGAGGCCAAAATTTAGACTGCCATCTCACAAGACTTTGACGAAGTCTTGTGGGAGAGCTTTCACGTTTGTAACTTTCTTAGACTGAAAAATATCAAAGAGAAGACCCAAATCTCTTTAGAGCTGAGCAGGAACCAATTTATAGGAAGGGTTTCAATGTCACAGCTATCAAGAGCATTTTGTGCAGCAACAAATTAAATACTGGTAGTGTGGCAAAGTTTTTGGCACGAGGGAAAGCAGTTATGTACAAGGTATTGCATCCAGACCATTTGGTTATAGAGCAGTTCTTTCACTCCTCTATGAGTTTTGGTCTGCAATTCCTATTGTATTGAAGGAACAGATCAAGTGAGAGAAAAGAAGCAGAATGCAAAAAATAAAGGAAGAGCTCAAACTCTGTGATATGTTTGATGAAGACAAAAGAGATGATAGTAAAAAAAAAATCATTCACCAAAATGTCATCTTTTTAAGCTCTCTCGTTCTGTTTGTTGGGTTTTTTTTTTCAATGGTGACAAGATGCAGAGATTCATGTCCGCACAGCATACATGTGAATTCTCCAGCGTGTGAAATCAGGAGGCAGGAATTTACCATAAGTCACTGAAGGTCCATAATGGCTATTTAAAATAAAATATCTCTTCTGGATCATCTGATTTTGCTGCCACTGCCTTCAGTGGGGCTGAATCAGGCAGATATCATCAGTGCCATGTAACTCCTCCTTTTCAAACCATCCCTCCAGCCATACTTTGTAAAGCTGTAGTCAAATAATTATAATGTGAAAAAGTATGTGCAGGAGGGGATGAAATTCTCTTCCTAAACATAGCTTACAGCACATCCATTTAAGTGTAAATGCTGGGGTTTCTAAACTTGAAGAGAAAAACAGAATCAAAGGCAAATGTTTACCTGCCAATGGATATGGAGGTTTCCTTCATAGTCTCTACAACTTAACTCAAGTACTCCTGGTTAGGTAAGTGAAGCTTATTTTTCAGAATGTTGTCCATTTGCTATTTTCTAAATAATAATTCTTGGTCACACTAAACCTTAAATTAACCCCCACTCCTACCTGCTCGCAATTTTAGCACCATGGCATTAACAGCAGAAGGAACAAAAAAAGCCCTTCAGCTGCCACTTCAGCACGCCCCATATCTTGGATTGTTTTTCCTTTCAGCTTTTAAGGTCAGAACAGGCATCCAGCAATAACCAGGGTTTTTTTTTTTTCCCTCTAAGAGACTGGAGATTCTTAAACAAGGGAGTTCTGTGAGCAGGATCAAGTTTGTGCTTTTGGTCTTGCAGGTGTGAAGCTCTCATAACCTGGGCTTGCATTTCTGGGCTTTAAGCCTGGCAGAAAACACTGCTAGAGATGCAGCTGGCAGTGGGCATCTGAAAGGCCTTGCATCCAGTATCTGCAAATAGCAGCTTCTGTTAACAATCACACACAGAGCAGAGCTTTGAGTCTTCATTACCTTCTAGATGGAGCTGGCATCCATACTGGAGTATATGTACAGTCCCCAAAGGTTTTTGTGTGGAGTGATTATTTTTTAGAAGTATAATTACTTTTCTCCTTAGAACTGGGCAGGGAAGCATAATATGTGTGTGATTACCAGAACATAAAAGGAATATAGGATTGTTTTCCATGGGAATCCTTGGGAACATCTTGGAGCGTGGCTGTCTAAGGAGGCGTCTCTGCAGGACCATTAAACTCTCCTCCCAGCTTCTTCATCATGTGCTGCAACTTATCCCAAAGTTATTCAGTGGTGTATGGGGTTAACCATGAGCCTTCTTTAGCTCTAACTCTCCACCTCTGAGTCCTTCCAGGACACTCATAAGCCATGTGCTATATTTGCCTAGCTGGAGTTGTTATGAGGATGTTGACACAAGAAAAAATATCTGCCTGGAGAAGAGGGTGGCCTGGCACCCTTTGAAATTATATATGGCCAAGCATCTGCAAAGGAGTCAGTGGGTCAGTGTCACTGAGCAGCTCTGAAGCCAAGGGCTGAGTAAATGAGGATACAAGCAGGGTACATACAACTCATTTCCCCTGAGTACCATACACCATCAAACATCTGACCCAGCCATGTCTGCATTTCCATATTTCAAATGCTTAATTTAATTCCAGAAGACTTTCCTGATTGATACCTGTGCAGGGGTTTCTCCCACAGCCTAGACTGGATAAACCTGCAATTACAACCACTCAGACACTGAATAGGACCCTGCACTCACAGCAAGACACCGAGTGCGAAAAGGAGGTCAAGCCACAAAAACTGGTTTTGCCAAAGTAGTCAGTCAACTGTTCATCATGTCACCTGCTGAGGCTGATCAAAGAGCTTTGCAATAAAGGGCATGTGGGTGTTGAGGGGATGGTCTCACAATAGCTGTGAGAGAAAGGAGGAACACCCAAGAGAAGTTTGGCTATCAGAAGGCAGCTTTCTGAAATACACTTAAAGGTTCAAACCTAATTCAAATAACTCCAAGGAGGGGAGGAAAAGGTGTGCACAACTCCAGTGTGTTTACAATGTTTCTCCATCCACTTTTGTGCTCCCTGAAGTAAAATCAGTTTATTTGGCATCTGTTTGTTCAGTTCCCATGAGGCCCTGGAAACAGCTGTATCAAAAATGCAGAAACCTCTCAAGGGTGGAAAGGCATCTCGAGAGAAGAACAGCCCTTCCCTCATGCCAAAAGTAGCCTGGCTTTAGGACTAATCCTGAGGTTGCAGTGACACTTGCAAAGTTCCTGCACACTTATTTTTCAATTTGATGGGCCCAGGGCATGCTGAGTTGGGAAAGTGCAGGAGCAAAGCACTGCTGCAGAACTGGCAGCAGCAAGAGAAAGTTTTGCAGCAGTTTTTCCTTCCAATCATTCAGCACGAAAAGGTATGCAAAAAAGTTCTAGAAGCAGCTGTGCACCCATCTCTTGCAGAGTCCACGTCAGGGACTTGACTCTAGTGGCACTCCCAAAACATCATCCCACACTACTATGTGTGAAGGAATCACCCCCACCAACACTGCTGTCTCACTAAACCTGCTAATGCCACCCTCTCACCAGGGTGGAATTTGAGGATGGGAAGGCTGAAGTGTTGAAATCAAGATTAGAGCATTTTCCTGCTATCTGCACCACAAAGACAACGTGTCATGTGCTTGTGAGATACAATTTAGGTTTGTTATCATCCTTTATATCAAAAGGAAGTTATGCACACAAAGGAAACACCAAACCACCATGTCAGGGGGGCTATAAATCACTTACTGCTGAATATTAAGAGGGCAACAGAGCGCCCAGTAGGAAAGCAAGGGTTTTGAAATACTGCTTTTCCTTGCCATCTCCCCATTTCAATGAACTTTGCTTTTATTTTGGGAGAGGATGAAGGGGAGCACAAGGTTTGAGGAACACAGCTACGAATGACACCAGATTTGTCCCACAGGCATGACTCATGCCTGACTGCATGCACTGGTCAATGCCTTCCCAGCCATCAGCACATTTGTTGCTGTTGCCCAAGTTGATCCCATGGTGTCCAGAAAAGCCATAGAGGCAACAGCACAGATATGTCGCCTCAATGTTGCCACTTTCTATGCTAATAAAATGCAGATTTACAAAAACCAAAAAATGGAGAAGTGGGATACTCAGCTCATCTGGCAGCAAGGGTCCTTTCTGCTTGCTTGCTCCGGTCTTACCATCCTCCAAAAGGACTTCCTGGGAAGAATGCAATGAGTTCTCCACATCCTCTTCCCCTTGTCAGGTACCCAAAAGGATCCTGACAATTCTCCAAACCACATGCTAAAATCCCACTCCTGCTGAAAAACCCTCTGTATTTCCAAACTCTGTCACCTCCCAAAGAGGGTCAGCCCTGAAAGACTTTACTCAGACAGCAAATGTTGCAGATTGTTTCTGCAATTCTTAAATTCTGAGCAATTAGGATGGGGAAAAACACAGATGTAATCATTGCTTTTAGAATATGATTGCTGCTCAAAAGAATTATTGGGGATGGGGGAAATTGTCTGGAGGATGGCATGATTCAGGACTGCTGACTTCCACTCCTCACTCATTCAAAGTCACCAAGTGAGTCAGTGGAAAAATCATTGAATTCAGCACAGTCAACAGGGTACCAACGTTCATATTTAGGTTCCTAAATCAACGATGTGGAAGATTTCAGCTCAAAGTCTGAAAGGTTTTACAAGAGAGAGTAAGTGAAGGCAGGAGACTACATTGCAAGCCTGCACTAAATGACATCCTAAACTTTGATACTTCAAATTACAGTGGTTCTCACCCTAAATAAGTGCTAGCTAAAGGTGTAACAGCACTCAGGGAAGTTTATTCCAATCCAAGTGGAAATAAGATTCTCTGTAACAGCTAAAGTATTACTCTGCAAAGTAAATGTTTCTTTTGAATATAAAACACAGGGCAATCATAGCAGGCAAATCATTAGTATGCAGCAGCTGCTGCCTTGAAGCTCTGCCACCAAAGGCTAATTAATTCTAGGTACCTTAACGATTGCATCACAGGGAAGCGCTATTCTGTGTCTGAGCAGAAACTCTGTATACAAACAACACAGCGCACAAACAGAAATCACACCTCTGAGAGCCTTTTCATTCAGAAAAGTCAGTCAGCTCAAACACGCTACTTATGAGAACCAGCACAGTAACCTGAATATTAGCAAAATAAAATTCAATATTTCGGTGAAAGTCATAGTAAGAGGGTTGTGCAGTGAGTGAGAGAAATCATTAAGCGAATAAATCACTTAGCAGCTTTCAAGTTGGCAGGACAGTGAAAGCAGAGATCACATAAGAGATCTTGCAAATCCACAGGAAATTACTCAAGGAATTAGATCAAGTAAGACTTCAGCTTCCAAGCCTCAGACACATTGGGGTAAATATGCACACACACAATATAAGCACATAAAAATACATCCAGATCACACAGACAAGCTCTCAAGTATTAATCAGACAGTGATTAATACCCAGTCCTCCTCAGAGGTATAACCATTATAATGGCCTTTTAATTACATGATTGTGTCCTGGGTTTTTCACACGGCTATAACTCTCCCCATATTCTGCTTCAGTAGTAATCAACTGCTAAATGCCATGCTCCCCACTTCAGGCATATCAATGTTCCTGCTAATCACATAAATTTTTGGCATTAAAGATTTTGAGGATGTTAGAGGTCTGTGCAATCTCAGCATCCTTTGGGGAAAAACAAAGACATAGGATGGGTGGAAATGTGTCAAATCATTACATCTGGTCTTTTATTGTACAGCAGCTGAAGACATTCCTGCAATTTCCTTACCCCTAACTGCTTACTCCTGCCCTGATACTTCCTTTTGCTGCCAGCTCAGCTTTGCCAAGATGTTTATCATGCCATTCTGCAAGCTGGATCCCTGAATAACTTTCCAAAAGAAAGAGGTATGGGGGGTACTATTAGCTGTGACCATTTAGCAGATCCAGCAGTGTCACTACGCAGCGGGAGATGCGTTAGCACAGCCGAGGGGTGACAAACTGCTTTGCAAAGGAATGGGTGGGAAGGGGCTGGGGGAATAGGCAGCATTGACACTGAAAAGAGGACCCACAGTCTGCCAAAGGGAGGGCAGCAGGCATGCACTCTCACACATTATCTGGTGTTATGGCTAAACCTCTAGCAGTGACAGGAGCATTACTATAATACTGTGCCACAAAGCTGAAGATTCTGGTACCACCTCAAGAGGACATGCTGCTTCTCCCTGAGGAGAAGACCTCAAAGCTTTCATCAGCTCTTGCCTCCATGTCATTATTAGAAGTCCACAGATTTCTCTCCAAGTTTCCACTTCTGTTCCTGAAAAGAAAATTTACAGCACTTAGAAACTGAAAGCCAGCGGGGCAGAAATACAATTTCCACACCAAAATCTGAAGGCCCCTTCAAGACTAAATCCCATATACTATACTCGAAAGTTAAATCAGTATGTGACTCTCTTAGGAACTGCAGCCATATCAAGACTGAATATCCCAATGCAGTGAGAGCAGAGCTGGTGCATTTCCCTACCTACAGTGGGAAAGGGATGCTGCAGTGGAGGGACCTGCAAAAGCTGGAGGGCAAGGCGATGTGCTTAGGTGGTACAGACACATTTCTTCTCCCAGGATTGTTCGAACACAGAGGACCTGATGGAGGAAGCAAAACCAAAACTCATGGCTAGTTACTCAATTTCATGGGCCAAACTATCTTTTCAATAGTCAGCTCCTGTTACGCCTCCTCTGTGGACAAAGCAAATCCCAAGGGCAGGTGTCATGGTGTAGCTATGAACACAACACAAGTTGGTAAGTGTTTACAGTTCATTGCAGCAAAAAACATTTGAATTGACCTATAAGAAAAGCTACCAGCAATGTTACCAGGATGCCAGCATGCACCCCACACCAATTCTGAATGTGGCTCTAAGGGGTGGTTTGAGCTCTCGTAGAGGGCAAGGTGGGTTGGCAAGGACACAAGAGTGGTGAGAAAACAGTACCTGAACCTTGGGATATGCTGCTGTGGGGGCAACATTGGCTCCCTGGGCTTCTACTGACCAGCTGCCAGACCACTCACTGGGCACCACAGTACAGAAACACTCCCTATGGGTCTCATCAGCCACGATGAGGAACTGCACTGAGCCAGGCTGCCCTGGACCGACCCCAACCAGGCTGAGAGAAGTCAGATTGAGGTAAGCCAAGATGTCCAGAAACGAGCAACAAAGTTGATGAAGGGTCTGGAGCACAAGTCTCGTGAGGAGTGGCTGAGGGAGCTGGGGTTGTTTAACCTGAGAAAAGGAGGCTCAGGGGTGACCTTATCACTTATCACCTTATCACTGAAAGGAGAGTGTGGCCAGGTTAGGGACTGGCCTCTTCTCCAACTCAACCAGTGACAGGACAAGAGGACACACACTTAGGCTGCACCAGGTGAGGTTAAGGTTGGACATTAGGTGGAATTTGTTCCCAGAAGGGGTGGTTTGACATTGGAATGGGCTGCCCAGGGAGGTGGTGGAGTGACCGTCCCTGGAGGTGGTGAAGGGAAGGATGTGGCACTCAGTGCCATGGTCTGACTGACACGGTGTTTGGCCACAGGCTGGACTCGATTATCTCAGAGGTCTTTTCCAACCTAATCGATTCTGTGATGTTTTTGAGCGCGGCCTGGCAGGGCCGAAGCAGGTATTGCTGGATCCGGCTGCGCAGGGCTGAGCGGGGACGGGTGAGGCGGAGCCCGGCGAGCCGGGCCGGGCCGGGCCGGGCCGGGCCGGGCCGAGCAGCACGAGCCGCAGCCGGGCGGGCCCCGCCGCTCCGGCCCGGCCGAGCGCAGCGCCGGGCGGGGCGCGGGGGCTGCGGCGCGGGGGGCGGCGCCAGCGGGCGGAGGCGAACGCGGCGGGACCGCACCCCGGGCGCTGCGCTGCGCCGCGGGGGCTCGGGGGGCCGGGCCGGGGCGGCGCCACTGCCGGCCGCGTCTCCTCCTTCCCCGCCGCCACCGCTGCGGCTCCCTCCCTTCTCCCTTCCCTCCTCCCGCCCGGGTCCGGCGCTGCCCTGCCCGCTCCCGGCGGCCGCGGCAGCGCCGCCGCTTCCTGCCGGGGCTCCCCGCTCCCTCCCTCCCTGCCCGCTCCGCCGCCCCCCGCGGCGCCCCGCCATGGCGTGATCGCGGCCATGGGGCTGGCCCGGCGCCGCCGCCTGCCCCCGGGCGCTGCGCCGCTCCCCCGGGCCCGGACCCCGCGCCGCCGCCGCCGCCGCCGCGCCCCGCCGCGCCCCCGCGGCGCGCTGACCGCCGCCTCTCCTCCTCCTCCGCCCCCGGCCGCCGCCGCCCGGCGACGAGCGCGGCCGTAGTCCCCCCTTCTCCCCCCCCCGCCGCCGCCCGCGCTCCCGCGCCGTCGGGCCCGGCGCGGCCGCCAGCCCCGGCCCGCCGCGGCGCGGCCTCCCTCGCCATGTGAAGCTCGGGAAGATGCGGAGGCGCAGCCCGGCCGCCCGCGGCGAGGGATGAGCCTAGACGGGGAGAAGATGACCGAGGAAGCCTACCCTGACGAGTGAGCGGGGCCGGGGGCGGCGGGCGGGCGGGGGGCACGGAACAGGGGGCAGTCTTTGTTGCCCCGGCGGGAACCGGTGCGGGTCGCTCATCCGCATACCCCGTGCACGGAGGGACGGACGGACCGGCCGCGGGCGGACAGAGGGACGCGGACACGCGCGTTCGTGTGCGCGCCGCCCGCCCGCGCATCCGCCATTTCGCGCTCCCCCCGGGCCGCGCTCATTTGCATACGGCCCTTTCATTCATAAAAACCCCCGGGAGGGCGGCGCGGCCCCGCCGGGGTGTGGGGCCCCGGGGCACGGCAGGGAGGGGGCGCAGCCCCGCGCCGCCGCCGCTCCCCGCCCCGGCCGAGGGGCTCGGGGCGCCCGGCGGGGGCGGTCGGAGGCGGAAGCGGCGGGGAAGGGAGGGGGGAGCGGTGCGCGCCCCCGCCCCGCAGCCCCGGGCCTGGGGGGGTCGGCAAGCGGGGCCGGGGGGGACACACGACGTCGTGGATCCCCGCCCCGGCCGCCGCCGTTTTGTGAATAGGAGGGCGGCCGCCGCCGCCGTCACATGACGCCGCATTCATAAACCCGGTCACCGGCGGCCTCCCCATTCACCGTCCCCCCCCGCCGCCCACCCCCGCTCCGCATCCCTCCCGCCGCCTGCCCGCTAATAAACCCCCCGAGAGGCTGCACCGAGGCTTTCAAAATGCCCGACGGTGCCCTTTTCTCTTTTTCAATGCTTTCTTCCCCAAAATAAAACCTAAAGCTACTGCAGCGGAATGGCAGGAAGAGCTCTTTCACGCCGTGCTGGCCCAAGGGCTGTTCCTGGCTATCTCCTTCGGGGTTTTGACAGTCAAGAGGAATGACTCACTGGCGTGCAGAACTGGGCTGGTGCCAAGCGCCATAGGATGTACCGTGCTTTAAAATGACTCCTTGCAGGGCTTATAAAACAGCGTCAAAACTTTTGGGCTCGGTTTTGAGGTCCGAAAAAATCATAATTGGTGGCATGTGCCACGCTTACACCTTCGTCGTGATAAACTTATTTTAGGGTGATTTACTGGAGAAATGAGTGGTGAAGGAAATGGCTTCTGGCCCCAATGTGTGTGTTGAGAAGAATTGTTATTTTGGCAGCTCTTAATGAAGAGACTATAAATACATGTTTATATGTAGCTTCTAAAATCGTAATTATTTTGAAGTTGGTAAGGTTCTTGCAACAAAAAAACCCAAAACAAACAAACACCAAAAAATACTAAAAAATAAGTAGTTACATTCAGATTGCCGTTACCTAACTGGCTGGAAAAACGTGTCCATCTCATTTCCAATAAAAACCTGATTATTCATTTGTTTGGTTGGGTTTTTTTTTTAACTTTGTAAATTGGACAAGAAGGAGAGAAGTGGGTCCCTGTCTTTGGGTTTGAAAACACAGGCAAACCTAACCCAATTCAGTGGACAAAAATCTGTTGCTAACTAGCCTTCATCTTGAGGCAAGATACTGCTCCAAACATATTTTTCTGCAGGGCTCAGTGCAGAGGCGAGTGTTGGTGTAAAACACCAAGTGCTTGGCTCTGATGGTTAGCTGGGGTTTTGTTTTTTTTCCTTAACTGCAGGCTGCAGTTTGATTTGGAGTGAATTCTTCCACGTGCTGCTGCACTGCCATGCTGACAGAGGTTTCAGCTGGTGGTTTTCGTGTGTGTGGAAGCTCTTGGGTCATGCCACCTCTGCCGGGGTTGCCTGTCAAGCCAGCGGCACTGCTTTGGTCTCTTGGAGGTGGGGAGTGCTGGTGGCCACAGTGAGCTGGTACCCAACCCATTCCGGGGCACTGAAAGCTTTTTTGTTGGGGTCTGGTTGTGTTGACTTTCAGGGTCAGTGAAGCCTCATGGTCCTTACCTCAGTGCACATCCCAAGTGGCTCTCCTGGAGGCCGTGGTTGGGCTTGTTAGAGTTTAGTGCAGGCCTTGGCTTTGTAGGGCACGGTGAGGTCTTTTAGGTAAGCCATGGTTTCCTCTGTAAGCTCCTTGCTTCCAGCCTTGCATTGATTGATAGCATTGCTGAAGTCGGTGACTCATGGGTTGTTTTTTCATTTCACTGGTGGGTGAAGTGATTTGATTTTTTTTTTCCTCCAATATATATGGTGTTAAAAGAAATAAGGACAGTCTTTCCTGATAAGTTTTCTCAAGCTGTCAGAACAATGGTAGTATAGCGCGCTATTTGCCCTAGATATCTGGCTTTAATTTGCATAGCTATTCTTGTTTCACTGAGTGCACTGTGAGCAAATGTTAACAGCCAGATTACAAAAAAAGGACCACTGTCAGGATGCTTTTTAAAATAACCCACTTCAAGTAAATAACAAGGGTTTCCTCCCCCCCTTTTTTTTTGCCTTTTTTATTAGTTTCTCGAGAACAGCTCAATTAGACTTTGAGTTTTGAGGTAATTTACTAAACCGTGAAGGGAAACAAACGCCTTAGGATGCTGGAAACTCATCGGTCCCTTCAGAACTACACCATTTCGGATCGATGCTTAGAGGTCAATTTGTCATTGCCAAGCGAGCGCCTCTTTCTGCATCTCACCTTTATTCCTGCTTCCCCCCTTGCCCCTCGCTCAGCCCGTTGCAGAATGGGGGCAGAATGGGGATGCCAGGTAATAAATAAGAGCCTAAGTGGCAGGGGGATTTCGGGCAGCGCTGAACGCAGAAGATGGGCGACAAAGGGTGGGCGACCCTCTCTGAAACCATCCTGGATGGGCTGCCCGTGGCTTTTCCGCCTGTGAGGAGGAGTGTGGGGGTTGTAGAATGGAGCTGAACTCTTAAAGTGATTCAGTTATGCCCGGAGGCTGCCTTCTGCTCATTCCGATGCATGGTTCCAAGAAAGTCACAGGAAGTAATTAAATGGAAAAGGTCAGAGAACGAGGAAGTGTTGGTCCCGCAGCCTTTCGCTGCTTGGGATGGAGCCGCGATGCCCTGGCCAGGCTGTGTCCCGGGAGTGTCTCTGCCGCTCCAACACACGCCTGATTTATTCCAGTGAGCTGGGAACGCTCCTGCCAAGTGTTCGCAAGTGGGACTGGTCCCCTGGAGGTTTTTAACGAGCTGGATTAAGTGGCATATGTATAGGGTTGCTGTGGCGGTGTCCGGGACAGCAAAATGTGGTGTGATTGAGCTCATGTATTTTTCCAGTCTAAGGAAAGAAAATTATACTTCACTCGCTCTTGCTGGTTCTTTTCCTGGTTTCAAAAATCTCACTCCCTCCACCAGCAGACACCAGTGATGTTTGCTCTGAATACTGAGTCCATCAGTATTGTAGTTTGCCCTTTGTGCTGAAAAAAATTATTTTCTGTCCGTTCATTTTCACTACATTTTTTGCCCTATTCTGATGATTTTTCTGTAGGTATCAAAGGCAGCTCATTCAGCTAAATTATTTTGCTGCAAAATTCAGCCAGGGAGGAAGGCATGGGACACACTGTGTGTTGTGACATTATCGCTTGCAAATAGGACAGGAAATGAAGGATTGCCAAAATATAACTGTTTATTTCTTGGCCTGAAAACATGCCTGTTTAAAATATGACATGTAAGTAGCTGCTTTGTTCAGTCTCTGGGAGAAGTTGTTGTTTATAAGAGAATAATAGATCTGTCAGATGAAGAAAAGGGGGAAAGAATGAAGGGATTTGCCCTTTCTACTTCTGTTTTGGAAATGGCTTGAAGAGAAGTTGTAGGTGGAAGATGTGTGGAGAGGGTGCTCACTCAGACAACTGGAAGGGAAACATATGGGAAGCAGGTTGCCACAAGCAGAAGAGAGCTGGATTTTTAATTTCTCAGCACATTAGACCATGCCATGACCCCATGCAGCCCATGGATAACCCAGATGCTGCACTAAAAAGGAGAAACCAAACCAACCAGCCTTTGGGCAAGAAAGTGAGGTTTTTTGGTGCAGCTCCTGTCCTTGAAGAGTGCAGTGGGATGGTGTTTGAGTGCAGCACAGATGCTGCACCAGCAATGGAATCATCTTTGACCTGTTTTTGCAGCCTGTTTTTTATCTCGCTGAGGCACACCCTGGAGCGTGGGTTAAAAGGTAGGTTTTATCTACCTGCTTAATTAAATCCTGAGGCTGCAAACAAAAGTGCGTTGTGTGGCAAGGCTCGCTCTTAACATGGGCTTGGTTTGCTGTTAGCCGGATTTAAACCACAAAATTGTTTCCTGTCGGCCACCAAATTGCAGGGAGATGATGGTAGTTGTCCTTCTTTGGACCAGGCTGGAAAATAGGAGCTCAGGAATGAGACACAACCATTGGTTTCAGTCCCTCATTTTGCTTTTTTACACACTCTGGCATGCTTAAGGAATGGATAAATTCAATTTCCTTCTCTCCACCAGAATGGACATAGGAACTGCTCCCTACAACAAATTCATTGAAAAATGTGGCTTTTTTGTTTTTCCTTTTTTTCCCCCCCTTTTTAACAGCATAAGGTGATCTTCCTTCACAGCAAGAGCTGTGCAGGGGTGGAGAGGGCACAGAGATCAGTGAAACTAAAAGTACAGCTCTGGAGACCATGTTTTTGATATATGCCCTGTTTGCTAAGTGGAGCATTTGATTTTTGGGGGACTTAGGCTTCTAAAGCAGTGTAGAATTTAAAAAAGAAGTAAAAATAGAAAAGGTCAGTTGACTAAAAAAGGCACAGATAGACTGTGGAGTTGATTGACAGGAGATAGGCACTGCAGCAGGTCCCCATTTCTGTAGACTACCAAAAGAAAGCAAGAAGCTGTTGTCACATAAATCCCAGCACTGGAAAGAGAGGTCTGCTCCAAGCAGAGCAGGGCAGCATCTCCCAGCATCTTGCTTGCACTGGCCATTTCTTTCCACTTTGGCCTGGGGTAAACTCAGCTGATGGTTTCTAATGATTTCTTTTTTCCTTTTCTTTTTTCTTTTTTTTTCCCTTTGTTTCTTTTCTTACCTATTGGTTTTCTGCCAAGATCTTCTGAGTTTTCTTTCCTTCCCGTTTCTCTACCCACGTCCACCCCCTTTCCTTGTCAAATTTCCTTTAATCATTTATTTTTCTGGTGCTTGCTCAGTGCTGTAAACCTGACCCTCTCAAGCTGCAGAGAAACACAGCTGGGCTGTGCTGGCTGCCTCCTCTCTGTGTATGACCTTCACCTTGGGTTTTTGCATCAGCTCTTGGGAGCAGAAGCTGGGTTTGCCCATGTAGTTTCTCAGGATTTGATTCCTTGCAAGGCGAGGAAAACCATCTGCTGGCTCCTACTACTGGATGAATGGAGGCCATGGGGCTGCAGGATGGAGTTGGGATGAGGGGCAAGGCCCACTGATGCAGCAACAATAGCAAAGCAATGCACTGCTACTGCACTTCTATCCACCAGCACAGCAGTTCTGGGAGGTATATTGTCATTAGTCTTGGTACCCGTAAATGCTCCCAGCCTCTTTTATCTGCTCCAGCTTGATGTCAGACAAGTGTTGTGTGGGCTGGTGGACATATGGCAAAGTCCAGGAGGATGTCTTTGCTCCATCTCATTTTCTGTCTCCATTTCGTTTTCTCCGCACTCTTGAGGGTATTCTTTTATTTCTTGCCTGTTTTATTTCTATTGCTTCATGTGTCACACTTGTCTGGAAGCAGGATTTCTACGATTCATGCTGCAGCCAAACCCTTGTGGTAGTATTTTCTCCTGGTGTCAGGGGAAGGCAATCCCTATAGCATTCAGCTAAGTGTCGCCAGTGGAGTAAAACACTGTCTACCCCATGCAGTAGAAGTAGATGCTTCACCTTAAAGTGTTTTATCAAAAGCACTATTACAAAGTCTGCTTTCAGGGCTGTTGGAGACCTTTCTACCAACAGCCAGCAGGTTCTACCTACTGCATGAGTCTAAAGTGAGTTTTAACCCAAATTACTGTTTTCCTCTCTAGCCTGCTTGTTCTTACAGTCTTTGAATAACTTTATTGTTTGACTTTCTTTGCTTGCAACTTGCTCTTCAAGGACTATGTGTTGGGGATTTGTTGTATTCCCAACCCCTTTGTTCTCTAGGTGTAATCAAAGGAGAGATCTTGAGGCTATCAGCTGAGTACTGCTGATGGGCATTCCAGCTAGGAAGGAAACTTCTTACTGGCGGGTGTAGGGAGGAGGGTTTATGGGACTTTCTAACAACAGAAGTTGATTGCCCCATCTGTGGTGTTTCCAAAAGTGGGATTGCAGAGGTGCCCGAAGTGCTTGGACTTTGACAGCAGTGTCAGGCAAGGAGGAAAGCATTCCATGGCCTGAAGACAGCAGTGGTGATGAAGCTTTTTCCTTGCTAGCTAGAGCTTTTTGTCCGAGGTACTACAGAAATGAGGAAAAATGCCAGCCGAAATTAGTGTCTTCAGGGAACTACTCGAAGGATAAATGGGCTTTCAGAAGTAACATTAGGACTTGTTACCTGTGTACATCCCTCCCTAGGAACAAAAGTGTTTGTATCTTGTTGAGAGTCGCCACTTCCCCCTCTTTTTTAGTAGTTGGTCACTGTTCCACCTCTGCTGCTGCTCTTTGCCAGACTGGCACTGATGGCACTGGGAGATGTGTTGTAAAACCTGATAGCGTCTTTTGATCCTGTGTATGGGAAACACATCTTCCAGCTTGTAGGGACCTGCGCTGCCGTGCAAGGACAGGAGCATGTTCTGCACATGTACTCAAGTCCTGAGGAGGTCTGGAAACACTTAGGTTGTTGTTTTTTTTAACTGCATTATACATACATCCTGTTTGGATAGTCCCACTACTTTTTTTTTTTGCTAGCTAGGAGTGGCCGATTTCCTCCTGTACATAAAATACAGAACATCGCTTACCTGTTTGAGTAGTTGAGAGCAAGATTAGTTTCCATTGCAATACTTGAAATATACTGAAGACATTCCATACAGCAGTCAGAATTTCAAAACACTGTGGGAAATCACAGAGCTTCTTCCCTAAGCACTGGTGCCTGTTGCAGCACCACAGATCGCCTACCAGCTCCTTGCTGTTCCTCCTCTCACCTGCAGAAAGACATTTCTTAAATTATGTGGTTTTATAGGAATTAAGTCCATGTTTAGGATTAGTTGATGCCACTAGCAGCAATTAGTATCTGAGCTAAAGCACACCTGTGTAATTTACCTTTTTTGTTTGAGTCTCTAGACCATTTATGCTTTTTATTTATTTATTTATTCCCACTCTGGTGGTAGAGAGCATTTTCTGGGGGACATACATGAGGTGAAAAAGGGTCTCCTTTCTATCTGGTTTTCTCCATTTAAATATTGGCAGCATTTCTTTTTCTGCAGCTGTAATGACTCCTAATAGTAATGACCCATAGCCCCTTGAGCAGGTCCCTGTTTCAAGGGGGATGCTGCCCAAAAAGATACCCATCATGTTTACCTTTTCCACTAAAAGCAGAGAGCTCAGCTTACCTCCACTTGCTGCATTTCTTTGCTGACATGTCCAAACACTCCCACCTGGGCTTCCAAGTGCTTGGAAGGCATGCTGGCTGTTTACCTGGTTTTACAAGTGGAAAGGTATGCCCTGGAGCTGAGAGAAGGTTGCTAACTAATGCTTCAAGTTGCAGCATAGAGGGAAGCATGTTCTTTTCCTCACGTTGAGACACAGAATGAGGTGAGGGGCGGGTGAATAGTTGGGATCATGCCTTGGTAGCCTGGCATTCGGGCGCTTGTCAGTGCATCCATCTTGGTAAAACCTTGAGGGCTGTGAAGGGTAAAAGTATCCAGATTCTAATACTGGAGAGCTATTTCTTTTGTTTTCCAATGATTCAAGGGATGCTATAAAAGAGCTGCTGGAAGGCATCAGCAGAACTGGCGAGTACAGTCGGCTGCTGCTGTGGGGATCTGGCTCTGGGGTTGCAATTATTTACAAACTGTCTCTTCTTAAAAATTATGTAGAGATCTTGAAGTGTTACCTGGGTTAATTTAAAGCGTGCTTGGAGGTAAATGGATGTGTTTAGCTTAGATTTTTTTTCGATTACTTACTTTTGTTTCATTTATTTGTGTGGTTACTGTGGCACTTGGATCTTTGCGTCTCCATCTTTCTTGTGTACTGTGTGGATTAGGGTTTGAGGTCAGAGGTCCAGTGGTTCAGTGGGGTGATGAATGCCTAATTTTGCGTTAGATGCTTCATGCAGTGAGTTTTGATGATGTTGACAAGTTGAGGAATTCACCATTTTCTGCTGGCAGGTTGGCTGTGAAAGAGCTGCATGGGAGGGCATGTTGCTGAAGGTGAGGGCCAGACCTAGACCTGCCTTCTCCAATTTTCTCCATAATTTCAACAATGCAGCCGCCTTAAATGATCGCATTTCCTAAAAACAAATATGTCTGATTCCTTAGTGATGATTTCTTTTTATAGTTTTTATTTTTGTTTTTTGAAGTTGTATTAAAAGCCCTGCTTGCCTTGATGGCAATAAAGGGTTGGGATAGAAACACCTCTTAGATCTCAGTGTAAATCTCTGTATTTCAGGAGCTTGTTGTGCTCCATGCATTTAAAGTGTGTGCATGTTTATAAATTACAGAAAAGCCACTGATACTTCAGTGGTGGGCTTTTTTATTTTAAATAGTGGTGAAATTACAGCAAAAACTTTATCACTAGAGATTTATAATGCTGCCAGTGTCATTCATCCTTGACTGAAACTTGGCATGGGAGGTGTTAAGTTGGTTGCAGCCCGTCATTGCTTTACATGTTGTTACTGTAAGTATGCAGTTTGGTGGCTGTAAAGATAAAAAGGGTTAGGAAATGGTATAGAGTTTTATAAAATAGTAATTCTCATACTTGCATTGCTTGAATGACCTTGCATTTTTAAAAAGGCACTTGGTGTTTAGTTGAACTAGAAGAAAAAGAGAGTGCAGAGCTTATTTTGTGTGTTTAAAAGCAAGAAAAAAAGTCTGCAGTACAATTAAGTCATTAGAGCTGCTTAAGGGAAAAATTGCCTTCTTTCTTTTCTGTGCAAGTATTTGGCATTTTGTTATAGTAGTACTTCATGAGTGTATTGAATGGCTGGAAAATTACTAAGCAATGCTGGAGAGGAGCTTCTGCTTGTTATTTGAAGGAAGTGAAATACAGAGTTAACCAGATTGGTTAAAAAATAAATAAAATTAAAAAATTAGAGGGGTATTGATAGGAGAGGGGCAGGCTGGTGTGAAGAGGGAACTGGAGGCACACAGAGAGCAGGATCTCACAAATGCAGTCAGGAAGTTCTAGAAATACCATTTTATAAACACTGCATCCTAAAGGAAGAACCTTAAAGTCCAAATAAACCTTTTCCCCTTGTGCCTATATATACATAAACTCCACAGATTTGGAAGATCTTATCAGGTCAGTGATGTGCCTTTTTACAGTGGTTCCTAAAACAAGTTATATGATGAATGTCAATTTTTTTTTTTTTTTTTTTTTTTTTTTTCCTGTTTATCAAGTTTGTTTGTGCTTTTATCAGTTACTAAAGTTTTTGTCTCCCTTACCCAGAAGTCCTAAACCTTCCAAGGTCAGTCTGTCTGGATAAGTGACCATTTTTGGTTAGTATCCTTACAAACACAGAGTTGTGTGGATGGGCAGTCAGGAGGAAGATGAGGGATTTTATCTGTTCGGCTTGTACATGGGGGAGGATGATCTTCCCCCACCTCAAAGTTACGATTGTAGGAGTGTGGTATGTGTAGAAATGCTTAGCAGACAGCAGATAAAGGGGAGACAGAAATAGGCTTATTTTGATGCCTTGGATTGAACTCCCAAAAGAGTTTGTGCATCCTGGGGTTGCCATGGCCATCTTGCATGATGGTGGGCTGGACAATGTTAAAATATGTGTGCTTGCCTTAGTGTGATGTTTTTACCCGACTTCTCTGCTCTCCTTGCACAATAAAAATCTTGCTTCTCTCATAGGCTTTTTACTGTGTCCTAGAAATAATGGTGCCCAGGGGCCAGGATCTAGCCAGGGTCTCCCAGTTTTTGGGTGTGGAAATGATGGTTGGTGTGCCAGTGATCTCAGTTGTGCTGATCCTCCCCCAGTGAGCAGTTGAGGAGCCCTTTAAAATCACAGCCTATGAATGAAAAAAATTACAGCTTAACAAAGTCTGCCACTAACCATTCATTTGGTTTGGTTCTGCATGTGTGGCTTTAAACAAGAGTCCTGAAATACATTTCCAATGCATGCAGAAAAGCCCCCTCTTCATTCAAAATCTCCATAATCAGAAAAATGATTGTTCCCTAGACTTAGTAGCCACATGGACTATTTTAAGAATGGTGATCCTGAAGATCCATAAATTGGAACACAAAAAGCCTCCATCTGATGCAGTTTTATCTTGGTTTGGCTATGGAGCACTGAAATTCTGCTTAGTTCTTCTATATTCGTGTACTCTGTATTTTTTAATTCAGGAAAGCTCTGGTCGAACTGTAGACTGGATCAATTAGTTGATAAAATTTGGTGTTCTATCCAAAAGTCATTAAATAATATATCTAGCAGCTTTGTTGCTGGTGGGATGTTTTGGTGTTGTTTTTTTTTCCTCCTTCCCTTTACTACATCCCTAAGGAAGCGTGGGCTGCCTTTATCAGAGTATTGGTGGAATAGCTTCCCCAACCTTTCATAAGGTCAAATAAAAAAATAAACAGCCCTTCTTATGGGAAGGAAGGGATGGGGAAAGAAGGGTGTTTGTATACACTTTCCCATTCATGTTTTAAAGAGAAAATATATAAACTTCTGGAGTCAGTTCTGTGTATCTCGTGCCATTACAGGAGTTGAAAGCCTAATTTGCTTCCTCAGCACTGACTTAAACAAAACCAAAGGGGAATAGCAGTGAGCAGGAGAGCACTTTGCTGCTTTGTGTTTGCCTCTGTTGGCCAAATGCACTCCACATTGTGCAGTGATTGAGGCAATAAAATCACAGTGATTTTGCTAATCCATTCTCTTTGAGTTGTGAATGTAACTAAGGTTTCTATATTGGTTTGGGGTTGGGTAATACAGAGGACAAAATACATCCTTTTTTCCAGCACTTAAGTGTTGAGATTTTAAAAGGCATACCTTTTGTGCAAATTTCATATAAAGAAAAAAAAAAGCAATTAAATATTTTTAGACCGTTTCCCTCTTTGGCTTGCTCTCTGCACCAGGTTTTGTGGTTCTACATGAGTCTGGTACCCTCCTGACCATGGTCAACTGGAAGTAGTGCTTGCTTCTGCATATTTTAAGAAGGAAAAAATTGCTCTGATTTCTGGGTATGAATGGTGGGACTGAAAATGAGCATCCCTGGTTGGACATTCTTCAGATCGTCATTCACCTTGAATCACAAGTAATGAGCCCTGGCTATACCTGCTCATGGTGTGGCTATTTAAAACACCTGTGTGCTGCCTTAGTCCAGTATAAAGAAACCCCTGCCCTGTAGAAGGCCAGGGTTGGAAAACCCAACTGCTCTGCAAGAGGCATCTGGATCTGTTGTCTCTGACCAGTTATCTATGGATCAGTTAGACACAATATATAACATAAGCTATTTGCTGTGAATAATGCTGTAAAGAACTCAGCGATGGGCTCCAGGAAGCTAGCTGAAAGGTACTGCTGTTCATTGCAGAGTTCATTGCCTGCAATTTGGAAGAGGTTGTCTCTTGAAATGGTGAACATTAACTCTCCTTCACTTGAGAGCCGAGCATCAAAGGCAGATCCTTTACATCCTCTCTCATCTTTGTATGAAAGTGACTCTCCAAATCTTAGCATGCATTAAAAAATACTTGGTAGGTAGCTACTAATGTTACTTCTGAGTGTGGTTAGCACTAGATGTATTTTATAGTGGATACTGAAGTGTAAACATCTCTGTGTATAATGAGAGCAGTGGGGAGAGAAGGCAAGAAGGGAATGGCAGAGAAATTTATCTTAATTGGTGATGGATCAGGAGAAAAAAAGAATTTTTTTATACTAATTAATTTCAGCTCATGATTTTATTAACTGCCATGATGTGAATTTGGGCCAGTTGGATCACCCTTTGCTAGAGCAGGCACAAGGTGGTGGTGACTATTATTCTTAGATCAGTAGAAGTGAATCTTCTTTGTGTCTGTAGATGGTATCTTCCAGTGTTGGACAGTGAGAGTCTTCCTTGGCACTTATCATTGAGGGGTGGGATCCTTACCAAATACAGAGCACCTAGCTATTTCCTTGCCCGTTAAGCCTTATCATATCTTATGTTCTGGATTTTGCACTCTTTTAAGCTCTTCTTTCCTTAGGTGGATGAAATAAATGTTGAGCCCCTTTCCTCTACTTCCACGTGTGCCTTTTGTCAGCAAGAAACTTCTGCTGCTCCCTGAACTTCTGAGTAAAGCCAGCTCCTCAGGACAGAAAAGGGAAACTCCTTGAGAGCACTCCCCAGCATAGAAATGCCCCACATAAAAGCACGTTTGTACATTTTGTTACGAAGGAATTCCTGGCTGTACCCAGCCCTAAGTAAATAGCCAGGGAGAGGCAGCTGAAGCAGGATGGATAGCGGTGGTTGGAGAGCAGGGACGTGAGTCGTGGAAGTCCGCAGTGAAAAGCAAACAGTGAATGGAAACTGCTGTGTTTTACAAAATTGGTGTTGGGTTAGGACAAAACTGTCTGGCGCCTAAACCTCTCCTCAAGGTCTCATGCAGCAAGTACAGAAAATGCAGAAAAGCTTGTTGAATTTTTTTTTTTTTTTTTTTTTTTTTTTTATCCATAGGTAAATTTTCCTGTTATGTCATGCATTTCAAGACACTTGAAAATTATAAGTATTGATTGATGAAAGAAGTAACCCCTTTGGGGTGTTTTGCTGATTTGATGTTTTGCTTCAGGTTCTGGACAGCAGAAAACTTAGAACATATATAGTCTTCTTCTCAAAGATATATAAGGTCCAGGGCAGTCTTACCTATAAATTGCCAGGACTGTCCTTAGAGCTCTCTAGGTTAATGAGATGGAGGGTTTTCCTTGGATGGCTTCAATGGGATTGTCCTTGGTTGAGCTCCTGTTTCAGGCATTTCTTGCTGTATAATTCGTAAAGGGGATTTAGAAACTCCCTTGCCACCAATGGGAAATCTTTGAATCTCAGGAAAAAACATATGACTGGAGAGAGGGCAATGTGTGGCTTGTTGGAAGGTGTTGTGTTACAGGGAACATGAATGAGTTTCTTCAGTTAATTGAATAAAGAAAAGTTGAAAGGTTTGTGCTTGTTTACAGCTTGTATATGTTCTTGCTATTTTATATGTAACTTACTGTGAAAATTAGGCCTTAAATAGGGGAGAAAGAAATACCTAAAAGGCTAAAATCCAGTCCCTGTATGTTAATTTCATTTTGGAAAATTTTAAATAAAATAACTTCTTTTGCAGCACTGTGGCTTTGTCATTCATGGGGTAATTAAGATATTAAATATACTAACCTCTTCCGTGCTTAAAAAAGACACTTGCTTCTCTATGTGATGACTTCCCCTCTGCAGGATAAGCCTTACTTTTGTCAAGAGTGCCTTGTTGGCATCTCCAAGGCTTGTGCAGGCTGTCCCCCCATGTTGCATAGCTCAGCACTCTTGACTTGTGTTGTCTATGGTTGTACCTTTAGTTTTGTGAGCACTTTCTGACACTTTTTGGTCATATTCATATACTAGTCAGTTCATGTCATGGAGCAGGGTTGTGGCATAGTGGATTTTAATTTTTTTGTTTGTTTCTTTAACTAGGCAGTATGCTGCCTCTGTTTTTCCTTTTGGCTAAAATTAAACCTTCTCTCCACCCCACGCTGCTCTCCCACCCTTGGACTTCTATTACACGAGGCATGAGAGACATGCAGAACAGACCATAGGTTGGCATGAAGTTTCAATTAAATATTAAGTTTTTTTAGCTAGGGATATGATCTAATTAAACTTGAAGAGCATGCTTGCCCCAGGTGAATAGAAAGCATGCCCAAACAAGCATAGTGGCACCGTGCAAAAATTACTCCCTATCACAGGAAAAGCGTAATTTTATCCCTACAAATCTAAATGGGATGTAGTGCCTTCAACAGCCCATGGGTACAAGTTAAAGTTGATAAAACCAGCTATTGGGAGACAGTGTGAGCACCTTTGGGCTCGCCAAAGCCCTCTGTGCCCATTCCACAGCAGCATTTTAGGAGAGCAAGTGGGGAGCCTCTTGGAGCTTTCAATGCCACATGCTTGGCAGAGGAAGTCCCAGGCGCTATCCAGGAGTGGGATTTTTGAAATAGCGCCTGTACCATCCTCCGTACTGGCAACAGCTGGTCATTACCGGCATGATGGGTATCTGGGGTCCCTGGCACCAGGGCTCAGCCTTTCCCATCACTGCCATGGTTGCAGGAGAGTCCAGAGTCAGTGCCATGAAGATTTTTGAAGCTGCTTGAATATTGTTGTTGTTGTTGTTGTGATTATATTTCTCAAGTCATTTTCCAAGTACTGATGGACCACAAACACTGCTTGATAAATGGATAAGGCAAAAAATGCCCCCATGCAGCCAGAACTGTGCAAAGTGAAGAAGCCATGAAATGTCCCCGAACAAAAGTCCAACACTTTCAGCATTATCTGGCCTACAGCTGTCCTGGGCACTGTGTCCTGTCACCAGAGCTGCCACAGCTCAGTTGGATGAGGCACCCACCATTTTGTTGTGTTTTGCTTTTACTTCATGCTGTTTTTATATGCTTTGAAGAAAAGGGCTTGAAGAGGCAGTCTGTGACTTCTGAAAGTATCTCTTGGATATTGGCAGAGGATGGAGCAAAACACTGTTGTATTTTGCTAGTTGACTCTCTGCTGATGGTCTGCCTCAATGGCAGGTATCAAAGTTTGGTACTTTTGTGGAAGCATTGCACAAGGTTTTTTGTGGTTGGCTCATTCCTTCATCTGAAGCAGAGAATGGGTGAAGTCAGGATATCTGGGTGTCATTTCAGAGTTGAGATGACTTTTCTGGGTGACACATCAGGGTGGAAAGCACAGGAAGCCTTAGTAAGCACTGTATATGGGTGCAGCTCCCTGCCACCGCCTCAAGTATTTAATTAGCCATGAACTTCAACAGTGTTTCTGAAAGTGGTTTCCTAGAAGCTGGTGTTCATGGGCTCCATCTTTTATTGTTGTTATTAGTATTATTATTATTATTATTATCATCATCATCATTATTATTATAGTTTTTTCTTGTAACTGATGTGAGTTGTTTAATTACCAATACCAGTACTGAACAGGATAAGCTACAAAGTGGTGTAGAACATTTGGTCCCATAAAACCCCGGTACACAAGCACACATGGGGCAGACAAACCCAGAAGGTAGAAAGGTAAAAACTGGTCTATTGAATTTGCAGTAGTTCAGCAGGATTTGAATGTAAGTAATCATGAGGAAAGGAAAGGTGAATTGGAAAAAGGCAGGTATCCACTCATGACCATACTGCTACAGGCAGTCACTGTTGTTCTTAACACCAAAGCAGAAGGCGTGTGCCTTGGTGTAGTGTGTGTCAGACAAATAGCAACTGCTTAACATTTGATCCAGTACAGAGATACTTATATATTTGTGTGCAATAATCGTATGGATGCCATCTGCATCATTATTGCAGTTGTGGTAGAGGTCAAATCCAACTAGAAAGCAGGGGGCTGATGGTGTAGCACTTGCATTTTCTTAATGTGGGTCATTTTCTCCCGATAGTTAACATCCACTAACGTGGAAGTTTAATTGTATTTCCTTAACAATGAAGGCCCTATTCAAAGGGATGACTTTCAGCAGACAAAAATAATTCAACTATAAATGGTACTGAAGAGTGAAGTGATGAGGACATACTAAGAGCATAAATACTTAAATTTTTTTTTCAGGTTAAGTTAAACTTATTTTCTGCATTGATGGCTTTCTGTGCTCTGGGAATTCTGCAGACAGATTTGAATTCAGCTCTTAGGCTGGCATTGAGTGCATGGCATTGGTTGCAGTTGGAATTATCTAAATTTCTTGCAGGCTTTTGCAAGAAAAAGGTGGAGAAGTTGCTTCAAAAAGACCTTGAGTGAAGACAAATTGATGGGGGGGTCCTTGTCTCCCACTGTGCCCACCTTCTTTAACAGCAGAAGACCCCTGGACAGTGCTGTGCCTCAGCCTGACTCACTTAAGGAAGATAAGTTATATATGATATAACAGGAGTCTGAGGGCTCCTTGTGATGCTGCCATGAGCAAACACAAGATGTTTCTGAGAGAAGCAAAGTTTGGTGCCTCCAAAGTGATGGGGTCTATTCAGCTTTGGTGACTTGTGATGGTCTAAAAACAGCTGTGCAACCTGGTGCTGCAGAAGTGGTGCTTGGCCCCAACACATTCCAGCTGCATCCTTGTCATTCACAGTGGTGATGGTTTTATTTTCATTTGAACAAAAACTTAAGACAGGAAAGTCCAGAACAACTTTTCTGTTTGTGGCAAAGCCCTTCATTTCCAGCAAGTACTACCTTAATATTGTTACAGTAAATATACCAAGATACGTATCTAGAGGGAACGCCTAGTCCTGTGTCTATGGGGGAAATGCAGCATCAAAATAACTTGATTTATTGGTGTCAACTACAGAGTATTGTCCATGCATCAATTCATAATGGCTTTAGATGAGGTGAAAACTGAACAACCATGTTGGTTAGGGAAACAGCAGATCTGTAATGTACAGAATGATCTCCCCATCTGATGGCTCTGGGGACCTGGGTGAGGAAACTCACTGCAACTGCTTTTGTATAGAGAATAGTATGACCTGCAGATGGAGGCTTTTGCTGGTATCTTAAGCTTTAGAAAAACAAATATTCCCTCAAAATAACATAAAAAAATAAACTTCCACTTCTTCCTGTTTTTATACTTTGCTTGTTTCCTCAGTGTCATGGTTTTGTCTCCAGTACTGTAGATTGTTAATCTTCAGAGGATCAGGACCTTCATACAAGTATTTCCTGTACATGTTTATCTGTCTTTTTAACAAATTAGTATCTACTTTTTCTCATCTGAATTTTCCTGCAAATAATAGGAAACTCTCCCCTCAGTAATAAGGCTTTTTGCTAGAAAAAATACCTAGATGAATCACTGCCAAGGGTTAAAGTACCTTTTTTGTGACTTCGTTGATGGCATCCTTTAGGACATCTGCAAGTAGCACCAAATTCTAGAGGTCACTGTGCTTGTGTTAGTTTTGGCAAAGCATTGTTTCAGCTAAACTTCATTTACTTGGTTGTGAATGCATCTGGAGGACTCCTGTCTGAGCATCAGCTGGAATTCCAGAAGAGGGATGCTGCTACATCCTAGGCTTTCTCTTGGGACAGCCACAGACTTCCACCTAATCATTTAGCAAGGTGAGTGTTGGCCATTAGTCAAGAGGGAAATGCCTGTTTTCCACATCCAGATGTTGCATTGCTTTGTTATAATTGGATGGAAACAATCTTTTCAGCTGCTACACTACTAACTTTTGTTACTCTTAGCTAATCTCAACACAGTTTGTGAGTATGTGCATTAAATTTGTAAATACATTCCTCCTAAAACATGTGTGTGTGTGTTGGATGGGGACTTAACTCCCAAGTCCTCACTGGACTCATTGCAGCCCAAGCACATCTGGACAGGGTGAAGATAGGAGGAATGTGATTTCTCCCCCCTCAAAAATGATGGTATGCATCACCCATGCATTTCCAAGGGAGAGCAGTGGATTTGGATGAGTAACTGACTTTCCCCCTCAGCTTTCTATTTCGAAAGGAGCTGTCATCATCTGACTCTGTCACTGAATCCACTGGAGCTGGGCCTGTAAGTCAGAGCTCATTCTGTCACTGCCTCGGGTTTCCATGGCAGAATGCACTGGGTTGTGTTGATATCCACAGCATCTTCTCAGCAGTGACCTGGTGGCTTCCAGGGCTATCCCTGTGCTGGAGGCAGCACAGGCTGGGTAGCAGCCTCCTCATGGTGCTAACATTAATCAAAGTGCATCCCTGGACAAAGGAGTAGCTTGTGGACCTTTGCCCACCTTGCGGATTAATCCTGGAAATGTTCCTTAATCACATTCAGAGGGGCATGGGAGAGTTTTCATTGGGTTCAGACATCTTGTCAACTTCTGATTTCCCATTGTGGTGCAAACTGTTTAGCAAAGCCTGTACTCATCTTGCTGTTTTCTCTGAATATTAATTTCTAGTGGAAAAGAAGGCCTTGCAGGGCAGTCCTAACACATTGCTCTTCTGCTGCTGTCTTGTCTGGGAGCCAAAACATCCCAGTGGAGTGGAGTGCTGGGCATAGAGTTGCCCTCCCTTTGCACAAATACAGCAGAAACCCATTTTCAGACCAAGGCTCTTCCTTGCTATAATTTCTCTTGCTCCAAGATGTTATTTGACATAGTGGCAGAGACAGATAAATCCTCAAGTCAGACTTGTAGCTGGATGAAACTGCCTTAAGGGAAAAAACCCACGTTTGTAGGTAGAGCATTAAAGGGTAAGCATGTACCTTTTGTCCTTGGAGTTAAAACCCTAGTTAAATCTGATTTTAAGGGGAGAGGAAAAAAAATGAAGCCATTTTGGGTTGAGATAAACGCTTACGGTTTCATTATCATCTGCTGAACATGCGTAGAGTGGCTGTTACACAGCTTGAGACACAGAAAAACCTGTGTGAAATTAGGAAAAAAATTAGGGTATATCTTCTTCCTCCCTCGTAGATACTTTAATAATTTATTTGAAATGGACAGTATATGGTATAGATGAGGCTTTGCCCAAACATAAAAGGTAGATGCTTTCTTCCCACAGATCTTCTGCAAGGAGATAATGTTGCTTCTCTTTAGGGTTCATTTTTGATGCTTTTAAACAGTGCTGTGGCCATTTAAATTAATAGACTTGCATAAACTGTTAGGTTTTTTGGTCTGATGTTGTGATATTCCCCAATGAATCCAGAAGATTTGAGATGGGAGCTGCCAGCTAATAGTGAGTGTACCAAAAACCCTGATGGGTACGATACAGGATGAGAAGCTGCTTCGTTGTCTTTGCTGCTAAAAGGAAAGACCATGGGAGTCTTTGATCTCCTTCATGTATATTAAGGGACTCCAGCTGTCCCTATACTGAACTTCTTTGTAAGGAGTTGGTGTGAGAGCATGAGTATGCAGTGTGTTGAACAGCTCATCCTTACCTGCCAGAATGAGAAAACAGGATGACCCCAAGATGATTCCCCTGATTGATTTCTCTGCTGTGTGCAAACAAAATCCCTCTTGCCAGGGACACATTCAGCGGGCACTTGGTACCACTGTATCTTTCAGCATTTAAAAGATTCTGCCTGTTAAAGCAGAGCACAGGAAATACAAGCCATTAAATGCATGTGACAGTGTTGTGACCAGGCGAAGGACAGTGGTAGGGAGAGAGGCACAGGCACGCAACTGCCAGCATCTTGAGGAAACGCTTGTTTGTTTGTCCTTTTTCCAAAGCCCTTCGGCTGTGCAAGGGAAGCGACGGCAGAGATGTAAACAGGAAAACTGGCTGCAGGGAGAACAAAGTAGGGGTTAGGAGATGCACACAGTTGGCCAGAGGAAACCAAAGGTACTGGTGAGAAATATCTGCCTGCTATAGGACTTAAATAACAAAATCGGTAAGCTAAGAAATAGTATCACAGAACCGTAGAATGGTTCGGGTTAAAAGGCACCTTAGAACTCATCTTGCTCCAAAGCCCCTGCCATGGGCAGGGGACATCTCCCAAAGGAACAGATTGCTCAAAGCCCCTTCAACCTGACCTTGAACACTTCAGTAATAAGGCATCCACAGCTTCTCTGGGCAACCTGTGCCAGTGCCTCACCACCCTCTGAATAAAGAATTTATTTTTAATATTTAACCTGAACCTACCTTCTTTCATCTTGAAGCCATTCCCTCTTGTCCTACCACTGCATGCCCTTATGAAAATAGTTAATGCTGGATATCCTGGTCCAAGGCAGGCCTGGTGACACTTGTAGTACCCTTTGCAGGAGGGGAATCCTGCCTTTTGTTTTTTCTGTTCTCCGAAAGAGGCAGAATGTGAGGATCACTGTCATAAATGAGCAGTAAAATAATTCCCAAATTACTAAAAATGAAAGTGGAATCATAAGCATTAACTGTCTTCCTTCAAGTCTATAAAATAGCAGCTTGTTCCCAAGAGCACTAAAATGAAGAGCTGGACAAGGTACAGTTTAAGGGCAAGATAATGTTTTACTAACACTGACAAAGAAGCAGAGTGATCCTGAAAACTTCAGCTTAGTTCAAAGTCAGTCTCTGGCAAAACAGGGAACTGGCTGACAGGAAGCAAAGTCAGCATCAGATTGGAGAGTATGAAGCTGGAGCTGGTCAGCACAGTTTTACGGGCGTTTTCACTGATTTTAGGAATGTGGGTGGATAAAGGTTATCCTGGTGTCTGCCTCTTGGTCTGCAGGTGATTTTACCATGGAATATTGAGCTGTGGCATGGGGCTTTCCAGTATATAGTGCCAGCCCGCAGAGAGCCATAAAGGTGATTTGAAATCTAGAGGGAAGAAATTGGAGAAGACACAAAATTATATAACTGGTTTAGGATGTGCGTAATTAGTCCAAGACTACTCACAAAGTAAAAAAAATTTATCCTAAAGAAAGAAAAAGCAAAGATGCAGTGGTTAAAAGACTCAAAGTACCTCTACTTTGAGCTAAGTATTTAAGTGCAAAATAAAAAGGGAGGAGCAAGGCCTTGGTTTTTCAGTAGCTTGTTTTTTAAACCAGTTTCCTATCAAGAAATGAAAGTTTGCAGTGAGCCCTGTGATGACTGAAGCCGTGTCACACAAATAAGGCAAACTACAGGGTTAGATTTCCTGGAGTATATTACAGCTGTTTGTCCAGGTATCAATTAGGAGCCATGGAGGAAGAGTTTAATTAGAAGAAAAACCCATGAGGCTTTTCCAGTGTGGAGGAGCTCAGTGCATGTCATTTGTGTAACCTCTTTTCTGGTCATGGATGTTTATTTGGAGTCGAGTAAGATGCTCTTGGCGCTTTCCTTTGATCTGTCTGCAGGAAAATGAAATCCATATGGCCTCCACCCAGATCCTGGTTGGAAATATCCATCTATGTTGGGGTCATTTTTTGTTGTCATACATACGTACAAAGGTCTATTCATCTGTGAGAATGACATTCAAAATAGGGAAAACATGGTAATGATATGTAGGGAGGAGCATTTCAGTGCTCCCGGAATGTTCGGCAGCCTAAAGCTTATCATAAAACGTCTGAAGTCCTTCCCAAGAATCTACTTTTGTGCCCTTTTTCCTATTTTTGCCACACTTCCAGCTCTTCCTTACAACACAGCTTAATGAACCTGGTATTCAAGAAAGCTTTGTGGACAACAGGGGCAGCATAAGTGCAGTGGGTGTCTCTCAAGTGCTGGACATAAAACAGACTATGTCTGTGAAGTCTTTTGTTAGGGCTTGTTTGTTTGGAGGGAATTTGATTGATTGGGGTTTTTTTGTTTGTTTGTTTGTTCTATTTTGAGTTTTGGTTTTTGTTTTTTTCTAATTTAAACAAAAATGGAGAAAAGTGACTACCTCTTACAAGGCACAGCAAACTGTTCAGGCAATAATTGCTGTGGTTAATCTTGAATGCTGCACTTAAGGTAGGTTGCCTAGTGTTCCCAGAGGGTGAGGCTTTACAAGTTTCATGTTCCCGAAATGGCCCTGGATCTGCAGATACTCAGACACCTCAGACTGCACTGGAATTGTGTGGTGAGAATCTTTGTGCCCAGTTCACAACTGCCAGACCCTGGTCCCAGGAACTCTGTTAATGTTTTGCCGCAGAAGTTCAGCCCGTTGACATGACTGCTTGTAACAAAGTGACTGAATTTCATTCTCCTCACCCCAAGTACTCCAGCAGCTGCAGTCAAAATGGGATCTTCTTGCTCCAGCCACTGTCTCAGCTCTTTGAACTATCCTTGAAGTTGGCTGGCAGGCAGCAAAACGCAGATCCACCACCTTTCTGACTCTCCAGGTGCAGTGTTTTCTTTGGGTTTCTAACAGCAGAACCCTGTAGCAGCATGAATTTTTCTGGGAAATGAGGAAAATGTTCACGTGTTGGCACAGCCACTCCCACGCAGTCCATGCTAGGAATTGCAAGAAAACTTTGGAGGATATTTCACTATAGCACTGAGCTAGTAGGTTTGGATGTGCAATCTACTGGACTGGGCAGTATTTAAGGGGAAGAATAATAATTATTTTAATAATAATTTTTTAAGAGGGCAGCAGCATTGCCAGTCTTGGAGCTGAGGTTTGTTAGCTTAGCCTTAAGGTTAAAGAACATGTGCAAAGGTGAGAACCCAGCCAGTGAGTAATTCAGTTGATGCTGATCTGGTGACTTGATACATGCTTCCCTTTGGATAAAACCCTTGGGAGCAGGGCTTGAAGCCAGCTGAATGAGTTGGTGGTTCTTCTTGACTGATGCAACCGCTTCTGGATGTAGACAAAAGGCAAGGACATTATTTCCATCCCTATTGATTGAGCATGCTGTAACATTTGTAACAGAGAGCTTTTTTCTATCTTGCATTTTCACACACAGTGTTTGTCCCCACCTGCTCCTGACCCTGGGCAGAGCAGCAGCTTTGCAGAGATTACCCAGGTGGTGGCTCAACCCAGCTCCATGAGCTGAGAGCTGTTCCACTGCAGCTGTGAGATTGTGGAACCTGTACAGTACAGTGTGATGGCTTTTCTATGTCATTTGTTATACTGGAACTCTTTATTGATGTTGCTTATCTGTAAGAACCTTCTGATGGTCCCAAGTCTCTCTGTGTGCTGAGCCTTGAGATTTTAGGAACCAGTGGCAGGATGGTCTGCAGACTAGTAGGAAGGCAAGAAAACAGGAAAGCTGTGGGGAGATGTAACTACTCAAGATGTTGTTTCAAAAACACGATTACAACATAGTTTATTCAAGGATAGTTTTGTCTTGCACAGGGAGGCTAATTTCATCTTCCCCCACCCCTTGGGGGAAAAGCTTTAGTAACTGGACTTGCAGCAAAAAGTGCCAGGCAGCTTTTCTTGAATTTTCCTGGCTGACACTGCGTTGGGCTTGAGTGCTGAATTCTTCCTGGAGACAGATGAGGATTGAGCTGATGGGTGCTGCATTAAGCATATGAAGGTAAAAGCAATGTTGCTGCAGAGCTTGGAAGAGGTAAGTGAGGTGGCACATTCTGGCACATCTGGATAGGATGGGATGTGGACTGGGGATGTGCAATTAAAATCTAAATAAAACCTCGCCTATTATTTTTAATTACTTGCGTAGCATGATACTCTGACTAATGAGCTAACCCATTGATTGCAAATGTACTTCTACCAACACAGGCTATCCTTTTGCTGTTAAACTAAAGATCTTTTTATGTTGTATATTGAAATTCAGTAAATGCAGCTGTCCGTTGATATCACTGTAGCAAACTTTGCATGCTTCCTGTTGTCTTCATCATGGCTTTGGACTGTAGCTTGATTCCACTGTCATTACAAAATCCAGCCAAGCTGCAAATAGGTGCCTGCAGCTGCACCTGCACATGTTCTTGCTGCGTGCTGGAGAGAAGCAGGGAACAAATGTCAGTATGTCATAGAATCAAAATGCTTTGGATGGAAAGGGACCTTTAAAGGCCACCTAGTCCAGCCCCTTCTCATGTCTCAGCATCCTCCACACAGCGTGGTGTCTGCTCACTGAAGCTGGGTTCAAGCCTTGTTGGTCCTTAGCTCAGCATTTCCATGGTCCAAGCATGGAGTTTTCAGGAGCACCTGTGATTTTAGGTTGTCTGTGTCTATAAAGTGGGGATACAGCTTTCCTCTGAAGGATGCTTGCAGGCAGCATCACCTCAGTTACCATTCTCCACTTTGGGGAAAAAGGGACCTTTGTCCCAAATCAGGGTTAAAACCTTTTGGATTTAAGGCAGACAGAAGCAGCTGAGCCTGGAAACACTTAGCTTTCTTCTCCCCTCCTGCCTAATCATCAGCATGAATTAGTTCAGAAACTGCACAGGTATTTTTAGAAGCTGCTTTCAGAGCCCTACTATCACAATTTTTATTCTTGTTATTGGTACTGAGGAATTTCTGCTTTAATGAAGGGGGCATTTAGGGGTCATTGTAGAACTTGTGGGGACAATACACGACACCCTGGCTGAGCGAGGGATTCCAGCAGTTGTTAAAGTTTCTGATCAGCAAGGGAGCGTTTGAGACGCAGTGTCCGAAACCAAGCTTGTGTGCAAGGATGTCACTGTTGGCACTTGAGTTGTGTGGGCTGCCAGCAAGGATGGGGTTTATGAGGATCTACAGCTGATACTTAGAGATACATCCAGTGGGCAACGAGTTAGTATTTAAAACCCCATTATGAATTGTGATGGAGGCAGACACATTGGAAGGCTGAGTGCTTCCTCCAAGCCTTCTGAGTTGTTTGGACCCTTGGTCCCAGCGCTGTGTTGGCAGCTTTTGGGAATAAAGTGCTGACGGACTATCAGAGAAAATGACACCTGCATTCATCTTTGGACCTGTTTGCAGCCCTGGATGCATGGGTGACGCACCTGCCGGGCTGGGGCAGCTTCTCCACAGCACGTTTGCCCGGTCAGCTGCTGCTAAACACCCTCATCATGAGTTTATGGCAGTTGTATTGCAATTATTTTTTTTCCCAGCCTATAACCGGGGTGGGGAAACAAGGATCTTTGGTCGATGTTCTCTTCCGAGCCGGGAGGATATTGCGAATGAGTAATGGTCCGGCTGGGGCTGTAATGTGCAGAATACCTCTGGGATGACTCACCCCCACAATGCAGCACATCCCTCAAGGAGACTGAATCACGCATGGGGGGAAGCCGCCTGCCCGCCCGGCAGCAGCCAGCTGGGGCACGGGGTAACCAGCGCAGACAGGGAGGCTGCTGCTGGCAATGGTGCTAAAACGGAGCAGTAAAGGTTTAAAATGCAGAGGAAATGGCATCCCCCAGCAGGTAAGTGTGCTCTGGCTGCGTATAATTCCATATTTTTTACTCTTGGGGTTTTTTTCCCTCCGCCTTCCCCCATCTGCCCCCACAGCCCATCTGAATGTTGTCTAAATCAGCATATAATTTATCAGTGAATATGTATGAATTCTTCTATGAAACACAACCTTTCATTTTTAGTGACATATCAAATTTTTATTCTCAGAACTAATGGTTTAACATTCACCCTTTCTTTAAATACCAGTAGGAAAAATAGATGCTTCCTGGGAAGCTGCTTCCCTTGATGTCCTTTTCCATGGGCATTTGGTGGAGTAGGGGATTTAACAATAAAGGTTGAAGGTAAAAACAATGTGTGTGTTGGTTTTGATATAGCCAAGAATGTCTTATTTTCTTTTTTATGTTCATTTATCTGGCAAAAGATGAAAACCCTTAGATTCAGACTGCAGTTATCCTACTTACTCCCTCACCCCCCCTCTGATACAGACCCAGCTGGAACTGAGTCACAGAATATTTTTTTATTTAGTATTTGCAAAATATTATCACTCTTTTAGTTACAACATATATGTCATTGAGGATGTTTACAAAGGGATAAATATAGTTCTAGCCTCCATTACAAATGAAGGATCAAAATGAAGGAGAGTGGGGGAAAATTCAGCTTCCTTTGGGTGAGCGATTTTTTTTCTTTTCTTTCTAAACTTTGAGTTTACAGGAATACTCTGTATATGTTTGTCTGCAGACATAATCATTTTTATGGAATGCAGTTTCTGTGGTTGTCGGGGGTTTTTTTGCTAAGTATTGCTGTTCATTAGCTAGCATAGGGTAGCAGTAACAGAGTGCTTATGTTCAGTTTATGTTAGGAAAAAACTAGGGTAGAACTTAGGTGTGATTTTTATTTTTTTAGGTGGGGGAATCAATTCAGGATTCATATCTTATGAATCTACCTATTTGGCTGGCTAAACTTCTATGTGATTTTTGCTTATCTTACACGTGATATAAAACAAATACCATCTGTCATGCGACAACAATTTATTACTCATTACTGTAAATGATACTGCTAATTAGCTTCCTTGTAATCTGTTAATATTTTGTACTCTTGCACGAAAATGGGAGGACTTGAGGCTGCAACTCTTGCCTGTACTGTGTGAGGTGCAGGGCAAATTATTCAAATATATTATGCTGCCACTTTTAACTTTTTAGGATGTACCACCATGTGCATCTATAACCATTGCAAAATTGATCCATTTGAGAGATTTCAGGGAAAGTCTTTTTTAAGAGATTTCCTTGAATGGTTGCTCATGAAAAGTTTTGTCATTAGTATGTCCCAGTGATGTCGTGGTTGCCTTTTAGGAAAAAAAAAAATCAAACCTTGTTTGGGGTATTTTTGTAACAAGATTTGCTGTGACTTTTGATAGTTCTAACACAGTTTCAACAATGTTACATAAATGCTTCATTACAGACACAAGTCATAAATTAATCTGCCGCAATGCTGTTAAAATGTCATTTTAATTCAATATTGTTTGTGTAATATGCTCATTTCTGGGGAGAGAAGAGACTTTAGGTTCCATATGCTTGAGCTGCATCAGTGGATCTTCGCTTGCCTATCAGCATGCTTGTAAGCCAGCTTTTTTCCCTAAAAAGCTGCTTCCAGTTCATTTGAGGTTTTGCCCATGTGTACAGCACTTTGTGGGATCACTGGGCAAGTCTGGCACAGGAAAGGATGTTTTGCTGGCCAAAAAAGATGTGTCTAATCCCTGCAGAACTACATAATATGTACATTTTCAAATTATATATATGTATGTAATGTATGTATGTATGTATTTCAGGAATGAATTTTCATGTACTTCCTGGAAGGATCTGAACTAATTATGGGATTATGAAATCCCATTTGAGCTAGTTAGGATAGAGCTGTTTCTCGTAAACTCAAGAAAATAAGCCTTAAATGTTGAACAAACGTTTTGGTGAAAGGGTTCCTTTGTTCCTCACTGCTTCGGCATTTAAGGGAGATGTGGAGGTGGGCGGCTGGGTTGTTGCAGGTGTCTTGGTTTTTTGAGAAGTCCTTTTTCTTTTGGGGGGAAAAAAAAGAAAAACAAGTCAAACAAAACCGTTATTAGTTTTTCCTGTGGAGGATTTTTGGATGTGCTGCAGCACTGGAAGCAAACCTAGGCTTGCCGAGCACTGGCTGTGGAGACCTGACTTCTCTTCATTTTGCCTTTGGGGCTGCTCTAGGCTCTACCAGCATCTCTGTAGCAAGGAATGTGGAGACTGAATTGTTTGTATTTACTCTGACTGTGTGGCAACTAAAATTTCCCAGGTGCCCTTTTATTCTGGTGGTATTTGATTTGAAAAACACAAAAATACAGGTTGCATATTGCTTATACAAGAATTGGGTTACAGGTATAGTGGTTCTTTGTTCCTGGTGTGATGCAGAGGTGAGGGCAGGGAAAACTTCTGAGAGGTTTTCCATGGTTTTCTTCAGATTCCATTCTAACATTTTATCTGGCCAGAGAGACACAGATGTCTTTTTTTCTTGGTGATGAACTTAATGAAAAAGTTTCTTAACCTGCTGGAAATCTAGGTGGTATGGAAATATCAACTTAATTTGCTATATCTGCATACACTCTGAAGTTTTCTTTCATGAAAATTGGTAAGTTAGGATTTTAAGAAGAAAGTGGTGGTTATAATCTGCAGCTATGTCACCCTTGCTAGTAGGTTTGCGAACTGACCATCAGATCAAGGAAGTGGGACTCCAAAAATAGCAGCTTTTATTGTCTTCCACCAAAATATCCCTGCTTTCTGCCTGTGGAATGAACTGCAGAGGAGCCTCACAATACAACTTGAAGCAATCACCTGGGCGGAATGTGGTGGGTTTAACTCCAGTTGTTGGAGCTGCTGAGGCAAGGAGAACACCTGGCACTGTGAAATACATCCAGGTCAGCCAGAGACAGGTTATGCCCTGGTAATCGTAAAGTTACATTTGTTTGGATCTAAATGGCTTAAATTGTGTTTGTGTGCCTGGTTCAGCTGACCAGCCTGACCTCTGCATTAGCAGCCTCCTGCTGTCCTTTCAGCTCTTCCCTGAAACCTGTGATCTGAGAATGTCAATGCATGGATTAAAAGATAGAAATCCATAATGTTGAAACTCATTATATGCAAATACCATTTTTTATGAGACCTGGATCTCTCCTGGCTTTGTAAGCTGTAGAGTTAGGAAGGGAGGAAAATACCAGAGTGCCTCTTGGCAACAATAGTATGGAAGTTTATACGGTTGTATTTTGGTCAAGTAACTTGGCTAGAGGGAAAAATATTACTGAGTTATGGAAGGTGTCTGGGAAGTTGTTTAGATGCTAAATGTGACTCAAAAAAACAGTAATAAATGTGGCGGGTTGGACTACTTTTTTTTCCTCCTTGGGATTTTTAGACATCTCAGATGGTATTTGCAGTTGCTGCTTTGGAAGCAAAGTGGAGAAGAAGAGCAGCTGGTGGGAGGGAGTTGTCTACTTTGACCCACCCTCCTTTTACAAAGGCAGTGGTGAAATTTATGGCTTAACTAGGAAGTGAATTGTTTGGTGTTTAGTCCTGGATGCAGGATTGCAGCCATAAGCCCTCAGTGGCCATACAAGGGGCTTGTGGCTTTGTCCCCTATCAGTGTTGCTGGAGGTGATGTGGTTTATGTCTGAGAGCACAGGATGATGGCAGCCCCATGTGTACATTGTGGGGGACAGCACTTCTATCAGCCTCAAATGTCAACTTAGACACACAAATGCTTGTGAGTTGGATTATAGATATCAAAACCAGGATTCAGTGATGACAGTGAAATAATGTTCAGTCACTTGTTTATGAAAATTCCGTGTCCTCCAGAAGAGCAGTTATACATGCACACACTCTGTTTTATTGATATATATGCATACCCACGAGCTATAATTTTTAAAGAGTTCTCTTTTCCTTCCAGTAAAAACAACACATGCTTTTTGACGCTGCCTTTAACTCCCCAAGTTCATTCTGTTGTTTTTTTTTTACTCAGGGTGGGGCAGGCGGACAACCTGGAACATGCTGGCTGGCTGCCATGCAGCTGGGTAATCCCTTCAGATACTTTCTTCCCAAGCTTTTAAGGCTGATGAAGACAAATATGTAGGGTTAAGATAGCATTTAAGAGCATAATTAAGAATAGTTTGCATTAAATACATAGCACATAGGCCATAAACCCAACAATTAGAGCAGTCTTAAAACTTTCAAGGATCCAATTAACAAAGGGAACTAAGGCTACTGTGGCATTTTCTCTAATTGTTTTATTTTTAGCTATCAGATCCTCATTAATTGTAATGATCCAAATATTTTCATGTACCTCATTAACCATTCATTGCGAAAAAGTCAAATTGCAGTTACCATGATAAAAATGCAGATGTTCTGCTACTCCAGTTCACCAAGGTTTCATCAGTGGTATGCACATGGGATTTGCAGATCACTTCTTTGCTCCTCAGGATTTGGAACACTTGGAACCAGCCAGAGCCTTGATGCAGTCGCGTAAAATTAAATAGCAAAGAAAATAAACAGCTTTTACACTAAGGAAGCAAGATCCTTATATGGAACTGAAATATTTGAGTACCTCCCAAGTATTTATCAACACTGGCATGAGGGAAAGAAGCATTGCCTATTCTAGGCTTGTAGATGGAAAAAGCAGGCAAGATTTAGACATAGAAGACTAGAGGAAGCTGTGTGTAGCCTTGAAAATTCAACATGCAGCTTCTGAGTCCTAATCCAGTGATTAAACCAAGATGTCAAGCCCTCAGAACCCTTAACCACCTCCTTTACTTTTATCTTTTTTTTTTTTTCTTTTTTTCCAAGTCCCTTGGCACAGGTTGTGCTTTGGGAAATGTGCCTGTGGGTGGAGCAGAGCAGGAGTGGGGATGGGGCTCTGCAGGGAGCCCAGCGTCACTGGTGACTTTTGATCGTGCAGGAAAGCGTGCCAAGGGATTACGGTAATGGAGCCAGAGCTCTGCCTGCACTGCCAAAGGTGAACCCTTCTCCTGGACAAGGCTCTTGTTTAATAGGGGAACAGAGGTCATCTTGCAGGGGTAGGGGGATGGAAACTAGATTTTCTGGCTTAATATGTTTAAGGAGGTTGGTCTTCAGGTTGGGAAGAACACAGTTTAAATGGTGTTCTTTCAGCATGTAGTGACAGAGTTTGTAAGGTCCATAGGTCGTGGATGTGAAGGGGAAAACCATGTGGCTCTGTGCCCCACCATTGGGACACTTTATAATTGTCATTATAATGGGCGGGGATAGTCATGGCACCTAAATTTAATGTATAGGTATCCAGTAATACTCAAATGTAATTACAAGCCTCGAGAATTCACTGAGAGGTGATGGAAATGTGTAAATAACTGTCAGGAATCACAAAATACTGAGTTGTTGCTTCTTGCTTAATTTTCCTTTAAGTAAACAATTTATGTAGCCAAGTAACTGAAGGCAGCATTACTTTTGGGGCAGCCAGAGGCTCCAACTGCTGCCATAAAAGTGAATGGTAAATCCTGCAGGAAGCTGCAGGAAGCCAGTGGTAATTTTCAAGCATGGAAGGAGAAGCAGCAGTTTCTGTGTATGACTTTTGTGGGAGGATAGGAGGGAAGGTCGTATTGAGCGGCTCTGCCTTCAGAAGAGAGCTAAAAGTAAGTCCAGAAAGGATCCTCAGGGAATAGAGAAATGTATAGTTGGCTTTCTTTTTACTTCATCTGCTAATTGCTAATCCTTATAGACATATGGGAAACGTACAGAGAAGAAAGCAAAAACTGTCTTGGATGGAAGCAGCTCAATTTTTGCACAGTAGGAAATTAGCTGAAGTATTTTGCTTATTTCTGAGTATCAGGAAGTCAGGAGATTAAAGTTGTCACTGTAAAATCTGGAAATGGGTTTTCATTAAAAAATAGGTAACTGGATCCATTTATAGATACACTTGCCCCAGGAAGCTGCTTTAAGGACTCGAGCAAAAATATTCGTAAAAACATAATTTCTCAGTTCTGTGAATACCTTGTGTGTGTCAGCTGTGGTCGTGTATCAGATTGGAAAGCTTTTTATCAGCCAGTGCAAAGTACTCAGGGCAGCAGGGGATGAATTTCTAGCATATGTGCACTGCCATCGTGTTGGTCCAGTGAAAAAGTTGGCATATCCATAGAATAAAGGCTCTAAACAGAAAATTGCAGCATGTGTTTAGTGAGATCTGTGTAGCTGCAGAAGAGATAAGCTGGTCCTGGAAGATGCTCACTGCTTCCCTTGGTTTGTCCTCAAACTGCCTTCTGGTAGGGTGTGTGAGGCTGCTTGCTTAGATGTTAAATCTGGTCATGTTAGAGAAAGGGAAGCTTGGAATTTAAGGGTTTTGCACCTGAATTGCTGCAAAAATAGTCTGAAAGTGAGACCGTTTTACCTGGTACAGGATGAAGGAAGCTACTACTGCTTGTCATGCTTTACAGGATGCTGGGAAAATACCTAGATACAGGGAGGAATTTCTTTCTGTAATGGATGATAGCTGTCATTTTGAAAGGCTGCTTCTTGGAGCCCTCTGTGTGTTGATCTTCCTTTCTCCTGAATTATACCTGGTGGCCTGGAGGTGGACAGTCCCTGGGCACTTTGCTTTGCATGTCCCTTTTTCTCACCCCTGTTGTTTCCCGGTTTTAAGTGTCCTGCAGCAGCTTGGTGGGCTCCTTTGGGTGCCTCTGCAGCCAACAGCAGCATACCATGGTGACCTCCCTGCGAGGGCGTCACAGCCATCGGCGCTGTCCTCAGCATCCCTGTGTCAATCAGTGTCCAGGGCGTGATGGGCAGTGCAGCAGTGCAGCGTCAGCATGAGGGCAGAAAAGCTAATTCGGTGTTTCCCAGCAGTTCTGTGCTGGGGACAGCCTGTTTTAGCAGTCTGTTGCATGTTCCACGCAAGGTGTGTGGCTTTTGCTTGTGTTCTGTAGGGGCTTTTCTGCTTCCGGATGACCCTGGTGATGTCCCCAGTAGATGATGGGGCAACTGCTTAGTGGAAAGGGTACAGAGGGAGGCCTGGAGTCTCCCACTCTGGGGGCTCTTCTGGACATTTGTGGTGGGCATCTGGATTATCCTCAGATCTTAGGTGCTTCCAGAATGGTTTCTTGTGAAGTTAGAGCACTCTGCCTTTCAAAGCCCTGTGAAATGCTTGAAACTGTTTTAGGGACATGGTATGGTCCTGATGACCTGAGCTGATTCCCATCTCCTTTCATCTGATGTACTAGCTGGAGCCACATCTGTGGGGTTTTCCTTATAAAACTGTCCCAGATGTGGAGGAATTTGAGTGTCGTCTTCCAAAGTCTACTTCACAAATTTGATCACAGAAACTTTGAAACACTTTGTTCGTGGGTTATTTGAGCTCCATGTGTTCTTCCAGCACTTTGGAGACCTGATGCCCCAATGTGGGAGTTAGCATTGGGGGTGGTGTCTGGGTCATCCCATTCTCTTGGTCCCTGTCTCTAGTCACAGGAGGCAAAGAGTATCAGAGACCACAGGTTGTTTGATCTATGTGTTGACACCTGGAAACCTGGCAGGTTCATTCCTTGAATTTTGGTGGGTCCCTTTTCTGTGGTGGCTGGAGTGTTGCAGGCCATCCATGAGAGAGGTGGACTTCCATCCCAGGCAGAAGCTCTCTGTTGGGGTCAGCACAGCACTGTCTGAATACCACCCTCAAGAACTGCCACGATGCAGCTGTGATGCTCACAAAAGGTTCTGTTTTTGTTTTGTTGCCATTGCAGTGACAGCTATATTGTGCGAGTCAAAGCTGTGGTTATGACCCGAGATGACTCCAGTGGGGGATGGTTGCCGCAAGAAGGAGGCGGTCTCAGTAGAGTTGGCGTCTGCAAGGTCACGTACCCGGAGGGCAATGGAAGAAGTGGATTTCTAATCCATGGTGAAAGGCAGAAAGACAAACTGGTAATAGACTCTAATTCAACTTTTGTCTGTTATTGTAATGAGAATTATCCCAAATCTATTGCTATTGTATTCTTGTGCAAGTTTGTTGGGGTTTTTTTAGTATATAAAAAACAGACATGTGCAAATAATACCAGATTGGACAAAACAGACCTAATCCTCATCTAGAATTGCCATCTTTTACTACCTGGGCTGGTGTAATGCCACCTGAAAGGAGCAGGTAAATTTTTGACATCCACGTGCTAAGATCCCCTTTGAATGAAAGAGGGCCTGTGGTTTTTTTTCTTTTTTTTCTTAGACCTGGTGCGGGGGTAAGTGACAAGTGAATTGAAGTGTAAAGAGCCCATGAAGCCAGTCACATTGCACTGAGTAATGCAGTGCAAGCCTTTTAAAAGGGCCATGAATTATTTATGCTGCGTGCTGTTCAAGGTTTGAACAAGCTGAGTGAGAATATGAAGACAAGTTGTCTCTTATGAATTGACACACTCAGTTTCTCCTGGTAGCTGTTTATCTAAAAAGGAGCTCTCTTCTGTCCCTGCACAAATCAAATTAATAAAGCCTTTTCCTGATTTCCAGGGGCCACTTGAAATGTTATGGTTTGTTATCTTGTTTTTATGTATTTGATTCTTCTGAAATGCACTCCCATGAAGATATGTGAAGATATTAAACACAGAACTTCCTCCACATGCTCAAAAAATGCATTAGTTGAGTCAGAAATGTCTTGCTTTCAAAAAGACTGGTGTTTTAAAGCTGTTTCTATTATGGTTTGTCTTTCTCAATGCTGTTTTGCTTAGGATGCTTTTTTTGACGTTATTTGGGAGCCATGCTTATGGTTTTGAGGCATGGAGTAAGACATGGCAAGCCATTCCTGTTGTCCCTGAACATGACTCTAGAGATGATTTTTGGCACAGCAGAACTTGAGTGGCTGGGGGTGAACAATTTAAAAACAGTGAGGGGAGTGTTGCAGCACTTCTAAATCTGCTGCTGTTGAGCAAAATTCTTGAGGGAAGAGGTACTCCTTCCTCCTGAGCCCCCTGCCTTGCTTAACCTGTGCCACACTGGGTCCAAAACATGCTCCTGGGGTCAGGAACGAGTGCCTACTCAAAGCACAAGCAAAAGATGAATGTGCAGTGGTTTTGAGAACAATTACAGTGTCTGGTGTTTATTAATCATAATTTGGTAGGGAAGGATGTTCCCCTATGCGAAGCATGACTTGGCTTGCTTTTTAGGTCCAGCCTGAGACGGTGCTGGCTGTGTCCTTGGGTTGGGAAAAGTGACTTTGCTCCTCTTTTGGGGCTCACGCCCTCCCAGGTGGTGCTGGAGTGCTTTGTGAAGAAGGACCTGGTATACACGAAGGCAAACCCCACCTTCCACCACTGGAAAGTTGACAACAGAAAGTTTGGGCTTACTTTTCAAAGCCCTGCTGACGCTCGAGCCTTCGACAGAGGAGTGAGGAAAGCCATCGAGGACCTCATTGAAGGTAGTGTGGGGGTGGACACTTCCACCCTTGGAAGAGTGGGCAGGGGGTTTGAGTCAGGCAGCTGGGGAGAGGGGTGTGTCTAAAATAGTTTCTTGGGCTTGGAGATTGCTTGTGCATGTGTCCAAGTGCAGCTGGGGCCCTTATCCTACTGTGAGCAAGCCCCAGCTTTCATGAATCGAGTTTTCTTGTCCCTTAGAGGAGATAAGGTATTTCAGTCAAGCATTTTTCAATCCTGTCTGTCCAGACTTCTCCCCATTACTTATCATCAAGTTTGTTGCTCCTGCTTTTTTTGATAGGCTTGGTTTTCACACTAGTGGTGGCAACTCAAACAGCCCAGGTTCTTTATTTGCAGTCAAATCTCATTTTGCTTAGTCTTTGTTAAATCACAGGATTTAATTCCTGCCTGGAGTTGAATAAAACTTTGGTTTGTTTTTGGTTTTATTTTGCAGTAATTAGTTTTGTCTGCATCCTCTTGGTTGAATGGTAGTTCTTAAAGACTTCGTTGTGTTTTGGGGTGTTGTTTTTTTAATTCTGTAAAAAATGCATTTGAATTGTCTGTGCTCTGAAGTTGTCATAAATTTTTCCTTTTCACATTTCATTGCAATCAGGCAATCACAATACAGCTGTAATTCAATTGTACTTTATTTTAATGAAATTTGATTCTTAATGTCTTTTTTTCTTGATCTTTTTTAACTGTACTAATTTATGTAGGGATTTAGGCTAGTCCAAAGCCTTTTGCCTTCTCTTCCAGTGTGGCCAGGATATTTTTATATACAGATGGTATATAAACCGTACTGAGGATGCTCAGATGTATGTATAGATGTTTATTCTTTTTGAGGACGTTTGCTCCATAAACCAACCTAATGTTCTGGATGGCCTGTCCTTGCTTTAACATGAACATGGTAGATACTGGGAGAGAATTAATCGCCCAGAACTGCTTGCTGATAAATACCTCATCAGTTAGAGGAAGGATGTTCTCAGTTCATATGTTTTCTTTCTGTGCTGTTAACATTGAGAAGTTACAGGTAGACTGTCTTCTTCTTGTTAAAACTGTAAAGCATTTAGTCATAAAAGTGATGTTTTATGTAATTGGCCTGGGATTGTGCATGAGATTGTGCAAAGTTTCAAGGAGATAATAACTCAGCGGTATTGAGTTGTATTATGGAGATGGCAATATTTGGCAACTCCTGTTTTGCTCTCCTTGATCCATTTTATAGTGGAGGTATTTAAAATCAAGTTCTGCTGTATCTCAGATACTTCAAAATCTGCAGATCTATATTTATCCCATTAACAGTACAGGCTGATCCTCATGAATGTGTTCCTCATTAACTTCCAAATAAGGCTTTCTGAATGAAAAACAATAACTTGCTCACACACAGCATTGGGCAGCAGATTTCATTTATCATTCATTTTTTGTTCACATGCTTGATCAAATTCAGCAGGTAATATTAAGCACAACTAAGTGTGCATTTAGAACTTCCCTTCATGAAATCTCTTGCTTTATTGTGAATATTTAACCAATAGTTCATTCCCTGTAGCAACAGAAGTTTGGGGCACAGGTACAAGAACCCTATGCAGCTCCATAGAGCTTCAGCTTTTTTTGATTTTTAAAGCTAATGTAGCAAACGGCACAAATGTTTCCACATTACTCAGTGTTTTAAGTGGGCTTTCACACTTAGCTCTGCACATCTTCGTGATGATGCAACTGAGAGCAGCCAAGGCTGGTGCCAATAGCATTATATAAAACATGTTATTTTAACAAATTTCCAGAATAAAGGCGGTACAAGCTGTTCTGCTGTGTTGGTCAGGGATGTGATGTGGCCATAATTCAGTCTAGCAGTGGGCTTCCATCAAAAAAATAGACTTTTGACTTGAAGGTTTTCCCCCCAGCAATCTCTCCTGCTGCCCCCACCCTCATTGGCTGCCTTAGGGTAGTTGAAGCCAGCCAGGAAGGGGGTCTGGGATCTTGACTGGTTATAGGGAAAAGAGTCATTCATGTTTAGGTACAGCTTAAATTTGGTGTCAAACCCAGCAGTGGTGAGTGCCCCCTTCCCTGAGACTGTCATGTGATGTGAGTGCTCACCAGGCCCTCAAGCAGCTCTACAGGAGCACCTGCAGGCTGAGAAAAGTTTTTTTTATATGCTTCCCTACTTTTCCAGAAGATTGCCTAATATACGTAGTGAAAATTGTATCCCAGTATTTTTCTCTTGTCTGTGGTTTTACACGTATCAGGTCCTTTCAAATACTTTGTTTACGTGGGACATGGTGATTCTCTGAGAAGTAGGTGATAAAAGAGAAGACCTTTAGAGTATATAACAGTTTCAAAAATTAAAAGGAAAAAACCCAATCTAACTCTGTCAAAGTGAGGTTCATTTTATTTTAAATTAAAGGTTATTCCCCCTCAGATTTACGGAGTAAGTGAACAAAAACTTACACGTGGTTTCTTGACAGCTGAGAATCAGCCTGGAGCACTGATTAGTACATAGCTTTACCATTCTTCAGAAATTAGTCTTCTGTAATTGGAAATGGTAACTGCTGTTTTTATCATTGTTAATTAGCATTGGCAGCCACACAGTTGTGTTTCAAGAAACGCTTTTTCAGATTTTACCTCTCCAACCCAGCTATCAGCAGATGGGTTGTTCTTCCTTAACTTGAGACCCTCTTTCACTCATCTGCAACATACAAACCTATTAAGAATCTAAATGTTTAACAGCCTCAGGAAAAAAAAATAAAGTTCCATGGAAATGTCATGTGTTTGAAAAGCTGTTGGTTTGGTTTTTTCTAGGATCTACAACTTCCTCATCCACCCTCCACAACGAGGCTGAGGTCGGCGATGATGATGTCTTCACTGTAAGTACATGTCACCCAAGGTCCTTCTCCTTTATGTTCAAGTTTACATGGTCAGGTTAGAAAGGGTTTTATTTTTATGCCTCAGGGTTGGTGTTCAGCCACCATGTTTGGACACTGGGTGTGTTTTATTTGATGGAAGTATATCCTCCTGAGAATGTGAGGCCTCCTGTTGGAAAAGCATGTCAGAGCAGGTGATGTCAGGGGCTAGAAGTGAAGAAATAATTGCCCTTGAATTTCTTTTGTCTTGGACTGAGATGGTGCACATACCTGGTAATACTTCCCTCTGTCCTCATTGAGAAGCTTCCTACAAACTCAGGTAGTTAGCAACAGGACTGCTACTCAGGTACATGCTCAAGGAAATAAGGTTTTGAATCACAATGTAAACAAGCAAACTTTAAAGGTGTTTCACCTGTACATAGAACGTAGAAAGTTCAAACAGGTGTTCTTCAGGTGGAGGAAGGCACAGTAGTGTGGCATCTGTCTAAGCAGCAGTGACTTAAACAGGAAAGTGAGCTGTTGGAGATTGGTTTGTGGTGTTGTCTAAAATGTATTATGGAGTTTTGCTGAAACTAAAGTTAGTAACTAAAAGAGGAAACTTAAAAACTAAAAAAAAAAATTGTCAGGTGAAAATGTGAGTCTGATTAGGGCTATTTCACGGGCTGGAAACAAGTTGCTCACATTGTATACTTTCTTCTTAGTTTACGAATGCCCTCGGTGTCCCTTGGGGCCTGGATGGCAGGAAGGGGGAAGGTGGAAGCAACAGTGCAGCAACAGCAAACTCAAAATTGTCTTTGGGAACTTCCCTGGATTTTTAGAGTGAAGGAGGAAAAAAATCAGTATAAGCATCAAGCTGCTTGAAAATGAGTCCCAGGAAGCATCCAAAGCCAAAAGGTGTTTTTTTGAGAGTGATGCTTTGCCAGCATGGGACCACTCAGATTCCCTGCTGAGTTTTGACCGGATCTTCCCAACTGGCATGTTGTCCGCATCTGTCCTTTTGTCGCGCTCAGGGAGACAAACAACAGCAGGCAGGGTTAAAAGGTGACTTCCTGCACTCTGCAGCAAAACTATCATTAGCAGCTGCTTCCCAACTACCTGCCAGAAGTGATTTATAGGCACTGGGATGAGACAGACGGGGGAGGCACCAGTGGAGCCAGAGCCTTTTACCAGTACATGCTGCTTTGTTCCCAAATTCGCTGGAGTAGCTGTGCTCTGCTGGGGGTAGACAGTCACTCTTGAGGTGTGTGTGGCTCTTCTGTGCTCATCACAAAGTGGATGACTGTCAAAATGTGCCTTGGATGGGTGTGTGCCAGCTCTCACTGGATTACACATAGGAATACTCATTGTTTAGGCAGTAGTGAGTGGCCTGTAGAAACAGGAGAGTATATTTTTGCTAAAATCCTACTGGCTGATGTTTAGGCTCCTGAATTTCTCCACAAGCTCAATCTTGTGGCTGAGTGTTGATTTTCAAACTGGAAGAATGCTTTTTACAAGGAGGAAAAACTTGTTGCCTTTAAAGTAGGTGTTGTTTTACATTGAAAAAGTTGGATTAATCCTGCTCTAACTGCATCAAAGTCTCTCAAACTCCTGCATTGAAAATGAAGAGCCAGAACTGCAGGAGATTTTTCCCACCTACTTGACCCTGGGGAGGTGACAAGTGACTCCCTGCCATGCAGACATTTATGGATAGGATGCCTGACTGAGGAGGAGGAGAAAGATACTCAATAGCATTAGCAAGGAGGAAAAACCTCAGGAGTGCTGGCATCTTGTTGGGACCTGGGGGAACTAGTTGTGTCCTGCCTGGCAGTGCTCTCTGCAGGGCTTCATGATCTCCAGAGTGCAGGAGAGACCTCATTGGTGATGGGACCTTGCATGGTGCTGTTTGTTGAGATGGCACACCAGAGCGGATGTGTTGTCATACTCCAAAAATAAGGCTTTGGGGACATCTCCTTCCCCAATATGTCTTTGTTTTTCTGGGATGAAGTCTTTCCTTTTCCTGCAGTCCTTAAGCTCTTCAAAGCTCTCAACTTCCTATTTATCTGGCAGGTTGTGGTGAAGTATGAAGACTGCATAAGCCAGAAATAACATACTGAGGCATAGAGCAGTTTAAAACTGGAAGAAATTGATAGGGCTGTGAAATGTTTTATTTTTACCCTTTGTTCCATTCTTTCTTTGCACATATTTTTGACTTGTGTATCATAGTCCATTTGGTCATCCTTCCACCCAAAACTTCTCTATAACTTTCTGTAAACTCTTATCCAGCCACAGCACTGGAGTTTTTTTGGGTTTGGTTGGGGTTTTTGTCTGTTTTAAAGAGAAAGTACATTTGTTCTTTTTTATTTCCTAAGGTAGTTATTAAAATCTTCACAGTCCTCCCCCTCTCCCACACATGCATGAATAAACTTAACTGCGTGCGGCAGAATTTTCAAAAGCATCTGCATGATTGAGTCATTTAATCAGTCATTTACCCTCTCTGAAAATCTCAGCCATTGCTGCTGCACTGCTGCCTCAAATATTTGGCCTGAGGTCCTGCTCTTCTTGAAGATGTTTCAGTCTGTTCAAACACAGCAGCCCAGAACTTCACATTTCTGAGGCTGCTTTGTGGTGGCTGGTGCCACCACGACTTCATCGTGCACAGATGTTTGCACAACGTAATGCCCCCAGCTTTAGAACAAACCCAAACCCCCCCCCATTGCATGCAAGCCCTTACCCCAATACTGCTGTTGGCTATTGATTGACAAGGGGCTTCTGTAAAGCCCCCAATCCTGTCAGCTCCAGTATGGCTCTGTGGGATGTGCATAGTTTTATGTGTGAGACTGGTGCATCATCCCTTCTGTTTATTCCTCAGCCAGCTTGCAGCCCTTCCAGGCATGTCCAGCAGGTTACTTCCATGGGGAAGAGGAGGTTTGCCCCAGAGCTAGAACTCTCCTGCAGGCTATGAGCTTCCATGGCTTAGTGGAGGATCATTTTCTTGTATCAGAAGGTGTACTTTTTTTTGGGTCTGGAATTGTCTGCAGCTATGGCTGTGGGAGCATTCACATAGTGTCAGTAGTCTTGTCTCCTGCCATGACTGTAACTTGCAGAGCTGAGATGATAACTTGGGCAGTAATATCCTGCCCCATCCCTATGGCAGATGCTCCCTATCCATCTTTTTGAAGCATGGGTTGTATCTTTAAAAAAACAGCTTTGGCAACTAATACTTTTCTAAGCTGTAAGCTTAGACCTACAGCAAACAACCTGGTCTGAAATTCATACCTGACAGGGTAGGAAACAACAGTATGTAGAACTAAATGTCACAACCTCGAGTTGAAAAATGCTTATTTCTAAAATGAAATGTCCATTTTAGAGTTTTAACAATATGTAGTTTTGTTCCTTGAGTTTCAGATCCTCTGAAGAGCCCATAAATGTTTTCCATATGTTAGCAAATAAATTTCTTCTGTCTTGTACATAATAAATCGTCCTCTCAAGAGATGCAATCTGAGTAAGACTGGCCATCCGTTTTGTCTCCGTTGGGGGAAACTGTCGCTGCAGCAGGCTGAGATGTTTTGTTTGTCTTCCTCCATTCAGCCTACATCTTCAGCCTTCTTTAATTAACATTCATTTCAGAAGTAGGGTTTAATACAGGCTGAATGCATTCTGTAGTTCCTCAGCCATGGAATTTGCCATATAATTGAGTTCTTCTGTAATTTTTTTTCCCTAATCTACACTTCTACTTTCAGTTACAGATAATAATCCCACATGACCACGAAGCAAAAATTGTGAATTGATTCCAAGGAAAGAAGGTCAATGTCTTCCAGAGTCTGCAGAATGCCTGAAATGGCCTCTTTTAACATCCCATCTGAAAAAGCAGAGGTGTTTGTTCTAAAACCTTATGTCCAGTTCAGCCTGAAACACCACTCATGTTTTTTCAGATTAATCTTCAGCCTTGTGCCTGCTTTAGTGCTAAAGAAAAGACACCCACTGGCAGGAGGAGCAGCAGCTCCCATGTTTGTTCTGGTTTGTGATTCTAGAAATGACTGCAGTCTCCTTTTGCTTTAAGGGAAGTGTAAGGGAGAACACAGCAAAACTCAACCTTACTAGGTTTGATATGCATGTTAAAATCACAGGTACTTTACATAATCTTTTTTTTTTTAAATCCTGGTTTTTGTTCATTACAAGACCTGCAGAGTTTGGCAGATTGAGCAGGCATGATCTAGGGGTGCATGGTTGAACAACAGGGTTGCGTTTCGAGGTGTGCACACTCGATCCATTGCTTCTCTTGCTGACTCCTGGCTAGAAGCTTGCTTACCTTGGTTCCCCAACTGCAAGATGGGGTAAACACTCTCCTGCCTCACTAAGGTGATATGGACAGATTTTGCTGCCACTGCTTTTCTCTCTGGACTTCCAGCAGAAATCTTCAGGCTCATGTTTTCACTATCAAGTCATGTGTTTAAAGCAATTCTGTGCCTCTTGTGCCTTTTTTTTCTCAGAAGAGAAGTACTTGTGTTTGGAGATGTGAGTTAGGAAGTTTTTTGTGTGTCTTGGGTGCTGCTGACAGTCATTTCAGAGACAGACACAGTTACCTTTTCTCGACCAGAACGGTGCATATTGGGGCAGATGTTTGCATTACGGTCCCATTTGCATCTCTTCTGCTTTCCTAATTAAAAAAACAGATTTATCCCTGCTGCCTTTCCTTGAAACCTTTTGTCTACTTTTCATCTCCCATCTGGGTCTCAAGCATATTACAGCTTTACTATTAAAACTTAAAAGATTTATATTAGTTAGATAAACACTAAATTTAATTTTTCTTGCTGGCTTGGTTATTTTACATTCAGATGTTTCTTTTAAAGAGGAACTGTGGGGTTTTTTTTCTTTAAAGTAGACAGTAGAAACCCAGTTCAAATACTTTGGAATATGTTCATAAGTTCTGTGGGATGCTGGAGCATCTCTCATCCCAGCCCTCTATGGAAAATGATGTCACGTAGAGTAGAACAACACTGTGTTGCAAGATGTGTTTCAGTCAGAAGTTGTGCTCAGAGATTGAGGAGCCACAAGAGCTTGCAATTTCGTTTTTCTTAATGCTGTCCTGGAGTAGCAGAAGGGGAAAAATTCATTTTAGAGGTGCAGAGCTCTCTGTGGAAATGATGGGGTTGTCACCTTGAGCAAATCCGCCTTGCTTGCTCTGTGAGGCTGAGCAGATGGACAAGGGGATTGTTACAGTGACAGGATGGCCATACTTCTGTTCTTCTTCCTGCCCAGCAGCCAGCTGTGCTCCGTGTGAACAGCCAAAGGGTTCATTGCTGCTAGCCACATCCTCTGATGTCTGCATTTTGGGCTTGCACTGTAAACCACAGCTATTCTAATTCAGATTTTAAAGGGGAAAAAAAAGTACTTGCCAAGAAGAGAGAAATTCACATACAGAAAGACCAGCAGGCTCAAATCCTTCCCTCAAAAACCTGAAAAGGTCCTGAGTATCCACCAGTTTTAAGGCTAGCTGCTTTTTATCTGTTTGGGTTTTTTTCCTGCCTTCGGATTAACTTTGCCCACACAAATTCCCATCACTCAATGGGAATGGATACCAATGCTCAAAGAGATTTTTCAGTAGGGAAGGTCAAGTGGAAAGTTTTTCCTCTGGCTGTCAAGTTTATTTTGTAGTGTTGTATTTCTCCCTTTCTTTCAGGATCTTTTGTTTCTTTCAAATGGTGCTGGAAATTAACCCATTTATTTTCTTCCTCATTTTGCCAATACAAGCAGGCTGTACTCCCTGATAATTTAATACTATTGTCACTGAAACAGTGCTATCATCTGGAAAGGCAGCTGCTCTTTTCCTTAAGTCCTTCACAATGTTGGGGTAATTACTGCATACTTCAGCCTGTAGATTTCCCTTGCTTACTCTTACTTGTAACCTGTCATTTGGACAGAAGGATATATAAAAATTACTGTGGTTTAGAGGTACACAGAACATAAAATCTGTTTATTCTTGTGTCTATAACAGATTAATAAAATGTAAGTGAAGAGCTCAGGGGAGCAGATAGGAGGAAGTTTGAAGGTTTGTTTGTTTTGTTTGTAGGGGTCTTGCACGATTTATTTGTTGCTTTATTGTATTTATCATGAGGGTTTTTTTGTTTTTGTGTCACTCTCTGATAGGTAAAGCATACTTTTCTTACTGCAGATCAAGAATTGGCATTTTAACACAATTCCCAAAGGGACTGAATTTCTGTTGCTTTGGTGCTGTTTCACTCTAAGTCAGTTACAAATAAGAAGAAAAATTATTAAACAGAAGGTATCTGCTTTGCTATCAGATATTCTAAAGCTCACTGCTGTGTAGTTTTTATGGAGCTAATTATAGCAATGACTGGGATGTGTTGAGCTACTTTTCTGAGGGTAAGCAATTTCTCTTGTCACAATTCTTCCTCTCAAGACCATTTTTTTAGTGTATTTTTTGGCTCTGTACCATTCCCATATACAAACACAGTTGCTTGTTCAATGGGATTGGGATATATCCTGCAGGAAACAGAAATTTGATCTTTTGCTGTGGTGGAAGTTTCCTTATAGCTGCATATTGCCAGAACTTGTGTTGCAATTTGTGCACCAGTTAAGTATTCCGTTTTGTTCAGTTTGCCCCAGCAGTTCAAAAGAGATTTCCTTCTCTCCTAATTCTCTCCTTGTCTCCTTCTCAACAGCCATGTTACCTTTTCCTTGTGCTTGGATGATGATATGGTGTCATTTTTCAGTGTCCCAGCTCTTGTATATTTTGTGTAACCAGACTTGCATTAATTTAAGTAATCTTCAGATTACTGAAGGCCTTGTTTCCTTGCAGGATGAGCCTTTAAGATAAAAAGGGTCACCAGCAAACCTGCTTGTAGGATTTCCTGTACAAAGGTGCCTCTCTAGCTGTAGCTTCTAGCTAGTGAATTTGTGATCAGAGTGTGTTGTAGCACCTTTTCACACTTGTAATCAACTAGCTATATGTTTATCTTCTGAAAAAATAATTTGACTGTGTAGTAATGTACTTAAACTATATGATGAGTTAAAGCCTGAAGCTGTTTTATGAGCATGTTCCCTTTTATTTCATCTGCAACTGAATGCTGTAGTGCATCTGTGTATTTAAGGCACAGGTGTGTCAGGAACAAAATACAACCAAGGGTAAATTGCCCTTTCTTTAACATACAGTTAAGCAGTGGGGGAAAGGATTTTTTTTTTTTTTTTTTTTTTTTTTTTTTTTTTTTTTTTGTTCAGCCATGGTTTTCAGGGCATTTCTTTGGTGTTATATAAGGCAGACCTGATTTGATTCAAGATGCCTGTGAAAAACAAATTATTTTCCAGCCAGCTTAGTTCCCCCCACCTTGCTTTTGCAGCACAGTCATGCCAAGAGTGAAGTTGATGTGGGGGAGCAGGATTTGGGGTTGCAGGAGTTATTTTAGCACCTACATGAAACCATAGCTGAGGGATCCCACTTGACTGATGCATCTGTAGCCTGAGCAGAGACTGGCTCCTCCATCCCCCTTTTCCTAGCACAGTTGACTCTGTGATGAGCCAACCCAGGGAAGTGAACCAAAAACTAGCCCTATAAAAGAAAGCGAATACTTTTCCGGTGGTTTAGCTCCTGGAGCCAGCTTGCTGTAGGGCTGGAAAAGCAGAAATGCTAGCTCAGGGGAAACTGTAGCTGATGGGCTGAATGGGAGGCAAAAAACCTCTGCCCCCCACCAATATTTGTGGTGCCACCTGAAATTCATTGCATACCCCTGGCCCCAAATACATTGCCTTCTACAAGACATCTCCTGTGCTGGTGATACAAGTAAGGTGGTTCTTGTCCTTGTGTCTGGTTTAGGATTTATGGCATTTTCCTCCTTCGTGTTCCTACTGTGAAGTTCATCCTTCAGTTGAGACAAGAAGGAGATGCCAGGATAGCTGAGATGGTGTTGATGGGGGTGTGTTATGGCCAAATGTATGCTTTTACCTTGAAAATACATGGTTGACATGACTGCAGCTTCCCAGTAGATTCCCTCTTTAATCTGGGCTATGCAATCAGCCTTTGAAGTTGCATAGGCCTTTCTCTCGGCTTCAGAGGGTGCTTGAAGATTTGACAAAGGCAGAAAATGGCCTATTCCATTTCTTGCATATCCAACCTGAGGAAGTGGCTTTCAGCAGACAGCTGTATTTCTAAGCTGCAGTCTCACTGGCTGCTGTGTTGGAACAAAATGCCTTGTGGCAGAGCATTTGCAGAAGGCACCGGGGACAGCTGGATTTGGGGTGTCTTGGCTGGCCCCAGGCACTGCCTCTGCAGGTGACAGGCAGAGCAGATCCAGCACAGGGTGTAAACTCTGTTGGAAGGAGGCAGCCTTGGCCGGGAGCAGAGCGCTGATTGACAACTTCCTGTACTGCAGCAGAAGGGATTAGGGCACGGCTGCCTGGCACGTAACCCGGCAGTGCCGCTGGGACCGCAGGGATGCCGGTCTGGAGCGAGCCGGCAGAGCTCGGCCGGGGCCTCTCTGAGAGGGGAACAGCACTGGGCTGCTGGTGCTGAGCTGGAGCATCCGTCTGCCAGTGATGGGAAGGGAGCTGAGTGGGATCTGTGCGGCGAATGAGTGCGTTGCTCTCCTCTTCGTGAAGGAGCCTGTAATTCCCACCTGCTGTGTAAACACTGGCAAAGCTGATTTGAATCTGTCCTCTTGTGTAACAGGTAGAAAAGAAAAACCCAAAACAAACAGAGTTGAGGCTGCCTGGAGTGAGTCCTTGAATTTTGGATCCTCTCAAATGATTGGAGTTGGAGGGGTTATGTTTGTTTATTTACTTGGGCTTTCTTTTTTTGAATACTTTGGAAAAGAAAAGGAGTGGTTTGGTAAAGCTTAGCAATGAAACATGCTTTTGTATGAAGCTTCAAGATTTTTCTTTACATTGACAGATTCCCCCTCACACCCCTAGAAAGAAAGAAGAAAGCAAGAAAGAACAAAAGAAAATCCATAAAGAAACCCTACAACTTTCTGACTGAGAAAATATTGTAAGGTGGTGTCCCCTCTGCCCCCTGGTATGTGTTTGGTAGTAACTAAGGATGAGCACCAGAATGCAAGAGTCTGGGGAGCTCAGAGTGGACCTTTGCCCGGTACAGAAGTGCATTATAAAGAGCTGCATCTACTAAATAAGCCTGTTTCCTTCCCTCACCTGTCTAATGTGTTTTGTTTTGCCCTGTATCTTGTAAATACTTTACGACAATTAAATCAGAATTGAGTACAGGAAGCATTTCATGTGTCTCTGGCTCTTTCTGCAAAAGGAGAAGGAAAGACAGAAGTAAATAAGTAGCATTACATTTTTAAGCAGAGCCTGACATATTTGCAGTGCATATGAAGAGGATATTTTAAAAGTTTGCATCAGCTGTTGGATTCTATTTTGGTGATAAATTCCAGCTAAAATATCATCAGTGTTCGTAACTGTGTGAATAAATGACCCCTAACTGACTTCCTAAAATATCGTATCAGTCTGCTGTGGGAAGTTTGCATTTTTTAGATTTTTTTCTCCCTCTGTTTATAATCTGTTGTATTGTATAGGAGGAGCAGTGCTGAATTTAGAGGCTGCAGTGTGCATAGCAAAGACATTAATGATGGTTTAGGTGCATCAGTTCTTTTAGCTTGGCTAATTTAATTTTCTTTAGTGTTTTTCTTCCCCCTCCTTGAAAGTTTCTGTATAGAAGAGCTGAGATTCATGGTGAGTTTTGTGGAGCTGTCTGTTCCCAGCTGTGCTCAGCTGTCCAGTGTTTAACACCCCCTTACAAACTTTCTCCCTTTATTTCCTAGCATCCTTACCCATCTTGCAAAAGGAATGCTTTTTGGCAGTGTTGGATGTGCTAAGTTCCCTGTCAGCACCTGAAAATTAGGAGCTCCCCTTCCAGCCTCCCCCCACCTCTGCTCTGTGTATTTCCATGCCACCACATGGATGGTCAGCTGAGGTCAGGGGTCTGATGCAGAAGTGAATTTTGGGCTGCATTCCTGTGGTCCTGCACCCACGCAGGCCCACAGAGCAGGTGATAGAACTGGGGGCCAGGGAGAGGGGAGAAGCAATGGCCATCACCTCCCCTCAGCAGTTCAGGCCATAGTGGCCATTCTCTTGGCCTTAGCAGAGGACAGCTGTGGTAATGTGGATAATACTGTTAGAGAAGGCGGCTCTGCTAATCTTTGCAGAGCTGTACAAGCACAAATGTTGGATGCTTGAGCATCCAACAGTGCTGTGGTCCACAGCAGGATGTCGTTTTCAAGGTATAAACAGATTAACAGAGCCTCTTCAAAAGGGAAAGGCCAGCATTTGTCCCTAGATGGTTTTAAGCAATTGGTTGGTTTAAAGAGTTCCCAGGTTTAAGTAAAAAGATCCATTTGAAGCAATGTAGCTTGTCTCAGCATCCAATCAGGCCACAGCACGGAGGAGTTGCAGGAATGAAGAAGAAAGCGTGGGAGTCCTGGTAAGCAGAGGCTCTCCACATGGATGAGGACAGGAGCGCCTTGTGGGCAGACAGAGCCACCCTGCTCTCGCCACTGCACTGTAGGATTGCTGTGCTGCCTGGGGGAGCAAGCCTCAGTAGCTGAGCCTGTGGTTTGGGGCTTTTTTTCCCCCTTAAAACATTCAGGTTTTCCCTTACAAGTACCTGATGCAAAGACTTCCCATCGAAGTGGTGCTCTAGCCCAGTGGTGCAGTAAGGGGGAGGGCAGTCCTGGGAGGGAAATGCTGAATAGACCTGCTCAGAGCCTCTCGTCCAGGTCTGAGTCCTAGCAAAATGGGGTAATGACTTTATTCAGCCCTCCTCTGACTTTCTCAGACAAAGTTTCTCTTTGTATCTCTTCAAATGCCTGCTTTTGCAGATTTGCCTGGTGCCCTGCATGAGGCAAGTAGTCAAACAGGAAAATCTCCCTGAGGTTTCCACCCCTTACCACATCTGAGTGTTTGTCATGTCATTTAATCGTGTCTGAGTCTCATATATTCTTTTCACTTCTTGAAGTGAGCTGTTAAGCCACATCTGTGGCCCATGTAGAGCTGCCCAATGATGCCAGAGACGGGTTTAGCAGGAGTTTAAAGGAGATGATCTTGTGCACTGAATTCTTGTAAATGTTCCTCAAGTTTTGCTGACTTCAGCCAGCACAGCCACCAGCATCTTTCTGGCACAAAAAGCTGTAACCACAAAAACTTAAAATAAGAAAAGGTAGCAGTAAAAAAATAGCTAGCCTTCTGCATTTTATATTGGTATGTGTTTCAGGGATAACTAGAAAACAATCCAAACATTTGAGAAATTCTACTCCTGTTCCGGTATTGGACAAGTCTGAATCCATGCTTATTGTAATGGTTGTGTGCAGCCAATTTGTCTTTGAACTGAATTGGAATATGATCTAACATGAAGCTTTTCCTTCAGACTTTCACCAGAGTAGAACTACGTTCAGCTCCAGCCATCCCCAGTGGATGAGAGTGGCAAAATTTTTCAAAAATGTGTGGAAGCAATTTTCTGCAATACCGTTTCTATCTTGTCTTCAGTGATGGAAAACAAACAGAAATTTGACAAAAGCATTTTTTTCCATGTCTTGCCGTGACAAATTAAAAGCTTGTGCTTAGGAGACAGGAGTCTCAAATCTTAAAAGATTTTTCACACAATCTTTTTCTTAGTACTTGGATAATCTAAGCTCTCTTTGAAATGGGCTGTCTTGAGTATACTGGGCACACTTAGAGGTTGATGGAAAATGTCAGCTGTTCCTTTTCCTAAATTTCTTGAATAGAGAGCAAAAGGTGTTTTGAGACAAAATTTAGGATTTGTGCTGTTCAGCTATCTGTGGAACTCAGAAGTGCTGTATCTCTATAGGCTTTAAAAATAAAATAAAAAGCTGGAGGAGAACGGAAGGACTTCTGGTTTGGCAAGATTGAGCTGAGGGAGTTCTGGGAGACTATATTTTATCTTAATTTCTTTGGAAAGGTGGAAGTTTTCTCTGCCATGCATCCGAAATAACTCTCAGACTTCCTCTTTGTGAAGTTCCTAAACAGCGGCTCAGTAGATAAGGCCCAGGCCGGCGCAGAGCTCAGTATCACTCACTTGCTGCACTGTTTTGCTGGCTTTATCATTCTTCCTTTCCGTACTGATAGCACAGCTGTGCCTCCCCATATTCCAGTGAAAGGAAAGGGTCAAGTGAAAATGTGCCAGGGATCCCAAGGGATTGTAACTGGGCAGAGCACACCAAAGGCTCTGGCAAAGGGCCAGTGGTGGGGGAGCCCATTGCAGAGGTCTCAGCCACAGGTGGCTGGGCTGTGGCATGGGAGGATGCAGCTCTCTGGCTGTCACTTTTCCAGGCTCATCTTCAACCCAAGCAGAGCTGGGTTTTTTGTCCTGGGAATGGTGGGGATGCCTTCTCAAAGTACAAGGTGGTGCTGGGCTCTTCAATATATTCAGGCTTCCACAGGTAAACCCAGGAATTGCTGCAAGGAGCTTTGGCTGTTGCAGAAGAATGCTTTCAGTAAAGATGAGACCATGGCCCCTCCAAGATTTGCTTTTCCATGCTGCATGTCAAGAAGGCCCCCTTAGATCTGGATGTTGCGGTGTGTGGGCGTACATGGCACTGGGAGATGGGAAAAGTGGAGCGGAGCAGTAGAGAGCAGGTTGGCTGGAATGGGGTTTTGATTCCTTCAGGATCATCACTTACAAAGCTAATTGTTCAACATCATGATACATCTGTTCCCCCCTGCTTCATGCAACCATTAACATTCTGGAGAGGAAAAAAATGTCTTGTCTTGCTTGACCCACAGTTATTTTTGACAGCAAATCCTTTAGCTGGCAGAGAGCACTTAAAAGCAGAAGTTCTAAGTGACAGAATTCTGTAATTTCATTCTGGCAACCAATTTCTAACAAACTGCCAGAGATTGTATTTTTTCATAATTCTGAGAGGAATCTTTCTTCTTTTTTGTAGTCAGCCTTGCATATTGCATCACACATAGTGGACCTGTTCAGTGAAGCCATTAGAGGCGAGGTGATCAGTTCAGAAGCAGGAGAACGCTTCTTTTGCTCGTATATTTTTCATAGATGCTCAACTATGCTTATTGCTAGGTATCTGATTAGCCTTCTTGTGTAACAAATCCATTTCAATGAGAAATAAACTGCAGTAAATGATTAACATAATCTTCTTTACTAATGACTGGGGTTTTTTAATTTAATGAGTCACTTCTGAAAGTCTGAGGGGGAAACAAGGACATGCTTTTCTCTCTTTTAAATTACCACAGTGCCATCATTTGCCTGTAGAAGTCTGATGTTGTTTCTTTAAGCAGTCATACCACACAAGCAGTACTTGTGCTTGCTCAGATACATCCAGCTCGCTTGCAACAGGAAATGTGTTGCACAGGTTTTATAAAATAACGCTTATAGTCATGATTAATGATTTTGTTATCCAGGCAGTGAAACCACAAGAGTTTGTGACCGCTGTAGAAGTCAAAAAGTTCTGGTACAAGCAGCACAATTGTCTCATAATTGAGTGTTTGAGGGCATGTTAAAACAGAGTATATTGTCAGACTCCCTGTTCCAACAACCTTAGTTTTGGTTCTTTTCTGTTTTGTGACTACTGGTCATGTTTTCAATAGTTTCCCCTCAAATCCAAATGCTGGAGCTGGATTGGTTTTAACAGGTTTTAGAAGAAGAGGGTGTTTCTCTGAGAGACCAGTGGCTCAGTGGTCCCAAGTGGGACCTGATTTTCCATCGGTGAAATAGCCTGGATCTGAAGGCCATGTACTTTCTAGATGTATTTCTCTAGGGTGAGTGTGTTGTATTTGGAAGACTTAGAGCAAACATCTCATGTCTCCACCCTTCAACACCCTCCCCAAAATTTTCCATGCTGTGCTGATGGTAGATAATCCTAGCTAAGTCCCAGTCTTCTTGTGGAGGATGGAAGTTGTTCCCTGCTTCCCTCACCGACAAACTCTTGCCATCATTTGTTCTTAGTGGCAATTTGCTGAAGATGAGTGTGCCTTTTCTTTGAGAATACACCTGATTTTCACTGGTCTCGAAGTCCAGGTTCAGTCCCAGTGGCGGGGCATTGAGAGAACAGTACACTTTCAGAGGCCTGAGGCATTATCATGCCTCTAATCCTTGGTTACTTACTTTCTTCTCAGGGTTTCCCTCTGGTTTCTTGAACCACATTTTAGCTGTGGCCACCATCAGAAGTACCTCCTTCTGCCTGAACCTTATTTGAGCCTGTTCCAGTGAATGCCTTGTGGTCTTCCTTTCTGAAGGATACTATAAGAATAATCTCTTCCTGTTCACGTTCCTATGGGATTCACAGTTCAGTAGACTTCCCATCTTCTTGGTCCCTTCCATGATCTCTTTCCCAGGCTGGAGAGACCCAAGCTATTGAGTTAGCTGTTGCTGAGAAGCCATCTCGTGTCCTCTGTGGTCCTGGCCATGGCTCTGTGAGGTTGCCATGGTGGAAATACCATCATTGGGCCAGGGTGGAGGAGGTCCTGCACCACAGGCAGCTTGGACAGCACAGCAGATACATGTAGTGCCTTGAGGGTTGTCTTTGTTGCTGCTGGTTTTTTTTAACTTGTTGCTGAGCCACCAAGTGGACACTGTCACAGAGCTGCCTATTTTAATCCCAGTACTTCTTTCCTGAACAGCAGTAACTGGCTCAGAGGGCATCATTCTGTGTATCAGATCAATGTGTTTATGTCATGTTGCTCTTTAGGTTTAATTATGTTTAGGGGTTTTTTAACATCCAGCATGCTAAAAGTCTCTAAGCATTTTTCGGGGTCAGCATTCGTTTTGACTCTCATGAATAACAAGTTTCATCTGGCAACTATGCAATCGTCTTGTCCATCTTTCTCCTCAGTCATTGATGAGTGTGCCCACCAGCACAGGTGAGGAGTGTGTGGGGTTCATTGATGATCTTCAGCTTGGGAGGCAGGAATTTTCTACCTCTTCTTTTCTTCAATCCTCAGAGCATGCATTCATGTATGTTGAGGGCACCTTTCCTATATGTCAGTTTGAAACAGTGAGAGACTTTGGTGGAAAGTGCCAGTGCTCATCCCAGCTGATGGTCAGCAAGATAACTCTGCAGATGCTGCATTTGTCACCCAGCTATTGCCTTTAGTGTCACCAGCCAGGAATCAGCATGAACTTCTTGATGGACAAGTGAGCAGGGACCCAGTCTTGGATAGCTTGATTTCACCTTACTGGGTGCTTAGAGTAGGTATTTGTGTTGGCAAACTGCCCATCTAATCTGAAGACGTTGAATGTGGAAATGCAGCAATTTTTAATAAGGTGAAAGCGGAGAGCAGTGCAAACAGGTTTGTAGCTATGTCAACACACGTGGAGGAGAGGCTCAGTTGCCCTAATGGCTCTAAAGGGAGAAGAAGATTTGGAGGCAAACAAGGGTAGATACAAATTGGGCAAGATAAAAATCACTACAAACTCTTTTCCAGTTGCCTGTTGCAGAAATGCTGCCTTCCCAGAGAGACAGCAAATAGCACAGAGCTTGGAAGACTGGTTATAGCTCCCAGCTGCCCTGCTGAGATTATCAAGGAGTTATATCCAGTTTGGGTGGGATTTTTATTTTCATCCAGGACAGGGAGGCAATTTTAGGACAGTATGTGCAGTGACCTCCCACTGGATTGTTTCCCCAGGCTGCATTGTTTGGACCATGAAGACTCATGACACTTTCAGAGCGTGTCCACAAAAGGCTTGTCCCAGCAGGGCTCAGCTGTGGATCCACTGAAGGTGAAGGTCCTGCTGACTGCCATGGTACCATTTTAAGGCCCTGCCTCTTTTTTTTCTTCATGTCAGTCAAAGTTTTGCTTTGAGAGTAGGCTGGGGCTGCCCAGGCCATGGGGCATGTTGTATGGCTTTCTGAGAAGCTTAAATCACAGCTCAGCATCTTGGTCTGCACCACATACAGTTCTGCAGGAAAGGTACTTGTATGAGTACCAACATGGCTATTGTAACTAAATCCTGACTCTTCTCAGGGTTTTCAAACGGGTTTTAAGCTTAATGTTATTACAAAACATTTGTAGAAACTACTCATTTTTTTTTTTTTTTTTTTTTTTTTCTCCTTCTTAAAGGTCCCTAGAATGTGCTAGATATTGTAGGGCTGAAGTTAAGTGTAGAAGTATTAGCTTTGAAGGGCTTAAACTCCAGATTTGAAATGCCTTTGTCTAATAAGTTATGAAGACTGGGCTGATGAAACCTCTTTCTAAAAGAGCCTGAATATTGGTGCAGTTCCACTTCAGAGGCGTTGTTAACTATGTTAAGAGTTGATTTGCTTCTGTGTGCTTGTTAAAAAAAAAACAGACTAAAACACATGTATTAAAAGTATGTTCTTAATGAGAGTCAGCCATTCAAAACTCATTCTGCTTGTTGTACCTCTCAGATAACCCAGCCTGGCTTTACATCATACTGCAAACAATTGTGTATTTGCTTTCAAAAAAATTAGTTGGGAGTTCGGTGCTTTTAAAGTGCTGGAAGAGTTAAAGAGAGCCAACATCTATTTTGTGTTGTAGTGCTTCAAGGTGTTCTCACCTTTGGACAGAGTCTTTCAGAATGTTGTTTTCAGAATAAACAAATATTCACAATGAGGGTTCTTGTATTCTTGAAGCAAGAAATGCATCTGGTGTGATTCATTGGAAAATAGTATTTAGAGAGTGCATTCTTGACCAGGAGAGGTTTTTCAGGTAAAACCAGTCTTCTGCTACTACTGATATGATTCCTCTCTGCTCTTGAGGTTGTGTCTCAGCTGACTGCAGTGGCTATCAAGAACCTTCTCCATGGACTTGTAGCTGCAGCACATCTTTTTAGTTTGGGGGGTGGGGTGGAGATTTCTTCTATTTCAGGCACCAATGCTTCAGGCACATGCAGTGCCACAGCTGTTCTGTTTGTTGTGCATGGAGGCTCTCTTTGTCCTGCTCTTGGTTTGCTGGTGCATTTAACAACTGTCCATTGATATTCATGGTAATGTGAAAAAAGCCCAAAACCTAAATATAGAATTAATGGGCAAAATCCTGAATATTGTATGGCAACTGTTTGGAAGGGCTAGGGAGAGATGATGGCTGACATTATTACCTCACTGTGTGTTTCTGCAGGAAAAGAAATATGATTGTTAAGAAGGTATTGGCAATGGCATGTTACTGTGTGATATTTCACCCTTTCTTGATCATTGCTACGTAATGATGTAACTAATTAACCTAAAGAAAGTGCACACAGGGAGCCAGAAATGTATAAAAACAGAAATAACAATCACTGCATATTAATGATGAGTGGCAAAAAATTGACAAAACAAGAAAAAAAAATCCTGAAGTTTTTTAAGGAAAGCTGATTATTCAAGTAGTGGATGATGAACTGGAATTCAGTGAGTGTTTGGAGAATGTGTAAAGGTTAACAAAATGGTCAGTATTTTTGTAGCCTGGGTAACTGGTGGGGTACAGCCTGGGCACACAGATGCTCTGTTTGAGCCTCAGGACCTACAGGATTGTATCACTTGCCAGGGCTTGACTTTGCTCTTCAGAGGTAGCTCCTGGTGAACGCTCATCATCCCGCCATGCCCAGGATAACAAATAACATGCCAAGCGAATACAAGTGGTGTTAGTGAATATGTCACAGGCAGGCTGTGGCATATTATTTTTCCATGTGTGTGGTGACAGCTTTTATGGTCTGGCTACAGGTCTGCCTCTTTCAAGTATTTTATGTGAAACTTCATGAAGCCTCCAGCAGTCGAGTATTGCCAATATTGCAGGTGTGCATGAAGTTAGTGAGTGGCAAAACATCTCTTAGTGCCCTGTGCAGTAGCAGCTGAATATATGACAATTTCCCCCGCCTTTCCATTTCAAACAGAATGCTACAGATAGCTCCTCCAACTCCTCTCAGAAAAGGGAACAGCCTGTGCGAACCCTGGCTTCTCCTTCATCCTGCGAACATCGAAGAATTTGCACTCGTGGACACCTTCACGACCATTACAGCTCTGACCACTACCACCTAGAACAAGTAAGGTTTCTTCCCAGTGTTGCTGCCTCTGTGTCTGCCAGAGTTTGCCAGTGTTTGGTTTTCCTCCACATGCCTGAGAGACAGCTCTCTCCTGCTGCTCTCCCCATTTCCTTCTCAATTAGCTTTAAATGGCTTCCTGTTACTAAAAAAAAGGCGGGGAGAGGGGGGATAACACTATGGTTTAGCGTGTTATGTTGTACCACATGCACGCAGGCCAGTGTAGGACTCTGACAGTTGTACTCCCTCCTGAGCCAAAGGCTGAAAGTTGTTTTTGATGGATCACGGTGAAGGGCATATAAAGCATGAAAGATACAGTTGTTAAATACTGGCTCTTCAGGAGGCAAGGAGACAGTGATGACCAGTAGCAAAATGAGCTTATTTATCTTTTCTCTCTCTTAATTTCCTTCCTTCTTCCACAGTCAGTAGTACCACGATCCTACCGGCACGTCAACTTTCCAGACGATGATGAGGAGATAGTGCGCATCAATCCTCGGGAAAAGATTTGGATGACTGGATATGAGGATTATCGCCATGCCCCAGCACGAGGAAAGAACTTTGATCCTGATGACATGGACTCCTACGTACGTTTTGCCAAAAGCGAGGCCTCAAAACACGAATACACTTATCCTTACGTAGACAACTCAGACTTTGACCTGGGTGAAGATACCAAGGGTGCTGTGATAAAGACTCAACCTGTCAAATTCAAGCCCAGGCGGAAGGAAGATGGTGAGAGGTCGCGGTGCGTGTACTGCAGGGACATGTTCAACCACGAGGAGAACAAGCGGGGTCAATGCCAGGATGCTCCAGACCGCGTCAAGACTTGCATCCATCGAGTGAGCTGTATGTGGTGCGCAGACACTATGCTCTATCACTGTATGTCTGACCCAGAAGGAGACTATACAGATCCTTGCTCGTGCGACACCAGTGATGAAATGTTTTGCCTCCGGTGGATGGCCCTTATCGCCTTGTCTTTCATTGCTCCATGTATGTGCTGTTACTTGCCGCTTCGGGCTTGTTACCACTGTGGGGTCATGTGCAGGTGCTGTGGTGGAAAACACAAAGCTGCTGGATGACTACAGATGCATTCAAAGTGTTAGGTTTTTTCTGTAGTTTAAGGAACACGTTGGTTTTGGAGCACTGAGGTCACTCACTTTCATGCAGCCACTGTGCCCGACAGCATCCGGAAACCACCAGTTTGGATCACTTCACATTGGGTCGTCTGGGGCTCACACTGCATTGATTTGCTCATCAACTGTTCTAACTAACTAACCTACAGCATAGACTTTTGTATTATTAATCTGTAATCAAAACAGACTGTCTTGTACATGTTTATATTTTTTTTTCATTTAAAATGAGTTTGAGAGAAGAACTGCTTTAAATGGTGGTGGATTGTAGAACATCTCCAGGTTGTGTCTGTCTTGCCTCCGCTAGTGTGGTACCATCAGCGTGTTAGCAAGCTTTGGCATTTCTAGAAATGGGGCGGTGTAGTGAATGAGATCTCACTTGGAAGATATTTTAACTTACCGTCAAGCTATTGTGTGTGTATAGAAGGTGTGCTAGTAACAAACTTGTACCACAACACAGTATTTCTGTCACTGGTTTTCTTTGGGTTTTTTGTTCTATTTTCCAAAGCTGAAATAGCCATCTAAGCTGCAGTTTCTCTTCTAGGGTCCATCGTCATTTCCTTCAGCAAATATCTTAAATTATTTCTCTGTTCGTAAAGCTCTGTGAACAGAAAGTAAGGCTCAGTTACCATAGTCACATAACCATTAAGAATCTGATAGTCCTCCTTGCCTGTAATCATTTCAGACCACTACTTGAAAGGGAAACTTAAATTTTAGGCTTTTCTCTTTTCCCTAAATAACATTGGAAAAATGTGTTTCCAGAGCTCTGCCCAAAAAGAAAGGGAACTTCTTCATTAGCCAGCAACGTAGAGATCTGTGAATAAAACACTAAGGTTCTAGATGAGGAAAATTGTTGATATGCAAAGAATTACTAACAATGCAATGTCAAAAGCACTATTATGGCAATTCTGGGGAAATGCTGCATTAAGTGGTGGATTATATGGAAAATCATGTGTATTTGTTTTCTGTATACATGAGCATGAGAACATTTGCGTCCACTGTAGTAACAACATTTAGCAATCTAAGTAGGTATTTAAAAATCCAAAGCCAGGATGTTAACTACCACTTCCAGTCTATGACCTGCAGTCCCAGTCCGCCAGATACTTTCACATGTCTCAGCGCGTTGCTGTGAGCCTGTGTGTGGGATGGAGCATGTGAGTCTTTGCAGGAGCCAGACTGAGGTGTCTGCCTGGCTTCCCCCCTCCCCAGTTCACCACCCAGGTTTATCAAGTGGATGCATAAGGTGCATACAGCAGGATAATATTCCTTTAAGTTTTTTTTTAATTATTTTTTTTAATGTCATGTTGTCTTGTGTACAAGGCTTGTAATTAGCTTGGAAAAAGAGTATTTTTCTAATATATTACAAGGAATAGCCAAATAATTTTTATTAAAAAATAAAAAAAAATGATTTAGCGCAGTGAGCTCTAACTAGCATAGTACAATCCGAATACTTTGAGGCAGCTAGGGATTGGCTTGTCAAAGCTGGCACTGCTGTTCCTGCCATAATTTCTTTCTGCAGTAAATTGCCAGTGGGCACATGTCCTTTCCCTCCCTCTATTGCACATTGACATCAGTCTTAAAAGAGAGGATTTTTTTTTAAGAATTAATTTGCCAAATAAATGTAAAAGGAACGCTTGCCATTCTTTCTTGGTGGAATGTCCCAACGGTTCCTCTGAGAGTTAATCACAGCTTTTTAGTCAACCGTGAATTAAGTATGCAATGTGCTTATTATACACTATAGAGTTGGGTAGGTTTAATTCATAGCAGTTACTGGGGATTCTTTCAGTTGGAGAAAAAAATTGAATGATAGTGGAAAAGGGATGGAGTGTTACACTCTGGGTGATGTGTCTGGGTTTGCTGAATGAAATACAAATATTTTGTGCCTAATAGCAGTTGACAAATCTTTCAATGGTGTCTAGTAAACATCAAGCCAGCCTCGTAAAAAGATAATTAATGAAACAACCTTTTCCTTTTATTTCTGTTCTCAAAAGTTGTTTCATGTAAACAAATATCTGTAAGATCTTCTCTCTTTAAAGCACAACACTACAAAAAGATCTTACAGTTTTTTGTCCGGTCTTGAAGTGCCCCTATTTATTTAAGTAAAGTAGACATACTCCAAGCCTTTCTGTATGTCTGAAAATAAAAGTTACTTTAAAAAAGTCCCTTTTTTTTTTTTTTTTTTTTTTTTGCTTTCCCTCCTCCTTCCTCCTACTTCTCTTGGGTTTTTGTAATACTTGTAGATTTTGCTGCGTATGTTATTTGGTTTGTGATGGCAGTGGTGTAAGGGCACAAGGATAGAAATGGGTGGTTTTTTGTAAATATTTCTCCTTAATTTCCACACTGCTGCTGAACAGTGTGTAGCATTCTCCCAGTCAGCTTTGCAATACTGACATCAATCATTTGAGAGAAATTATTCAGATTTTATTTTTGTATCTGTGGTAACAAAAACATTAACCAATTTTTTTTCCTGTTGTGGAAAGGTTTTGGTTTTTTGTTTCGTTTTATTTTTTCCAAGCTATTGCTCACGTTAACAAATTAAAGTGCCTGAAGCCTCATCATTATGTATCTATATACTAAAAGTTAAAACCCTGTTGTATTGATTTTTATAAGCCTTTTTACCTCTGTGTAAAAAAAATATATATACAAGTGTATGATGTACATTTTAGTTCTTAACTTCTTTTTTTATTGTTTCTAATATGTATGATCAGTGTAGCTATTGCTTTAAAATGTACCATGTAAATACAAATACATCATATCAAAATGATGCCGCTTATTGTCAAAATTGTGCTGTTTATTGCTGTTGAGGTGGCTGGGAAGTGAGAGGGAGCCACAATGGGGACATCTCCAGGGCTCGGGGTTTCTATGGGAAAAAACTGCTTTATTTTCCAATTTTAGGTGGCAAAGGCTGCTAAGCCATGGGCACTGCCATTCTCGTCCAGATGCAGCAAGGGAGGATGAGGACGGGTGGGCTTTTTCAGGTGGTTTTTAGGTGTTTGGCAGGAGGACGTGGCCTGGTGGCACTGGGCCCCCGCAGGCCCTGGCAGCCATGGCAGCGGCCAGGGCTCCCTCTTGCTCTCGCTGCTCTTCTCCCCTGAGGCCTCAGCCCACACGGCTTTGGGCTGAGGTAGAGGTGCTTCGGGGCTGTTGTTATTTTACCTTGTTTCACCTCAGCAGGGCTCCGAGGAGAAGGGGGGAGCGGGGAAAGGCCGCAGGTGTGGCTGCCAAGCCAGGGCCGGCCGGGCTGCTGAGGTTTGCAGCCACTGGCCAGAAGAGATGCCTGAGGTGCCTGGCACTGCCATCCCTGCTCAGAGGGAAGAGAATAACCCAGTTTAAATGGATACCAGGCTGCCACCAATCTCCGTGGTTGAGAAGAGAAACCAGTGAGTTTATCTGAATTTTTATAATAATTTCCAACAGCTTCGTCAGGCCAACACCAACCACATTTGCAGAGCCCAGGTTTATTTTTCCATAGGTAAGTGATAACCAAGCTGTTGCTCCTTTTTTATGTGCTGCTGGTTGTTCTGCTGCTGAACAACAAAGCTGCCTCAAGCAGTATGTCAGAGAGGAGGCAAAGAACACACTTTTTAGTCATTTATATTTGTTTACATATTCCTAGAAACATGATATGCTCATATAAACAAAGATTTCTGTGTACATTAATTATAGAGCTAATGGTATTATATGTTCCATGTTTTTTAAACTCGCAGCCCTTGTGAGAAATGCTCACTGTGGGTCAGGTGCTGTGTTCAGGACTCACACACAAAATCATTTGGTTTTTGTTGGTGTTTGGGTCCATCTGCAGCAAAGCTGCAAAGTATTGCTCTCTTAACTAATGGAGAAAAGCTCCAACCCTATTCCCTGGCCATTTGGCTCATCCCACAAAATGCCTGGCTAAACCGTACTTATTGCAGTCTGCAGTGTCCTTTTGCTTTCATCCATGAATCAAAGGTGTTACTTATGCCTGGAGATTTCTAAACTGAACCAGAGAACATTACATTTGGGGACTGAATTTTTGGAAAGTTCAAGTGTCATCAAGGTAGGAGGCACCATGAACATCAGCCAGCTTTCTGCAGCATAATTTACTCTTGTCCATTTGGGACAGGTGCTGTCCTCTTGGTAGAGTGCAATCACAGAGACTGAGATTGAAGAGGACACCAATACTGTAAGCTTGTAACTGTATGAAACTATATGGACATTTTGGATATTTTATAGTTTTTTAAAAAATGCAGTTCACTAGTAAATGTAATACAAAATACATTTTAGAATAATGTCCTTAAGCAGGGTGAGTTTTGGAGTCTGACAAATGCAGCTTGTCATTCTCTAGCAGGGATTTGACACCAAATGTGCAGCTACCATTGCCTGGGTCAGAGTGGCTCTCCAGGCATCTCTTTTCCTTAGTTAAGCAGCAGCTGTGCAGACCCAGTTCACACCCAGGCTTTTCTGTGGGAAGGCATTCTTTGTTTCAAACCCAGTTCCACCTGTGTGAATTGTTTCTCCTCGTAGCCTGTGAAACTAAAGAATCAAAGGGTAAGGAGAGGATTTTCTTGACTGCTCCCTCAGGAAGCCTACAAATGCTTTTAAGAAGCCTCTCCTCATAGAAGCAGCATCAGGCCAGATGTGGCAGAGTGGAGGGTAACTGCAAGGGATAATAACCAGTGTGGGTCCCTCCAGCTCTGTTCTTCTCTAAGGGACCAAAGTAAGGAGCATTTCTCAGGAATGCAGCTGCCTGGCATTGCCTTCAGGGGCAGGATGCATGAGGGGAGTTCACCTGGCCTCCTTTAATCACTGGCTAGGAAGTTTTTCTCACTCTACTTGGAGAGCTTGTAATTTAAATGGGCAAAACAGACTTGCCCCTGTTGCGAAAACAGGTCCAAGAGTTTGAATGACTTCAATAAAGCCATATGGGGGTTTTGTGACACAGTCTGGCCTGAAGTATCCTGAGCACAAGTCACCACCATATTCATCCAAACGTCATTTCTCTTATCATTCTGGAGATTAATCAGGAAGTTTGGTCTTTGCCAGGAGCCTCACTGCATGAAGCACAAACCAAGCTGCCAGCAAGGGGTGTGTAAATCTCCTTTCTCTACTAATTCCACTTTAAAATGCAAATTTGAAGTAGCTGTCAGGATGCCTGGAAACGAGGTATCATTGCATGTGTTCTCAGTACTTATCAGAGACAGAGCTCGTCTTGTAATAACAAATGCAGCCTTTCTCTGTGAGAGCCACAAGGAGATGCTTTCCTCTCTTCAGCTAGGGTGAGTTAACATCCTCCTAACACCTTGTCCTTTTTCAGGATGTATTTAAGCAATTAAATTCCTTAGAATCTTGATGACATATGTGGAAATAAATAGAAGAATGTTTGGCTTCCACCCAGAGACAAGATATTTAAATGGTGGAAAGTATGTGTGTATTTTTGGGGTCATATACTTAGATCCCCACAAATATTTTTAGTTGCTTTTCTACAGTAATGCACAACCATCCCATGCCATTCATCTCATTCCCTCGTTCCCCACTTGTAAATTCATTTAGGAAGAGTTGACAGACTTTGGTTTGGCTTCTGTTGGATTCCAAGCCTGCTGCCTAACATCATGTGAGACGGGATCTCACGGCTACACTCTGGGTGGTTGAAAGGAGAAAGGTTTGTGAGAACTGTAAGACATCCCACCTCTCTGCATGAGCCATTACAGCTCCATGCTCCAAGGTAGCAAGGAAAGTACAAAGTGATTTTCAGACTTAATGTAATTTATGTAATCACCTAAGGAGCCACTGATGTTTTGAGTAAGTATCATTGCCTCAGGGAGTGAGAATAAATGCATACTTTGGGATGGATAAGACATTGCCAAGACATACACAGCCTTAAACTTAATTCTTATCTAGATTATTCAATTATTATTAATTATATAGAAAATGTCACAAGAACTGGCATTCCTTTTTTTGCATTTTGTGAGTTTATGTCATGATGAGCTACTGAATTGGCCAACATCTGTTTTAAGGCAACTGACAGGACTACTGTCAGGCTTACTGCTTTGAGCAAGCATTTTGCTGATTTTCACACTCTTAATTTCCCATCTTCAGTGTTGTGCCAGTGTTATCTTATTAACTGATAGAGCTCTTGATGTGACATTTCAGTCATAAAAAAGAAGAACAGGGATAGGGAACTTGTCACTACAGTGACACCCTTAAAATATTAAGTCTGATACATTTCCAAATGTACCCTATCTTCAAATCTGAGATTTCCAGTGTGCAGATTACATTTAGCTCCAACCTCATTCAGGAACTAAAAGCTCAGACACTTTTAAAGTTTGAAACATTATCATCCTTGTGCCCCAGAGAGTAATTTCTGACTTTAAAAGCCCAATTCCAGGACAACTGAACGCAAGTGATTTCGCTTTAAAAGTGCTTACTTTTTACAACTTCCTGAGAACAATGATAAAAGCCAGGTAACAAAGTATAATTTTCAACCACAGTTGCCAAAGTGCTGATCACAACTCACAGCAGAGAGTTATTTTGGTGTGGGCAGCCAAAAGAAGCAGTACTCTGCTGGTTTTATTCAGGAGTCTGAACACTGCAAAATTCAAATCCCAGTAAATTTGTTCCAGAAAACTCTGAACAGCTGAAACAAAAAGGAAATAGAAGTTAGGACTGAATGCAGACGTGGGAAATATGGTTCATCCTAGATATGAAACATAAGAAGAAGTACAATCTTATTTTTTTTATTTCTTTTCTTTTGAGGGATACCTAAAAGGAAGCTCCCATTGTCACTGTAATGCATGGGTATGGGGCCTGATATTCAAGCTGAAGTGCCCCCAGCAGTTTCCATGTATTCCTGCCAGGAAGGGCGGATGGTCTGTGCCTCCAAGAGGAGCATTCAGACTAACACCATGGCTCAGGCTGTCAAATTGGAAGCGTGGATATGGATATGGATATGGATATGGATATGGATATGGATATGGATATGGATATGGATATGGATATGGATATACATATCCTTTTTGAACATAAATCAAATATTACCAACATGATCTAAAAACCTAAGTGACAGCTACCCTTCAAATAACTAAATAAACTGGTAAAACTCCAGCTGTATGGCTGACCCTGGTGGCTTGGCAACAATGAATGGGGTTTCTGTGCAGTGACCCCAAGTCTTGGGGATGGCTGCAGGATTTCTCTGTTCACTTAGTGAACAGATCTCAGTGAACATCCTCATCTAGAGCAAAACCCCCAGAACCTTATTAAGTGGTTGAGCCAGCCACAGAAATGAGAAAGGCTTCACGATAGCAAGCAAAATAGCAGTAGGATGAAGCAGAGATACATTCTGCTCAGAGGGGTTTTCTGCTTTGCTGTAGCTCAAGGGTCACATGCTAGATGGTCAGTGATGCTGTTTCTTGTTTGCCATTGACTGGGCTCTGGGGAAACCATGGGCGTTTTGGCAAGCAGGAAATCCTGTGCATTCATTCATCTGTCTGAAATGGAGGGGGTTGTGGCAAGCCATTTGGCCAGAGCAAGGCAGCCTTTGCAACATTGCCAGTTCCATAGTTTAAGTGCAGTTTCTGTACAAGGCTAAGACATAGTTGTACTTCCACATGTGGCCAAAAATTCCACAGGCCTGGAGGAGGCTGCAGCGTGAGCAGAGTCCTCACACTTACCCTTGTCCTTGAAGAGAGATCTTTGCAGAGAGATTTGAGGGGCTGCAATATGCCAGAGAGGTAGCAAAAATACATTTAATTTCAAAACATACATTTAATTTCAAAACTCCAGCAGCCATCACCAATGCAATGCTATTTGCTGCATTTGTGCTTCTCTAGGCTTTGAATAAATGGACTCCTTCCAGCAACAGGTAGGAGACAACTGGAGACTGTTCTCCAGTTCCCTGAAGTAAAATACTAATTCCACTTAAGTCAGAGGAGAAAGACCTATCCGCTAAAGTGAAGCCAGGATTTCTCTCCTGAGATTTGAAAGGTTTGGATCAGTATCTTAAGGGTTGGCACCCAAAGCACCTCCTCGACTGGTAGCTCTCTGAGATGAACTTTCCATGCCCTTCTTGTTCAGCCTGGAGGGGACTGAGGGGAGGCCTCACTGCAGCTGCAACTTCTCAGGAGGGAAAGAGGAGGGATAGTCACTGATCTCTTCTCTCTGGTGACCAGTGACAGGACCCAAGGGAATGGCCTGAAGCTGTGTCAGGGAAGACACTCTAAGGCACATGGTGTGATTATTGGGGTGTTCTGCACTGGAGTTGGACATTGGTGATCCCTGTGGGTCCCTTCCAGCTGAGGATATTCCATGATTCTCCCTCTCCCAATCCTCTTCAAAGACTGGGTGCAATGACAGACTACATCGATAAAAGGGGATTTCTTATACTACACTCCCCAATTCTATCTTCAAAGGGCTGTTTGAAATGGGAGCTTCTTTCTGCTCCTGCAAAGGAACAAGTGTCCTAGTGGCAGCTGAGGGTTTTGTGAGATTCTAGGATCACTGATTTTAAATTTAGCACCTTAGCTTGTCACCCATTTTTTTTCCTGTGCTCAATTACCAGGATATTTCACTTACTTGGACTTTCACCAAAGAAATACAGATAGGTGGAGTAGACAGTTTTGACTTAGAAAGGGACAAATTGGCAGGGAGGTTCCCTCAGCTATCTTTCAATCATTTCTGATATTAGGTTTAAATTCCAATCAAATGGTTTTTTTTAAAGGCTGAAAGGATGCCTGTGTACTAACATTCATGACCAAAAGGTCCTGCAACAAAGAAGGATTTCTGAAAGGACTGTTTTCAAACCCACTCACATACATAACATTTTAAGAGCTGTCACCATCAGAGCACTTTTTATGGCCAGTTCCTGAAGGAAGTGGTTGTAAAGATGTGGCATGAAGAGCTGCAAATCCAGGTGCTGAGCAGAGAGCTTTTGAACTTAGAGCAAATGTGTGATGCTTTTTTCTAACCAGAACAACTGCTGTTTGTGACCATCTGAACTTTGAGCTACAAGAAAATGTCTTTGGGGTTCATCAGGCTGATATCCTGTCTCTAACCACAGCCTGTACCAGATACTTCAAAGGGAAAGAATACAAGAAACTCTGTATTGGAATCATCTGCTAGCAGAGGAAATTTCTTCCCAACATCAGACACTTTGTCATTGATTTATCCCCTCAAACAGCAAAGTTTATGTTCCTCCTAAAAAAAAAAAAATCAGTTGAATGTAGCAGTGATGGGAGTTTATTCATTAACCCTAACAAATTTTTATTTGAAATATATTAGATTTCTCTAAAATGACAACTCTTCTACTATTTTCTCTGGTGGTTTTCCTAGTGCTGAAATTATAGTTTGAGGTTTTTTTCCAGCCACATCTTGCTCTGGAAATGTGATGATATTCAGGAGCTGTGGCCCTATGGCAGCTGTTTTGTAAATTACTGTGTGTTCTCCTCCAGATCCTTCTCCTGGCAAGAGATGTAGTCTTCTTTTATGGATCCTATAATCATCATTTCCTTATTGTTGGGATGATACTGTGTTCTTATTGTTGTACAGTTTCTCTGGACCCTCCTCTATATCAAAGACCCGAAGCAGATTGAGGGTATGAGGCAGGTAGTGAAAACACAGCAATTTATTGGTTTGTTTGTTTGTTAGATTGCTGACATTGAGCAGGATTTATATTTGTTTTCTAGAACTCAGATACTTTTCAAAGCAGCTGTGCTATATCTGTGAATGTAAACCAGGATGAATGGATGTCTGACAGGAAGGTCTAAAGTCTGTATTTAGGCTCAACAGGCTTTGCTCTAAGGGGTGTTGAATGTCTTATTTTTTTCTGAAATCCATGAGCTTGGCAGGTGTAACGCATTGGCCCCACTGAGGTTAATGGCAAACTTCCCACCGACTTTAATAAAATATAATCACCCCCAAAATGCAGGGTTAGGACACTAATTATTGGCAGCTATTTTTCTAAGAGCCTGACTAATGCACAGAACAACACCAGAATGCCTCTATGGGTTTTATTTCTTTGTGCAAAGGTCTATGCATTTTCCCAAAACCTATAATGAAGTACAGGAAAATTCTGCAGCCTAAGTTGCCATCACAATCCGTTTAAGGGTCATTTATTCAGTCTTAGTCACAAACAACACAAAGACCTTCTTTGCTTAATACGAGGCCCGGCCAGTTGAGCAGTTCAGCCAAATACTATAAACTTGGTGGTTCTGCTGCAGAAACTCACTGGTTGATGTTTGGATCCTAATGTGAGACTTATAATTTGGTTGTTCAGTGAATTTTAATAGCTTCAACATGAAGTACAGATGAGCAACATCTCCAGAAACCAGGCCACAGATCACTGAAAATAGTAGGTACAGGGCTCTCTAAGATGTGGGTCCTAAGGCTCTGTGCCTCATTGAATTTAATTACAGCTTGGAGTAAAAGGACACACACAAATTCATCTTTGGTTTGGTTTGTATTTGCACCATTAATCTTCTGCATGTCCTGTCCATTGCTTCAGTAATACTTCTTGAGCCACATGCCCAGGGAAAACCAAACTGAGGTCTTGAAGACATTCATTTCCTACAGGCTTCATAAAAATAGGCAGCTGGGTAAAACAGAAAGTTCTTAGTACTCCTACTGAACTCATCCCTGATTAGACACTGGGCAAACAGTGTGGGAAAACCCTTGTTAAAATTGCCTTACCTGTGGATAAACTCAGCTGGCAGTCATGCCCTACTGGACACTGAACAGCCACCCCACAAGAGCAGCTTTGCTTTCATGCCATACCTCTCACTTAAACAGCCAGTCATGCTCAGACACATCCTTTAGAAACCAAGCCCTGTTTATTTCATCACTTGTGGAATACTTGTTTTAACATATACCAGTAATATCTAGGGGGAAAGTGACATGGTTTCCCAATCAGAGCAAAGAAATTTGTCAAGTAATGCCCTGGTTTTTTTCAGTCTGATTCTAGGTGCTAGAGGGTCTGCTTCACAATTTGTTAATTCAGTTGCAAGTGTTGGCTGCATCTTTGAAGGACTGTAGGTGGACAATTTTTTGTTATTGTCAGATTTAAATCTGCTTTCACCTTTTTTTACCACTTTCTTGTGCATCAATGAGTATTTTTCCAGCTATGAAGCTGAATTACTGTAGCTGGAAAGTCAGTGATTCCAAGAGATTTCTGTGGGCTTTGGGTTGCATGATGAGGGAGATTCCTGTGCTCCAAAAGGCTTAAAATGTGCAGGTCTTGCTAATAATATCAACCCAAAAGGGAATAGTCCAGCTGACTGTATGTAGGCCAGACTTAATCAATTAACACACTAAGATAATGACAGACCAGCCTATGGATCTTTCTAAATATAAACGTGTGTGAAGAAGGCCACTGGCTACAGAATAGCTTCACAAGTTAAATAGCACAGAACTGCCAATATTTAGATCTGGGATTTCCAGAAGGCCACACAGAGACAGACAGCAACAGTGACTTCCGAGGAAACGTGCACCTTTCCATCCTAGAATCTCCACTGAAACCACCGCTCAGGGGACACTGAGATCAGAAATTTATTTCCACTGTCATCCTTAATGGCTGGTGGTTGCAAACTGATACCTGTTGGAGTTGTTCAGCCAGTGGGGTCGTTCCCACGTACATCGTTGCAGAGCCCACAGAAACTTTGCTTGCCTTGAAAGTTTCGGTCGTACGCGCTGCCGTATTGTTCGAGCTCCTGTGAGCTGAAGTTTGCATAACAGCTCTTAAAAATGTGGGCCTCAAAATGTCAAAGGGAGCCCCCTTTCATGTAAAAGATGAAAGCCACATTGTCTTGGCTGAATTCCAGCATCTGTCCTTGTGTGTTTGAGCGGATGATGGAGGATTTCTGGTGGTGGCTCCTGAACCGAGTGCCCTTTTACAGCCAATAAAGCTGAGTCGATTTGCCTTGATTTTGCCGTGGGCTAATTTGGGTACGAAGGGGTTACAGTAAACTCTTAATTGGTGGTTGCTTGGATATGTGTGTGAGCCCCTAGTTCACCCATGTGTACAAAAGAGGGGTGCCTTCCTTTTGGACCCTTTTGTCTAATCTGGTTTGATTGTAAGATCTTCCAGGCAAAGATTGTTACCACATGGTTGCACATTGTCTGCTGTGCTGAGGACCTTGATTCCACTGGTAAATAACAGCCCTCAGCAGTTACTCTCACGTGAATAAAATATGACCAGATGAGTGATCTGAGTCATCTATCAAATAACCCACAGCTCCACCCACGTACAGCTCCTCCATCTGAATCCTGAGGTTAATTAAAAGAATCTAAAGAACGGTAGGGCTAGAGCGATTTTGGTTGAGCACTGAAGATTGATGTTACCTCACAAGCTCCCCATGCTGTTCCTCCAGGCTTGGGGTTTTGCATCATTACTGGCTAGTCCCCAAAAGACGAGGACTAGGTTTCTAGCTGCTCTGTGGAGGCTATGCCAAACTACAGGTTTAAATATTCATTGCATTCTTCACATGCCAAATCATCTAAGTTGGAAAACAAGGGTCGAAGATTTTGCAAAGCTGCTCTTGCACAAAAAGACCATTAAAAATTCATCGTGACAGAGAAAAAACAACAACATTGCCAGTAGTAGGGAACTTTCTGTTGACTTGGCTAATGCTGCATGGAGCTAACCCACATTAATCCACTTAAATGGAAGGGTGAGCCTGATCCAGTAAAAGCAATAAATCCTCTTTAGAGCTGACCAGACTCCAGTTGCACTATAGAAGAACCAGGCTGAATGGCAAACAGTTGGCAGGAGGTAACTGGATGAGGCCTGAATTTCCAAAGCACCAGGTAATTTAACCCACAGCATCCCCTTTTCCTTACATGTACAAACCACTTGTGGGTAGGACCCCATCCCAAAGTTCTTGGCATCAGAGGTGAAATGATAGACTGCAGGATGGGGAAACTCCCTGCCAGTACAGAGCTGGAAAGATTGAAGTAGCTCTCTGTCCTCACGGGGACTGGGTACCTGAGATGCATGTGTTGGAAGAGTTATTGTTCCAGGCAGCTCAGGTAAAGGGGTGAAATACAGGGAGCAGAGATGCACAGAGAAAGGCCTGACCTGGAGCTGGTGGGGCTCTGCCTTGCCTTGGAGGCAGCTTGCAGATGTTAAGGGAGAACGGTTAGCTGCTGCTGCTGCCTTGCTAAGGGTGAGGGACTAAGTGGGTTGCTGTCAAACTCCAGAGAATTACATCTGAAGCTGGACTGGCTTGGGAGCAAGTGGATCTGCGTGCCTGAGAAGTGGCTGTTACTATTAGAGCACAATTTTCTCAAGGCTGACCTAAGACATGGAACTAAACCCAGACTGGGTGAATATCTCCATTTCCTTATTCCTCTGAGAAACTGGGCCTGAATTTAAAAGGCTGTTTAACACTTTGAAGCCACCCACAGTTCTGTCTTTGCCTCCCACGCAAGCTCCAAGGAACTGACTCATTCCCACCGTATTTTCAGCTGTGCGTAGATCCTGCTCACAGCTCAGGAAGTTCCCCGTTCAGCCAAGAAAATCAAGTGCACATTGTGACTTGAGTTAGCTGAGCTTGAAAGGTTTTGCGACACCGGCTCACAGCCGACAGTATCTGAAGACATCTGGCCTGCCTTTTAAAGTGGAGTAGGAGCTGTATTCTGGAGTTAGCTGTATAATTTATGTCTTATCTGCTGTTCTCTATTCATGATGCTTCCTTATGTTAAGCGGTTTGTGAAAATAAGTGACGCTGTCATCTGCGTTTAATGAAAAGAGGTCTGCTCACGAGTGGGCATTCACCTCTCCCCTTCCAAGTGGCAAACTCTTGTTTCTCTCACCATGGAGACACTGCTTTGGGTTTTGCAGAACTTTCAAGGGTGTGAATGATACACACAGCTCTGGATGGTTTGTGACTCAGGAAAGCTTTTCTGCAAGGGGAGACGTAGGGTCGTCTCTCTGTCTCTTGCCAATCTGGTGATCTGAAGTGTTCCTTCCAGTTTGGACTAAAGTCCTGACATCCCTGGATTTCTAGCTCACTGATTCTTTCACTGCTGAGGAGAATAACTCACTTCTTGCTGACATCATGCTGTCCTCCCGCTGTGCTGTATCCACTGTGAGTCTTTAAAGCTTCATGCTATGCCTGAACAATTACACCCACGTTTGGACTGGGAAACAGAGACGAAGGCAGTTAGAAGGAGGACGTGGGAGCGTCGCCTTCTATTTTCCTGTTCTTCACACTGGGCTCATTACTGCCGTCTTTCCCCCTGGCTGCTAGAAAATTTCCAGCAAATGTATTGAGGTCACCACTCCCTGCTTCTCTGTAGTAAATAACTCTGGTCTATTTGGGCTCTGGACCACTTCTGCATGCTGTTACACCACAGCACAGTCTCTACAGATAAACATTTGCAGGTTTATAAGCACAGTCCTACTCACTACATCATTACAGAAGAGGGGGGGAGTAAACATCCTTTGCAGTACAAAGGAATTGTCAACAAACTCAGAGAGCAGAGGAGAAATATCCTCCATTTTTGGCTTGTTGCATTTGGTTTCTTTCATGCTACTCAGTGAACATTTGCCCCCCTCTGCAAAAATTCAGGGCAAAGGTCTGGCTCTTGTCTGCACTATTAACTAATGAAGTCAGGAATTTACCTCTGTCACCACGTGGGAATTGAATAATATAAAACCCACTCCTCCATCCTACTGGCACTGGGCTGAGTTCCATCAGCTTCTGAGGAGCCTTTTTGGAGTGCAGAGTCCTGACCTGCTCACAGTGGCTTGTATGAGCTGAGACATTAATAAAAAATAAAGGAGATAAAGGAGAGACTGGGTTGAAAGCAACAGCTGTTTCCTATGGACTCCTGAATAAACTCCAGCTCCTCTTGCTGATGGGCTGGGCTTTTGTCCTTGTGCAAAGAATGAATTGCTCTGGGAATTGCATTCTGATAGGAGAGCAGTGGTGTTTGTATATCACTAAATATAAAGGGTCTGCTCAAAAACTGTTAAGAAGAAAAAAATCTCTACTTAAAAATTTCTTTATTTCAGGTAGTTCCCAAGCTTTTAGATGTGTTATTTCACGTCAGCTGTGGTTCTAGAAGCAGAATTACACCTAGACTTGCACATGTAGCTCTTACATGGCAAAGAGCAAAGTCCTTAGCCCAAGATAGCCTTTTGCTGATTCCAGATGTGCTCCTCTGCCATAAAACACTTTGGAGGCCCAATATTACATTACATAAGCCACTCAGTGGTTTTAACATTCATTTCACCAGGAGAAATCCTTTCTCTGTGTAACTAAGCAAAAGGTTTTGCTTGAGCCTGTTGCTTTAATGAATTTCTAAAGCTGGGCTTGTGGGAATGACTCCATCAGCTGAGCACGAGCCTCTGCTCTGCTCTACCCCCAGGAGTTCATATTAAATTTTGGAGCTCTATGCATTTACTCCTGATTTCCACCAGTGGGGCAGAGAGATGAGCTTGGCCAGGAGAAGTGTATTTTCCTCATACTTCTGTTGCGTAAGCTCATCCCATTTGTTTGGAAATCAAGCATTTTTCTTTTATAGAGAGGCAGAGGTTTTGGTTATCTCAATAGTACAGCAAGAGGAAATTCTAATATCAGATCCAGGAAACAGATAAATGCAATATATCTTAATGCAACAATGTCCTTTGCAGTTTACTATTACCAAGTTACTATATCTGAAAATCCCTTAGGAAGTCTTTGCACTCAGGTAATACCTTACTTTGGGAAAGATCTGGTCACTTTTATTTATATGTGTAAATTCTTCCACATATCGTCCCAGATTAGCGAGTCCCTATCTTCCCTCTCTGTCTCCCAGCTGAAGAAGGGTGGCTGCAAACTGCCATTAACACTGTCACTGCAGAGACCTTCCCCACAAAAATAAAGATATTGTAGGTTATTCATGTCAAGCCCCATTTTTAATTTTTCAAGTAGAACTTCAAGTAGCCCCATTTTTAATTTTTCCTTTTTTTCTTTTTTTTTTTTCTTTTTTTTTCTTTTTTTTTTTTTTTTAAGCATTTTGCATAACCTGTTCTAACATGTGAATAAGCAGAACCTAGAGGAGGTCCACTGGTGTAGCTCCCTCTTCAATATGAGGCACTTGGCTCCAGCTGCAGTGGGAGTTGAGGGCAGTTGGATCTAGTGGACTCTGCTGTGTGGCCTTTTTGTGACTTTCTGGAGTGGCTGCAGAGCACCTGGGCTGCTGGCAAATTGGCCACCTTAGGAGAACAGAGCATATCAACCCCATTTCCTCAGTGAATAGTGAAATGGAGCTGTGACTCCATCCGGGTTGTCTGTATCTTTCTTTTTTTTACAGGGGGAAGGATAGGTAAAATCCCTGGAAAACTCAAATCTAAGGGAAATCAAGTCTTAAAACTTCCATTTGTGTATTTGAAATGAGTAATACCTTGCCTTAGAGCAAACCTAAATATATAAAAATACAAACCTGTTACATTTCTAATGCTGTTTCAGAAGTCAGTGTGTTTGTTTTAAAGTTCAATATAAGTTAGAATTCAAGTTAATCCCCTCAATATTTCCTTTTTGATTTCTCTTTTCTATTTTCACCAAGTCTTGCCCATCTCAACTGCTTTCCTGAGGCTCTTTTTTGTTTATCCTACACAATTTCCTTCCTTCCTTCAAGTCCAGACCCCCTTGCTCCCCTGGGACTTTGTATGATAGCTAGACACTAATCATGTACTTCTGCCCCAGAAGCACAGATAGGGGCTTCCTCCCCCTGCTTCCAGTCAAAGGAGGATGTAAGGCATAATAGTAATCTTAAACAACACTGCTATTCATTGTTTGGGAGATCTGGGAAATATCCTTGAATTCAGCTTGCTAAATTAGCTGCTTCTTGAGTAACCCACAGCTGCTGCGTATCTGTCCCATTACATTTTACAAAAATGCAGCACTTCAGATTACGTATTATATTCTCTAAACATATGGACTTTCCACTAGTTTGTCTCTGTGTAGTTCTGTTGCCATGAATGTACACACAGAAACATTTTCTTTTGTGTTTAAAAAAAAAAAAAACCAAACCAAACAATTCTTGAAAATTGATTAAAGACAGGCATTTACAATTACTCAGATGGAGCAAAGATGTTGGAGTGCTTCAGAATACAGCCTTTGTCAGGAGCCAATACTTAGATTAAAATGTTGCTTCTGGCAGTAAAAGTATAACTACCAGTGGTTTTAAGGCTTCATCCTGCCTGTTTTGCACATGAACATCTCCCTTGAAGTTGGCAGGCATCACCCTGTGCTTGCAGATATTGGAAGTTAGATAAACCATCAGTGTAAGGTGATCTTAGCTGTCTATATGAGGCAATGACACGGGGTTTGGATTCAGTCTTGTGTATTTGCTCCTTCACATTGATTTACAGAGGAATTTGGTTTGAAAGAAAATGTATTTCTGGTGTTACTGTGTTTACACTCCCTACTCTTTAATAACTTCTCTTCATGAGCAGGGACTTTGAGCAAATCTTGAAAAGGAAGGTTTCTGAGTCTCCTCCTTCTTTGCAGTTTTCTAGATTTTGTCCTTCAAAATTGAGCAGCATCCCTGAGAAAAACCCAAACTTCCATCTTTACTGTGTTCCTTGTGACATAGCTGGTTCCAACAGGGAGCAATTGAGGCATCAAGTACTTTAACTACAAATGCAGTACTGAACAAGTGAAAATTTTCCTTGGTCCTCTAGAGCTCTGTTCAGTGCCTCTCTGATCCCATTCAGGGCTTATCTCATCAACTTCAGGGGGAGTCTGGCCAGGGATGAGCATCCCCTGTGCTCTAAACACTGGGAGAAGCACCATGCATTTGCAGATTGTCTGTTGTCACCTCACACAAAACAAGGGGTGACAAACTACGTCCTCTGTAACCTGTCCTTGGGCTGTGCTTGATTGGGTGGTCACAGCAAGGGACAGCAAGTGTCTCTGTCACAGCAGTCTTGACTGTTATTACGGTTAGTAGGCCAGTGGTATCCATCTCATTGCCTTCCCTCCCTCTGTTCCTGGCCATCTCTTGTCCCTCTTCTGTTTTACTCCTGTTTGCTCTTTTTATAACTAAAGATGTCTCCTCAAACATATCCACCTAAGTACAGGCACAGCCTGTTTCATTGCTGTATCTGAGCCTTCCTGAAACACACATTTATGTCCAACCCCTGCCTAGCCCTGCGGTGCTGCAAGAGGGGAGTATCATCTCTCTCCAGCAGGAGCTACAGAGCAACTGGAGGTGAGAATCTATGCAAGGATGTGGCTTTCCTGCACCAGGAAAGAGAGGGAGCTGCCAGTTGGAGGGGCTCTCAGGTACCACTTCTATCCTGGTGCATTTGAGAGGGCGTGTAATGGATCCCTAGGAGCTGGTCAGCTGTGGGCAAGGAGCTGCCAATCCCTGGCAAATCAGAGAGGCTGAAGACACAGCTGTGGGTCCTTGAAGCCAGCCAGGTGCTTCATCCTCTGTTACAAGGAGACATCTCCTCCTCGTCAGGATGCACAGGCAGGAACTCTGCAAGAGAGGCCCTTCTCACGAAATAGAGGAAGAGGGTTTGGGTTTCCTTTCAGTGGCCTCTAAATCATTTGTCCAGAACACAGAGCTGTCTCTTCCTGGAAATATTTAGGCTCATTCCTTCAGAAGTCATCTATGATTGTGTTAGTATTTGTGCATAAATGAATATTAATGGTGACTGTGGTCTGACTACCGGGCCCATTTCCTCCCACAGCTGTTTTTTTGAGAGACCTGATCCAAAACCATCTTGTGCACACATCTTCCAGCCTGGCTCCTCTGCAGGCGAGCTTGATGGAGAATGCTTTGCTGGTTGTGGTTTAGGCATGGACACAGCACATAGCTGCTGAGTGCTGTCAGGGTCTCAACAGATCTGCATTCACCTCACAGCAGACTTTCAGATACCAAGGGAACTTGTGTTTTAACTGGAAAAAAGCTTATGTGCCAAAGGCCTCCTGTTATAGGGGAAGTTGCAGCTGAGCAGAGGTTTGGAGAGGCTTAATGCTGCAGTTGGCTGCTCCAGCTGGCAAGGAAAGCCCACCCACAGCTTAGGTGGGACCAGCACCTGAAATCAAGTATTGAAACACCTGCATTGTAGCACTTTTATTAGATTTGGTTATGATACTGTGCAGTTCTATATATGACTTTTTTTGTGGATTTATCCCAAAGATAGTGATAGGAGTGAGCCTGGGATTCCTGCAGAAAAAGTTGTTCCCAGAGATAACAGGTTTTGAGATTAAATACTCCAAATGCCCCATTTTTTTATCATTAAATTAGTATATCCTTCCAGATGTAGATTGATTTAAGTAGGGAAAGAGATTTGCTGTATGACTCACATGTCTGAACTATTGCTACTCATTTTTTTATGTAAAGCCCTCTCAACTGCTTGCAAATGATCTGCAAAGGATTTGTGTGCTCGGAAACTCTTGAGCAAGTGATTTTGGCTTCAAACACTTGAAGAGGCTGTTTGCAGATGATGCACATGCTGACCACTTCTACGGAGAAGGAGCCTAATTCAGAGTATACAGCAGGCAGCAAAAAGGTTCCCATTGCCCCAAATCAGTCACAAATAACTTGCCTGACTCTTGGTTTTAATCACATGGTCCAATTATACTTAATCCTATCAATATGAAATACATTTCCCCACCTTTGGTTATTTTCTTGGTGTGGAAAGCTGCTCACAGCCTCATGCCCAGCAATGAGTCTGTGATTCGTGTTCCTGTTGCAGAAGAGGAAGGGGGACACAGGAAGGCTGGTTGGGGAAACAGGCAGCTTGAAAACCTTTATTTCTGCCCAAAGTGGGAGCAGAGCAGCCCATGGAGGCACTGTCACAGATCCAAGCAGGCTGGGGTTAAACGGTTTCCTCAGCTTTTCTTCCTAAATCGATTTGAATATTCTTGGCAAGCTCTGTTACTATGCATGGTGGGCAGCTGCGATTCAAGCAGGGAATTTTTTTTCCCCTTTCTACTGTCCCAGTCTTCCTGTCTTGTGCAGATGTGATCCTTTCCCTCTGTCTGCCTAACAGCTAATTATTTTACCAGATGAGCCAATAGTCTGAAGAAAACAGACCATGCATATTCTTGAAAGCAACAACTGTGTTACAATGTCGGGGGGATGGGTAATTAAAAAAATAAGGAGCCACTTCCTTCTGACCCTCTCTACTCCTTAAGGAAACCTCCAGAAATAGCAAGCATTCTGATTTATAAGGGACCAACCTACCTCCCAAGTTAGTACCCCCCACATTTAACAGCGGAACCTTGCACTATGCTGTTTGGGAAAGCTGGGAAAAAGCCAGTTGCTAGTTTGAATATGTAAGACATCCAGATAACAGCTCTGCAATCTATGGCAACCCAATAAAAGTACATACTCCTCTAACTGCAAGAATGTGGACAAGAGCACATCAGCTGCTCCCCAGAAACTGCCTGGGTGTTGCTGCACCCACTGAACCTTCATTCCTAATCCAAATTATGCTTTTCTGATTAAAATCATTAGTCCCAGGCTCTGGAAAGGGCAGAAAAATCTGCTTCTCGTGTTTGGTGGTTACAATAGAGGGGGCTTTTCTGGTGGGGTGGATATCTGGACTTTGTAGCTCGCTGCAAAGCCAAGAGCTCTAAACCAGTGTCTGCCACTGTGTGCCAGGTGTGAGCTGTGAGCTACCAGAGAGCACCACAACCATGCAGGTGTGTTTTACAGCCTACAGACTGTGTTTTGAGAATGCCTGCAATATTGGGTTACATAGGCAGGGGAACACTGCATTTCCAAATCCCACAGAAGCTCAGCACCTGCTGCTTGCTGGAGCACTGCTGAGATAGAAGCTGAAGTGTGTGGTCCTGCTGAGATGTGCCTGCTGTCTGCCTTCCCCTCACTCCAGCACCCCAAGAACAGCAGGTCAGCAGTGTTGGCCCTGGAATAGCTGGGATGTCCCTTGTATTTGGGACACCCTGGTTTAAGCAGCAAGGGGCTTGGTGTTTCACCAGGGCAGCAGCAGCATATGAATGCTGAGAGGCTGGAAAGAGGGCTGCAAACAAAAGCATGTGGCTCAAGGTAAGGTAAGGGCTGTTTGGTACTTTTTGGAAGTTAATTTAGGGCCTAAGTTGCTGATCATTGTTGCTTAGGCAGGATAAGGGTTTTTACAGAGGTCTACTACTGCTGGAGCAAAAGCTGCAGGGTCTTCAACCACAGGAAAATGCCACCACTTTTTTTTTTTTTTTTTATAGGCAGCTACTTTACCTAGGCAGAAGAAGCAGGCTTCAATATGGGGTAAAACCAAGGCCTGCCCCAGCACACTACATCCACACCAAGGGACCAAGTGGTTCAGGTATTTTATCTTTAAAATGCCGCACAAGCAAACACGAAAGGGAACCAATCCATACTGCTCCACAGGCCAGCATCAGCTGCCTTCCTCGATAACCTGGGTCAACGAATCCTCCTTCAATTTCAGCTGTAGCTTGAAAGTTGAGGTACTTTTGATTAAGCAGACTGCTCTCCTAAAAGTTAGCTTCCTGCCTCAATCCCTGCAGCAGGATGGAGAGAACTCTGTCCATCCTGGACTGTCTCATTCACTTCTCAAGGAACACGACTTTACTGACAGTAACGGAACAAGAGGCAAAAGAATGAATTTTCCCCATATTTTGTTGCCATTTTAAGAGTGGATAACCATTTAATTAGTTTTCACCCTCTGGGGCTGTAAGTTCTTTTAAAATTAGATAATGAGCAATTATCATTACCGCATTTTGTTCTCACATAGCACTGCGTGAATTCCAGCAGTGACCACATTTCAAAGGCTCGTGTTCCAGGTTGCTGTGAGAAGTCCTAACACCTCTCTTACAAGAAGACTTTAGAGGGAACATCTACCAGTTATTACAGGTGCTAACCTAAATCCCACCTGCTCTTACTGGACTTGTCCCACAAGATTTGTGCCAATACCCACTACAAGAGGAAAACCCTAAAATATTTCAGGAGATTATGTGGTTGGGTGCTTCCCAAATTAACTGCCTTACATGTCCTTAATGCCACCTTGCTTTTCCTGCTTTGGCAGGGAAAGCCAAAATCAGGGTTACACGGAGTGGTTTAGTACAGAAAGCTACATGCCAACACAAAGGTTTCAATCTGGAGTAGCCCCCAGAAGCACTGCTGCACTAAGAAAAGTACCTGATGGGAGTCAGGACTTACAGGATCTACTTGCATTGAGGCCAACAACTGGCAATTAATTAATTGGCTAAAATATCTGGAGAAATTTAAAATGGGCACATGGCAAGAATCTGTGCAAGAGGAGGATCTTGAAACCACTTAGGCTTTAGGGCAAATAAAAACCAGGTGGGAGATGGGTGCAGAGATTAAAAGGTATGGGCAAGAGGCCCATATCTGTCATTATTCCTGCAGCTAGAGTTTAATTACTACTCCTAGGCATTGGGAACTGAGTATTTTTTAATAATAATTGTTTTAAAAAAGGTATGTGAAAGAACATGAGTTCTGCAGCTGAAGATAGCCCTTAGTACTATTCCAATAAAGCACCTTAATATGCTTTATTCATGACCCAGAATTGAAACTGTTTCCCTAATCTTCAATGTTAAGGTTGCTTTCAAAGGGAAAAACAAAATTTTAAAAAGCCCAAATAAACTAATCAAGAAACAAAGCCCCATGCTGCCTCTCCCTCCCCAGACTTCTCCTTTTTCAGCAGAATTCCAACAGAATTCTGCATGAGGCACGAAGAAGGCAAGAAGCTCTTCTTAGCTGCTTGGGCAACAAGCAGATGTGCACAGAAATCTTGTTTTGTACATCTGTTAGTTGGTTCAATGGGCTGCAGCACCAGGTTAGGGGAAGGTAAGCAATTTACATGGAGGTTGTTATTAAAGAGCTATTTTAATGTCGTAATGCAGTGCAGGTAAGAAGCAAAATTAGCAAGCTGTTCTGAATGGAAGGGATTTTTCTTGAGGCCTCTAATGGCAGAGTTGCAGTGACTTACAGCACAGGACAACAAACTAACTCATTAGGAAGGAATAAGTATGACATAGCAGGGCCAAAATACAGCAAAATTTTCACTGAAATACTTGCTGAAAAAGTCCAAATCAATTTTCTCTAATACCATTCTTAGTTAGAATGTAGAAGCAGATATACTTGGATTAAAAAAAAAAACAACAAAAAATCCCCAAAAAACCCCAAACAAAAAAACCCCAAAACCCACCCCCCAAAAACTCACATTAAGCCAACATACTAAACGCTCCCCCAAACAACAAGCCCTCGAAACTAGATCTTCCACAGTTTTGGAACAGCAAATGACACTTGTTTGTGGAAAATAGCTGAAGTGCCCACAGGGAGGAATTCACTATTGAAAAAGTTGACTAGCAAATGTCGACTGAGCTGTATTTAGTCCTTTACACAAAAGCCATGTCAGGCAAAACAAGCAAAAGGGGAGGAGCAGGGACCATGAATTAGTACTGAGCAGAGGTACAGGCAGATGTATTCATTTTTTTCCCAAGAATGCACAGTGATAAAACACAGATTTGGGGTTAAGGGTAGCCTTACTTTTTTTTCTATTAAAATCCTGTCTATCTGCATCTGTCCCTAAGATGACAAGTGTTTGACCCAGCCACAGAGGCAGATGCATCCAGAGTCAAACTGCACACAGTGGTTCCATCTATAGAAAAACAAATCCATTATCCTACCAGGAACAAGATGCCTGGGGAGCATTCCTCCAGCACAGCACGTGAAATGAGATGGGGGAGGAAGCTGGTGGAGTTAATTTCAAAAACCAAATAAATGCATCATGAGTGGTGGACCAGTCACTAATCCACTCAAGTCCTAAATGCTACAGGTCAACCCCACATGTACTTTTTCTGTCAGTTAAAATCAGGGATGCAAGTGAAATAGCACATGAAGTCACAATGCCAAGGATACTTCCTAAACAGGGCATCATTATGTGGCTTCTGAGCTTAGCCAAGGATGCTGAGGTCAAAAGAAGTTGAGGGCTCTTCCCACTTTGCAGTATGGAGGCTGAACTAGAAAAAGATTCCTGTCCAAGGATAAGGATTTTTCTTTTTTAAAGAAAAGCATTGAGGGAGTGGAGTACTGGCTAAATGATGGAGTATGACAGCAATCAGTAGACAAATGTCTTATTTTGTCATGTCAGATTTCCTCAGCAAAAGCAGCTCATGATGGTTTTGTGATGGAAGTTAAGTCAGAGAAAAACTGACAGAACTGTGATTTCCCAAAGGAAACAAAGCAAACATAATCTACTTTGAAAAAAATCTGATTTTATTTTTGTATTGAAAAGACCTGTCAATTTAAATAGATGTTTATTTCCATTCATGGTCTCAACCAGTGTTGTGTGTTAACATTATTCAGAACTGTATAAAAAGCCATCTGTGTTACATTGGTTAACATCCTAGAACACTGGGGGAGGGGAGGGTTTGAAGCAGCTTAACATTAAAAATAGGATGTTCCCAAAAAACTTACAACTGATGCGGCATCTTCTATTCTAATTTTATAGGAGCTGAAGCATTTTGCAAATACAATTCAAGTTATTTGGTCTTTAAAAAAATTTTAAAACCAGATTGCTTTCATAGCAGTATTGAAGCTGTCAGCTGAGAGAACACACACACAACACTCTTGTGTGTGCAAACACATACATGGAGAACCACACTGAGCACAACTGGAACACCCCATTCAGTATTTGGATTACAAATGTTCTCCTCTGAATCCATGATCACAGTTAATTTAAAATGCTAGTTGCTTTTTTTTTAATATATACATGGTTTCCATGGAAACCCAAGATTCTGCACAATCAACTGACATTTATTACTCATGGTGCTGTGAAGTTCTCTAATGAAGGGGCCAAATTCCAAAACCTTTACTCAAACATGCACATACCTCACTGAAGCCAGTGGACAGGGGAGAAGATGGTTTAAAAAAGGGGTTGCAGGGTCAAGGTCTAGATTTGAAAAACCACATGACAGATTGTCATTCAAAAAAAATTTTTAAGTCGTTCTTTGGTTTATTTCCATGATTCCCAACACTGTCTAAAAAGCCCAGAGACAGTCACATGAGAAATCATAGCTCTAAAGCAAGCCCACAGCATTTTTAAGTCTTGTGTATTAAATGTTTAGAAGACTACAGGAATTCAGAGTACCCCTTACATTCATGTCCCCAAAAATCTAGTAACTGCTTAAGTGCATGCACTGAGGCACGACCGGCATGCCTGTAAATTCATATTGTTCAAGTCAAGAGTAAATATAGCTGCAAAAAACCCCACCCACCTATAATTAAATGGTCATTACTAGCAATATTATAGTGACTGTCTTGTTATTAAAGAAATGCAGACATAGTTTCTGCCCCTTTGGCTCGCTCAGCCAAAGGAAGCTGTCTGCTCAACTTAGAAAGGAAGCACATTTTAAGAGTCCAAGGGAGTTTAATATTTCCATGTTTCTGGGGTCAATTATTAATGTAAAGATGTAGACAAATGGCAAGTATATGAAAGCATCTCTCATACATTCCAAGGTTTGGAAGTCAAGAGCAGATCTTGACTTCCTTATGCTTAAATATTATGGTAGGCTCTGAAAACCAGTAAGAAGTAATATAATATTTCTATGGAAAGCAAAGTAGAACTAAGTCTAGCTAGCATTTGTATGCAAGCAGTTTTTGCTATGCTTAATGTAAGGCAGATTTTATTGCAATGATAGTTACCAGTCTACTAGTAGGGAAAAAAAAAACAAACAGGCAACTATAGTCAGAGAAGGTGGCTGATAATTACTAGTGACAACTTCTATTTTTTAGAACAACTCAGCTTTAATATACTTTCTGGAAACAGCATTTTCATCACTGGTTTTCACTTCCTTCCCCCTCCCATGTTAAGTATCAAAAATCAAGACTGGATAAAATGATTTGTGGGTATTTACCAACCAACATCTCCTATTCCAATATTATTCTTAACTGGAACAAATATAAGTCATTCTTTATGACCTACTGCCACTGGTTGTTTATAAATATCTGCTTGCTGCAATAAACACTGGTCATTGAAATATTCATTTGCAGTAACTACTTGGCACTAGGTTAATATACTTGTAAAGTTTAATGGAAGTGCTTCTGATGTACATACAAGCACTTAAAACATCAGACTTTTTAAAACTTAGTTCTGGGGCTTTAAATATTCATAGTTACAGTTTTCACAAACATTTCTGAAAGTATGAAATCTCTTCAATAAGTTTAGAGGCTCCTGTCTCAGCATATCTAAGTTTCTTCAACAATTACAGAATAGCTAATTTAATATTCTTGCTTCCTATGCTGAGACAATACGGTACCAAAATTTAGTTAAAAAAAGAGGCATTTTTGGTCAGGCTGACCCCCCCAGCTGTCCCTTAACAAAAAAGAAACACAGCTCAAACCTGTCTCCTCTCTCCAGAAAAAAAACACCTAAGGCCACAAATGTACAATTACCAGAACATCAGGTGTTTCTCCATTCGTGGCAACTGTACACTCCCACTTAGAGAAATACAGTCTGAAGGCCCCACCACCACCTTTAAGGATGAACCATTCAGAAGCCAGTTTAGGCAGCAGTGCATGTGAAACCACATTACAGTGAAACAGTCTATTAAAGTCATTCCAGCTACTTCAACTAGTTTTTAACAATGTTTAATCAAAATTCCTAATTGCAGGAAAGAAAAAAAAAACCAAACTTAATGTAGAGAGAGGCATAAAGATGCAAAGATAACCACCACAATGATCCAATAGCAAAAACTCTTGTTTAAAGGTTTTCTTATGCTAAAAAAGGCACACAACCCCTTGTGAACTAGAGACAAAAGCTAGCAGAACTACGGCAATAAACCCAAAAGAAAAAGCCTACCAGAATTACCCAACTGCCTACTGGGAGGGAACAATGAAGTAGACAGGCTGCTCTTGCTCCGTTTTGTTTGCAGGGAAGTGGTCAAATTTAATAGTCAAATTTAGCCACATTAAGAAACATTTAACAAAAGCTACCCCAAGAAACCAGAACAAAACCTGACGTTTGGGTCAAAAGGCCACAGACAGGCCCTTCCATAGCATGTAGCTGAGTGAGTTCAGAGATTGGCAATGAAAGAAAAAGCTTTAGACATGTGATGGGAACAAGCTTTGGGATTTATCGAACAGTCACACCAAGCTTCTCCAGCACACGCACTCCCTTTTCTTGGTATTCTTGTCGGGTCATCCAGAAGTTGTCTTTGTCTTTCATGATGTCTGCTAGAACAGCACCCCCCAGAAACACCATGTGCTTCCGACGAGGGGGATCTTCGATCCGGATCTTAAATTTCTGAGATAAAGAAAAGAAATTGTTACTACGATTCTTGAAACAAAGCCTTGAAAAGTAAAATTGGGCTTTCCACCAGAACAATGAAGGGGAAACTGTCTAGTGAGAAAAACACAACTAAAGAACTGAAATGTTAGGGCACTCTGTGCAAGCTTCCAGCTTGCGCAACCGAAGTAAAATAATGACTTTGCATTGGAAATTACACACAGCTACTGACACTTGCCCAAAAATTGTACTTTCAGTATATCAACAAAAAGCCCAGGATTCAGAATACTGACAGAAAATTAAAGACCCAATTTTTGCATTTCAGGAACACTATTAAAAGTGAAATAATTCCTAATCTTTGATGGCCAAAATTACCAGAAGTCACCAGATCATCAAATCACAAATATTTCAGAATTATACAAAATTACACAATCTAAATAATTCTAACTAATTAATATTCCCTTAACTTCTTCAGTGCTAAAGCTCTAACTTTAAGAGCAAAAATGAGTACAAAGCTATGACTGAAATACTGTCTCAGATGTAAAACATGTAGAATTGAGTCATTCCACAGAAGACCTTCAGAGAACACTGTATTAAGAACCAGGGAAGTTCAATTCAGTTCACAGTTAGGAACAACACACTGTTCCTTCTGTAAGGGGTGTGCCTGTTGCCTGCTTATCACAGTAACCAATGGAAAAGGGAAACTTACTCCACCTGAAAGTGTGCTAGAACTCTAGCCTCTCTCACTTTTGAGTATTTCACTTGTAGTATGAACCAAAACTTCCACAGATAAAAAAAGTGGCTTTTTTTTCTCATTGACAACTTTAAGGAACAGAAACTCCTTAGCTTTGTTTAACCGACATCACAATTTGTGTCCTGGTATTTATCAGCCTACTTTACATTCGAATCAACCCAAGACTTCAGGAATTACTGGCTACTAGGAGTGTCTAGAAGGTAACTTTACTGCAAGTATGTAAAAGCAAAGGCAGGGGTATGAGGAAGGAGGGGCAGCGATTTTGCAAGCTGCAGGGAGGGCCACCCGCAGGCTCCGTCATTTCTGACCACTTGGTTCCCTCTAGCGGGGATCCAGGGGAAGCCTCTGCGCCCCCCGGGCGCAGCAGCCACCCGATACCCACCGAGAGCTTTTCCACATCTCCTTTCAGAACTCGTTCCAAGTAGAGCTGTTTCAGTTCCCGCTCCAGCCGTGAAGGCAGCCCAGGGTACATGGTGGACCCTCCAGACAGCACAATGTGCTTGTAGAATTCAGACCTGACCCAAAAAAAATACAGTCTCTGTAGTGCTGTATAGTTTACTCTGTACTACAATAGGTACCTGTACAGACAGGGGAGTAAATACAAATCTAAAATACTGCTACTATTGCACAAAGACAGACTGCACAATTTCAGGAGACTTGCTCATGCCTTTCCAGAAAGAAGAAATAAAAAACCATTTTGCTTTCAAGATTTTATCTTTGCTCATTCTTACTGAAATAGTTTCTATACAAACTGTTAAACTCCAAAAGCTCAGCCTGAGCCCCACTCCCAGCATATACCCTTCACCCAGGAGCACAGTGTCTAAAGCAAAAGTTTTTACTTTGAAGACAATTCTTGCATCACCCCTGCACCCAGACCAAGGATTTTAAATGTTCTGCTCTTACCTGGTATCAATGTCAGCAGCCTGGATGGTGTTGAAAAGCAATTCAGCCACACCAACCCCTTCAACATTGATTAAGTGAGGCTGGAAGAGAGCCTCTGGTGCCTCAAACCGTTCTCCACCAACCTTGATAATTCTGCCATCTGGGAGCTAGGGAAGAAACAACACCATTGAAAAGACTACTTTTAGCCAGTCGAATGCTAAAAAAAACCAAGAGGAAATGACCTACATTGCTCCCAAATGTTTTAACACAGGAAATTGTTGATAATTCTCAACACTGCAAGGAATCGTTCAGCAGTACTGAAAGAATATACAAATTCTTTAATCACTCTGCATTTCACTTGGAAACATCAGGGACCAGATACTGACCTACCAAATATTTCCTTCCAATACCAACTCTGAGTATTAATTTTAAAAATTATCTTACAGCAAGAATAATGCTTTTCTGCAAATTTTTCCAACTGTTATCACAAAGTTTTGATTAAGAGCAAGTTTACCTTTCCTGACACCAGATACGAGTCTCATGTCTCACTGCTGAATGCATGAAGCCGGAACAATTTCATATGATAGAATAAATCCACCTTCTCTATAAATTTCTTTACTATAATATTCTAATTTCAAAGATCTACAATGACAAAAATGAGTACAAAATCTTACAGAAAATGTGAATAAAAAAAGCCTGTAGAAGACTTTCACAGAACTAATTAATTTGATTCTACAGGCTGAGGTGAGCTACTGCCAAGAAAAACTGTGAAGGAATCAAAGCTAAATGCTACCTGAATTCAAACCTAGGAAGTTCAGGACAAGGAAAGCTGTCTCGAGAAACTCACCGTGTAAGATTCAACGAGAACTGTGGTCTCTAGTGCCAGCTTCTGCTCCTGTTCAATGTTGTATCCCACGTAACACAACTTCTCCTTGATCATGCGAACCGTCTCAAAATCAGCAGAATGGTTGAAAGCGTAACCTCGCAGCAAGAGGAGCTGGAGGGAGCACAGCAGATTAGGAAATGAGAGCAACGGTCCAGATCTCTTTGTAGAGGGGAATTTTTAAACACCTGTCTTTGTTCACCACCCTTTTTTAACTGCAAATCTGGGTATTAAGACAAATCTGTCCCAGTGTATCCATTACCCCCAGAAAAGCAGCAGCGTTACTCCAAATGGGAAACTTTCTTCATCATTTCAATTTTCAGCATAACCAGCACAAACACAAATGAAAAAGAAACACAAAATAATTCTTATCTTTAGAATGTCACTTCAGGACATTCCCGTATTCCACTTTAACCATAAGATTTGTCTAAGATGTTGCTTATATTTAAAATACCCAAACAAATGAATTGTCCATCAAATATGCTCTCTTATTTAATAATCAGGGAAGAACCACTACACTATTTCCCACACTGAAAGAAAGTCGCTCTGAAAACAGATGAGTAGAACCGAGAGAATACAATTTACCTTTCACTTTAGGTATTGAGAAAGCCAACTTTCAAGCTTTTCCTTCCCAAACAGGGAATAAATTTCCTTCCTACAAGATTGCCACTAAGAAAATGTGATGTCTCTGAATAACAATATCATCAATATCAATATTATCACGTGATTCAGATGAGGAAACACAATAAACATAGACTGAAATAACACAGAGAATACAGGCATTCTTAATGTAATTAACATATCAATAATAAAGGGAAAATATACAGTAGTTTCTTGCTATCAAGGGATTTTGACTTGAACATACCACAGACACCAGCCTCAACCTTATATCCTCCTCCCTCCCAGCTTACCTTAATGAGGTACCTAGTGATGTCCCTCCCAGCAATATCTAACCGTCTCGTGAGGTGAGGGAGGGAGAAACCTTCATAAACTGGGCAAATGTGAGTCACACCATCTCCAGAGTCTACGACAACACCAGTCAACAAACCTAAAAGAATTAGGGGGAAGGACAACTTTCATTGTACTTTCATAAACTGAATGAGATCCACTTTCACAGACTAAAAAAACCAACTCTCATGAAGAAAAGTTTACCACAAACTATTAAATTCTAAAGTATACAAAACAGCTATCGCAAACATGTAGAAGCAGAAGTTTCTATACTTAAGAGGCAAAAATCAATGCTGAAAGTTAATCAGAAAACCGTTTTATAGTTTCTCACAAGCTACCTAAAACAAAAAATCATATTTTAAGGACAGACCTTAGACGTGTGGTGCAATGAAATGAGGTACATCTCTATATAACTTTAGCAAGTACTTTAATCTTTGAAGTAATATAAATAAGTAGGATGTTTTAAAGGACTTGTTTTTAAATTTTCAAAAGGAAATGTTTGATTTATGTGCCCCTTGATTTTTACATTTTAAAAGGTCTTCAGCTTTGTTTTAGATGAAGGTATGTAGAAACACTGCAAACTGTTCTAACTTATATTCTGTTATTCACAAATTGAGTGCTATACAGTAAGGTACATGTATAATTACAACAGACTTTAAGACTGTAGATGTCATTTAATTAAATATTTGTATGGAATCAAACCAAAGAAAACCAAGGGGAGAAAATGTAATAGCACAGATTGCAGCAAATAAAATTAATATTCAGGTTTGCAAAAGTGGTTTTGGTTCAAGTAGTTATACTGACTTGCATGGCAGAGCCACTCTTCCAGCAATCCATTGCTTTTTAATCCTGGACAGAGACACTACAGTGAAATGTTAATGGATATGGATATTTATGTCCTGCTATGTGACAGCTAAATACATCAAGTCACCAACAAACAGATGCAAGGAATCATGATATTAGAACTGATGTGCTTGAGTAACTTCTTAAAATCCTAGATGGACGGAAGTCGATGGAAGAATTTCCATTTAATTCAGTCAATCCATAATTTTCTGCTCAGGCTGAGGACAATTTCAATTTTGTTTATCTACAGCAAAAGACTCAATTTTTGTTTTTTTTTTTCCCCTGAAAATAGTGCAAAAGTCACATGATCACCTCCTTGAAATTACTCTCTTACTCACGGTAAAAAGTTCTTCCTTTTTCAGAAAATCCAAAGTAAGCCATTAAGACTTGATGCCAAAGACAAAATTATGACACCCTCAAACAGTAAGGGTTTTGAGGAACCAGGTTTTTGCATTTATCCATGAAAATAACACCAACAGGTGGTACCTATCAATAGTCCCTCAAAACAAAAAGCAAGCTGTCAGTCAGAGCTGAGCTTCCTTAGAGAACAGCATGGAATTAAGGCCAAGGTCCAGTTAGTACTGGATGCCATGTTTGTACTTTAGCTCAGCAACACATCTGGAAACTAAAGAAATTTTAGGTAAATTTTGCCTACCTTGAGCATAGAGAGTAAGAACAGCCTGGATGGCTACATACACCCCAGAAAACTGGTACGTCTCAAACATAACCTGTAAGATGAAGGCAAAAATCAGCTTCCAAAACAGGCCAAATACCTCAAAGAAATTTCATCAGTCTTAGAAAACTGTATTTCTAGAATTTTGTACTTTTACTAATCAAAAACGCTTCCAAGAATTTTCATCACACAGATTCTGCATCAACATTAGAGACCTATATGCTTTGGGACAGTAACAAGTACATTCAGTTCTGTACCTTAGCTGTTCACACCGGAAAAGCCAGATTAAATATTCCACATCCGTTAAGCAACAAAAGCAAATACTTACAAGAAACCCACACATCAATTTTTGTAGCTTTACACAAATTTTCACTTTTCCAAAGTGCTTAATGAGTGGGAGGCAGTACTTGCAGACTAGCCAAGCAGTTCATTACTGAAGTGTGACTTGGGAATTAAATGTTTAACATGTATGCTTTAAAAACGAGTTCAGACATTATTCATTCTTCATATTAAGCCATAGACTTTGTACAATTGCACACTATGTCAAATAAAGACCAGACTCCTTCATATCTTAGTCTAGAATAAGCCCAGTATCACAAGCTGTTCTCTGGATCTGGACCACCATCTTCTCTTCTTTAAAGGGCAACCAATGACAAACTTTTAAATTTAGTGTAAAATCTACTACATAGGTTTGCAGAATTCATACTGAAACAGGAAAAGTAATGTAATTGTCTTGTACACTAGGTTTCCCTCATCACTGAACTAGTTTCAGTTAAGAAGCAGGCCAAGACTAAAGGGATGTAGAGTTTATAGGATCTTGTTTTCTTCCTAAACATATGAAAAGGCCAAGTAAACAAATCATGCTGTACAGCAGTTTTCCCGTCAATAAGCTTTACCAGAAAAAATGGATGAACTCTGATTATTCCAACATATACAGAGGTTTTGCTTTTGTTACCCTGCAGCCTTCTGAACCCTTCCCCAACTTCTAGGGTTAGAAACTGATTGCATCTTAAGTGCTTCCACAGCTCAAGTAAAAGAAATCTAAATATTTTTGAAGAAAAAAGCTGATGCCTGACAATTTTAGAATTCTGAACTATCTAAAGAACCTCCTCCATGTGAAAAGGAACAGAAAGGGAACAGTTGACAGGGCAACAACTCAAAATAGATTCCCTATGAGTAGTCATTATCCAAACCCAACACTACTCCAATGGATATTTTCAAATAACCTGAGTGCTTATTAAATTTAAAAAATAATGTAAGAAAAATTTAAATTATCACCTTCATATAATAAAATCACTATTCAAATGGCACTAGTTACTGCCTTCACATGTATCAAACCCTAAAGGCCACTACAAAACCTTTTATAACCCTTGGGGGTGTTGTCATTCTTTCTTTCAAGAGAAAACAAATGCTTTCTCCTCTGCATTACTTCCTTTGACATGAAAATGCCTTGACATAGAGCATATATGTTAACAAATATTAAGATATAAATACTGAGCAATATGTTTCCCTGAAAAGATTCTTCTTCACACAACAGCAGATTTTTGATTACCTACAAAGTGATGTTCTAACTGGGTACAGAAAAGAAGAATTAAAAACTGGGAAAAAATACAAGGAATCTTAGGATGGATTAGATGAAGTGGCTGTGCTTGAGTGTCTCTACAGCTTCTTGATTTGCTACTTCAGTCTGGTTGCTTCTGAGGGTGTTACACAATGAGAGTGCAGCATATAAAGACAAACAGCAAACACTCCACTAAGCTGAGGAGAAATCTAGGTCTTGTCCATGCTATGAAAGGAAAAGCACTTCTTAAACATATTTTACAATATAGCTGACATGTGAACACTTGCTGCCTTACTATTGTAGGTGGGTCTAACAAAATGATGAAACGAGGAGAGAGAATTACTGGAAACAGAATGAAGGACAGCACATGTAATTATCTATCCTCTTTATATGGTCCAGGTGACCAAGCTTTTCTTCTAAAATGTTAACTGCACTGTTCCCAAAGTGCATTATGATATTTAGCTATTAGAGACATTATGATATTTACTGCAGGCTTTAGGAAATATCTTCATTCAGTCCTCTGCCTCATACTGGGCTTGTCTCCCTGGAAAGGAGGCGAGCATGTCAAAAATGGAAAGAGTAAAAATACATTGCAGTTAAACTAAATATTGCAAGTTCTCATAACATTGTGTTCCACTAAAAACATTAATAGAAATAATGAGCTTCTGTGTAGCTCAAATTTAAATTTACAAAAATGGATTCTAGTTCTCACTAATCTTCTGCATCATGATTAAGCATCTATGGTCTCTGGAGTGGTGTTAAAAAGGCAAATGGAGCAATGCAAATACTCTATGAGAATTCAGAGACCATGCTAGACTTTTGAATTTTTGGTATAAAATTACTTGGCATGAGAATAACTAAAATCCATCCTTTTTATCAGGCAAAAATAAACAAAACCACTATTGTTGACCACTGAAAAGCAAAGAAACAGACAGGAAACAGAGCCATTCCTGCCACATGGAGGCCACCCAGAATAACCTGCTCTGCCTATCACACTGCAGCTGGCTGATACACAGTACATGATATTACTGGTGTTGCATTACCTGATACTGAGGTCATAGGACCCAAATGTCCACAATTGCTAAAAAAAACCAAAAAACTGAATTTAGATTGCACAGTCTGATTTTTTTTTCACTTAAGTTTTCCCAACATTGCTAGACTTCATTTGCCCGCTGGTTGCTGAAAAAAGGATTAGTGCAAATGTATCCACTGCCAAGTTGCAAAAAGCACCACTGTAGCTGTGAAATCAAAAGGATTTCAAAGGAAAGCTCATGATAAATGTAAATTCTTAACAGACTAAGCAATGAATTTGGGGAAATATATATATACAAGCTCTGATATTCAAACTTATATTATTTGAAAATACCTATGATGCTTATAAGAAATAAATTCAACAAAACAGGAAACTAAACACTCTCTTCCCATCAAACACTACCACTCTTTAAACTTGAGTCTTCACGACATGTACAGGAGCTAAACAATACATATCTGACAACCTACACTGAATACAAGGTTCAGCTGGAACTTATATCACCCAGGACAGCACTCAGAGATGAGGATGCAAGAACCAGGCTTTCCTTCTTAGAAGGCTTTCATTGATAATCCCTAGCACTAATTAAAGATTAGTGCATTGGTTGTCATCACACCTTCATCTCAACTACTTCCAACAACACTGCTCCATCTGCTAAGCATCATCTAGCTCCAATCTCCTCTGTATTACTGGCTTATGCAAGTCCAAGTCATTTAAAGTAATTAACATCCATCCAACAGCTAGTAATCAACTTATCCTGTGAAAACAGACATGTATTTCCAACTCTGTGTTTTAATGCTTAAGACAAGAAGCCTGCTTACAGCTTGTGAATGAGATCAGCTGGTTTGAATTTAAGCACAGTAGCATTCATGCCTATGGCTGAGAACGGGTTTTGGTTAGAGAACAGAACTGCTTTGCTTCAGGCAGTCACTGCGTGTTGCTGGAACAAGCAATCTCCTAGCACTGCCCCAGTGACTGTATATCAGCTCCTACTAGACACACATACCTCCACAATCTTCTCCCTATTTTTGGTTGGATTCATGGGAGGCTCTGTGAGTAGTATTTTACAATTTTTTGTGTCAATATTAAGTTTTTCTGGTCCAAACGTGTAATCCCAAAGGTGCTTCATATCATCCCAGTTTCGAACTATGCCATTCTCCATCGGATAATTCACTTCCAGCATTGATCGTAATTCACTGGCTTCATCACCAACCATCAGATCCTGTAAAATTTTAATACAAAAACATGTCAGTGTTTACAAAGTTTACTAAACACCAAAATCCTCAAGACAGTGAACTGCTTCAGCCTGTGTCCAGATATGTTCTTAAACAATGCCCATATTTTTCAATCATTTGATGGTACTTTAGAGAGAAGTAGAATATATTTCATATAATGTTTAAATTTGGCTCTTATCCATCCCACAGCTTTTCAAAAATAAACATTATTAATTTTATTTTTTCAATTAACCTTAAAAAAAACCAATAAACCCTGTCAGAGCTAGAGATATAAAGACTTTGTAAGCAGAGATGTTTCTCCACTGACACCTCCAAAATTATTTTATCAAATACTAATTTCTAAGAGCTGAGATGCAAAACAGCACATAAGGGTAGTAGGTGGGATTGGCAGAATATTTTTCCATGCATGTTGCAAATTTCTGTGCACAATACCAAAAAAGGAATAATGAGTGGTGAATAAGCATACCGAACAGGAGCAAAAGCAAATAAGAGATTATAAATTCCACACCAGACATTAAAAGAAACAATGGTTTACATATTGCCTGTGTCAATAGGGTGTGAAGAGACACATCTGAATATAAAATTTAACCTCATCTGTTCCTTGCCAAAAGTCCCAAGCCAGAAACCCCAGTAATGCATTCTTGTACAAACACAACCAACTAATGCAATTTGTATAGTCATTTCACACTGATTAAGCAATCTGTTTATTAACGTTAGTTATGCAAACATTGCACATTCAAATTAGTAGCATCACATCTTCTCCTTTCCCACGTATTTCCCACAGGAAGTATGCACAGTAACATCTTATCTTTGCTACTCATTATATCCCATACTTTTCTACAGAAGCCTGAACTGACTCACTTGTGCTTAGGCTTTAAGAACATATTTCTAGGTACCATTAGCTCTGTGTCCATAATAATATTAATTGGAAAAAAAGAAAAAAAAAAAAAAAAAAAAAAAAAAAAAAAGAAATAGAAAAGCCAGCTGCTTCATCAAAACATATGCAGTTGCCATGGCACAGTGGAAGTGAGGGTTACTCAACCTACTATTCAATGCCAGGGAAAAAAAAGATGCACAAGAAAAAAAATCTGTCATCCGGTTTATAACGCCTATTTTAGAAGTAACCTAAGCAGTTGCTCTTGACTATATAAAAAGGAAGTTAATTGAAAGCAGTTTAAGTGAAACCCTTCGTCTTTCACCCACTCTCCCTGACAAGGTGTTTTATTTGTTTTGCCTTGCACAGCAGATCACACTTTAGCTCTCGACTGTACAGAAGACAAGACTCCAACACTTTCAATCAAAAGCACTCTGGTGAAACCATACTATGAGAACTCCACCATGTAGCCACATTACTCATGAGAATTTGAGATGACACAAACTCCATCAGTTAGAAGAATCAGAAGCCTTTTTTGTGCACTGCTCTTTGAGGCTCTAAGCTGCCAAACAGGACATAGCCCAGGAAAAGCCGCTATTCAAAGGTGCAAAGCCAAAGTTGCACAAAACTTTCACATCCTTTTAAAACAAAGCTAAAGGGCAGAACAATTGTTCTCTCTTGAGAACATCAGCACTAGCACACTAACAAACATGTATACTTGGCAGTTGAAGAGGAAGAAGGACACACAACCAAATTTGCAGAGGAATCAGTATTGTGGCATCCAACATTTCTATCACTTCAGCACTCAGTAATATCTGTCTAACTGAAGTCTGAACATTTCTTATGCAATGTCAAATACAGCAATTTATGCTGTTAAAGACGCTGAATTCATGTTGATCTTTCAATGTTATTCTTGCATGTTGCAAAACTACAGGTTACATAGCATTTAAAAGCAATACATAAAATATTCTCGTTAATTAGTTGCCAGTAAACCAAAGCAATGAACAATGTCCAAAATAAGTATGTATTCAAATGTAAAATGTAAGACAAGACAAAACAATGAATAGCATTTAAAAAATAACATAACAGCTACTAGGTCTCGTGAAGCAAAAATGGTAAACAAAAAGCACAGGGGCACCTCACTTACCATCATTTTGTTATTCTACTTCAACAGGTCAAGAAAGGTGAAGAAAAGGTAGAAGCAAGAAAGTCAGAAAAGGCCTAAATGAAATTCTCAAATTATTTTAAGTACACAGTAGAATTAGGCTGAAAAGAGATGCATGTACAGCAGGAAATGATTTGAGTTAGTCTAGTTAGGGCCAAACTAACATTATCAGGACATCAGATTAAATTGTCTCTTAAAAGGAAGCTATTGCTACATGTCAGTGGGAAGTCATGTTTAGGCTTTCTAGACTGCAAACAAGATCAGTGTATCTACCTATCTCTCATAAATAGGATTCTGTGTATAAATATTGTGTAACAGTGGAGTTTTACTCTGGGCTAGGTGTATATCTGAATTAGACAAGACTGCACATGACAATTGACCATAACCAGCTCTGACAATTGCTAAATTTAAATTTTGTTTTACAAATTCACTTAATATATCCAAGAATTGAAAACTACTCCTTAGTACTAACTTAATACCTCCTCAAAGCTGCTGCAGACTAGTAAGTCAGTAAAAGCCAAGAGCAGCATCTATGCTTCTGGTTTAGTTGCTATTTTAAGCAAAATAATTTCAGTAACAACTGAATTCCTGAGTCAGAGAAAAAGCTATATCACTGCTGCTAGCTGAAATGAGAATCCACAAGGAAAATATGGTCAAAGCAACTTGAAATTCCTAACTCAATGGATGATAACCACTGTTTTGATCAGCTTCCAGGCTCCTTTCACAGAGTTTCTGGATTTCACAGGAGTGCAGCTTTCCTGAATAGTTTTCAAAAGTTAAACTGATAATCTCCTTTCCAGCTTCCTTTACTCAGTTTTAAACTTATCCCATAAGAACTCACAGCATATGCCTAGAATTAAATTTTGGCATAAAACTCATCTGCTAAAATACATTTTTTTAGGAAATCTGCAAGATTCTCACAAAGAAAAACAGCACTCACACTTAACAAGTCTTTCTACTGTATTATCCTACTGGAATACCCAAAGTGTCTGTGGCAGGGATTTCCTCTCTTGATACACTGCTTTCTTAGGAAAGGGTGACAAGTTGTTACAGGCAGATGATATAAAACTTGTAGAAAAAATCTAGACACAGTTTATACTCTTTGAAACACATCCACATGACCCATGCTCAAGCAGAAGACCAGCAATGCATGCGAGATGATCATCTACAGATTCTTTTGCTGATCTCATAGCAATTACCTACTTCTACCTCCTATCTTTTCAATGCAGCACTGTTATCTGTAACAATATTAAATTATCAGATATCAGAAGATACCAAAACTGGCAGGATAGGCTGTATTGAATCAGCAGGAAAGAAAATATAACTTCAACAGTGAGATTTCATGCAAGAAAAATGGGGGTGGGGGGGGGGCGTAGTTTAGACTCATAAATCACTGGATAATTTCATAATTTACCAGGACCTCCCTTAAGGAGGCTTCTCACATTAAGTTCAAGAAGATACACAAAGAAATACCTCTCCCCAAATCTTACTAGAGAAAGAATTATGTTTTTTGTCTCCTTATAAAAAATCCTCTCTACTGTGGAAGGGAAAGATCTCTATCCTCTCAACCAACTTGTCTTAGCTGATACAAGGTAAAGCATTATTGACATAGTAACAAGACAAACGCACAATCACATTTTCAGAAGCTCTAGCACTTTTCAGTCTTTTGACTTCCTTGTATGGCCTTCTGCTGATACCACAACCGTTTTACAGGCAGAAGCAGAAACCAAACAATTCAAGTTCTCCTTGTCAACTACGGGGTTCTGAAAATAAGGAACAAGACTGGACCAATTTTTTTCCTCTTCCTAAACTGCTGCTCAGAACCAGTAAGGAAAGCAAAATTGAAATCCTGTATATGTGTGGTCCCACTTAACCTTCACTGGACTAAGTGGGCACTTCTACAGTTCTGCATTGCCGCCTGCTTCTCCTTCTCTCCAACTGGCGTTTGCACAATGGTCTAGTAAAGCAGTCATTACTTTACCTGACCAAGAAATCCCTCTTTTTCAGCTGGATCAGCTCACTAAAGCAGCTCACAACATGCCTGCACAAGCAACATGACCAGCACAAGGTGAGAATCGTGTGGCTAGAAGCAAGAAGGGAGGATGTGACCACAGCAGGGCCAAGACATTTACCGAAGCCTATACAGCAGAAGCAACTAATAACATTTGAAGTGTTACTCTCTAATTACAAAGTGAAAAATTATAGCTCCCTAGACTTGAGAAAATTAATTCTCCAACAGTGGTTCTCCCTCCATGTCTTGGAATAATGCCCCAAGACAAAGCAGCCTGAACAGAGTCTCTCCATCTCTAGCTGGTGTGGAGCACCTATGTCCATCAACAGCAAAAGGAAAACGAAAACCATAGAAACAATGAAACAAACACAACCAAGGTTAAACATCTCATACAAGATCACAGATTATCAACTCTGAGCAGAAAGCAAACTGTACAGAAAAACCTGGAAGCTCCAGCAGTTCTTCAGCATAGTCTCAAAATCCCACGATACAGCCTGGTGACAGTCACTTCTGTCTGATTTCTGCCTTCTAATCTTGACACCATTTGCATATTGGCATTTGAAGCCCCTTTTTGCCCAGAACCACTCAAGCCCTACCTGCTGCCTCCTCAGGTGTACTATCTGAAGTCCTTCAGTGCTTTAGATTAACCTCTTCTTAACTTTGTAGTTTTTGACAGGCTAAAAGCCAATACAGAAATGAATCAAGAGATACTGAAACAGCATCAAATGGAGTTAAGAAAAAAACATTTCCATACATTACACAAGTCAAAAGCTGCCATAAATATTTTTATCTGTCAGAAAGAAATAACAATCAAAAAATTTACCTTGATTTCAATGTTTCCTACTTTAGCAGTTGATCTTATAATAGGTCTTCCAACCAAAGCTGGAAAAATGTGCTCTGGAAAATTCGAGCCTGCATAGCCACATTTCACAAACTGAAAAGGAAGAAATAATTTTATTAGAGTATGCATTACTTTTGCTTACAAATAGAAACCTGGTTTGGGGTAAAAAATTAAAAGTCCAAATTTAAGAGCATGTGTCCCACTGGAAACCAAACTGATTTACACTTTCAAACGAATTTTACACATTTTAGATGATGCAAAGATTTTTAAAACTGAATAAAAGTATTTTCCATAATGTTTTCTGAATCAAGACTATCAGACCTTGAGAAACAGTTTAAAATGAATAAGTACACTGCAAGGTGTAAAAGAGTTCAGTGTCTGAATTTGGATTTCTTGCCGCTCTATAAAGAAGTCCTCTACCAACCTGAAATCTGTAATTTTGTAATGGATCACCTTATAATGAGCACCCACTGAAACCTAATTAAATCACCTCTCCAATTAGAGCACACAGTAGCATAATGAATTATACACCAGAAAAAGCCCCAAAACCTTGTGAATTCCAGTTTTACGCTCTTGTAAAAAGTGCTCAAATGTGAACTAGCAATTCAGATGGATTTCTCAAAGTTTTGTAATTTTGAGGGTTTCCTTTAAGGATAAAGTCTGCAGTAAGCACTTCTAAAACTAACAGCACAACCAAAACCTCAGATGGTGGCAGTTCACACCAAACAGGATGCTCTGAAAGTTTGTTACCCACATATATCCAAAAGGAAGCTTTATATCACCAGGCTCTGAAATAGTATACACACTAAGAAAATAATGACAATTTACTGAACAATAAAAAAATATATAGTCACTAGAGGAAGTTCAGTTGTAAAATGTGAACTTTAAATGTGCCAGCAAGAAGTTCCAAGTTTAGTTCATGGGGATCAGCAGGTTATGCTCTTCAGCTATCCTATTTTGATAGGATATTTTCATATATTGTACTCTGATGTTCTGCCACCAGCTCATACAGAGAAGACTCCTCTTTTATTCTGATGCACAGTTTGCATACTGGACTATATTAACAAGCCAGAACAAAAACGTTTTCATCTGCAAAATTACCCAACCACTGAGGTGCAGCAGCAGTAACCCTCGGGTTGGAGGGAACCTCAGGAGCTGCCTCATCCAACGCTGGGCTCAAATCAGTCACCGCTGAATTGTGAGCAGGTTGTTCAGGGCTTGGACCAGCTGGGTGCTGGGAGCCTCCAAGAACAGGCAATTCAGACTCCTCGGGACCCTGTCCCAAAATGTAATTACCCACTGCAGGCTGCCTTAAAAGCCATCTGCTAGAATTTTCCAAATATTCGCCAAGTTTTCTGAAGCAAGATCTGAAGACTGCCACTGGAACAATTATCCCAGCAAAGAGTACAGCTAATTGCAGCTGAGAGGAATTGTCATTGCACTAACATGAAAAGTCACTTGTGCTGCTGCTCATATATTTATTCACCTTACTGCAGTAAAAAAGGGCACCCGCTGTGGAAAGAAATTTAGAGCCAGTTACAGAAAGAGCTGGGGTAATGGAGGGGAGAAAAGCTTTTTATTTTGCTTTTTTGTGACCCTAGTTTCTTTCACTCCTTCACTGCTTGCCCTCTGAAGGCAGAGCTGTTTGGAATACCTGACGAATGAGACTGTGTAGACAACTCATTACAGTCATTCTACTTCAAACCCAGAATATTTGGAAAAGGCAAGTATTTACCAATTCTTTTGGTTATACTAAGGCCGACATGCTTAGGAGTTGTATAGATCATAGCTGTGCATTCAAGAATACAGTGCTGCTATGAGAAAGGAAAGAGCAGCCACAAGCACTTCTGCATCACATACCTGAACACATCAGTATATCAGAAGTAACAGGATAAGTAATATCTAAATAAATCTTTACAACTTCAACCCCTAGAACACTCCCTCAAGAAGCACCACTACTCAAACTTTTAAACCTTGCTAAATGCCCAGTATTTATATAGCAACCCTGCTGTATGCAACCAAAACAACTGCTGTACAAAAAACAGCGCCTCTTGGCCAACCCCTCTCAGAATCACATACAGCTATACTGACCTAAAAACTGCTGACCTACAAAACCACAAAAAATTCTTACTATGTGATATGAATAGTAACTTCCAGCCTCTTTTTATATTAAGACCTTGATGCATCTTCCTGGGAAGTTAACTACGTTGGCAGCTAACAAATCCTAGATTTTAGAAACAGATTTTCATTCCTCCAACCAGCCTAAACCACAATCAAAATCAGATTTAATTGATGTGAACTACAACAAGCAAGATTAAGCTTGGACATTCACAGTCTGTTTCCCACCTCTTTCTGGCCAGAACAGAGAGCCTTAAAAATTACATTTTACAAAGTCTGACAGACTCTGCCATAGACAGAAAGGACAGAATTTTAACTTGCCTTCAAATTTGAAATTTCCCCTTCCAGTCTACATAAAAAATTGGTGAATATAAGAATAAGAACAAGTAAGCCTCTTCTGTCAGCTTCCCCATCAATGGGGGCATCCCCATTGATATTCTCCCTGACTATCCTGAATATTCAGCTGGTTCAGTAGGTTTTTGATGACCTAACATTGCATATGATGGCTGAAGAAACAGGCTCAGTAAAACTATCACGAGGTCGATGCACAGATCTGTATAACAACAAATTTTGGACTCTTTTCAGATTTTTTGAAGGAGGACAGGAAACATGAAATACCACTCCCTCCTGTCCCTCACAGGAAATCCTTCACAATCTTCAAGTAAACATTATGAACTGCAGTAACCTGAAACAGTTTCTCTTTTCTAAGGCCCAACACTAAACGCTCACTGTTCTGCCACTCTCTGTTTGAAACTCTCCAGTTTAAGAACAGTGCACTTGTTTCTCTTCCACCTCTTGCCATGCACATCCCTCCCAGCAATTATTGAACAATTTCAGTACAATGCTCATGTTTCCAACAATAACACAAGCACTCCATGAATTTACCCACTTCTGCAAGGACTTCATCATCATTTGTTTTTGCTCACATTTGCTATACATTCAGAATGTTCTAAGAACAGCTATTTAGCTCGCCTGTGTGCAAGACCACATATGTAAGAATTTTTACCATATATAGTTTCTTCTCCATTTCACTGTGGTTTAAACCGTGTCTTTCACTTCCTACTGAGTCATCAAACACTAAGAACTTGCATGTATAAGTGTTCTTTCAAACTAAAAGAATGAGGAAGCTCGCAAACAGGTCACATGACTGGTTTTAAAATGAATACTAATATTCTTATCAGATCTCCGTGCTTGATCTTTTCCACTGATGCAGCTCTCAAACAAAAACTCTAAATACAGTTACAGTAATTTTACAGACCAGTAAGTAACTTTCCATTTGGCCTCTAACAATAAGAACATCCACCTCTAACACTTTACACCTTTAAGGTGCCATTGCCTGCCTTCCATACTACATGTTGCAAGAACTTCCTTTGAGTCACTCACCTCTTCCTCAAAGATTGGCTGCAGCCTGATACACCAGAAGTCCTACTGCAGCCTAACAAGAACAGCAATATCAAAGACAAGCCTAATGTTAAAAATTCACCTGATTTTTCCAAATATATTCTCAATTTTTTATCTATAAGATTTCTGACATCTGGAAAGAGATTTCATTTCAATCATGCTTTAAAGTGTGACATATCAAAAATAACTCTAAAATAAAACATCTCTTGTCATATAGGAAAAATAATATTATCAAAATACTGGTTTGAGGATATTGAACTACTTGATATCTCCACATGCAGTTGAGACGCAAAAGTTTTACTGAATGGAATTTCTGTCCAGCTTAGTTATCCCAACCCTTGTTCAATTATCCCGAATCAATCTAAACATTTTGAGTTAACTGACTTAACAATTACTTCTGACTCTGTGCTCTCCCACCCAAGGAGCTCTGTGGCTTCCAGACACACACTGTCCTGCCCATGGCCAAGCACAACCCAAAACCACACAAACTGAAGTGACACAGGCTGCAACACAGAGGCACCTTCCACTCCTGTGGTTATTCATATCCCGCTGGTACAACTCACAGAAGGAAAAAATGTATCGATCCAAGATGTCTCTGGAATTAACAGCACACACAGATACCCTAGGTTGGGTACACACAGCTTGGGAAATCTGATTGGAACAATCCCTTTTACCCCGTGTCACACCTGAGACCAGCCAAGGCACAACACTGCTGTCACCACCAACACACTAAATATTTTACAACTCAGTGATTATTGCCACATAAAGTACCACACCACTGGATGAAATTCTGAATTTATTTTTTTTTTTTTAATCTGGGCCTCACAATAAGAATATTAAAGAAAAAAGAGCAACAAAAAAAAAAAAAAATCAAACCAAACCATAAAGCAGCTTCAATATCCCTTTATAACAAGAAAATGTTATCTTTTCTTCTTTCCTTTTTCTAAATGATAGTGCAAAAAGCACCCAATGGCCCTGAACCCTAGCCCTATTAAAAATAATTTTTGCTATATGAGGGTTAACGAAGACATCAAAACTGTCAAATCCCTGAACTGTCAGATATGATGCTCTTCTTCCTGAACCATTCTAACAATTTCAGATGCTAATTGAAAACGCCTCTAATTTAGGATGCTGAATCTCTAATAACATCATCCTTTGTCTCAATTCTTTCCTAGGCTTATTAAAAAACCCCCACCTCTTTATTGCAAGTGTCCATATAAAAAAAAAACAAACCTTAATCTGTTTTGCCATTCAAGAGATCTTAATGTACACCAGTTAAAGTAACCCTCCACATAATATTGCTTTACTAGGGGAAACCCTAGATTGCAAAAAAAAAAAAAAAAATACCAAGGGGAAATATCCACCGATAGTATCTGATCTCCTGCTTTAAAATGGTATCTTTTTCACTTCCTGCCAAGGTGCCTCAGAGCCTGACAAAAGGATGGATTTCCAACGGGTGCCTGCACACTTATGGAGGTCAGAAAAGGTGGAAAGGATGGGGAGAAAACCTTTCATTAAAAAAATGCCAATTATGGAGGAGGTACGTGGCAGATCAGAAAGGTATTAAGGAAAGGATGATGCTCTATTTTGAACAGCAGCTGCCCCCCCTCCCCACCAAGAAAAAAAGAATCAAACAAAAACCTCCCCACAAACATTTCCCTAAACTAACAATCCTACAGACACAGGGCACATCCTGATTGCTCAATGCAAAATATGCTCATTCAATTTTTAAAAATCGGCATTTTTGTCTAAACGCTCGTTGCTACAGCGAGACTCGCCCAGGTCACGCAGAGCAATGAGGATATTGACGGTAAGATCAGAACGCCGCGGGGATGCGGGCGGCAGGGCAGCCCCAGCAGCGCGGTCCCCCCGGCTCGGGAGCCCCGCCGGCCCCCCCGCCCATTCATTCCGCGGGCCCGCGCGAGCGCCGGGATGGCGGCCGGGCCCGGCGGCGGCAGCAGGGCCGGGCGGGCGCGGCCCGCGGGCGGTGCCGGCAGGAAGCCGGGCCGGCTCCGGAGGCAGTCGCCCGGCTTCCCCTTCCCCTCCGCCCCGGCAGCAGGGCGGGTCCCGGCGCCGCCCGCAGAGACTCACCCCGGTGCCGTTGTCGCACACCACCACCTTCCTGCCCAGCGTGTCCATCGCTGCGACACCGACACGGCTCCGCACCGGGACCGACACCGACCGCGACACCGGCACCGCCCCGAGCTCCGCCGGGCCCCCCGAGCGCGCCGCCCGCCGCGCGCGCACGCCGGAAGCCGTCAGCGCGCGCCGCCGCCCCGCCCGCCGCCGGCCCCGCCCCCGTTGCCATGGCGGCGGCGGCGGGGGCAGCGGGACACGGGCGGCGAAGCGGCCCCGAAACCGAGTCCGAGGGGCGCCACAAGTCTCCAGTGTGACCCCAGCTTGCCAGGACGGCACTCTGTGTTCGTCCCCTACCGATGCCGAGGCGGGGACTGGTCACCTGAGGGGCTGCTCGCCTTTCCCCCTCATGCCTTCCCCTCCCGCGGGGGTCTGTCTGCTCTCTCTCCTCGCACTGAGCGAAATCAGGCAGCTCTTAAAAGAAAGCTTCTATTTGCCATGAATGTTGTGTTATTCCATAGCTCGACATCCCGGAAGAACTTCTACTCCTTACAGGAGGCCTTGCCCAGGTCTGCCTGGCGAGCCCTTTGCATTTATGTGATAGGTTCTGGATAAAGGAAAAGATAAGCGTGATCTCCTGGCTCCTTTCTGGCAGCCCAATTTTTGTAAAGGATAAGTATGACCTCCTGCCTTGTCTCTGACAGCCCAATACTTGTTTATTGTGTTGCCCCAAATTCCACTGACTTCCACGAGAAGCCAGGAACAAACCCCAGGTTTTTCCTCTCCGTGCCATGAGCTGTGTCGGCCCACTGTGAACAGCAGCCTGTTACAACCTGGTATCACACAGTATAACCACGAGACGGGTTGTGTAGTTAAGAGAATTACATATTGTGTGGAAAATCACGCTGGGAAAGGCCACTGTCCACAACGGAGGCAGAGGAATCCTCAAAAATGAACTTTATTCGTATAAAGGGAGAGAGCTCACTGAGCCATATCCCTGTGGGGCTTCTCTTGACTTGTTGCCCTCCTCCTTTCCCCAGGTACAGCCTTCCCGAGCCATCTGCTACATGTCCCCCTTGAACATGTATCCCCCCTCATAATGCATTGCAAGGCCATTAAAATTAATCATTAGCCCATCCTGGCTGGAGAAGTTAAAACTCATAAATATATTAGGTCTGTGCGTTTCTCCCCAAAGTTCAGAAGTTCAGGCTGTGCTTTGCTCTGCAACAAACTTGCACAGCTTGATGCTGGTAAAAACCCCCACACCCATTCTTCCAGAACTGGGCAGATCCTTTCAGATCGAGTCTTCTGTAAAGACTAAGCCCATTTCTCCTATCACATATGGATAGGAGAATCCATATGTATATGTTTGTGGTTCTAATTTTTTCTACCTTTAATTTTACAGAATAGTGAGAACAGTCAGGAATTTTAAAAATACCAGACAATAAGCCATAATATTTGACTTTTTTAAACTTTAATCACACCCAGATATTGAGAATGAGGAAACAACAGGGTTGTCATACCTAGTAGGACGAAGAGGCTGTGGAAACAAACATGGAGTAATCCGGTGTCATGCAGCTGTGATGGAAGGATATCCTGCACAGCTTTACCTGGGTATGGATTGCTTTCTAATATACATATGATTAATGATCTTATTTTAATCTGCTTTTCAGAGCATGGCACGGTTAACATTGCTGGTTGAAGACAGATGCATAAAGCAATTGCCTTAAAAGCCTGCTCTTTGTCCAGAAAAATTAATTAATCTGTATGTTTTAAATCCCTCAGCTTGTTGAACCCAGCACAGAGGGCTCACTAGGGGAACTACACCCTGTTTCCTACTCTGCTGTTGAACTTGCTGGGTAATTCTGGACACAGCACTTAACCAGCCTGTGCCTTAGTCCCACAAAGCTGGATATGGTACCATGCCATTTCATACTAATGCTCATGGATAAAGCATCTGCAATATCTTAGTGAGAAATGTTTCATTTTGGATTCAAATTATTTGTCAGACAGAATGCTTCAGCTGTGCCTCCTCATGTACAGTGGTGGCAACGTTTACTCTGCTCCAAAGCAAACTCTGTTTTAATATGATCCTTAACTAGATCCTTAAATAGGTTAAATATAACATGTAACTCCTTTCTAATAATGTTTTGTAGCTTTTATCAGACGAGCCTTTTCCTGCCAGGAATTTAGGCCATCAGTTAAAACGCTGTATGACAAAGGGTTAGTTTGATAATTGCCGTCAGAATTTACAGTGTAATCCAAGTCTCTCAAGATACTGAAGTCTGTCAAATATAAATGGTTAATTTGCTGTTTATAGCCCAGCATAAAGATTTCAAATCAGAGGTGGTGGAATCATCATCTCTGGAAGTGTTCAAGAAAAGGCTGGACATGGCACTTAGTGCCATGTTATAGTCTAGACTCTGAGTTGAGGTGTTAGGACATAGGTTGGACTCGATGATCTTGGAGGTCTCTTCCAACCTCAGTATTCTGTGATTCTGTGATTCTGTAAAGGGGTACAGATTCTATACCAGAAGTAGCAGAAATTACATCCTGCATGGTATAGTCAACAAATTCACCACTGTTCTTACTACCAATAGTTGTTGCTGTTAGCTGCTGGATAGCTATAAAAGATTTTTGTATTTTATTAAATGTCATGTACAGTGCAGGAGAGGAAGTACAATGTGGTTTGAACAGACACCTCTTTTAAAACTTATTTCACTGATTTAGTTGAACTGAGATTTTACTTCTTGTTTTAAAGATTAAAAAGAAGCAGTGTCTGTAGGAAGAAAAACCATGGAGAGAACTATCCACAATTTCCTAACAGGAGAAGGTGCTGTGACTTTTGAGTGAGCAAGACATCATGATAGAAGATAATAAAAGTATGATGACTAAGCAGAGTGCTGAAGCTTATCAGAGAAGGTACTACCTCTCTCTTACACTGAGTTTAATAGACTTTTATGAACTTGCCAGTGAAGTGCTCTGTGCTTATCCTAATGTGCAAGCATACAAAGAGGCAGGAAATACTCAGAGTTAAAAGGGAAAATGAGTTATTGTAACAGCTGTCCCATAGCTCTGCTCAGTGTTGAAGAGAAAGGAGGATCTAGTGATATCTTGCCTGCAGCAAAGCAAACAGTGTGCTCCTTAGTGCCACCTCCACTCCCCAGAGATCCCTCACTCCCAGAGTTAAGTATATGGAATTTGGACCTGCAAACTCTGGCTGGCTGGAGAAACTGAGGCCAGTTCATTCCTGTGCTGATGAGGCTTGTTCTGATGTTGTATTGGCAGGGCACAAGAAAGACATTCTACCTGAAAACTAGCATTAGTCTTTTCTCTTCAATAATCTGTTTGGTTTCTTATTGAGGGATTTTACCTTTGTCTTGGATTTATTTCATTACTTTACCAAAAATAGAAGTCTAGAAATATTCACAGGAAGTGTCCCCTGACTAAACATTGATTGTTTTCTGGATTTATCAAACTGTGGATGTAATAAGTTAAAGACAGTCTGGATACTTCTGAATAGATCATGGTTTAAAGGGCAGGTAAGCCCTCAGCAGACACACCTTCAACATGGTGTGACTACCTCATTAGCATTAAGGGACTGTGACCTTCACCCGATCCTGAATATCTCATTTTCCTGGTTATCAAAGCCAACCACACTCAGGTGCCAGAGACAGTGTGGCCATGGGGGTCAAAGCAGGAGAATTTTTCTACTAAGAAAAGACAGCTTGGTAATCAAACTGCACCAGAGTGAGAGTGCTGAGCAGGCCTGGGTTTCTGTGAAGGACAAAAGGGTCTGGATTCTCCTCCCTATAAGCACCACCCATTCTGAGTCATCTGAGCTGAAGTACTGGCATAATTGCAAAACACTTTCACACAGATGATATGATCCAGTGTAGGTTATGTGAGGATTCTTATGATATTTGGCTGTAATTAAAATACTATGAGGAGAGATTTTTATTGTTGGATATTTTTCACAAGCACTTCTTCACAGAGTAGAGAAAATGTTTTTCTTTTTTAGCATCACAGAGGTGCAGAGTATGAACTTTTATTTTTGTTGGATCATTTCCAGATAAACGTAACACATTGTAAAGGTTTAAAACTTTGCATTTTAAGTTCAACAAAAATTAAATTTCATGTAGGATCTCTAGCATATATCCCATCTGCCATTCAAAACTCTTAAAACTCAGCTTCAAATAAAGTTATCTTACAGAGTTCAGGCACTGCAAATCATCATGAATTTTGACCACTGTAGATGTGATGATGCTTTGTCACAAAAGCCCAGATCCGTGCAGGATATATACTTGTGCTGATTTCACTAAAGTTTAGGGGTCACAAATAGTTTTATGGTAAAGAAAATCTGCCTTTATAGCTTTGCTTTTTATTTGAAACAATTTAATTTCTGAGGCCTTAGGATGAAGCAGTGAAATGTGCAGATGAGATGTGCTGGACACTGGACTCAGGGGAAACCCCTGGATGCTCTCTCTGGACCCTGTTCTCCATTGCCCTAAATATTTTGTAGTTGTTTAGGCATGTGCAGTGGATGCAAGGTATTAATACATCTGAATTCTCCACTTACATCACTGGTAACATTTTGAGGCCACTTTCCAGAGATATAAATGGCACCCAATGGAATTTCAGAGTTTCAGAAACCTGATTTCCAGAGATTTCAAGTTCTTTTTATACCAGCCGAAGTGAATGAAACCATTTTCTGAAAATTGGTTCCAGATATTAAAGTCTGGCAGGCAAAGCTCAGTTATCCAAAATTAGATGCCAATTCTGAAAAGATAATTGTAAGTGATGATCTTGTAGGGGAAGTCTGAGACAGAGTTAAGACTAGAACCTAAATCATCTGACACCCAATCCTGTGCATTAACACTGATTTTTTAAATACTGTAAGCTTGAGTACTGATTTATTAAGAGAATAAAAACAGTTTTCAAAACATATCCATAGCGCATGCAAAATAATGTTTTGATGTAATTTGCTGAATTCTGGTAGCTGAAATCAATTTGCATCTCAAATTTTCACAGAAAGTACTTTCAAATAAATTCATTCTTTAGTGTGGTGAAGTTAAGCCCCATATAGGTAAATATTAATTAGTTGATTAGTGGATTTTTTTACCATTCTTTATCTGTTTTTTGCACTTCTAAAACCAGTTCTTACCAAATACTTCTATTCATGAGAGTATCTGTGGCTGCTGTAAAATACTGTAGGTATTAGAAGACAGAAAGCAGTGACATTTTCCATTTATCCTATGAAGGCAGGCTGAGTGAGCTGGGGTTGTTCAGCCTGAAGAAGAGAAGGTTCTGGGGAGACTTTATTTTGGCTTTTCAATACTAGAATGGGGCTTTATAAGAAAAGTGGCAGAAGACTTTTTTACCAAGAGTTTCAGTGACACGAGGGTTTTAAACAGAGAGGGTAAGTTTAGATTGGACATAAGAAAGACATTTTTTATTACAAAGGTGATTATACACTGGCACAGGCTGCCCAGAGAAGCTATGGATGCCCCATCTCTGTGAGTGTTAAGGGTTTGACTCAATGAGAGAGACATTTTGGAATGAAGTGCAATGTCTTTCATTAAGTAGCTTTTCCAGAAGGCACACAAATTATCAATATCTGGGAGTTTGAATTGCACCTTTCACTTTTTCTCAAAAGACTTGGTAGTTTTAAAACCTATTTTTTTAACCAAGTCCAAAACCTTACTAAGATTGAAAAGGAAAATGGGGAAATAGATCTAATATGTGGATGCATAGATGCACCACTAGCTTAAAATAAGGAAAACCTCTCTTTTCTTGTCACACTCAATATCACAAACTTTGTAGAGATTATTTGCCCTGAATTTCAAATTGAATAAGACAAACAAGAAAGAAAGGAAATACAGCTTTTTGAGGGGTTTGTTTTGTTTTGTTTGGTTTTTTTTATTTTGCAGGTGAAAATTGTATGTACTCAAAACTTTTGTATGAGAATTTTTATGCTTCTTGATTAGGGAGATATTGATGTCTCAGGCTAGATAGTAAGAGAGGAAGGCGCATTTACTTGGATTCCAGTAGCCAGGCTCATGAAGAGAAAGTCTGAGATATGGATAAAAGCCTGTGATTTGTCACCTGATGGATTAGAAGCAAAGAACTGTCAAACATCTGGAGTGTGGCTGTGGTTTCTCAACTTTGGCAGTTTTGATGCCACTTGTACTTTAAATTAGTATTAATACTTGGGGGGGAAATGCATCCTTTCTCTCTTTAATCTTTCTCTCTTTAATCAACAGTTTATAAATGCAGTAACACATTTCAGATTCAGTAATATATTTTTATCTGGCAATTGATTAATGTGCATAATAAGATGAATAGGCCTGTGTGTGACACACAGCATAGTGTTGTTTGAAAAGGAAACAATATTTTTATTATTTTTATTAGGTCTCATAGTTTTGGATATCTGTGAAAATCAATAGCTGCTCTAAGATGGATACAACATATTTCACGGTTGCTCTAGTTCCTGTAACTTATGTAAATATTTGTTTCTGATTATTTTTGAGGAAACATCCTTTCTACGCAGAATTAGCTTTACAATCACAGCCGGTGTTGGGAGGAACACCCTGATCATGTTACTAAGCAGCCCATGAGGGAGTGGAGATTTAAGACAGGAGGTGGCAGCCTTGAGTAGCAACGCACTGCTGTCTCTGCTTAGTTAAGCTCAGATCCAAATGGAGTCAGAGCTGGGCACAAATAACTCAGCATCTCAGCCCTTTTTCTTACACATCACAACGATGAGCAGCCTGGATAGTGAAGATGGCAACAACTAGCTTTGTCCTTTTTGCCTGGTAATTAAAAATGTAGCTAATTAATTCAATACTTTCAATGTGAAGCTGTATGAGTTTTCCTAGATTTTTTAAAATATTTGGATCAGTAGTTGTAGCAGGAAAGACTGCAACACACTGCAGAGGCAGAATTTAATCTGTGTCATTCTCATCTGGGTCTGTTTTTTCTGACTAGGAAAATCATGTTGCAGACAAGAATAACTAATAAAATATGGAGTTGATTTATTCAAATAAAAGTCGTGCCTAATTCTGGTCTCCTTGTTGGTATCCTGGAACACTGGGTTATCCTTCATCCATTAACTGTGGTGTACAAGCAGGTCATGAGGTACTCCTGTCTCCCTCATGAATTACCACACAGTAATGGCAAGATAACCTACTTTTTTAGGAATATCACTGAAATTTTCTAATCCATAAATCAGCAGAACCTTGCAACTACACAGTCTCAGTAGAGAGAGGAAATTGATGACATCATTGTTTTTCCCCTGTGAAAAAGCTTAGTTGGAAAAAGACAAAAAAAGCTTAAATGAATCAGAGTAGCTCCATGCAACCTCCCACTTCTAATCTTTTTGAAGAATGTGAACAGTACCATTCACTGGTAAAAAATGTAACCAAGACAGTTCTGCAGCATTGTTCATTTCTGCTGGATATTCATAGTAGGAATTATACTTGTAACTTTTAGTATTGTAAATGTTGTGTATATATTGATTAATTTTTCCCTACAGCTCCACATTTTAAAAATATGTATTTTGGGCCAAATTTCAAGTTACATTTTTTTCCTTCAGTTGCATATGAAAAGTCTTCATTTGAAAGTTTGATAAGCAACAAATCCTTCAAATAGAACAGACTGCAACTCTGTTCTGCCTGGAAATTACACATGCAAGTAAGTCTATAACAGAACTAATTTTCTGAGCTTTTTGTCACAGTCTGTAGGCAAAAAATAGCATTTTCCTCTTTTTCCCCTGTGGCTTGAACCCTGCAGTTAACCTGTGCATGCATAGATCTGTCTGCTGCACACAGACACCATAGTTTGCCTGGATGGATCTGAATGAGACACCCACATTTTCTGTAACAGTCTGGTCCTGTTAGGCACAGTAGACATTGTCAGGGAACCTTCTGTTTAATCTTTTTATTAAGCAAATATTTCCTTAAGTTTGCATAAGCAGTCACCCAACCATGGCTTCCACACAATCCTTTAATAACTGGCAGGGTGTGGTGATTACATTTCCTCAGAGGCTTCTCCTCCATCTGACTATCAAGAGTAATTTATTCCTCAGTTAACACCACCAATTACTTGTTTTATTTCTTCACTTCCTTTGTCTGTCACAGGCAGGCAGATCAGGGAGTTAATAGCTGTCTTTTTAGTGCAAAAAGTGGATGGGGGATGATTTTTTGAGCTGAATTCCCTGAAGAAATAAGGTTTGTGTTATCATTCTCTGCCTATTCCAACACTAAACATGCAACACTAGTAACATGGAACCCCACTGGCCATTTCACTTCATGTGGAAGAGAAACAGGGGACTTCAGTCTCCAGCTTTCCAGCAATTTTATGGAAGTGGATGGCTGAGGGGAGGAAAGAGAGCTTACTACTACCTTCTAGTATTAAGTGACTTGTTAATTTAGGAGATGCTAAGTTTTAAGTATCAAAAAAAAAAAAAAAAAAAAAAAAAAAAAAAAAAAAAAATTATTTGGAGTTAAAATGAGCACCTCTCTTTTTGCGTGTATTTGGTTTTTAAAAGGCCACTGAAACTGAATGAATGTGCAAAATCTGCTTGATACAGATGATCAGTACTGATCACTACTTTTAGGTTGAAGACTGAGTCATAACAGTTGTTCTGTGCATTAATTTAATTTTCACTCCTTCACAGCATTTATGGGATTGGAAAATTTGCCAAAAAGCATTTTGTTCTATGAGGAAGCACAGTAAACTTGGGCCTTATCATGTCTGTGTTGCTGGAGAAATATGGTTTTCTTTTTTGAGTAGATAGTTTTAGAGTCTTAAGGGCTCTCTTTCTGATTGTTGCTTTCTTGGAACAACAGTAGCTGCAGCCTTGGCTGGATTAGGACATGGAGAGATGTTTTGTTGCAGATGCAGCTGTGCAGAGGAAAGAGGTTTTCCATCCACAGCCACATGGGTGCTTCTAGCTGCTACAAACTGGCCTGTCATGGAGAAGTTTATATGGGTTCTCCCTAATTCATACTAAGCACAATTAGTTTAAAAGCAGTTTAAAATCCTGGTCTGAGATATGGGCAGCTGGCTGTGCCTCACCTGAGTTAGCAGCACTGCCATGGACTTCTGTTAGCATCCTGAAGAGTGGTCAGGAACTTCTGAGGTAGTTAATCCATATCTAGCACTCTAGGCACTGCTAGATGTAGAAGAAACCACCTCTACAAAGCCTGAAGCTCTTTTGGTAATTCACAAGCATATGACATCATGGGCAGGACTTCTGCCTGCACAAAAGGTGAGTGAATACCAGTTGGGGATTTGAATGTCTGACCTCAACAAACAGAAAGGAAAACACTGACTCATATGCTTTTACAAACCAGTTCCAGAGCAGAGCCACATTTTAAATTGGGCCACATGTGAAAATGGTTTCTTATGCTGAGAAAAATTGTAGATATCTGGAAAAGGTATTTGAAGAACTATTTAGTGGTTTGGGTCACTAAGGAGATCTATTCTGAGAGTATAGCTTGTGAATGGCATGAACAGATTTTTAGGGAACCCTAGCCATGTGTGGGGTAGAAAAGTCTAAGAAGTCCATGAGCAATGAAATCATAGAAGCCTGGTTTCCAATGGGTTTGTGCTTCGTGCAAGTTCTCCCCCTGGCCTGCATGGTCTTTGTCTTAGATGGATTGTCTGATGCCTGGTAAGAATGAGACTTTTGCTATACTTTTCCATGGCTGGAGACACCCTCTGGATCTCCTCTTTTTTCCAGCTGCCTACTTTCACTAAACTTGGGATGGTTTTGTGTCTTGAAACTTGTGATTCATTTTCAAATTTAGTTGAAAATCAGCACTGGATTCAAAAGTGACTCTAAGAGGAAGTGAAGACAGCAGAATAGGCACTCACACACAAAATATGATGACAAAGGCCTTTTTTTCCTTAGGGAATCAGAACAGTTGGAGAAGGCACTTCCTTCATATTTGGTGATTTCCAGCACTGACAAGGTCACCTCATTGGGACATAGAAAGGGCAAATGGAAGCAGCTTTCTAAACTTAAACCTGCTTTCATCTTGCAGCCCTGTTTTATAGAGAACTGAGGGACACGTTTACAATATTGTACTCTTGTGGGTCTTGTTGGCATTTATTTGGAACTTGGTTATTCATTAGGTGAAAATGTGCTAGAATTCCAGGAGTTGGTCTATATCTATATGTAGATTGCATATTTTTAACTGTTTCTTATGTCGGTATTACTGATATGATTAATTTTGCTTGTCACTCCAAAATTACATATATTTGTCTAGGGGGGATGAATGAGAAAACAAAATCCAGTAGCAGGTGCACAAAGCAATCTACCCATACATGTAGGTCAAGTTTAATAAGCACATTTTGCGAACCAGAACAATTTTCTGTAGTTCTTATCAACATCATCATCTTTGATCTTCATCTCAGTAGGTAAGAACTCCATTGTTTTGTTAGTGCTTTGGTTGACTTGCAAAATAATCCTCCTTTGACTATTTGAGAACATGTAACTGAAATACCTGGTAGTGGCAACCTATGCTTTTGTCCCAGGGAAAAAACACGAAAGCTTAAATGGAAAATGAAAAAGGAACCTATCAGAAGAACTGTTCTGAATAAACTGCTGTGCGCATGTCCTCTCTGTCTCTGAAAATTTCATTTAGCTCCAGGCATGGGCTTGAATAACCTACCTCATGTTTACTAGCACCAGCTAAAAATTTGTTCCAAATGGAGAATATACACCTTTTTATTTTACACAGGGAATGTATACCTTGTATCACCCTTTTAAGAAAGAAAGGTGGGTTTCATGTAGATTATGTCATTGGCTGTAAAAAAAGGTATGTCTTGATGGCAGAAAACAAAAAGGATTTATCTAGGTGCTTAGCCCAGCGCAAACATTTTTTCCACCAAATAGAAAATATCTGTTGACATAACTAGGATGAGAGAATCTGTATAGATAGGTGTGATAAAAAAACCTTCTTTGCCTCACTGAAATTCTCAGTAAAAATGTAGCCTTTAGTGGGGCTTGTAACAGAATAATATTTCAATTAAACAATCTGTGACTTATGGTTCTAGAAAGTAAAAAAGCCTCTACAAGAACTATATCTACAGTACAGCCTAGGATGTGTTGTCTAACAGCACAGCTCCTATCCAGGGATAAATAGTACTTAAATCTGAAGAAGTTAATTCCTATTCCCTGTTTTAATTTTATTTCTTGTATTACTCTATGATATAGCAGACTTCTGCATTAAATTCCTGCCTGCTTGGCCTTACTTTTCCAATTTTAATAGGCAATCAGTTTGCAGGGCATGAACCCTTCTTCCAACAGTCCCAGTTCATAATATTGAACAACATCAAGGCAGTGAGATCAATATTCCCCTCTGTAAGGAATTTGGGGTGGTGTCAAACCTGCCAAATGACTTTCACAACACTAGCACAGGTGATGTGACCAGGGTGTTTGAGTGATCCTGCCTGAGCAGTCCTGGCCTTGTAAACTAGCACAGGTATCTTGACTGCTCAGACCTGTGCTTGCATAACCTTAGCCAGCATCTGAATCAGCTCCAGGTCCAAGAAAGGCAGTAGTAGTGGGTTTTCTAGGCTCTTTAGGCCATTTTCCTGCACATAGTTTTTGCCAGCAGGTTAGAGCTGAGCCTTGTGTATCATCTATGAGTGCTGTGTATGTATGGGAAACAAGAGCTGTCTTCCAGTACAAGGCCTGCTTTAGATTTCATGAAGCTTAAGTGCCTTCATTCTGTTAATACCAACAGGTTATCTACTCCTACTGCCTGCATCTAAATGATTAGTTTGAGGAGATCTTTGTATTAAATGGAGTATAAACTTTGCTTCTGTGAAGCTTCTGGGAGCAGACATGGGTATGTGTTCCTGGCTGCAGGAGGAACAAATGGTTGTGAAATTTGGAGACTAGGAGACTGCTTATGAGAAGTATTACTTACTATACGTCCATCCTATACTGGATAGCTGTTCTTTGAAATGTCTACTGTATTTTGGAAGTGTCTGTACCATGGAAAATAAGTTTTAACCACAAACACTGTGTGGAGCGTGACACTGGTGCCTGACAGCAGAGACCACACCCAAAGCAGCTGTGGTCTTCCTCTTAACATGCTCAGTGTAAGTCACAGCACCTGAGGCCACATTTTTCAGTGCTATTTTCAATGTTCCTTGGGTAGTATTTTGAATTTTATCAGCTTAAAAATTAACTGTTTTCCAATAATATTTCAGTGATTTCACTGGTGAGTATCTAAGAAAATCTGAAGGTTACAGGGCAGTCTTTCATTTAATTTCTTTTTTCTTTCCTCCTTGCCCCATTTTTTCCCCCTTGAAGCTAGCACAGCCTTGGAGATAGAGATTTTTAGTCTCTGATCTCATGCCCTGAATTATGACCTCATCACTCCATATCAATTTCTGGTAGTCATTTAGCAGTACCTCTTCTAAATGGGGATATGTAAGTTAACTGTGGAGACAGTAAAGTTAACAGAAAGCATGTAGTTTAACTTCTAGAACCCAGGCTAAAACTTTAGTGCCAAAGCATGGAAACTCTGGGTTTTTCCTAATGAAAATGAACAGGCTGAATAAAGATGAAGTCTCACAATGGTATTGTACACAGCTTTGCTTTTCTTATTACACAGATTCACTTTTCTTATTGAAGAGAATAGAAATAATTGAGAAAGTAAAATGAACCACCCTCTAAAGGCCAACCAGCTTCTCTCATCAAATGGTCAGTAGGCAATAAAGAGAAATGGTCAGTTCAGAAAATAATTCCTTCTCTCCATCTTTGATACCCATTTCAGGAGAGAGGAACTCATCCCTCAGAAGAAGAAAGGGATACAGTCTTGTATGTGTAGCTATCATTGCTTAGCTTTCAAATTAACACTAACAACCTTATCTAACCTGTTTTTGTGACCGGAACCTAATGAAAATGCAGTCAATATTTGCAAATGCAAAGCTCTGCAATTCTACTATATTTCACCCTGCTCCACAGAGCAGCAGAGGAGATTTTTAATTTACCCACTAAGAACAAAGTGCTGATTTGGCTCTGTGCTTCTTGGAAACTGTCTTTGCTCTGCTATTTCCTGTTATTTTCTCAAGTTTTGTATTTCAGAAGAGAACTCCGTATCTCTTTATGTTTGTGGCAGTGTGAGGTGATTCCTTGGACAGATGTAGATGGATGCTATTTGCAGGTGAAAAGGGAATGGAGAGCAAAAGCAGAGCAGAAAGTTTTCTCCCTTTAGCTGTGAGGCTTTGATGCCCAGCCGCCAGCATGCCACCGCAAGCAGCCGCCCACAGCGCTGACCTTGCTTGACACGTTCGGCAGACGCTGCTAAATCTCCTTCCTTCAGATTTCAGCATTCCTCATGACTGTTCCTCCTTTCATGCCGAGACATGAGCTGTGAGCCAGGTCATGCTCACTCTGGAAGCTCCTGTGGCACCTCACCTATGTAGGTGGCCTTGTTTCAAATCTTTTTGGATGCAAAGTTGAATAAAATGCTTCCAGAATCTGTGGATGACCTGGCAGGAACTGAATGATTGTCCATAGAACCATTTGCACTTTCTGTTTTGTGCCTTTGACAGATCAGTGGTTGGGAGACTTGTTCGCATGTCACCTGCACCTGCTAGCCTTGCCATGCAGGAATGGGTCATTTCCTTTCCAAACATGACTGATTTCTGATATCAGTGGGAAATTGACAGCTCTCATATGAAAGCAGTAGATTCCAGTTTCCTCTTTTAGATTTTCACTGAGATAGGAAAGGAGTTGTTATTGCTATGGTCTCAGTGCTCTGTCCAAGTTCTCTTCCCCACATAACTGCCTTTTCAGTCATTCAAAACCAATGTGACAATAGTACACAGCCTCATATCTTCTACTGTATGAGATTGTCAGATCATTTTTTCCTCAATACCACAGGCTTCATTCTGAACAGAACTGCACAACCTACAATGAAAATATGTCCTTCTTCTTTTGTCTCTTGGTCTTCCTTCCTCATTTCTGTGAAATAATAAGAAAATGAAGAATAAAGTGTCTATCTGGTGCTGGGTAGGGCTTAAGAAACAACATCATGGAATTGAAGTGTACTTTTCATCCTATTTTTTTTTGTCATATCAAAGCATTGATGTCAAGTGTCACTCAAAGTGCTTTCAGTTTTCTTAAATAGCAGAAAGCTGTTGCAATGACTTCTTTGTAAGGTGTGTTTAAATCAGCAGATATGGAATCAGTGGTGCTGGACAGGACGTGGGCAATTGCCTCGTCACCTTCAAAGAGAGCTGCAAAGGAGTTTTGTTGCTGACAATGAGATGGTGAATTTTGCTGCCACTCTAAACAGCATAAAGCAGCTGCATTGGCTTTACAAGTGATTCAAAGGTTTGCTCTCCCTTAAAGAAAGGGTAAATTTTTTTGTGCATCCAATGTTCCTGTGTGTCAATTACTGGAGATGGAGATAGAACTGTGGTTTGTCTGTGCTTTCATGTAGCATTATTACTGAAACAGGTAATCCTATTTGTCTAAAAATCAAGGCAAAGATCACTTGTGTTCTGTCCATCTGTTCCAGACACCAACAGCATGCTCATCACCATGGTATTGGAACAGCCTGGTACACAAATAGCAATCAGCAGTTATTAACATAATATTGTTACTTGGTCCATAAAGCTAATATTGGCAGAGATACAAGACATCACTCACTGTGAGACAGTTTCTCGGGTGATGTACTTTGTACTACCAGAATATGATAATATTCTGTATAAAAGTCAGTAAGAGGATGCTTTTTTTTGTTGTTTTTCATGCAAGCAGCAAAAATTGCCAGTATAATGTAAATATATTAAAATTTTGTCTTTACATCCAGTAATTTACAATCCATTGTTATCTAGTTGTAGAGCAGCATTCTTTAGAAAACAAAAGGGCTTTTCTTTTTATATGTATTAGATCAAATGAAGCCACTGAAAGTTCCCCTTTCCTTCCTTTCTTCCCCAGCTGCTGATATAGACTGATACAGGAGTGGATGTTTTTGCATGCAGAACACCATTTTATCTCAAACTGGACCTAGACAAGTTCAGGTCTGTTCAGCAGGTGATCCATAGTGCTGAAAGAGTGGCACATGATTGCAGCCCACCAGGAATCTCCAAGTCTCCCAAAACATCCTGAACACCCACAAAATTTGCATGTTCCTTATTTGTCCTTATTCCCTTTCATACATTTCATTTATAGATGTTCAAAAGCCCAACTTTAAATGCCTCCTTTTTGTTTGGTCACTTTTCCCTTTGCTATAACATAAGGATTTTTTTCAGAGTTGAACAGACACACCTTTAAAATCCCCAGTATTCAAATTTCTGGTTGAAAGGAGTATATTCTTCTGAAGTGGCATATTTGTGCCAATCCAGTTAAATTTATAGCCCAACTATTGTTTTTCTTCCCTTCTGTTTTGGTTTGAAAAGACAGGTATTTGCTAGGGAAGGCGGGAGCCTTTCTTGAAATGGAAAATGTAAACTCCCTACCTTTGAATTATTATGCCTTTTAAATTAAGGGGCTCTTAGGCAAAGATATGGGAATAGGAATAACAGTTCTTTACTAGGAAAATTAAAATAAAAATACAGTAATACAAAAAACCAAAACAGTGACAGAGTCAATACAACCTCTCACCCTGTTGGTTAGGGTGTTGGTAGCAGTTGGATTAAATGGTGGCTACAGTCTTTCTGGAGTGGCAGATGTGGGTCTGTTGAAGCAATGATCCTGTAGAAGACAGCAGTTTTCCTCTGAAGGTCTAGTGGTGGTGTAGATGGGCCTAGGGTTTTTTTGGCAATTTAGTGAGGAAAAGCTGCTTTGACGTTTCAAATGTTTATCTAGGTAGGAAATGCTTGGCTCCTCCCTCTGGGTGGAGTATCTCACAATGGGATGATGTAATTTGATCGATCATGCAATGAGACTTAATGGCCTATTAATAGAAGATATCTTTCTGGACAGAGGATGGGTTGTGGAAGAGATAAAGAAAACTGCCCTACCTGGTTTTAATAGCAGGCTTATTAAGAGAGGATATTCTTTCCAGAGTTATGAGGGATGGGTTATGGAAGAGATAAAGAACACTGCTCTACTTGGTTTTAGTAGATGGTGATAGAATACATACTTCTGGTTACACCTTGCATTCTAACCTAAGACACCTCCTTAATCAGAATATATTCCTTGGAGACCAATTTTGTGAGCTTCTCTACGGAGACTTCAGTATCACAGCAAGTGGAGCCTTTTTCTTCTGCAGCTTCACAGTTGTAGTGTTGCAACATGAAACAAAAGTGAAACCAAGGCGTTACAGTTCCTGGGTTTTATACACAACAACTTTTGCTCACTCTAGAAGGCAAACTGCTGCCAAATTAATATTTCTGTAAGCATTATAGTGCCCATACAAGTGCTGCTCTAGTGAGAGGGAGCATCTTTATCTGAGCTGGTTGTGATGATGTCAGTAGGGATGAGCAGATTGTGTCAGCAATTACTACTCTTTCAGAGAGCAGGAAACTTAAATTGGTCATGTTGTTTCTTCAGTCTCCATTTTTATATCAATAGTTGTTTTTTTTTTAATTTAACTACAATAACTAACTACTATTAATAATTAACTATCATGATAAACTAACTAAGAAATGTAAATGGATTCTTAAGGATGTTGTTGCCAAATGGAGCCATCCATTTGTTTGGAAAGGCCAACAGGATCTTGTTATAAAAAAGAGGATAATTTTCTGCAGGTCAGCTCTGTCTTGAACACTTTTTGTGTTTAAAATTAATAAAATTAATAAAAACTAGCTTTTGGCTCAGCTAAAGGAAGGAGTCTAAAGTACTGAGTGATTCTGTACATGTCCAGATGCAATGAAGGGCAGAGGGCAGGATTTTTATCCTGTCATTCCCTGTTATCACTCTCAGTTATTAAGCAAGTGGTGGATATTAACATCAACTTTGCCTCAAACATTTAATAGACATGACTTACTAGACAAAGTGCATGTGTCCCATGTTATTTCTTTCAGGGCTTGTCTCTGACTGGATGCATGCCAGATTGTCCTTTGGGATATAGCCCAGTGAGAAGGAGAAATGAGTTTGAACTTGGCAAAATGGCAATAAATATAAAGATACAGTTGGAACTTTCTTGGAATACTCTCTCCTATCTTATTATCCTAGGCCAGTATCTCAGTTCTTTGCAGCCAAATGTTTCAGAGCAATGTTATAGAGAAGAATGAATAATTTCTGACTCCGTTTAGTGAGTTTATCAGGACTGAAAAAGCTACAGCTGGACTAAATGCTGTGTCTACAGCTTGTTTCATTAGCTCTTTTTGTCATTGTACAGTGACTGCCCACCAAAAGAAAATGAAGATGCATTGCTTCAGCTATTTTAAGAAGGATCTGTGGCAGGTTGTGTGAATACAAAATGTTTCTGTTAGCTCTCTGCTCCTGTGCCTGCAATGAACATTGCAACAGTACATGTTGCCACTGCAGTCTCCCCTTGTCCTTTCCATTTGAGATAGGCTGCATCCTCCTCAGTAATCTTTGAGATTTATGATTTATAGCATAAAATGTAACCACTAAAATAGGACAGATGGTTTTTCTGCACAACTCTGAATGACTAGTCGAAGCAGGATTTGGGGGAGAATTTGTCATAGTTTTGTAGAACTGGGTGCCTTTCAAAACAGCTGCTCAGAGTGGGGTGCTCATTCAATTCACCACGTGTTACACTGGGCACACTCTAGGAAAGATCAGACACTGCTTTGAATTAACAAGGAGGGCTGGGATCTCTGTTATTGTTAATTATGTGTTGGTGGAAAGCACAGTAGCCCATTGTGCTTCCTGAACTAGAGTATTAGAACAAAAAAAAGCAGTGAAAAATCATCACTGCAGAAGCTGTCACCCTTGTTCCCTTGTGTGCTCTCTCTCTTCTATGGGGAGGTCTCATGGATACCAAAGAGGAAAGCAAATGTAGTTGTCCTGATTATTTCTTTTTTCTTCAAATCCCATCACACACAATAATCCTCTGTGGCTTTTTGCCCCACATGATGTTTTGATGCTCTTGATTTAGGTATGATGTTGTTATGTCTTTTGAACCATGCATTTTAGCAGATTTTGTATTTGGACATAAAAGCCTGGATATGGAATTCATATCACACAGGGCAATATTATGTTAGAAGGCAGGTGAATTTAAGTAGTTAATCTCATGTAGTCACCCTTTTTAACAGGGTACAAAAGGAATCTCATTAGTTAATGAACATAGGCAATGCATGAAGCATGTAGATAGTGACTGCATTTAACTATTAATTACTTGATCTTTGAGTAGCTTTTCTTCTTAATGTAAAAGGAACAAATAATTTCAGTACCTTAACTCAAATAATATTATTTGTAATTATTTTTCACAATAGCGAATGGAATGTAAATAGGTAATGGTGAATTTACAGCTCCTGAAATTATATCTGTTTTCTCTCCTTTTGCTTGCTTTCAGGAAGAAACTGGAAAGCTGCTTCATCAGTGCCAATCCATACTGTGGTTGGTCTCATGAAAAGGATCATACTGATGAATTAGTGCATCTACCCTCCCAGCCATGGAAGAATACCTCATACAAAAAAATCCATAGGTGACTAATAGGTGTGGTAAGCAGCCTGTGAGACTTGGGAGAAACATTCTGGTATACCTGGAAATCAACCTAGATCTAAATTACCTGACATTGTGGATATTTTAGACTTAATTCATGCTTTCCCACCACAATTCAGAACATGTCCTTTATCTGAACAGCTTAGCTTTCTTGTTTGTTTGTTTTTTATGTTTGTCAGTCATTACACAGTGCTATTTAGAATCAATTTAGCACCCTTCCATGTGTTAAGTGGTTGTGGTGAATGATGATTGCAGGATTAGCCTGCTAGTAATTAAATGTTGCTGCCTCTTAGCTTGAAAATGAAACATCTCTGTGGAATTTAAGAGTTTTTTACTTTATTTAGGATGGGTGTTTCTAAATAGTATGGGTAGGTTTACCAAGTCAGTGCAGGCACAGTGGAGTCATAAAAAAAATTAAAAACAAAAAGATGAAGGGAGAGGAGTAGAGAGAGAAGAAGAAGAGAAAAAGAAATTGAGAGAAGGAAAACAAATTCAACTGATCATTAAAACTTTGAATTGCATAGGAAATTTTCCACACTTTGCTAAATCTTGGGTGTAATTTCCTAATTTTGACTTTTTACAATCTAGATAAAAGTTTCCTGTCTGGACTCATTTTACTCACAGATGGGTCTTCAAAATATGCAAGTGTTAAGTTATGTTTGTTGAAACCTAGAGGGGTACCTGTCTCAGTAAAGCAGAGGCTGGGTTCCCTCCCATTTGTGGACCCAATGGATGCTTGATTTTCATACTGGCTTTACCACTACTAAGAGTTTTACCTCTTGAATTCAGTGATTGATATTTTTACCAGAATGAAGCCCTTTTTAATTTTTTTTCAAAATCTGCTACCAAAAACCACATTATTTCACCGTTCAAATACAGTTCTTTGCTGCTTCAAAGACTTATTAGACTGATCTATGCCATACTCCTCCTAGGAATGTAACAGTGTAACCTCATTTGACAAAAATGATGATCTTGTGTTTGAAATAATAGGGATGAGGCCTAATCCTAATTCCTTCTGATGAACAGACATCAGAAGGATTTTAAATAAAGGCTCTCACTGAGAGGCCTGTAAGCTACCCTCACTTAGTTCTGTCTGGCCTGTGTTAGGGTGAAGATGAAAGTATTTGAATGTCTTAAAGTAGAGTGTGAGCTTTTGACCTTGAGCTCTTGTTATATTTAAGAATTCATGCTGAATAACAATAATAACATCTGCTTTTCTGTTGACTTTTAGTTTAATTTAGTGGATGGCAACTCAAAGTTTAGTCTGCCAGCCAAAGATATGCAGTTATCAACATTACTGATAGGATAAACCAATTATGTAAGCTTGTTTTCAAATCTCCCCAAATCCCATAATACTTAACAAAGTAAAACCCTTGAGCTAAAATGTACCTGTTTACAGAAAGGTACAACATCAAATACAGGTTTCATTCAGAACTTTAGATAGACTAAGTGGCCTTGTTGGCTGCTTTTTTTTTCTCTCTGTAGCCATTTTTAGGCATAAAATATATCAAACAAAAAAGAAAGTATGGACAAGAAAAACAGTTGTAAGAAAGAATTTAGAGAGTTTTCAGAAAGACTCCTTTGCTTGCAAGACTGCAGAGACCCAAGCCCTGAACAGTATGTTCTGTGTTGAGTGTCTAGCTAGTGCTGCATCTTTGAGCTGTAACAGTACTTCCCAAACCCTGTGTCTAACCATTGCCTTGGCAGGACTCCAGATTAATCCTGTGGGGAGAGAAAAGTGCCTGTGGAGCTTGGCAAAAGTTGCTTATCCTTTCCTCCTGAAGATATGCATTTGTTCCTGGGTAGTGTGGGAGGTGGCTCCTCCTTTCTGCATCTGTAGCCACCATGGAAACAGAGAATTCCAGAAGACGCTCTAATAATGCAATTGCAGACCCAAACGTCATTACAGAGGTCTGAGACTCTCTCTCCTGACACTAAATTGTACATGCATGTGCAAGCAGTGTCCCAAACCTGCTCATAAATGCCCCAAATCAAGTTAGATGGAGACTCCAAGGGATGAGAACAAAATGCCAAGGGCCAAGAAAGACAAAAAAGCACAGAGAGATTCCAAGTTTAGATCATGGAAAGTGTGAAATAACATTGTCAGTGCCAGGCCATGAACTAAAGAGGCATTCTGTTGTTGAATCACATGTTGCAGGCCCCTGTAAAGGTGCAATACAGAAAGTACTGAAGATGCTGTCAAGGCAGGTGTGGATGAGCAAACAGAGGAGGATCGTGAGCAAAGAAAAATTGCGAAGAAAATTTTTGAAAGAGGAAGAGGTCAGAAGAGATCCTGATGGCACAAAAGCTGATAGAGAAGAAAAGCAGTATGACAGTAGAATGAAGGCTAAAAGAAAGCACAGCCATTGATTTAATTTGCTGTTTTTCATTAGAAATTTATCCCTTTGCCGGTTCTGGATGCCAAGCATATGTTTAAGAACATATAAGCTTTTCAGCTTACCAGGGTGAAAGTGCCTTCCAGAACTCTGGTGTCAAAGGCACCTACAAGACCTGATAAAACAACCTTCAGTATTAAATCAATGTTGGTGTTCAATAACATCCGGTGCCAGGCAGGGAGATGCCAGCCCAGCTGGGTGAGTATGTGCCAGGGCATTTGGATGGTAATTGGCTGATGAATCCAACTCTTAAGCAAACAGATACCTAGACAAAGAGCAGAGGGCCAAATTCCACCAAGCACTGCCCTGCTATCTCCCCTGTGTTGCAAACTCTGTGAGTCAGAGGCAGAAGATAGTCCTGGGCAGTACCTGCAGGGAGAACTCTGACCCCCACTTCAGCAAACCTTGTGTTTCTGGGCCCTTTTCAAGTGTGTTTCCCAGGCAGGACTCTGCCCCGATGTCTGTGAGGAGGTGAACCAAGGTCTGCTGCAGGAATAAAGGGTTCATTTGCTGAAAGGAGGTGAGTGCTTTGAGCAGGAGATCAGGAGACAGCACCCTTATGGCCCAACCACCTGTTGCAGAGTTGTGGTCCAGAGTCTGAGCTGCCATTATAAAAGCAAACAGGCCAGATCCTCAGCTGGCACAGAACCACAGAAACTCAGCATGTTAGCTCAAGCTGCATCTTCTTTATTGCTTGGGGCAATGAAGGTTATGATTGAAAAGATGGCCAGGATGAAACAGATGAAGTAAAGTGTACTGAATTTACCAGCAGTCTTAAGTAAAAGCCTAAGTTGCTTAATTTATCCTTGGAATCATTTTAGCAGTGAGCTTTTTTTACCTTTCTTGTGGGTGCTGTCATAAATGGCCTGTGGGAACAGTAGAATTGTCATATCTGGACGTTTTCAAGAATATCACTATTGAGATTCAAATAGATGCAGCTGAAGCAGAGAAACTGGGTAGATCATCTCTTGGAGTCTCTTCCAACCTTCTTTTTTGCATGATTTTAGCAAAACTGTTCAGTTGCTGTCCTAAGGTGGCAATATTACCGTGCTTCCAGAGGCTTGTGTCCCAGAAACCACAGCTCCCAAACCCCTCCACTATCCTCCATGGCTACTCATACAATATAAAATGTGGTTTTGTCAGTTTTGCAAAATATTGTGAAATCAAGATCTGAACCGGGCAACAGTGTGAAGTAAAAGAGAAAGATATCAAAGTTAATAGGTAACCTGCTTATTACAGTGTTTCATGTCCTGCTCAACATAATTTTCTACTTCAAATTTGGCTGACAGTTGCCCTAAAAACACAAGTGTACTCACAGCAATAATGAAGCAAACTAGGCTTGAAGAAAGGAACCAGAACAAGGTGCTAGATCTCCTTCTAGGAGTTTCCCAAAAGAGATGCAGCTCACCAGCGTTGGACATCTACTCCCCAAGCATCCTGCTATCCATTCACATCTAAGTGCTCTTGACACTCCCCCTTGCCATTACCTCTTGTCTCCTCCTGTGACTGGGAGCAATGTGAAACCTCGGGCTCCATTCCTCTCACTGTAGGAGATGAAACCACAGGCCAGATGTCCAGCCAAAGTGAGAGGTAGAGCTGGACATCAGCCGGTTCCTGGTGATTCACAGAACAGTAAATTCCCTTTAGCAATGCGTGATAGTGCACCAGCTCTGTTAAAAAGCTACAGAATACCATTGTCCTCTCCATGATTATTTTTCGAACTTCTTACTACATCTGATTATGGGTACATTTGTACTTTCCCTCCCAGGGGTACCATAGGTCCATCAGCAACTTACTTTCCCTTGCCCTTTACTTCTTAAATCCTAAGTATTAATAGGAAAAAATTGTTGACACCATTTTAGGTATGCTGCTAACACATCCGAAATGGCCTGGTTATATTGTCTAGAAAATACTGGGTTTTTTTCTAAAAAACACTGAGAAGTCCTGCAGAGGAATTATGCAGATGGGAGGACTGTGAGCGAGGCGAGAGAGGCACACTGCTATTGATAAGGTAAAATCAGTGTTTGTTCCCCAGCACTCCCAGGACCCAAACAGCCAGTTGCAATGTTGTGTGTTCCTGGTGCCTGACCTTCTCCCGAGGCTGCTGTGCATCTATCAGCCTGCGAGCTTCCCACTCCATGGACCAGACACTGGGAAGGGGGAGGGAAAGGAAGGGCAGGGAAAGGCAGAAGGGCAGATAAATACCTGTATTACTTTTTTTCCTGATTTTATACATAGTCCAGGGAAAAGCGCCTAGCAGAGGGTAAATGATTTCTGAGCACTGCTGTTGTGCTAACATGACAGCTTTATAAGGAGGCAGTTCTGGTCAGAAGCCCAATTCCTCCTACCTTTGGTTCAAGAACAGTTACATAGGGAAGTGAAAGACATTTCCAGGATAAAACTGTGGTAGAGTGCCAGATAGCACACCTGAAACCTTCCTTTGCCCTGTGACTGTATGATTGTGGCTATATAGCTTAAAAATATGGATCATTCCCTAAAGAAATAAGGGCAGAAAAGAAAGGCAGAATGGATCCTGTGCAGGTTGTTGCTCTCTGCAGGGGGCCCATCCCAGTCCCACCGACAGCCCCACAGTAAGGGGGGCTCTGTACTGCAATGCAAAACCTGCGCTCATGCAGCTGTGACATTTCTCCTCCATCATCTGTGCTTTTTTTACTCCTTCCTTTCCCCTCTTACACCTGACTGCAGCCACTGAAGCTTGCTTTTTCTCTCCCTCCCATCCTCTGTCCACTTGTCCCCTCATTCCCCAGAGCTTTCCTGGCACAGGCCTTTTGTGGCCTGGGGAGGAGAGAGATGGGAGCAGGGGAGGGCAGATCACCTGAGAGGAACCAGGAACCATTCAGAGTTCAACCTCAAAAACCTGTGTGACATGAGTTAGTGGGTCAGGATGCTGCCCCAGGCTGGACAGGACAGAGGAAGTTGGTTGCAGGTGGAGCTGGTCTGTGCTCATGGCTTTTCCCCGGCTGCTCTGGTAGAGCACTACAGTCTAAACCGAAGGAAATTCTGCAGCTGATTTTACTAAGAGGATAAAATAAACCTCTATTTTCACAGGCAGAATTCAGCCCTGAAGTTATAGGAATAATGCCTCCCTAACTGGCACCTGATACTGCTCCCAATGTTATGCTCCTGTTAGCAGGGAAACAAGCGAGGCCCCTCTGACCACCCAGTGGTTCGTGTGTTACAGAGGAACCATGAATAACCCCTGAAGGCAGGAGGAGGGACAGGACAGAATGTGATAGAGGGTTATAAATCGCTGCTGAGACCCCAGATAGAAACCAGGCAGGGGCCCTGAGCCTGCTCATCCAGTCAGACAGCTACATATGCACACACTCGGCTGCAGGTGGTGACACCATGGCACCAGGTGACACCACAGCTGCAGGTGACCTCAGCCCGCCACAGGGGAAGCAGAAAGCACCCCCTGCACCTCCTGCAGAGCTGAAGGAGACACACTCCTTCCCTCTGCCCTTACACTGCAGCCGTGGGCTGCTGCGGCTGCCACGCTGCCTGGACAGTCACACAGATTAAATACACTTTTAGACATGGAAGCTGTTATTTCTCTGAAATGAAACAGCTTCCTACACTCTTATTAACCTGTGCCCTACTTCAGAAGTAAATCTAATTTGCAATTTCAGAGTTAGCTGGTACTGGTGTTGGTTTGTCCCTGTGTCTTCTCTGATTTGGCTGGGGACATTTATACAGAACCACATGTGGCAGAGTCCTATTTATTGTGGCCTGTGAGCATTATTCCTCACTGCAGAGTAAGGAAGTGGGGTGGTTGGAGCTTTTTGTTTCACCAGGGTAGAGAAAAGTTAAAGCACAAATATTAAAAATGTCCCAGTAAAACCAATTTTTGTATTCAGCAGAGAATTAATTGCTGTCTGCTAAATGAAGTTTGTCATCTGGGCTATACCTGCACATCTGGTCACCTTCCATGGAGTGCCATGGAAGAGAAGTACTGTACCAGAGAGGAGAGCACATTTCAAATGATTCACAGGATTTCTGATGGCAAACATAAAAAAAAAACGGGCATTGTTTCACAGATGCACAAAGTAATAGAGAAAGGGAAGTGGAAACTTCAGCAATGATCCCCACAGAAACAACAGAACCTTCAGCAAGTTATGTGGTAGATTCAACTGCAGATTGTGTTACCTAACCAGCAGTGTGAGGGAGCAGAGGAAACCCAAGCCCTAGTAACCAGTGCTCACTGTTTCCTATTGCAGCCAACACACTTTATCAACTTTTTGTAAGGAACCGAATGTAACTAAAACCTCAAAGATGTGTGCAGCATGAGTGACTTTTCTTCATCTTATTGTGGGGAGAAAAAGGGACAAGAGCATAATTTCAGTTCCTCTGGGGCTTCAGCTCTATTCTGATGCTGTCGAAGTGAAAGACACCCATTCCTGTCAGTTATTCCAGTAGTCCCTGGACACAAAGCACATTTAACATCTACATGTCTGCAGTAACACCTCCCAGCTTGTAGCCCAAGCCCTGCACACACACACTCCTGCATTGGATGTTTCAGTGATCTCACAGTCCATTTGCAGATTGTTCCTCCTGTCCTTTGAGCTGGTTGGAAGATAAACTTTGGTCAGTGTATTATACTATGCCCTTTGTAATGAAATAACATCGGGTAACATGTATTTAGGGTTGGGATTTAAATTCCCGAGCTGATTACAAGGAGCTGTTAAGACTTACAAGGTTTAGCAGTGCCCTGTGTGAGAGTCTAGAATGATGTGCACTGTTGCAGCACTTGTGCTCTCTCTGGTGCTGTTGAGGCTTTGCTAGGAATAAACCTGAGAACACCAACAAGTAAAGTGTCAGCAATACAATTCGATATTCGGTGAGACTGTTGAAAGTGATTGACTAGAAAACCAGGCTCCCGTACTGTGCAATCTTCCAGCTTTAACAGGTTGCTTTCTCCGAGAACCCAGGCGTGTGGCAGTGTCTCCACGCCTGCTTCCCAGCAGCCACTAGAACGCAGAAGTATTTACTGTGCCTAAAGACTGTAGTGAAATGTGATTAATGCTTGTAAAGAGGTTCTGATAAGAGATGCGAAAAGGGACAGAGGCACGTGAAGAGCACAGGCCTCAGAGGAGCTCAAGCTGCCCGGTGCTGCTCCAGATGCGCTCCCGCGTTCGGCGCGAAGCCTCCACCGCTGCCCGCCGCCCTGCAGCCGCAGTCTGCCCGCATTCCCGAGTGCCTTGTCCCGCCTCCGCAGCCCGGGCACAGGCCCTGCTGAGGCACCGACAGCCCGACCGGCCGCGGCTCCGGCGGGGGCTCGCCTTACGGCCCGCGGGGCAAAGGGAACCATCGGGAGAAACAACTCCCGCACCGGGATGGGCCGGGGTGCACCGAGGGCGGCTGGCAGAGATGGAGGAAGGGACGGAGCCCGGGATGGCGGGAGCAGGGACTGAAGTAGGGATGGAGGCCGGGATGGAGCCCGGCCGCGGCCCCGCCCGGCTCCGGCTCCGGCTCCGGCTCGCCCGCCGAGACCCCGCCCCCGCCCCGCCCGCGCGCTGACTCGCCCGAGCTGCCACGTCTGCCCGCTGACGTCACCCCCGGCCGGCGCCTCCCGGCCAATCAGCGGCGCCGGCCGCCGCTCCGAGCCGACGGGGCCGAGGGAAGAAAGGCCAGCTACTGCGCATGAGCTGCCTCTGCCGCCGCGGCCGCCGGGAGAGCGAGTCCCCAGGAGGGGGCGCGGCCGGGAGGAGGCGGCGGCGCGGACTCGGTTTCCCGTCGCGCCCCTCGGCCGCCCCCCGGCCATGTAAGCGCTGCTCGGCGAGCGGCCGCCCCGTTTCCTGGTCGGGCTCCGGCGGCCATTTTGGGCTGAGGCGCAGCGCGGAGGCCGCGGAGCGGGCGCGGGCGGACGGGCCGAGCCGAGCGCCGGGCGATCGCGGCTCCCTCGGACCAGCGAACCGCGGAGCGCCTGCCTCGGCGGCGGGAGGTGCCGCCGCACCGCCCCCTCTCAGCGCGCTCGCCGTCCCTCGGGCCGCGGGCCCCACGGACATGTCCAGCATGAACCCCGAATAGTGAGTGCGGGACGGGGCGGCTCCGGGGCCGCGCTGGAGGCGCCGCGGGGCGCGGGGGACCCGCGCTGGGCCCGAGGGCCCGAGCCCCCCCCACCCCTGCGGAGCCGCGCCCGGGCCCGAGCGGCGGCGGGGAGGAGGAGGGATGGGGGGCGGGAGGCAGGGCCGCCCGGGGTGGGTCCCGGTCCCGATCCCGGCGGGGCCGCGGGGGTTCATGGTGTCCCCGGGGGGAGCCGCCATCCAGCGCCCCGGCAGCGCCGTGGGGCGCAGCCGCGGTGATTTTCCCGAGCCTTGGGAATGCACATCGGGGCCTTGACTCCAACAAGTGATCGAGGGGACACCGGCGCCCTGTGAAAGCCGATCCCCTGGCCTGTGGCGGCTCCGTAGCCAGGGGTCCACCCTTCGCTTTAGCTGCAAGTCATGTGTGTGTCACATGGCTCTTGCAAAACACTTCTTGCCACTGTAGATTTTGCAACGCTGTGACTTGATAATAGATCGGTCTTGGGGCTGTTTTCAGCTGAAATAGCACTTGCTTAGAAAACCTGGAGACGACACAAAGGGTTTTTGGGAGGGTCGTTGTGTGAGTATGGCCTTTTTCTTTAGTTGGCCTGCTCGGGAGTCGGGCTGTCTGAGCTCTGCCCAGGGGCTGTCTGTATTCTGGAAATTCGGGGAGCTGTGTCCTGCTCACCAGGCTGTCGGGAACAATAAACTTTATTTTGTTAGTGACTTTCTTGTGCGAGTTAGAGGAGGAACTTAGGCTTAGTTTAGAAAGCAGTTAAAAAAATCAGCTGCTGTCCTTCCAGCCATTTAGCCTTGTAGGATCCCTTCACAGATGCTGGCTTTACTGGCACCCCACTTTGGGGTGGTGAAGCCACTGTCCCATCTGATGCCACTGGAGTGGCTCTGATACTAAAATGCACGTGTGGTGTGACATTGCTGCTCTGGATATCCATTGACGCTGCTCTTGGAAGACACCCACAATTTTATCCTCTCAGCTGAGTCTCCTGACTCATGTGGCCATGGCTCCCGTGCTTTCCACTTAGGTCAGTGGGGTTGGTTGCAAGCGCTCTGAGTCCATTAAAGTCACCTGAGGAGCAAACAAGTAGTCATCAGCTAGTGAGGGAGTTGGTGACACCCAGGAGGTACAGCCAGGAACTCGAGTTACATCTTGGCAAGATTACATCACAAACTTGTTCATGTAGCTTTGGAAAACACCAAAACAGTAACTGGAGGTAGGCAGTGGATGAAAAAGCAGCAAACTTCTGGTGCTCCATGGTCCTAAGGGCTCTCAAGAGCTAAACTCAAATTTACCTTGCAGACTGTTGAGTTTTGTATTGGGAGAACTGCCTGCAGAGTGTTAGGCCGCTAAGAGAAAATTAGTTAGATGGGGCTTTTTCCATAGATTTTTTTTTTTTTTTTCCTTTCTTGCAGTCTGTCAGCCCTCTAGTCTGATGCAGAAGATAGTTCCCTGCAACGAGGTGCTTAGGGACAGTGTTTTCAGAGAGACTCATTCTTAGTGAAGAGTGCTTGGTCCTGTTGAGCACAGCTGTGTTCTTGAAAGTGAAACAAAGAGGAAAAGCTGTAGTTTTGAGATTAACTCGCAGTGTTAAATTGCCACTTCCTCGGAGGGTGGCGTCAGGATGAGGGAGGAGATGGGAAGGGTGTGGTGAGATGGACAGAAAATACCTGTCACTGTGTTGTGTGTACTTGGATCCCTGTTAAAACAAGAATAAGATTTAAGGGATTAGGACATTGCTTCTTCTAGTTCAGTGTAAGAGATATGTCCAGAAGTGCCTTGCCTGTAATGTAACACATTCTCACTTCCCTATCACAGCTTCAGATTAGGCTGCAGCACCAAATCCTCTCTCCTGGGCATGCCAGAACTCCCTCAGAAGTCAGCAGGATAGCTAGTTAAAATCTCTAACTAAAGACCTACTTCCTTCAGCTCTCCTGATACAGCCCTCAGGGTTAGGTCCTGCTCATGCAAAGGCTTGAAGGAGAGTTGTGCTTCCGAGAGCTTCCTTGAAGCTTCAGGGCTGTGGGACAGCCGAGTGGACTGTTAGGTTTTAGATTGAGTGAAGGAGCTGACGAGGGATAGATGAGATATTAAAATTACAGTTTGGAAGCTGACTTCCAAAACCAGCTGCCTACCCAGCACTGGGATGTGTTCCTCCCTGCCGGTGTTTGAGTGAGCAGAATGTCAATATTGACTCTGTTGTGACTAGATCATGTCAGGTTCAGCATTTCCTGGCCTTCTGCAACTTGCATGTAGCATAAACACGCTGGTGGGGTGCATGGTCCATAGCAGCCAAGTGGTTTCAGGAGTTAATCTTGATCAGATCAGTGTTCTGCCTGCATCTTGTTCCAAGTATCTTCCAGCACAGATGAGGAAACTCAGTGGGTTTTGGAGCAAATCTTGGGGGGTTCTTTTTGCATTCTTCAGAAGTGTTTGGGAATACCAGTGAGGTGGGTTTCAGTCTTGGATGTTGGTGGTTAGTAGATGACAGTTGAGTGACAGCTTCTGAGTTGCTGGAATCATCTGAAAGTGTTTGTGTTCTAACCTTTCTAAGTAGCAATCTGCCATGCAAAGTGGCATAGTGTCTTCTGGATTCTGTTTGCTTACACAGACAGTGTGTAATCAGTGACAGTCATGCTCCTCTTCAGAATTTCTGGGGTGGTAGAACCAAGAGTGGGGATTGAGGCTGCCGTAAGTACCTGTTTACAGTAAACCTGCAGCTGACATAAGTGATTAAAGCCAATTCCAGCAGTTTCTTGTTGCAGACAGATGACTACCTAGCCTTGTCTGTTTTGGCATAAAACCTTCCTGGCATTTAAAAAATCCCCACATGCCTCCTTACATAAATTAGATAAGCAGCAATATCTTACAGACCCACAGGTCCCTTGTTCCACAGCTTTGGCCAGGTCTGTCCCCAACTTAATTTCCTGGTTTTCTGCTGAACTCACTGATGTGGGACATGTGTGTATCAAGAGAATGCTGCACTACTCAAAACATCAGTCTGGCTGTTTTGGAGGTGCCTTTCCCCCCTCCTCTTTTAGCAAGAGGCAGTTACATTTAACATCTTTGTCCTTTGTCTGTCTGGCAAGAGGAAGTTATGGGGAGGATTTGAAAGACTCGCTCCTACTCACTGTACCCACCTGCCTTGCTGCACATGCTCTTCCAGTGTGCTCTTTTAAACGACCCGAGTATGACTGGCTTATGTAGATGGTGAGAAATAATTGAATGATTAACCTGAATTCCCACTGTCTCCCAAGGAGCGTGGAGAAGGCTGTGCTGCAAAGCTCAGCCAGCTTTATGAAGGCTCCCTAAACTGGAGGAGCTGATGAGTTTTAAGTCTCCAGGTAGAAAGAGCAAAATTCAGTGGCTTCAGAAATGTTTGTGTGCTTCTTCAGGAGTAAATACCAAATAACCTGTGTGATTTTTTGGATGCATTGCTGTAGTTGAACTCTTACCCCAATATTCTATTGCTGTAGCTCAGTCTAGAAATAGGTTTCTGCAAATTTTTGTAGCTTCTTAAAATTTTATTTGATTTAAACTGTTGCTGTACCCAAGAGCTGTCTCAGGCATCACACTCTAAGAAACACCACATTTGGTTCTTATGGCCCTAAATAGGCACCTGGTATATTTTAAAAAGTCTTGGGAGCTGTATCTTTTAAAGCTTTAAGCTGTACTTGGAAAGGAAGGCACTATAATATTGTAATATGCAGTGTTCTAAAAAATTAAAACCCTAAGTTACTAAAATCTTAGGTATATTATTCCCAAACTGATAAAAATCTTACCACCAAAATTAGGTTTTTGTGACACAACACCCATTTCTAAGGTCAGAGACAGAGCTAACTCACTAAAGGCTGTTTCCAGCTATGCTGGTGCTGGCCCTGGTTTTGGTGGGGCTGAGGCAGGTGGCTTAAGACCTGTATGTCTCTCTGGTTGTGGAAATACTGAAGCCCAAAGTGAGGGGACAGCTGAATAGCAAAGATACCAAGCCCAGTATTTAGGACTTCGGAGTTCTTGTTGAATTAGCTTAGCATTTGTTCTGTGTACACACTGTTACTGTTCTTGTTGCTGCTGAAGAGTAAGAGATTTAACGGGTAGGTTTGGCTGGGAGCTGCTCTTACCACGAGCAGTAACAGAGGGAGACCAGTTTCCATGTTTGAGGCCTGGGGGAACCTGAATTACTATTGGAAGCAAGTGGAGGTTTTTAAGTGGATCTCAGACCCACAGCTGAAGCCTTACCTCTACCAGGAAGGAGTTACTTTTTTCCCCACTAATTTTAGTGGAGACAATACAGTGTTAATATTTGTATGTTAATATTCTCAAGGGGATTAAAACATGCTGCAAGCTGTAAGTAATAACCTGACTACAGGATTGCTGAAAATTCTGTGTTTGTAGGGAACTGAGCAATCCAAACTTCCTGCTAGAGTTGGAAGGAGCTGAGTGGAAGCTGAGGCACAGTGGTGGGGAGGAAGGCGTAGGTGTAACACTGGAGCAGGTCCTGGAGCCCTCCTACTTTACCTTGGTCCCCAGGTTACAGAGTTTCTGCTGCTCTTGGGGGTGAGAAGTTTTCTGGTCTGTAACAGTGCTTCAGCCAGCTCAACTGCTGAGATGTGTGGGTTGTGGGGTAATGTAACTTGTGTCCCCCAAACAGTTTGGATTAATTGTCATCCTCCTAAAGCCATCTTGCCTTGTGGTAATACATGACTTGACAGGTGGAGTGGTGAATTCTGTGATTGTCAACTGCTAGGTGTCCTCTGAATTTTCTTTTTTTTTTTTTTTTTAATGATTTAGTGCTTTTAGCTGTACACTGTTAGGAAGGGTTGCATTTTTAAGGACTGGGTTATTAGTTGCTATGTGTAGCACTTCTGACTCCTCTCTAGGCATGGCAGAGGTGCAGAGATTGGAGGTTTCAGTTCTGCAGCCTGGGCCCAGCCAGGTGAGAGGCACTGGGCACTCGAGCAGAGGAGTGGTGAGAAGCTGTGGTTGGCCATCTGCTTGGCTGTTATCAGCTGGGGATGGATGCAGTTTCCTGGCTGGATTCCTGCCAGTCAGAGGCAGTGGCAATTCTAGGGAATAATAGGTGGGGACAATTGACTCAAGGCACTTCACATCCTTAATCTTTACTCACCGTGCTTAAGTGGGCATAAAAATATGGCTGTTGAACTGTTGTGGCTAAGTGAGATCAGGACTTAGTTCTGGGCCATTACAGGGTCAAAGAGTTTGTCAACTGAGAATGAGTTAGTGTACTGCTTGAGAAGCAAAATAACTTGTGTAAGTGGTGGGTTGTTGTTTTTCTGTTACTTATTCTCTAGCATGAAATTTCCCCATTAGTCTTAGGACTACCACAAAAACTCATATTTTGTTAACAATGAAATCTTCACTACCCTTTGAAGTGTAAATATAGGGTGGTTGGTGACACCATGCTTATTCTTTAACATTAGGAAGACTCAACATTAAGCACATTAAGATAATGGCCCTTGGAGGGCGGCAGGCTGTTACCACCACCTGTGTTATTTGAGTTACTTAGCCAAACAAGGGGGCTTGCGCTCCATTGCAAAGCATGATTTTTGTCTCAGCTGGACCACAAAGGGCTGAGGTAGAACAGTGCTACTCCTGCTGATAGTCCCACTATTATCCTCAGAGTAACTTCCCAGGAAGGCACAGTTCCACACAACAATGCTGTGTTCAGAGCATCTACCTCACACTTCCCATACCAAGTAAATTGTGAATAGAGGAGCTTGGAGTTGTAGGTGATTTCCCTAGCAGTGAATTTATTTACTCTTCTCAAAAGTCATAATATACTGGCTGTAAGGAGCTTCATTCTTGACAATGTTTTTCATTAAGTGACCTAATTTTTTTTTTTCCTTCTGCAGTGACTATTTATTCAAGTTACTTCTGATTGGAGACTCCGGTGTTGGGAAATCTTGCCTTCTACTTAGGTTTGCAGTAAGTGATCATGCTTGGCAACTATGTAAAAGAGATACTTAGCAAGAACTTCCCTTCAGGTAGCAGGGCTGATGTCTGACAGGCGTGGTAATACCAAAGAATAAGTATAGTATTGCAAACTCCTCCTGTCTTCTGAAATTGTGTCTGTCTGGTGTAATTATTTGACTAAATTGGAAAGAAATAATATCAGTAATAGTAATATGTCGAGCTAAGATTAATTCTAATTTTCCTGTTACTTGAGAACAAGATACCTTAATTTAACTTCCATCATTACAGGAGTGGTAGAATGCTGAGGATGGAAGGAATTCTGGGGGTGTGCCCTAAGGCATGAGGAGTACAGACCTTGATCAGTTACTATTTGATAAGAACATTTCAGCCACATGAAGTTTGATACCTGCAGTAAAAAGACCTGCCAGTTGTTCAGTCACAGAAGTAATGTAAATAATACTGTAGGAATAATAAGGCCTTCTGCTTTTTTTACTGAATGTTGAAATTGCTGGTGAGCTGTTCTGGCTCTAGTTTTCCTGTCAACGAGAAAATGTAAAATGGGTTTGAGAGCTCTTAGTAGAAAAAGCTGAAGTCCAGTGAACTTCTTATCTCTGTCTATGCCAAAGTGCAGTTTTACGTTGCCATGGGCGGAGAGGACGGAAGCAGGATATGGGACATGAACTTAGAAACTTGAGTGTGACACTACTGCAAGATGATGGCTTTGTTTTCACAGCCTGAGCAATTCCTCTGGGCACCTCTGGAACGAGCCTGTTGTACCTGATATTATTAATGTGAAATGGTGATCTGGGTGTAGAAACAGCCTCAGTTAAAGCCATTATAGCTGCTGTTGGTACCAGGACAAACAGTAGGAGGATGTCACCTGCTCTGTTCACAATATGGAGGCAGTGCTTGCTTGGAAGTGATGCCACAGCTGGAGAGTACTCCTAGAGCAGTCTAGCCTGCTTCTCTTGCAGATGCTTTTGATTTCATGTGAATAATGTTGGCTTCAAATGAATAATGTGAATAATCCAACTCTTCTTTTTTGATAGCCAGCTTAAGTTTGTGCTCTGTTATCTGGTGTTTCGAGATGTTTTTCCAGTTAAGCCGTTTTACCCTGACATAAGGAATTACCACAGCATACCACACCTGTGTTTTCTTGTGGCTGTAGGTTAAACTTCTTCAGGCTGTTCAAACATATCCTTTGGAGTATTGAAATGTTAAGGAAATAAATGTCATGTCATTCTGAAGGGCTTAATATTTTATTCTTACTTGGATGTATTACCTAAGATGTCTTCCATTCACAGCCCAGAGGAATCCCTTGCTTTTGTGATACCTACTGGTTGTATAAAGCCTTTTATGGTACATTGTACATGAAATTCTATCATTTGGGTACTTTAGGAATAGAAACTTCCTTCATGCTGACAATCACTAGAAGGTAGCAAAAACTGACCCAGCAGTTTGTGTGCCTTAAGGCCTGTTGGAGACTGCAGTCAGGTCCCTGCAAGCTGCTGAAGCAGTGTTTTTTCCTCCTGTATCAACACAGGCTGAAGAGCAGAGGCCTCAGCACAAGTACTCCAGCTGTAACTCTAACCTGCCTTAGCAACCAGCTGCAGCAGCAGAGGATCTGACACTCATGTGTGACTGAGACAGAGCCTCTGACTTGTTCTGGGTAGCTGCTGTGTAACACAGATGAAAAACCATCAAAGGAAAATAAAAATATGATGTGTTTCAATAACCTTAGTGGTTATTCTAAGTACCTCTTCAATCTGCCAACATGAGGAAAGACTGTTTTTTACACTGCAGCTCTCAAGGACTTGACACTACAGGATTTCCGGAAAAGAGGCTTTTTTTGGCTGGTTTTTGAAACACAAAGTCTGGCTGGTGCTTGTAAAAGCTGCAGAATTTTTGAAAAGTAAATGCTTGGCCACCTCCTGGACTTTGCCATGAGAGATCAGGCTGGTTTTACAAGGAAAATAAGTGCCTTTGTCTGACTGGTGCATAATGAAGTAGGTGACTGCAGAAGAGATGCAGCTGGCTTGACTTATGTTCACTCTCTCTCCTAGGATGACACATACACAGAAAGTTACATCAGCACGATTGGTGTGGACTTCAAAATCAGAACTATAGAACTAGATGGGAAAACAATCAAGCTTCAGATAGTAAGTAGTATTTCTCAACTCCTGTGTGCTTCAGTCTCTTGGAGCACAGAGTTATATCCATAGCTGTTGGTGGTCATCTTTGTACTTTAAAATATATTCAAATACAAGGGGTATTTTCCCTGTTACAGGAGGCGAGGCAGTTCTCGCAAGACTTCTCATGACGTGTCCTTAAAGAAGGGTGCTTATTATCAAGGCTGTTTGCCTGGAAGAGGAGATCCTGTGCTGTAGTGCTCTCATATCAAAACTGGTGTAGTTCTTCAGTATTTAGCCAGGATTTGCTTAAGTGCAGGAATACCACACAGTTGTCCAAGATGCCTGAATTCCACAGCAGCTGTGATTACCAGGCTGTACTGTCTTAAGTGCTGGAAACTGCTTTTGTTGACCTGAATGGAAAAACTGACACAAAGGCTTATAACTGGCCTGGCTGCCTTAGCACTGGGCGGTGTTTTCTGGTTATGCTTTTGGCCTTTCACTTGGAATAAACAGGGGAAGAGACTTGGCAATTCTTTAATCTTGAAGCACTCTAAAAGGGTGACTAGTGTGATGAAATGTAATATCTGTGCAAGGTCAGACAATCCTTGTCAGCCACTGCTTCCAGCTCAAGCAGACTCTCAGGACTTGAAGGCAGTGACTCAGGGATTCAGTGTTGTGGAGCAGAGTCCAGCTTACAGCCAGAAGCCTGAGCCTCCAGACTCTAATGTAACTGTCCTGAGTACAGAGCAGTCCACTAGGAATGCTGTCACTGCTCAAATCTGTCTGTGAGTCTGTTTTTAAACACAGCCTGCCCTGTTCTTGACACAGCTCCAGGGAGAGAAATATTTGGGCGAGTCCTGTTCCTCTCCTGGGTGGGAGCAGAGGTCAGGCACCTGATGTCCTTTCTTAACTCTCCCAGCAGAAGATGGGACCCTAGTTTGCTACCCTTAAATACCTTTGCTGAAGCCTGTGTGCCAGTGAAGTTGAAGGGAGTGGTCACATTAGAGACCTGCAGCTCTCTGACCTAGCAGGTTTTCAAGTCCTGGGTTGTGTTTGCTTTTCTGACCACTGAACCATGTCTTCTTCATGGGTCAGAATTGCTTAATGTTTTCCCCAGAGAGATCTCTTGACTATGCTTGGCTGAAACCAAAGAAATGAGAACTTCTGAAAAGTGCCCACAAAGTATAATTGCCAGTTAAAATGTGTGATCTCCTTGAATCCTGTTTGATTCATACAGCTTCAGAGCCACTGCTGTAGCTGTGGTGTGGATGTGGTTGTAGCTGGATGGCTGCTCTGCTGAGCTGTGTTTCTGGAAGCTGATGTAGAGCACTGGCTCAGCCATGCTGCAGGAGCTGACCCTGTCACTTGTCTTGCAGTGGGACACGGCAGGACAGGAGCGGTTTCGGACTATCACTTCCAGTTACTATAGAGGAGCTCATGGCATCATAGTTGTGTATGATGTTACAGATCAGGTATGTGCTAAACCTGTGCCTGTGGAGTTTCTCCAGACTGAGTAAATTGGGAATTTAACAGCTGGGCACATCTGAAGGAGACAGTGACACAGTTTTACAGGCTGTGTTAAGGCTTATCAAGCTAAATGTATATGTTTGCCCCTGGTTTGGCAGAAATAAAACATAGAAGTAAAGAGAGCAGTGGGATTTGTGGCTCCTAAGAAATTGTATCTTAGGCTTAAGCTAAAACTTGGTGAGCAGGTAACTGATTTTTCTGTGTGAATACATCTCACTGTGCCTTTGGTAGCAGCAAGTCTGAGTTAATGATGGAAGTTGTTGAAAGATTTCTGAATGTACTTGAACTGTGTTCTACAGTAAGACCAGCATTTGGAACTGAAAATTGTCAGCCTATGTGCAGGATACAACCAAGCCAGTGTTTTCTCTGAAAGGATCTCAGAAGAACTGGTGCAGTTGTTTAAAGAGCACTTGGGAAGTATAAGGTTTCCTGAATTAATAGAAAAAGAACACTTGTGTTCAGTCACTGACTGGAATATCAGTCCAGCATTTCTGGAGTCAGAGGTGGTTCCAGCATATCTACAAGGTGACTTGCACCTAATACCTGATGCTTTGTAAATATGTGGGATGCACCTGGTTTCAGCTGTGTGCCATATCCCTTATGTCTGCTACAGGAGGAAGAAGATTCCCAGATGGTTGATGTTGAATATCCAGTGTAGAGCAGAGAAAAATAATAGGGGGAAGAGTGCAGGAAGGGCTGATTGTGTAGGGCTGGAAACAGGAGCTGTATGGCCCCTCTGGTGACCAGCCTGTCCTGAGGCCATCGGGGAGCTGGGCAGTGTTAGAGAGTCCTGTCCCATGGTTGTGAATCACATGGATAAGTGATGCAGTGGTTCATACCCTTTCCTGGTCATGGCCAAAGGGGTAGTGCTGAACTCTGTCTAGGGCCTTGCTTACAAGTCTCTTCTCTCATAGGAGTCTTTCAATAATGTCAAGCAGTGGCTGCAGGAGATAGACCGTTATGCCAGTGAAAATGTCAACAAGTTGTTGGTGGGGAACAAGTGTGATCTGACCACAAAGAAAGTAGTAGACTATACAACAGCAAAGGTATGTTGGGGCTCCTGTGCTTGCTTGGCTGAGCCCTTCTCTGGTTTGTCATGCACAGAGGTTCCAGTGCAAGGATGTGTCCTCGTACCACAAATGGGGGCGGTTTAAGGACCCCCTGCCCTGGAAGTCATCCTCAGACTGGAGATGGGGTGTGGGGTGGGATCCAGGAACTTGTGGGTTATCCAGTGGTCCTCCAGAAAATAAGGTGAGGTATGAACCTATGTATGAGCTTACTGTTCACTGTTTCTCGATTTGCAGGAATTTGCAGATTCTCTTGGAATTCCGTTTTTGGAAACCAGTGCAAAGAATGCCACAAACGTAGAACAGTCTTTCATGACCATGGCTGCCGAGATTAAAAAACGAATGGGTCCGGGAGCGACAGCTGGTGGTGCAGAGAAATCCAATGTTAAAATTCAGAGCACTCCAGTCAAGCAGTCTAGTGGAGGTTGCTGCTAAAACTTGCCTCCCCCCTTTTGTCTCACAACAATGAATTTGCAATCTGAACCCAAGTGAAAAAAAAAAAAAATTGCCTGAATTGTACTGTATGTAGCTGCACTACAACAGATTCTTACCGTCTCCACAAAGGTCAGAGATTGTAAATGGTCAATACTGACTTTTTTTATTCCCTTGACTCAAGACAGCTAACTTCATTTTCAGAACTGTTTTAAACCTTTGTGTGCTGGTTTATAAACGTGTAATCCTTGTTGCTTTTCCTGATACCAGACTGTTTCCTGTGGTTGGTTAGGATGTATTTTTGTTTTGATGTTTCTATTGGCATGTTTAGATGTCAGGTTTAGTCTTCTGAAGATGAAGTTTAGCCATTTTGTATCAAACAGCACAACAGTGTCTGTCACTTTCCATGCATAAAATTTAGTAAGATATATGTAAGATCTGATTTGCTAGTTCCTTCTTGTAGAATTATAAATGGAGAGATCACACTATCTGATTAATAGTTTCTTCATACTCTGCATATAATTTGTGGCTGCAGAATATTGTAATTTGTTGCACAATATGTAACAAAACTGAAGAAATGTTTAATAAATATTGTACTTATTGGAAGTAATATCAAACTGTATGGTGATAAATATTGTCTTAATTTGTATGGCTAAGGGGGAAATCAGGCTTGCATTGTGCACAAAACAACATATCTGTGTGTGCAGCCATGGCTCTCAGACCTTCCCTGCAACTTGCCCAGTGACTGGCCCCAAAGCCTGAGCTGTCATGGTGCTTAAGGCATGAGTGCTGTACCAGAAACACCCAGCCAAGGTTCATGAGGCATAATGCACTCTGAATGTACAACAGTTCCCTAACTTAGTCTTGGAACTTAATTTATTTCTCAAGGACTCTATGTAGGGAATTCCTGTCTGCTTTGCATAGCAGGGGAGAGAACAGTATTTCCCTAACATGAACGATTTCAGCGAAACCTTGAGGAGGTTTATTATGTCTTTTCTATATACTGTTAATTCCATCCTCTTTTAATCAGTATCTTCTGACTTAGTGCAACAGCTTAGCTTCTATTCCCTTCTGCAGTGAGGCACCAGGAGGGTGACATGGGGATAGCAAGGCCCCCACCAAACTGTTGCTCAGAGTAGGCGCTTTCTCAAACAATTTGGAACTAACCAGCAGCCAAGAGGTTTTGGATGGTGTGTGATTCTTTGTACAGAGCTAATCAAATCATTAGTGCCTGATGTCTAGCTAAAAGCCACAGGAAAGCTAGCCTATAACACTTCCTATACATGTAAAATTGTTCAGCTTTATCTAAACTCAAAATGTTCAGCCTATTCTGTAAATAGTCTCATGTTTGAAAGACCATGTAACATTCCCCTAGTAGTAAATACACCCTGTGATAGTAAAAATATAGCCTAGGTATGTTGTGAGGTATAAACTAAAACTGGTGCAAATATCCTCTGATTTTTTTTTTTTTGGGGGGGGTGACTTTGGCTAACAGCTTTCTTCAACATAGTTGCATAAATCAACAGGCAATTGTACTACATAAAGTATTGTCATGGTTAAGTTGAACTCTTCCACTTGAGACCTTCACAATAAAGTGATATGCTTTCTAGTAGAGATGTGCTTGTTGGTATAATTCATTATAAATGTGATCTGCTGCTCCTCAGGAGCAGTGAGTGCTGCTGAGATCAGGAACTGAAGCAGAAGGAGGTGTGTTGAGGGTAAAACATTTTCCCTGAAGAGAGTGCACAAATGAACTTCAATGTCAAGATGCCTGCTACATACTATCCAAACCAATGTTAATATATACAGTAATAAAAGCATTGCAAAACCAGTTGGGCTACACCAGGTGTTTGGTGGTTCTTTGTTTCCCCCTCAGTCACGAATGGGTCACTGGGCTGGTGCTGTTCCATGCTGAAGCCTGGGGTTGTCAGGCTGAGCTCTGTGACGAGGGTAGAGCAGGCCTAAAACTCCTGGGAAAAGGCACTGTTGTTTTTACCTGAGAGCTGAAATACTGAATACTTTTGACACAGTGGGCCAAAAAAATTTGTCCTTCAAGCCAAGGATGTAAAAGATGGGAGACTATCAACCCCTACCCCCCCACAAACCCCAATGAATTATTTGCTGTAACTGCTTCAGTTTAACTTTGCTTTCACCTTGTACTTGAGCAGAACAGAAACTTCTCTGTTCTTTTCACAGGAATGGAGGAAATGATGTATACTGCACAAGAACACCATGATCACCATTCAGGTTAAAGGTTCATTAAAGCCAAGTACCAGCATTCTGTAACTTTTTTTGGCCACTTACCTTATGCTGCTTCAGAGCTGCCCTTTTTCTGTTGGAGAAAGGATCCTGGACACCCTCGATGAATGTTCTGAGCAGTGATTTAACTGCAGTAGCTGGAAGGGGGAAGGCAAACTCTTCACCCCGGGAAACCAGCACAGCACTAACACAGCTCCTGCCAGCAGCAGGTACCAGCAGGTTACACAACCTGGCTCGTCCCTGCCTGAACCTGCTTGCTTATTATTTTATTTGGATTCAGTATTATGTTTTTTTGTGTTTATGAATAACAAAATTGAAAGTTAAATGGGCTCTGCTTCAGCAGGGAGTGGTAATTATAAACAGGCCTTCAGTTTGCTCCCAAGACCAGAAGGAGTTGCTATTTCTTGGCTTCTCACACCTATTTTTGACTAGCATAAACAAACCATGAGAACAGGGCTATTAAAATCACACAGCTTTACTTAGCGAGCTCACGGCACACTATGGATTGCTCAGTTAAAAAACTCTGTTCCTGACATTTTGCTAACACAGAACAGCCCACTTCAATTAAAAAAGGGAAGCTATATTAAAAAAACAAATCAGAAAAGGCCAGCTGTGACATCCCAGCACACCTGCTGTATGGGACACCTTTCTCAAACCATGGCACAAACCCACACTGAAATCAGCCCCGTGGGCAACTGGACACAGATTTTGGCATCTCTGGAGAGGTGATGGAGGTGGTTTGGTGCTTGCTGCAGTTCTTCTCAGCCCTTCTGAGATGGGCTAACGCAGCCTTGGTCTGACAGAGGCAGCACCTGAAATAAAAAGAGGTGTTTGGTGTCATGCTTTGTCTGCAGTCTGACAAAGAAACCCCCATGCTCTACTCCCTCTACTCGCCCCTCTCAATCAGTGTAGAGGGTATGGCTGGGTAGAGGCAGCAATTCAAAAACCACAACAAACCAAACACTACTTAAAACACTTTTTCTCTTCTAAGAGGCTGTCACCCCTGAACACTTGCCTCCAGTTTTCTTTGAAGGCAGATGGTCAAGAAATAAGCAAACAAGTTTTCTAGTCCCTTTATTATACCTGAAATCACTTGCTTCCCTTTCCCACCATTATACAGCAACCAGAATGTTTCTGAGAAAATACAAAACCAAAAAATATCCCTTCCTCATCTCCCTCGTGTTGTGCAAGAGATCTGGGGAGAGCAGGTGTCTGTGCTGGACTGCTGCCGTTCTGCAGCCCTGAGTGACAGGGACCTGCCTGCCAGGTCCCTGCAGAGCTGCCATCGCTCCCCTGTGCTCTTGGGTTTCATCAGCTGGTTCACCCTCACTGCTCTTTCCCTGACATGGTTAAACACAACAGGGCATCTATTTTGAGCCTCCCTGCTGCCTTCCCAGGCTTTCCAAAGAGCATCAAAGAAATAACAATGGAGCCTGATGTTCGGTGTTTGCTAATTCGAGTGTTTCTCTTCCTGTGCTTCGCCCCTCTTTGCCCACTGCAGCAAGGCTGGTTTGCCCCTGCTTACCCAGGGAGCAGCCGTGTGCTGCACCCCCCTTGTCCTGCCCCACATCCTCGCCCTGCACAGGGCCCACAGCAGCCAGGATGGACTTGTACAGGTGCTCTGCATGGCTTTCGAGCTCTTCCGACTGCTTGGCAATCAGACCCAGCGTGTCTTTCAGAGCTGGAAAGCAAAAACGTCTGAATGGAAGTGACAGGAATGTGATAATTCAGTGTCTGTCAGAGCTGAGAGTTCTGCTCGTCCAGGCAGACTTTGGAAGGTAATCAAGTGTTAAAAATCAATAATGTGCTGTTCATCCCATCACCATTGTGATGCAGCATTTGCAGGGGGTAGGGACTGAACCAGGAGGCTCCAGGTTCATCATGAAGTTGCAGAAATATAAAGTCTTAAAGAAAACCTTTGGAATTGTGCAAGAAAACCCATCCATAATGAAGTACTTGACCTCTAAAGTCCCTTTGGTGACTGCAGTTACAGCCCACCCTTTAGAAATCCCTTCTTCTAAATCACAAGAGCAACCACTCTGTGTACACTGTGGTGCTGGCCAGGCTGTGCCAGGGATTTTGGGGGCCAGATGCCTTGGCCAGCATCACCTATGTCCATGAGTAGCCCCACACAAGTGTTCCTCCTCACCTGGTGAATTCGATGCCATGCAGTCCAGGAGAGCTTCCCCCCTCTCCAGCACGCTCTCAGTCAAGCTCCGGTGGTCGGCCACATCCTTCCTGAACTCCTGGCAAGGCAAGAAGAGCAGCGTTTCTTAGAAGGGTTTTTGAAACACACACCTGTGGCAGGTTGCCCAGGGAGCAATTTCTTCCAAGCAGGTTCCTGGTGCTCCCAAATTCGGCTTTGCAAACCCAGTACACCCTGGACCATTCCTGTGATGCCTGGCTTCCCAACACCTGCTGCCTGCAGCACAGGAGAGGGGAGGAAGCAGAGCAAGAGTGACACCCACCAGGTAGTGGTGCAGCATTGCCGACACACTCTCTGCATCCGGCGAGGGTGGCACCCAGCTGCTGGTGACATCCACCACGGTGTACAGCCAATGGATCAGCTCTTCCAGCTGGCAGCAAAACATCTGCTCAACAAAGCATAAAAAAGGGGTCACGGATCTATTTCTTCAACAGAGATGGCATGAAAAGGTAAGGCAGTGGTGTTTTGGAAAGCAGCTGCTCCCTGCTCTCTCCAACCCCGGCACACAAACATCCCTAAGCTTGGGAAACCAAGGGTCAATGGGAATAAGGCAAAGATTAATTTAAACTCCTGAACAGCTCCAGCACTCACTGTGTGGCAAGAATTGAGGGTCACCATGAAATGTCTTCATGGAGAGGTGCTGAAGGCTGGTGGCACCCAGGCTGAAGGGAGAGGCTGGCCTCCACCACCTCCCAGCCCAGGAGATGTCTTCCTCCTCCTCACCAGAGCCATACAGTTAATTTGCAGTTGCTTTTCCCCAAGGGATTGTCTCGTTCAATTAAGTGCTTTCATTTATTTTTAAAGTGTCTCGGTAAGGGATTATTTTTGTAAGATGCTGCATGAAACCCAGGGGCCTCTGCTGGCACTAAAACCAGGCTCTAGACCTGCTCCTGCTCCTCAGGAGTTTGCCATAGAGCAGTGCTTTTCCCTGGCACTGCAATTTGGCATGACAAATACAGAGAAGATCCTTTTAAATCAACAGTTATTTCCATACCAGAGGAGGGGATGAGCTTGCAGCTATGTGCATGATAACACTCTTGTGCAAACAGCCTAGCATCATTTCCGAATTCATCCCAGCACTGGGGTGGGAAGAAGATGGAGAGGAGGGTGAGAGCACAGTGCTGGGACAAATTTAATAATCCACAAAATAATCAGGAAACCCTTCAGAATTGCTGCAGCTCCTGCCTGGTGCAGCAGTGCTACAGGAAAGGTGGGCTGGGGGACCCAGCTGAGTGCCACATCTCCACCCAGCCTGGCCTGTGACACCGAGCCCCAGGGGAAAGCAAGATGGGCTCGTGCTCCATCAGAAGGAATTATCTGCTCTGGTGAGCCCCCCTGCATAAATTACCACCAGCTGCCAGGCAGGACACATCACACAGAACAGAAAGCTTTAATTAATCGTGCTGTAAAGACAGGCACATTTTATGCAACATCTTCCCAAAATAAACATTATTTCTTGGCCTCAGCCTACCTTAACACACTGGATAAGGGACTCGCTCTGCTGGCTCTTCTTTGGATGCCCCTTGACCTGTGGTTCACTTAGGCACATCCCATCCAATGTGTCCCTGAGACCAGCTGGTAGACGAATCCCCTGGGGCAGATCCCTATGGATCCAGCCATATGATTCCGTGTTGTCTCTGCTGGGCTTTCGGGAGCTGCGGTGTTGCCACAGCCCAGCATAATCCTCACTATCCCCTCTGTCATCCCTGCCTCTCAGTACTCCAAAAGGAGCCATCCTGGATGAAAGGGGCTGCTTGCTGCTGCTGTCATGTGGAAGGTTATGGTGGTCATGCCCAGGCCTTATAGTTAAGGAAAGATTGGACAAAAACTGAGCCAACCTTTCAAGCTCCTGCAGTCTTGGAGGCAGGGAAAGAAATTCTTCATCACCCTCCCACTCCTTCCTCAGGGGGAGCACTCCTGTGGTGGGTAAAAACCTACTGGTGCTTTTCACCTGCCCTGTGTAGTTCGGGCAGGGGTTTCCTCTGGTATCCCAGCTTCTCCCATTGGCTGCAGGGCACCCAGGTGAGCTTGGCCCAGATGATTCCACCTTCACATCCATAGCAAAACCTCTGGAAGGATGAGAGGAAGCACTCCTTGCAAATGAAGCTTTGGCAATAGGTAAAGGTTCACAGTAAGTGCCAGCTCCCGAGCAGCCTCTTTTTCCAGGCCTTGGGGTGGAGAATCTCTCTGCAGAGGCCACAAACTCCCAAAGTCCATTTTCTCTGCATCCCCAAGCCTGCCCAGCTCGGCCATAGGTGCTGGTGGACCTGGACACGCCCTCAGGAGAAGCAGAAAAGCTGTCCAGTCCTATTCCCGAATCATTGAGGAAAGGCTCTGGCATCCTTCCCAGCCTGTACCTCGGCTTCAGCGGGTAAGCATAGTCCAGCAAGTCCTCGTACTCCTTGTTGGGGTTCCAGTGGGGTGAGCTGCGGTCCGGAGATGGGGGCAGTGAATCCGGAATGGCACAGGCCCAGTAATCGGCTTGGTAGGAGGAGATCTCCCGGATGCGCCCCACGGTGCTGCGGTAATCAAGCAGAGGGCCCGGGGGCTCCCGCCTCTGCAGGGCCCTGCCTTCCGCTCCCCCTCGGCAGCACAGGTCCTGGGCAGCCGCGGTGGCCGCAGGAGAAGGGACATCCGTGCTGGCAGGCAAGCTCCCGGACGGCTCCTCGGAGGCGCTGTTTCCTTCTGAGGACAGAGCGGAGAGGCTCAGCACGGAGCGGCTCCACGGGGCGCTCCCGGGGCTGGGCGGGGTTTGGGGTCGCAGGAGCTCTGGGGTGGAAGGACATGGGGATTGAGCTCCCAGACTTTGTCTCCTACGGCCAACACGGGCATCGTGGTGACTGCCAGCAAGGATGTTCTCCCCGGCAGAACTGCGGTGGCTGGGAGGGCTGGACACCGGGTCCCAACAGCCCAATGCCTTCACCTGCTCAAAGATGGATGGAAAAAGAAAGGGAGAGAGAGACGAGCATGAAATGAAGCACAGCATCCAGACAAAAGGCTGCTTTGTGCAGGGATATGGAGATACCCCGGACCTGCCATGAGCTGAGGCTGGATGTGGAACTCTGTTCCATCTGTGGGATGGCCTGCAGCTGCTCAGAGCAGGGCTTGTTTTTAAGGAAAGGCATCTCAAGGGTTTGGGAAGCCGACGAGTCATTTGGCAGCAAGAGGCTTATTTAAAGAGCACTGTCCTAAGCAAGTTCTCAGCTCTGCACTGGCAACATGGAAATGGAAGCAAGAGCTTGGGCATTGGAGCTGAAGCCCTTCCCCACCACACATTTTAGCCTGGGCTGGGGTGAGCACACTCTGGCTGGGAGAAATGGAAAGCCCTTGCTGGGACAGCCCTGACAAATGAATCCCCACCTCTCCTGGAACCTTCCTGTGCTACAGCAACACCTGTAGGTACAAACGCTCTCACCTGCTGTTCTTTTGAAGAGAGGAACCAATGGCCACCTCGACAAGGCACAGGGCCACCATCAGCAGCTCTATCCACTAGCACCCCTTTCCCTGCTCTTGCTCTGGGAAATCCTGGTGCAGATGCTGAAGACACTTCCGTGTGGCAGCTGGAGCCTCCCTGGGTGACACCAGTGGCCGTGTGACTGTGTCTGCTCTCGGTCCCTTGCAGGCTGGGCTCGGCTTCCTCTGTCCCCAGAAGCCGGTGCAGGCTCCCTGCCAGCTCCGGGAAGTCCGGCTCCGTGTCTGCGCTGTGCCACGTCCCATCGCCCTCGGCCTTCCTGCTCAGTGACTCTTCAGAAGGTGATTTTCCCACATCCACGGCCATCAGGACAGAGCTGCTTCCACAGGACGATGCCGAGCCTCGGGCTCTCTGGAATACACAACGCACAGCAATGGCATCTCAGCATCCCCCCATGTCTCCAAGCCAAGAAACTGGGCTTACCCAATAACAGAGAGCTTAAGCATGATCTGGGTGACACCCCAAAATTCATAAAGGAGCACCTTGGTATGTCAGGTGGGACAGTGGAAAGAGCAAACCCTCACATCTCAGCAGCATTTTCTGCTTTTGAGGATGTGACACACATGGAAAATCTCATTCCAGCCCTGGCCATGCCAAGAACAAACCTGGGCTTTATACCAGGCACTGGAGTCCTGCACTGATGGCCAATGTCACCAACAACTTTGTGCACCATGAGGTCACTGGGCTTGAATGAGACATCACTAACTAGGACATGAAGCACCTCCTGGTGTGGCTGAGCCCTGAAGGCTGTTGGGGTGGAAAGCTGAGCATTTTTCAAAGATACAAACCCAAAACCTTGAAGTGGAAGCTATCCAGAAGCAAGAAACAGCTATAAAAAGTTAGAGGAGGAGGTAGGAGGCTGTAAAACTCAAACCTGGTGCTCAGCTCTGTAGCTTCTACCTCAACTCATGAAATTAACTCTTTGGGAAATTAATGGACATACTTGCACCGACTGGGCTGGAGTGAGGAGCTGCAGCAGGACAAGCCGTGAGCCAAATGAAGGAGACCCAACACAGCCTCCTCCAGCAACTCCAGCCCAAACCAAGGTGTTGGCAGCAGGGAAATGTCAGCAGAGTGGTTTTGCTGGTACTCCCCCAGCTGGTGCCAGCAAAGAGACCAGCCAAGGGAGCATCAACAGCAAACTCAACTAAAAGGAAATTTAAATCAAAAGAGGCGAGAAAGAATTGCCAAACAATACTTGGAAGTGGGAAACAAGGTGATACTCATAGTCACTCCCTCTGCCAGCTTTTTTGTCGCAGTCTCGTTTTATGATCCACCCCTCCCTCCGACAAGCCGGGTTTTCCCACGGGCACGGGAACAAAGAGCGGCGGCAGGGCGCGCCGGGTCTCCAGGGGAGACCAAATCCCAGAGCCGGCAGCTGATCCCGCAGGCAGCGGCTGCCGAGGGGACGAGCACAGCCCTGGCTCCGCCAGCCCCCACCCCAGCTGGACCCCCCAGACACACTCCTTAGATTGTTACCAAAGCCAAGCCTACGCACATCCCGGTATCTGAAATGGGTTGCACTGCTCGCCTCTGCCCTCAGAAAGGTTGTATTTCCACACAAAGAGGTGGGATTGCTGCAAAAAAATGTAATCAATAAACTTGCCCTTGTTACCTGACTTAAATATATATATATCTATAAGAAAGAAAAGATATAGAAAAGAAAGAAAAGAAATTAACAAGGCATCAAAGCAGCCTCTAAAGTTTAAAAGTGAATGTGCTGTAACCAGAAGCCGACCTCAGGACAGCTTTATTTTTAAGATGCCACGTTAAACTCAAAGGGATTTGAACATCGTTACCTCCACCAGATTTGGTGGTTTGAGTCAAGTGTCAGCCTAGTAAAAACAACTGTAAAAAACATCAAAGTTCGACCTTAAATCTGAAAACCATGTGTTAAGCAACATAAATTAAAGCTTTAGAGGTCATGACCCATCTGTTACTTTCCTCACTGTGTGGAGGAGGGCAAATATTCTGAACTTAAGATCATTTGTTATCTTATGGAGGCAGCATGCAGTGATTTACATTTCTACGCTGCCATTGGTCTTTTAAAAAAGAGCAAGTGCTGGTTCACAGATTCATTAAATCTCCAGAAGCTAATTGGATGCTAAAGAGAAACCAGGAAACCTGCCAATACACAGGAGTGAGAGTAAATCTGCTTACTGTAGGATTTGTAAGGGTATTTAAAGGGACACCAGAGATCTCGCTGCATTTTCCAAAGTCTCTAATTCAGGCAGCTGATTTCAATTAACTTCAGAGGGAGGTGGATATCCAAACCACACCCGGACACAAACGAGACGGGGATGTCACACACATCCCACACACAGAACATTCGGGCAAAAAGTCATATTTAACAACAAAGTGAGAACACTACTGCCACTAAGAGCAACTCCCAGCTACACGAGCGTCTAGCAAAGAAGCTTTCTCACCATTTTCCAACAAGTCCAAAAAAATTCAGAGGTCAGGTTGCCAGTGGCAGCGACGCATCCAGATTAACCCTGGCGACGGGAAGAAGCAATCCCAAGTCCTCGGGCAGGACTGAGGAGGGATGTACGACCACAGCTTTCGGCACTGTGGAAACTTTCCACTGGCCTCAAAAGCACGGGAAAAGAGCCCAAACTCCCAGCTACACCCAAGCCCTCAATTGTCTCACAGAAACGATACCCGCGGCCGTGTTTTTAGATAACAGGGGAGACAGTGGGGCCGCTTCATTCCTTTCAAAGGGAAGGTCCGTAGGGATCTCTCCTGAAAAGCGATCCCTGAGCTTTTTCACGCCGCCAGAAGGGACGTGCCGGCCAGGGCTGCACAAAGGGGGCGGACAAGGAGGGCTCTATCCAAGGAGCGGCTCTATCCAAGGAGCGGCTCCCACCACCCGTGGGGATCGCCTGGCCGATGGAATGCCGTGAGCGCAGCGGATGCTGATGGAATTTCCGTCCCCCGCCAACTCCGCTTTGGCGGGGGAGCATTTCCGAGGTTGTTTTGGGGAAAAACCCACACCGCTCTCGCCCCTCAGGCCTGCGGGATCTGAGGGCTGCTATTTTCTGCTCCTCTCCTTGCCCGCCTTCTGCCCGCCTGTCCGCCGCTGCAAAAAAACCGGCAATTAACCAAAAACACAAGAAATAAAGGCAAAGAGGCCGAGGAGGCGCCGCGGCCCGGGGCACCGCGATTCCAAAGGGAACGCGGCCCGGGACCCCCGGGCTCCCCCCCGGGACCCCCTCACGCCGCGCCCCGGCCCTCACTCACCGAGCGCCAGCCCCGCCCCGCCCCCTCCGCGTCGGCAGCCAATGGCAGCGCCCGCTGCGTCAGCGCGCGCGCCCTCGCCGCCCGGCGGCCAATGGGAGCGGAGCTCGAGGGCGGCCCCGCCCCGCGGCCGGCGCTGACCCCAGCGCGGGAAGGGCGGGGGCGACACGCGCCGGCCCCGCCCCCTGCCCCGCCCTGGCCCCGCCCCCGCCCCTCACGGCCCGGCCCGGGTCCCGCTGGGCGCCCGGAGCCTGAGGAGCGGCCCCAAACGCCCGTCAGGAGCTTGTGTGAACAATAGGGTGTTTCCTTGTGCCCCTGTATTGACCTTCCCGGGGCTGAGCTGTGCCCTGGCACCGTTACCGCGCTGCAAACCGACTGCAATCGGCCCTGCGCGAGCCGTGACCGCCCGCGCCGTGGCCAGGGGATCCCGGTATCTTCCAGACACAGCTGCGGGATGCGGTGCCGGTGCAAGACCTCCCCTAGGGTGATCCCTGTGGGATGCCGGCCGTGCCCTGCCCTCGGGGCAGCTTTCTGGAAGATCCCCAGGCCATGCTTTAAAGCAGGCTGCTCTGGGGTTTGTACCTGGCCAGACCCTTGGTGTCTGGAGTGGACGTATCCTGGCAAGTGCCCATATCATACAGAAATACAAACCTTTCTCCTTGTTGCTGTCCACTGCCTGATTCTGGCTTTTGTGCATGTCACTTACTCCTGGAGATTATTTCTTAGGTAATGCAGAGATTTTCTAGAGGTCAAGGATCTGATAAAGTGTTTTATGGACAATATTGTTCCCAGCTTTAGGCCAGGAGGGACCAAAGAGACATCCTGGGTTTGCTTATCAGTTTGGCAGCAGCATGAGGGGAACAGCACAGGTATGCCAGGTCCCTGGCCAGTGCTTTGGTCCTGACAGCACTCCTTGCTTCTGCTCCAGCTCTGCCATCTCAGTGTTATGGTCCAGATTCCCAGTGGCTATGAACTGGGTTTATTCTGCTGCACCCAGTGGAGCCAGCCCCATGTACATCCTGAAGGATCTTTTGCTTTTTCTCCCTAGAGAAACACAGTGGGAATATTTTTTTCAGGGCTGCTTCAAGAAGTGAAGCTGTAATGCTGCAGTAGAACATGGTGCTCTCAGGAGAACTCATAGCCAGGAAAAATTCAGGATCATCTCTGTTCCTGTGTAATGTTCCTTCATTTCGGGTTTCTTTGATGAATGTTACAGCAAATTATCTGGCAGGCTGCACATCCCTCTGCCCCAGATGCATACTTTCTAGAGTTGGCTTTTTCTTGGAATTCACACAGGCAAAGCCCTTGTGGAAGAAAATCCCTTTAAAATGTTGTTTATTGCTCATTCTCCAGAGAGCCGCTTGCCTGCCAGTGGAGGCCGTGCTGATTTCAGGTCTCTGAGTGGAAAGGTGGAAGCAAACGCAGATGGGTCATGATTCATCCCCAGGCTGGGCTTTTTTTAGCCGGCTTAAATTACTTGGGAGCTGCCAGGCATTGTTCTGGGAGCTGAATAGCACCTGGCTGCGGCCTCGGCCCCGGCAGGAAAGGTCTGTGTCCTGTTCCACCCCTGATCAAACAAGTGCCAGGATGTCTGCAGGAGCAGCCAAAGCACCGAGAAACCTTTCCCCTCCCCTTGGGCTTGGGCTGAGTGGGTGTCAATAAACAAGGGGGGAATCCGCTGGTGATCTAAAGGAGAGGTTATTTAAGAAATTCAGGGGGACAATACCGATTTTTTTCTGCTGGCAGCTGGCCTTATTTCTTAGGAACTTTGCTGAAGAGAAATTGGCTTATTTGATCTATTATACAGGGTCAGCCCAGCCAAACTCCCACCCAAAGTCACTCAAGGCTGGCAAAGAATAACAAAGATATTTTCTTGCTGAGTTGAGACCTCAAAATTCTTTCAAACTTGGGTTTTTCCAGCAAAGACAATGGATTTCTCTGGACCTGTGGATGCAACAATTCAGCAGTAATCTCCAAATCTACGACATGACCTAGAGCTTCCTTGTCATGAGCAGATTTGAAAGCAGTGTACTTATGATATATGACAAGTTACCTTTTTGGTGAGAATATGCATGGTTTTTTGCACAGAACTGGATCCATCATGAATACCAGCTGTATGTATTCAGAATTTTAAAATGCCCCTAACTGCAGTGACCTGCAGTTATCCAGTGTCTTTGGCACATCAGTTTGTTACTTCTTTCTACCCTGAAGGGTTTCACACTACAAGCCAGACAGTCACTTCTCTGGGATGAAACCTGAAGCCTGGAGGTGCACCATATGTTCTTGCATACCATCTGCACTATCTTCACCATCAAATTTCAGTCTTGCAATGCAAATGTTTGGGATGGATGAGACATCAGCAAATGCAAGGCTTGGACCTAACCTATCTGTTCCCTGACTGATAACATTAATTAGTTTTTGTACAAACTGCTCAGGACTCTGTTTGGTCTGCCTAGCCCTTCTCTGAAAGGTGTTTGCAGGTGATTGTCCTTCTCTTCTCAAGGCTAACAACCCTTTTCTTTTCCCCAGAGGTCAGGATTTCCACATCTTGGACCATTCTCTTTTTTCTCATCGATTCTCATTCTCTGGGCCACATTTCTTTGAAGGTCACTGATCCAAAGCTCCAGCATGGGCTTGGCTGTACTTAGGCAGAACTAGTGTGATAGTCCAGGCTGTGATCCTGGTTACACACCCTGGAACAGGATCTACCTTATTCATACAGCACTCCTGCTTCTGATTGCCCATAACTTCCTGATCCTGCTCCTTCACCTACAGTTTCCCACCAGTGTAAGTGCAGATAATTACTCTTATCTAGATTAATTCTTTCCATCCTCTGTTTCCCAGATTCTCTCTCAATTTTTCTGATGTTGCTGTGAATTTCAACTCTGCACTTTTCCATTTTCCCAGACCTTCTTCTCCAGGTATGGCCTGCAGATTTTCTCTGACAGTTTTGACATTTGAAGTCACTAATCATCTACTTATGGTCCTGGAATTACAGTAAGCTCCCAAGAATCCATTCAGCTGGACAGCTGCTCTGGTAATGCCTGCATAAGCAGGTTCAAGCTCAGTCATGTTGCTTTAGCTTCTTTATAAAGCCATGAGAAGGCTGGCCTGAAGCCTGCACACTTCCCATTGCTCCTCTTGATCATCACTTCACTATTACTGAATATTTCCTAAAAAATGTAGCTGCTGCTTTTTCTTCCTGACTTTGGAGAACCACGTGAAAATACGACTTAAGCACACTCATGGCAGCTGACAAATGAAATATGTAAGGCAGGATTAAGGAAGAACAGAGGGAAAACTGGAGCAACGAGTATTTTAGCGTCAGCACAGAAGTGCAGAGTTGGGTGTGTTGTCCAGTGCTAGCAGCTGGGCAATTTGAATCCTTTTACCACTTGTTTGCACAGCTGGACTGAGTGATTTAGCTCAGGGAAAAGGTCAAACAGAAACTGCACTTCTCCTTTCTGGCCACACGATGTGCCCATCACACCACGAACACAGCCCGGCCAGCCCGCCAGCAATAGCAGATGTAGCCACAAAGGCAGGGGTTTGTATTCCCTCATAGCACCTCCTTACCTCTAGCCAGGCCCTCCAAAACACTCACACAGCTGCAGATCAGGGCCAGCTGTCATGGAGCAGAAGATGGTGAATAGGATGGAGTTGGTGTGGTCCAGATGCTTTGCCTTTGAGGATTTGCTGTGAAATTGCTGTGAAAGAAATAGGAGCTAAGTAGTCAAGAGGCAGTGGCAACTTTTCATCAGTCTGAATTGTAATGGGCACTGAATAATTTGAATCAAGTTTACTTACTAAATGTTATATTTTACTTCTACTTTCAGTGGGGAAATGTGAGCAACTTCTTTTTCATTCTAATTGCTGGGATGTCTTGACCCTCTGTCATTTGTATGTTCTCCTGGCCAGAACCAAGAGGCTCTTCAAAACCAGAGCTGGCATCTGCAGGAACCAGTCATCAGCACAGAGATTTGTAAAAGAAATACTGTGATTAGTGCAAATAAAAATCTCTTTATGTAAGTGCCAGAAGAAATAGCAGAGCTGGGGGACTAAGGATGGCTTGAATTTATAACAAACGACACCAGAAAAAGAAAAATTGGGACAGATAATTTGAGCCATTGCTAAGACCACAGGACACACAGCTACTCTCTGACAGCAGGAGGATAGGCATCTCCCAGTCCCTTCCCTTGCAGCCAGGCAGGAAGAGAGACTGCAGCAAAGGACCATCACAAAACAACTATTAATTGTTAAAGATCATTAAACAACTGCCCCAAAACTGGGAGGTTTAGTGAAGATTTCACAGGCCTCATCCCTTGACAAGTGATTTCGGCTGGACTGAACTTGTTCCTTGAGAGTGAATGAAATCTGTAGGAGAAAAAGTGCAGGTGGCTACAATGAGCTTACAATGTAAATAAATACCATATTCCCCTTCTGTAAGATCTCCTACAATGGTTCAAAGATACTTCAATGCTCATAATGAGGACATAGCAGAGATCTGACTTTAAACAGTAACATTTTAAAGGTGACCAGTTAGTGCACCTGTACCATACAACCTGTGTAAATCAAACCATTCATTTCAGGGCAGAATAAATGGTATTGTCTTCTGGTTAACTCAAAAAAAACTTCCCTATAATTCTATCTACCTTAATCAGACAAACTGGGGATTATAAAAAAGGACTAATCTGCTCATTGGCCATAATTGCATTTCCTCTGTAAATATTAAGTTAGAACAATAGCAGTGGCTTTTATAATAAATTTACTTTTAAATGCTTTTCATGAGAATAAGAGAAATGTGTGTTGCCTGCCTAGAGCTTAGAAGAAAGAAGTGAGGAGCATTTTCCCAAAAATGCTTCTTTTCTCTTAAAAAAAGCAAAGCCAAAAAAACCCAAAATAAAAACAAAACAAAACAAAACAAAACAAAACAAAACAAAACAAAACAAAACAAAACAAAACAAAACAAAGAAGTTATAAAGCAAGTGGCCAGATTTGTAGGTGGTGGTAGAAAACCAGAATAAAATCATTAAACTTTAATTAGAACTTACCCAACTTTTATCTTTGTTGAAATATTACAGGAAACTATCTCTTTATGCATAATAATGCCTAACAAGAGCTATTAATGTCTGTCTGGAGGCAGCTGGGACTCAGTCTAAGGCTTAGCTCAGCTGTCATTAAAGACAAACAATCATTCCACCTTTTCCACCAGTATCACAAAGCTTCACAGGTTTCAAATGGCAAATCACAACCACTCCAGAAGACTTCAGAAAACCTGTATGCAAAGCTGACATGGAAATGGCTCCAGACTGGTCACAGAGGACGTCTCCCTGCCCTAGCACTCCTCCAGTATCTTCTCAGGGGTTCAGCTAGGAAGTGAGAAGCCAAAGGCACAACCATGAAGTCAGACAGGCTTTTTGAAAACCACCACATTGATGCTTTTGTAAGATTCACATTCCTGGGCATAACACCAGTTACAATTTTTAAGTCAAAAAGGGTAAAGTTCTTCAAATTATGCTTCTTTCTTTTGGTGCTTGAAATTCTTGCAAATTTTCCCCCTTGTTTATTTGTTCTGGGAATTTAATACTTGAAACTAACTGACCTACACTTACATAGATGTTTTTCACTGGATTTGTGATATCAGGACAGACTCCACCCTTTGGAGATATATAAGCTTTTAACAGAAAAGCTGTATCAAACCCACTTAGATGGCAAACCCAGGCCCTCAATTCTGAGACCAGCACACTGCTTGGATGGGCTGTGTGGCAAATCTAAAATTACCCTGAACTTACCAGCCTGGCTGCCTATTGAAAAGCATTTCCTAATGATTACTCCAACTCCCCAATACTTCTCAAAGGAACAAGGTCAGTTGGCTTGGCAGAAGAGCAGCAGGTGCGTCTGCCAGCCCTTCTACTCCACCACTGCATAACTGCTAATCCAGGCTCTCCCAAAGACCCTTTAGAACCCAGTACTGTGCAGAGGGCTTGGAGAAATGGCAGTGGGGAAAGGGTTAAATGCTGACAATCAGTGACACCAGCATGCCAATAAAGGGCAGAGTCTGGGAAAGTGGAATTGTTGGGTTGTTTGTTTTATTTAAAAGAGCCGAGCAGTTATTAGTTGCTATAAAGTTGTTTATTGTAAAGGCACATCAGTTTTGAAAGGCAAAGAGTCACAAGCGTTAAAGTCCGCTGAAAGGTTTTGGTGAAGAGTCTTAAACAGAAGTGAAGTCCCGATTAGAAGTAGCAGCTGCTCTTGTCGAGGCCCCGGGAGGGCCAATATTGCTGCTGCAGCTCCTATTTTCTTTGGGCAATGATGATGGTGGTGAGGAGAGAAGAAAAGCGAGAGAGCAGGAGCAAGTGTCTTTCCTCAATGCATAGATTTTTATACACAAATTACCCAATAAGCTAGAAACACAAATCTGAACTATTTCTTCTTATTAGAATTTTAGTTTCTTAGCATGCCAGTTTATGTATAAACTATAAATATGATCTACCTTTTCTATTTAAAAAAATGCAAGTAGTATTTTTACTAATATTTTATTAGTCTAAAACTATGTTCCTGGAGCCTTTACAGAAACTTCTTTTCAACACTAGTATCTAGGACTATGTTTTTTAACTTTCACTAGAACTTGCACTTTTACACTGGTATCTAAGACTTTTACTTTTTAAAGCATACATTTTAAACACATTCTTATTTGTTTGCTTATTCTAAATCTTACACCTCTACTTTATGTGTGAGTGGCTTAATATTTCAATCTATCCAAGGGTTTTAATTTAATTCTTGCACTCTGATTTCTCTCTGAAAAATTCAGAGCGACCTTTGATTTACAGACTCCAACATGGAGCCAAACATCAAACTGCACAATTCTCATCCAGGGGCATTCCCAAAGGAGTCTTTGCTCAGGTGACACAGCCTGATCCAGCAGGATGTCCCACTGCATGTACAAGGCTGATCTAACTAAAGGCCAGATTTTCTCCAAACCAAGACAAAAACATGACTTCTTTTTGGGCTGGTTTTTATTTCATATTGAGAAGCTACACAAAGAGAAAACAAATATACATTTCCATGAGAGAAAGGGAAAAAAGAGTATCCCATTGTGTCACCCTCCTAATACAACAAACCATCCCTACATGAGCCACAGGTCTGGTTGCTCCCCAGGTAGGCAGGGAGTTCTTACTCCAAAGGCTACAGCACAAAACAAACATCTGTATCATCTGCCCCAGGGTCGCACACCCCCAGACACAGCCATACGGTCTTTTTTTGCATATGTGCACATACATCTGTTCTTGGGAGACAATGATACAGAGTCACATGGGTGAAACCCACAGCTTTAAAGGAGGAACAGCTACTGATGTGCACAGGGATCAACACACCCACATGGCACAAACACTTCCTCAATGGAGTGGTTACTCTAAGCAGAAGGTTTTAACCTGAAGGCAAATACATTTGTATCAGTGATACTGGATTGTACTGGAGTGGATGGCAGTAAATTTCAGAGTTCATGTTTCTTTTTATTAAAGTAATTAATCAAATTTAACATATAAAAATACAATAACCCTCCCTCCTAATTAGAGCAATTTGTGTCCAGGTAGAAATAAAAGCACACACACACACATACACACTTCAGGATTGCTGCCACAGAGTTCACAGGATAGAGAAAAGAAAACCATTTTCCTTGTCTCACAACAGGACATCATATTCTCCCTCCTGTCTCCAGGGATAATGGAGTCTTTCAGCTTTGGTGCATATTTGAAAGCCAAACAGCAATTTGGAATTTGTCCTGAAGGGAACCAGGACAAGGCACCTTTAAGAATAATAAGGCAGAAGGGGACTCCTCATGTGCAGGGGTGGTCCTGCTATCCCTGAATCTGTGGGATTAATCAAAATCTAGTCAGTCTTCACCCTCACAATGTGTGAGTGAGTCAGCCTCAGTCTGCAGTAACCAAGAAGCAGTTCAAGAGCAGAGGTTAGCTCAGCAGTTATTTGCAGTGCTACACATGGTCTCCATCCCATACAGCACAACCTTACAAGAGAGCAGTCAGGATAGTAACTGAGGAAGTCTAAATAAGATTGTGTTCTTAAAAGAATGGAATTCTCATGGATGGCAAATACATCAAGTCCACAGTGGCCTTTAGGAAAGACAAGTCAACAGAGCATCAGTTGTGGATCAGAGCAGGGAGGCAGCGACGGCTGGGCCATCTTGGTCGTGATTATTTGACTAATTAAGTGTAAAATATCATTAAGATATTGCCTTAATGAAGCAGGATTTGCTCAGTCCAGATGCGCTCCAAAGCTCTCCAAGCATGTCTTTGTCCCCTCCTAACAGGATAGGAAACAGTGCATGTCCTCACATGGGGCCAGAATATCTTTAAGTCTGATCTATGTACCATAGGAGCCTGATCCTGCTGGGATCTGGCCAGACTCCAAGGAGCACAACAGACTCCGCAGAAGGGATACAGAGAAGGCAAACTGAACAAAACGTGAGGAAGTTTCCTTCTGCATCGACACTAACCACTAGGAAAACACTAAGAATACTCTGAGCATGTAAAATGCCTTCAGTTACAGCCAAGAAGTTTTAAAAACATTGCTTTACTGCTGTTCTGTCAATCATGATAGTCTTAAAAGGCCCAGACCATTCCTCTATGCTGCTATGGAGGTATCACCATTAGAAATCCAGAAACCACAGAAAGCTCAGGAAATTACATCAATGCACATCAGAGAAGGCCCTGGCCTGTCCTTTACTGACACCAGCATTCCTTCTGGTTCTTAAAAAAGCTGCAATCCAAACCAGTTAATATCTGGAGTATTTTTTATGGTTAAGCACAACTCTTTCTGTGGGAATGTAATCTCGGGGATTCAGACATGTGTAAACAATTCCTTGAGAGAAGAGTTCCTTTAGTAATTTCCTTCTGCAACATGTAACTGCAATTAAGTTGCACGCACATGCCATATGCAGTTTAGTTTCAATTACTAAATACATGCTTGGCAAGGAAGAGCATTACTTTCTCAGTGTTGTTTTACCAGAAGGAGCAAGTGAAAGCTTTCCTAAGGAACATCTAATACCAAATTTCTTGGTCTCTGTGGCTTAAAACCACACCCTTAAATGCATTACAACAGAGTTGGCTCAAAATCCATTTCCTCATGCTAGTTCCTGTTGGTAGCCCTGCTTGCCTTGCAAGCAACATCCATGGCCTTGGGAAACAAGTTTAAATGTTTCTTGAGCAGGATTTTAGATAAAAGCTGTTGGCCTGCTAAAATGTCCACAGTTCTCACCTCCTGCTGGCAACAAGATCTGAGGTTAAATCCAAATGAGATTTCATAACTGTTAAGGATGATGCATCTGCTGACACTGAGATATAATTCAATAAGTAACCACACTGTGAACTCTTGAACGAAAGAGATTTTTTTCCTCTTCTATTAAAATCTCTGTACACAATCAAATATACTTATAAACCCTCATATGTGGGTTTTTTTAAGGAGGTGATAGTTGTTAGCTAACAATGAACTTGGCTTTGGGATTCAGAGTCTGCTCCTAGCCAGCTTGGCAGCTCTTCATGTGATTCAAGAGAGAGTTCTTTCACCTTTTTCTGTATTCATTCACTTGTGCAGCTGTAAACTGATGCCTGCTGGTCACAAATGTCTATAAAGACCTCATGCAGAGAATGAATTCTGTGTTAACATTAACTTCCCAACATTGTGCTCAAATGTGAAGACTTACAGGAGCCAAAAGAAGCTCTTGATCACTTATTGTCAGAGTTAAAATATTCAGGGGCAACTGTCTCAATGTGTTGCCCAAAGTCTGGAAAAAGTTTTAGATCATTTGTCAAACCCTATTCCCTCCTGCCAGAAACTGAAGCAGCAAGTGAGCATGGCTTTCATCAATATGCTCCCATAGATAACAAGTTGGTCTTTGTCCTCTGAGAATAATGGTCTCCATGCATTTATCTGAGAAGCATTTGTCCTAGCTATCCTGCAAGGAGGAATGTGGGTCAATCCCTGATCCAGAACTGTACTGCTGTTCTCTGTCATGGCCAGCAGCCAGCAGCAGCTTATTAGAGTTCCACACTGGCCCTCTGCATGCTGCCTTGTTGCATTTCAGAAACGTCAGCACTCCTGCCTCTCCCTGCAAATCCCACCCAAGCAGCAGGCAGGGATTTGCATGGTCTCTGCTACATGCCCGACAAATGCCTGCAGCCTTCTTTGATCCTACCCTATCAAAATGCCAAGGAAAACATGGTTCTTTATCCTCTTGCTTACCCTGTCTTCTGTGATGGTGTCCCTGCAGCCTTCCAGTTCTTTTTCTTCACCTTTGTCACCCATACTAACAACAAGATAAATTGTTCTTTGAGTTGAAAAGCTCTCCCACTGAAACTAGTCAGGAACTAAGCTGTCAAGACTCCCAATTTAGATGTTGAATCCATGGTGATGTCTGTTAATTTACCTGAGCCTAAGCTTTCATGGCATGTCAGGTGGAGATGGAAGGAGGCAGACAGAACAGGGCACTGTGTTGTCTTTGACTAAGTCACACCACTTTTCTGAACTGCAGCTCACACTGACACCAGCTCCCCTCAAATTAGCCCAGCAAATGCATCCACCTCATCTCCTTTCCATCAGCCATTCCTCCTCTAGCACAATGCAACTCTGCATACTTTGATTATTTGATTCCTTTCAGATTTTTTAAAAGTTCATTATTAGTCAAGATTTACTGCTCTGTGTTTTAAGAGTGCTTTCTAAACATTGCACCTCACTATCTTTCACACTATGGCCTGTGAGAGATAAACCTAATTTGCAGAAAAGGAAGCACAGGTATAGGACTTATGCAACCTGCCTAATTCTGTGCTGTTCATCTGTCACCAGATCAGTCATGACAGGCAGCTCTGTGATTATGAACTGCCAAGGCTCTGTTAAAATCAGTAAAGATGTGACAATTTTTCTCTGGTGAGAGTTTATCTTTTGGTCTTTTGACTTGGTACCTGAGGCCCACTGCTCACTGCCTGTGGAAGGGTCAGGAATTAAAAACTGTAATTTTCAACAGGATGATGCTTTACAGTGGCTGCAGAAATGCCCTGTGTTAGCAGAGGACCAGAGTGAAGATTTAGCCCAGAGTGTTGGCCAAAGCTGCAAATCTTTGCAGAAGAGACGGTGGATATGTCCCTCTTGCAAGCTCTTAAGGACACAACCTTCAACATATGGCTGGGTGGTGAGTCACAGAGATGACAAGGACCTTGACTTGACTGAAAGAGGAACTGCCTAAACACCTCCAATTTTGTTGTTCTTGCTGCAAAATAAGGAGGAACCACAGGAGAACAGGAATGGTGACACTGGGTCATGTCCATATCTGGCACCAGCCACAGCAAAGAGAAGAGTATGGCAACAGAGCAAGCACCAGGAAATCTCCCCCTCACACCTTCCCCCCCGTCTCTCACCATCTCCAGCTCAGGGCCGCCCAGAAAAGATAAAGCAGAGATTGTTTCACCAACTGATGTGGTACTCTGACCAGTTCCACATCTCTGTTACATCCAAAGGACACAACATCCCGTTGTGTCCCAAAGGATCCTGTTTGTCGCATCCTGGCAGGGGAATTGGGATTGGCTGTAGTCGTTTCTCAACACAAAAGCCATCCCAATTGCAAGAGACACCCCCAGAAGGGTTTAAAGGCCTTTGCAATTACCGAGTCTTGTAGTGCAATTACCAACACCTAGACTCAGCAAGAGCTCATTTCTAAGGAATACAAGATCTTTACTGAAAATATCCTAGAAGCAGTAGTCCTGGCACCTTCCACTGATCACTACAGTTTTTCAGGCATCTACAGCCACATCTCAGCACAGAACAAGCACCTTTCTCAGTGTGAGAGACAGATACTGCTCTGCTCTCTCAGAGCAACTCTGAATTACCAAGGCTCACAAACCTCTGCTGAGCTCAGGACAGGAGAAAGGCAGAATGCAAACTGAAGCCCTCAAAACTATCCAGTCTCCCATTTATTCCTGAGCCACTGAAACATAAAAAGAACACAGGGTATTCCAGGAAACAGGATGAGATCATGCCGTGATAAATAAAGCATGGAGTGAACAGTCAATCCTAGAGAAGAAATAAAAGATGGTGCAAAACAGTCAAAGAAACTTCACTGAAAAAAGGCTTGCAGACTCTTCAATATTTCATAGAATCATAGAATCCACTGAGTTGGAAGGGACCCATGAGGATTACTGAGTCAACTCCTGGCCTTGCACAGGACACTCCAAGAAATACACCATGTAATTTCCATATCTTTCTCTCAAAAAGCAATTCCTGTACTAGAGGGTAGGACATGACCCAAGGAGAGAACTTGTACCTTCTGGGGAAAAAAAGAAAACCCCAAAACAACAAAAAACATCCTAAAATCAAATAGAAAGTAGTGTTTTCTACATAGAATTTATTCCTCTTAAAAAAAAAAAAAAAATGCAACTGACTAAAGGTTTCCAATTTAGGGTCAAGAGAACACACATAGATGTCCAGTCAAGAAACACTGGAGTTAAGTACCACACTGGCACCAGATTTGTGGAGTGCCTGGTTGAGAGCAAAGCAGAGCAGGTACCCCTGGCTGCACGTGCAAGGCTCCTGAGCACCTTCTCAGCTCACAGCCTCCTGGAAGAGGAAGCTCCCAGTGTAACACATTACACTGCAGGTCAAGAACAGTATCTCAAATACACATGCCTCAACCGCCCTTTCATTTTTCTCCCAGTGCCCTTACCTGAAGACGTAAGATCAACTTAAGATCTTCTATCTTACCAGGCTTACCACCAGGACCCACATCATTACAGTGGCAGTTGTTGGAATGTACCACATTTTTTTAGTCTCGGAGAGTGCAATACTAGATCTTTCATATTCTTAAGAAAACAATCCAGATAGAGGGTTCTAGAATGCATCATGGCTATCATTAGGAATGGGAACATCACAGAAAAACAAGAAATGTAAATTCTAACACAAATGATAAAATGACCAAGATGTTCTGACAAGCAGCAATTACCCAGCACTCCTGCTTCCACAGATCCCTCTTGTTCTGCACAAACAAAAGAAGTAGCACATTTTTAAGTCTAAAGTAAGTCCTCTGTAGGTCCACAGATTTCTGGCAGGTTAAGAGCTGAATACTCATGGTTCATATAAATCCTATGATATGCATTTCCAAGAGAAGGAATGTGAGATTTCCTTGATTAAATTCTTGCTATAAGAATGATTTGATCTCCTTAAATCCAACTGCTCTACAAGCTTTACATGGGACTAGAAATTCACACCAATGCAAAACATGGCAATCCACTAGTAGGGATTGGGAGGGGCATTCAGTGAGGCATTCTGAAGCTCATGCTTCATACTAATACTGGGGTATTTGCTTTAGTTTCCCATTTCCTAGAAGCCCCTGTCAGGACCAATGTGCCACAGCCTATGGCACACTGCTACAAGGATGAGGCACACTCCAGCTGCAGCACCACCATAGGGAAGAAGGATTGTATGGCAATGGCAAGATGCTTGCAAGGAAGCCCAGCCTTTGGGTCTGCCCAGGGCAGTACTTTTACCTGTGGGCAACAGCAGCTTCGAGGTGAAAAAAGAATTTAGATGTGTTCTTCTCCGAAATGGTGCTGTGATGCTTCATGAGTTGTCCTTTTAGTGCTGCCCTCATGTCCTGATGCTAGCTGCATGTGTCACAGTGAGGGAGAGCATCATAGAACCACAGAATGTTAAGGAGTTGTAAAGAAACATCATCCAGTCCCAATCCCTTGACATGTGCAGGGACACCTCCCACTAGAACATGTTACTTAAGGCCTTATCCAGCCTGGCTTTGAACGCTCTCAGGACTGGGGCATCCACAGTCTCCCTGGGCAACCTGTTCCAGTATCTCACCAAATTTCATCTCTTTCAATTTGTATCCCTTGGTCCTTGTCCTACCACTACAGTTCCTGACAAAGCCCCTCTCTGGCTTCCCTGTATGTCCCCTTCAGATACTGTTCTCTTCTCTGGGCTGAACAGCCCCAATTCTATCAGCCTGTGTTTGCAGTGGATGTGTTCCCATCCTCTTCGTGGCCCTCCTCTGGACTTCCTTCAACAGCTCCATGTCCTTCTTATGTTGGAAACACCAGAACTGTACACAGTATTCCAAGGGGGTCTCACAAAAGCACAGGAGCTAAATGTCTGATGAGGGAGAAAATGCAACCACAGAACCCAGCCAACAGGGACCAGTCAGATTTTCAGCTTCCCTGAGGCACCCATATACTATTTTAAAATCAAACTATTTGGGGTTCTGCTGCAATCAAATATTTCAAAGAGACTTAAAAATATGCTTTTGGTTTCCTGAGTTGAAAGGAGTTGGGATGATTCTAACAGGAAGAAATGCAAAGTTGATCTGGGCAAAAGACATCCCTACAAAATTGTGTTTGTCTCCTTCCATTTTGAAGATGAGCCAAGGAATGACCAAATTTTGTGGACATGGTTACAAATAAACTGGTTAAAAAGAAACTCCACCTGCAGTTTCCCAGTGGGCTGACTAATCCTTTCCTACTTGGATTGTCTGCATGGCTCCAGTGCACATGATTAACCAGCCAGTCATGACACACTCACTGCGCACTCCCTCAGGGGTGGGCACATCTCACTCTGAGCGTCTTTCTGCAAAATTCATCATGTCCCTTTACCAGGAGGGATGCTTTGCAAAGGAAGGCAGCTGCTGCTATGGAATTGGAGTTGCCTCTTCCTAGTGCTGCTCTTTCTGCAAGATAGATTCCTCTGAACTAAGAGAGGAGAAAGAAAAAGGGAGACTTTAGCATTATTTTATATCAAAGCTAAGTGTGAATACATATTGCCGAGTTAACAGTGTGGAGATAAACCATATGCAATCTCTTGCATTGAAGTAGCCAAAGGAAAATATCACAAGTCCAGGCAAATCTTGGCTTGTGTAGTCATAATGTTTTTTTAACTATTAGCATCCAAAGAGCCAAGATAAACCAACAGGATCTTTGTAATGAGTTTGCCAGACTTCGTTCAGGTTTGGGACGCAAATTCAGGAAGGATACTGTAAAGGCAAAAAGAAGGAGTAAGAATCCAGAAGCATTTGGCTGAGCTTCAAGCAAAGGTTACCACCTACCATTAAAGCATTACCCTGGCCCAGCACCACCCAGAATTACTAAAAGTAAACTGCTGCCAGAGAACATTTATGGCAGGACCAAACTCCTGGCAGAAACAGGTAGCCATCTCCCACACAGAGATTACTGGTATTATAAACTTGCCTCTTCTCTTCCCCTTTCAAGCCAAGACTCAGACTTGCCTGTCATCAGTTTCCACATGATGTGTGTTCAGAATTTTTCCTCCCCTATTCAATTTTGCTGGAAGAGGGTATGACTAAAGTTGTTTGGATTGACCCACTAAATAAACATGAGAAGGACGTAGTGTGCTAGCAGAGGATCACGTGTGTTTTCATGAAGGGAAGTGACTTCTGGATTTATGGATGTTGTCACAGGCAAGCCTCTTTCAGACATACTAACACTGGAACAGACTACATTTTTTTCAGCCCAAAGGGATTACTTTAACAAAATCCATTCTTCCTCTGGATCTTTTCCTTAACAGCTTGATTAGAAGAAAGGAGGAAACAAATCCTTGATCTGCACAAAGATATCCTCTGTTTGGTCCCACAGTTTGGGAGTTATTCACCAAAAGGCAGGAAAACTACTATGAGCTGCAATGCAGTGGGGAAATTAAACAAGTTCCTAATAAGCTATTAATTTAGGCACAAAACAAAAAAAAAAATTAAAAGTGGACCAGCTAGTTTTAAGGACATACTCAATATTTTTAATGGATTGGAGAACATGAGAAAGGGGAGTGGGAGAAAAATGTTGCTTCATATCATGGCTGTAATGGGGGGTAAATGTTTCCACGCTACAAAACAAATTTAAGCAACATTTTCACCCACTCTGGAGTTTCTAGACTGCTTCTCCATTCAAACAGCAGCAAAAATTTTTCCCTACAATAAGCACATACTGGGTTTGTCTACCTCCCTTTCTTCAACCATCTGAGCCTTCACTAATGGAAGTCTCCTTACACCAGAAGCCTCAATGGCAGTTCTCACGTACATGTACACAACTGTGCATGTGCAACATGTACACATGCACACACAAACTATCAAAATACTATTATAAAGCGAGTGCTTCCTTCTGAACACCCCTTCTCTGCCCACCCCACCTCCCTCCCCTTCCCCAGGCCAGCATATTTCAAAACAGACTGGAACTGAGCACTTCCAAGAGCCGTCCAGCCCCTGGTTGTACTGCAAATGTCTGGGTGCGTCGACAAGTCCCTGGGCCAACTCTAGGACTGGTCTCGATGAGCAGCCTTGAGTTCACAATACTGATTCCTTGGATTCAGGGTCTGCTGTGCTGCTTGTGTTGGAGACTGGGTTTTTGTGGGTTACCAAAGGTGACGTTTCCGCTTCAGACTTGCTGTTAGCAACTGCTTCTACAGTGACTTCCTTTAGCTCTTGCTCTTTCTCTTTCTTGTCTTTCTCATTCAGGTAATTAAGGATGCCCGCTCCCAGGGCATCCCCTTCCACATTCACAACTGTGGTGGTTCGGTCCCTGGTGAAGGGAAACAAAAACCAAAGCAGCAGGCTTTAAGAGAGTTACAACACAACTGGGGAGCTGATTCACCCCAGCTGAACCACTAACATCAGTGCAGCTAGACAAGTGAGATGTAGTTACCACAGGTGTTTTCCACAGGAGTATCATCACTATTTCAGAACTAAAAATGTGCACCAGAGCAGGTTTAAGGTCAGTCAAACTGTTGCTGTCAGCAGCTTCTGGTCTCTCTATGGGTTGCAGCAATAGTACTACTCTTTCTCAGGCATCCTGCTCTTCATAGGTCACCTCCTTCCTCTTCCCTTTCCCCAGGCCAGCATTTTTCAAATGCATGCTCAAAGCAGGAACTTACTTCAGGCTTAACCAGAAAGTCAGAGCACCCAGCTTCTTTTTTTACTACTGTGACTTGTATCTTAATCCAAGTATCTACCTTAAGGGATCCTTCCAAAAGCAGGCAGAACAATTTGTGCTCTCTGCATTTGCTGCCTGTTGCACCTGCCCTAATTTTTGTTCCTACAACACAAAACTAGTGTGCCAGGGTGTTATGGAAAAGATTTATGGGCCATAAAGATACACAATGTTCTCATGTGGCTTTTGAGACTTGCTAGCCATTCTGCAGCCTAACTTTAACAGAGGCTCAACTTGCAGTTGTGATCCTCTCTGGTAACAAAACAGCTGGCATTAAAGCAATGATTTGGGACTCCTTCCTCCCTCCTTTTGTTACCACAAGGCTGAGCTCCTTGACTAGAACACTGTTGACCACGGAGGGATGCTACCTATTTTAAAAGGAATGTAACCAGCACAACACAGGCCGAGAGCAGCCCAGAGTGAAAGGAAGGGCAAGTTTTTCACTCTCACCTTCAAACACTTGCAAGTACAGGTGTAGGACGCCCAGCCACTACTGTTCTTCCTTAGGAAGACAGGACAAAAAGGGGTAGCTACTGCTTTGCCTGTCTCTTCTGTCCTTTGGAGGTGGATGACCCACAAGAGGTTGCAGTAAGAAAGAGTGTCATGACCCCGTAGCTGTAGGAAAATGATTATGCTCCACAGACATGCTGTGTGGGAAGATAATACAGCTGCTACCTTCTCCAATCTCTGAAATTCAAGGGTGTCCTCAGGCATCCTAATTTCCACATTTGCTGTGGGAATGCACTATCTGTACAGAGAGGTTGGTGTTTCCAAAAAGCAATGATGAGGCATTATGTGCAGTCTAAACCAGGAACTGCCCAATAACCCACCAACTGGAATCAAATTACCTAAGTGGGATTCAGATCACTTGACCCATACTGACCTCTAATTCTTTCCCAGAAGATGGAAAGGAAAGGTGGTAATACTGTCTACTAAACTTGTGACACTCAGCAGTGTGTTCCAACCATGATACTGCCCAGAGCATTGTCAAGTGTCACAAACCCTCTGTGTCCCTGCCCTGACAATGGACAGCACCTCTCTGACTTTGATCAGTCTTGAAACTGTAAAAAGTTCAAACAATTAGCTGACATGTGGGAAATTGCTTCCCACAAGTGACCAAGGAAGTTTTCCACAACTGATGTTCAGACTCAATTTCCTTTGTCCTCCCCTACCCTTCTAGTGTCCAATTGATTTCCAGCAATATCAACACCTTCTAAATGGACTTTCAACAACAGTTCTAACTGGAATTGAAGCCAAGAAGAAATACATTTCTAAAAAGGCTGTATAAAAAAAGCGGAAGAGGGATTTTTGCATACTGACTACTTTCCATTCCCCATCACAAGTTACCTGTCCTGTAGGCAGACATCTTGTAGAGTCTTATTTTCTACTGGGCTTTATTCTGCACTCTGACCACATTTCCAGCTAAACATGCTATAAAGGATGCTGCAGTGAGGTGAATGTCACTCTTCTCTCCCATGTAACAAGTGACAGGATGAGAGGAAATGGCCTCAAATTGCACCAGGGGAGGTTTAGATTAGATATTACGAAACTCTTTTCCACAGAAAGAGTTGCAAATCATTTGAACAGACTGCCTAGGGAAGTGGTGGAGTCCCCATGGCATGGCTTAATGGTGAGCATGGTGGTGGTGCTTGACTCACGGCTGGCCTTGACAATCTGAATGGTTTTTTCCAGCCTTAGCCGTTCTGCAATTGCACGTTTCTATGCCTTGCAAGCAGGTATGTGAGGCCTGCAGTACTCACACAATCCAGTCCACGGCCAAGATGAGGGACAGGTCGTTGGTGGGCAGCCCGATGGCCTCCAGGATGATGGCGATGGTGAGGACGCCTCCGGCAGGGACCCCAGCTGCTCCCACACTGGACGCCGTGGCTGTCACACTGCAAACCAATGCCCATGCCTGGTTAGAGAGGCTCCCAGCTCTCTCTGCTGCACTCTGTCATGTGCCTCCCTGCTATGGGAATTGTAAACAAACACTCCAGCATGGGACACACGGAGCATTTGCTTCCCAGGCAAACCCCTTCCTGCCTGCTGATGCAAAGGAACGGGTACAGAGGACAGGGGCACAGCAGGGATCCACAGCAGTTACCGTGGTGATGGCTATGGGTTCAACACCAGGACTGCCTTTTCAGGATAAGAAACAACCAACACAACTGTATCCTGCTGCCTGACTAACATTCCCAGCTCCAGTATGCTGAGTGACTTACACCTCCTGAGCCCACACGTACAAAGGCAAACTCTGCCATGCAGGACACAGCACCTTCTCTGTGTCTCGTTGCATCCCAACACAGACACTAAATCAGGAGCTGGAAATCTGAAGTGCATGTGGTCTACACACCTTTTTGTGTACAGATGTTACACTGTACTGAGCTTTCCTTGGGCTATCATTACATCATCCTCAGACCTGTCTTCACACCTGAGTCAATGAGAGTACCTGAAAAGCTAATTTTGCTACCCACCAAATAAAAAACCAGTGCCCCAGCCCCTGCCTTAAATAGATAAACAACATACTGGGAAACACAATCAAGAAGGAAATAAAACCTGGCCAGGAAGGGTAAAAATTTCCAGGAGCCAGCCCTAGGAGGCATCCGGTGGATGCAGCTGTGGCTGCTGGGCACAGTGAGGAGCCAGAACTGCTTGTAGCATCCTCATTTAGGGGATTTTGAGGAGAGAAATGAAGATAATAACACTTCATGAGATATGGGACATGGTAGGATATTCCAGGCATAGAGTGGATAGAGTCTTAGAGAAGGAGATAGGACTGAGATGGTGGAAAGGACAATGGAGCAAAGCAGTTAGGAGGGGAACAACAAGAGATCTGATAATAAAAGCTAGTAATGTGGTGGTAGGAAGGACAGACGTAAGCAGGAACACAGTCCTTAGTACAAAATAGATGCATAAGGAAGCAAGGAGCTGTCAGGAGAATTTTCTAAGACATCCAGAGGGGGAATCAGGGGCTGCTTTCTGGGCAGTGCAAAATGCCTCAACTACTCAGCCTAACGGTGACTGGAGGATGGAGGAGTGACATGCTTGAAGGAGGAGAGGAATTTCATGTGTTCAACTTAAACAGCTCAAAGCCTGTTTCAGAATTCAATTACCCCTCCCAGGTTCCATCTTTTATTAAATTGAGAATCTTGTAAAGGTTTAAAGACTCCATTCTTTAATCACCCTATAATTATGTTACATAGCAGTTTGCAAGCTTTAGGTCAGAGATGTGGAATGCTAACTGTTAGTTATTAACAGAGAAACCACAGATTGAATGTGTCTGGGGGCCAGAAAGATGCGGTTGCAAGCAACTTACAGAATTGTGAAGATCTGCCCAGGGTTGAGGTCGACATTGTTCAGCTGAGCAATAAACACAGCTGCCATGCACTGGAAAATAGCAGCTCCATCCATGTTTACAGTGGCCCCAATGGGAAGGATAAACCTGCTGATCCTCTTGTCAACTTTGTTGTTCTCCTCAATACACTTGATCATGGACGGGAGCGTGGCTGAGCTGGGAACAGAACAGGGAGAAATGAAACACAGAGCACCAGGGTGCTCTGAATGCCCCATCTCATGGCTTTCACGTTTCTAACACGCTGCAGACAGGACTGTCAAGACAACAATGCCATTTTATAGTCCCTCTCTGTCATGAGGACAATGAGGGACCCTCCTTATTGAGTTTTGAACAGAGGTATTTAATAATCTGCTTTAATCCAGAAATCTGATAAAGACTAATCTCCCAGAAGCAAGAACTCATGACTTAACACAGTATGCAGCATTACATGGCTGTAGAATGAACAAGTCTCAAACTACAAACATACAGTAACAGATGCAAATATATCAGGGGGTTGGAACTAGAAGATCTTCAAAGTTCCTTTCAACCCAAATCATTGTATAATTTTATGACAATATAAGCACAACAGATACAACACCAATCTCTGTTAATGCTGTATTAGTCCCTTCTCAAGTGAACAGAAAAATAATTAAAATTCAAACATCACTCTTGGATTTACTTCTTGCTTTACAAATTACATGGTTTTATTCATAAACTTTCTCCTACTATGCAGAAGGAAAGAGTTTATAAATAGCACTTCAGCTCCATTAACGGACATGCAACTGCTTTTGGGGATAACCTGAAATGATTTTATATAAATATGTTGTTTGATCAAGTGTTTGTGCTTGAGAAAAGCATAAATGACATGCTCAATCATTTGGTTATGACAAATAAAAGCTGATCAGGCCAGATCTTTGAAATGAATAACGTTAAATGCCTTTACACTAGCAACCAAGTCTGCTTTGCTCCTACAATATTAGTCTAAACTTGTTCTGGATCCTTCTGAACTTAAAAAGTAAACTTGTGAGGTCACTACTGACCCTCACTTCACTTAAAATTGAAAGGACAGATGGCAGGATCATTTAAACACAATAATTTTAATTTTTTCCCCCAAGATATTTCCAACTCAGCATCATGCTACGGCCCAAATATTTTGAGGAATTCTTTTCAACAGCTGATAATCAGCATGTGCTGCGTGGCAAGCTGACAACAGCAGCCAGACTCTCTATGCTCAGAAGACTCTTTCTGCAATTTCAGGAACAGTATTCACACCTAAACCTAAAACTGGATACAGCCAGGTGACAACCAACCAGGCAACAGTCCCAAAAGTGGCACAGAAACCCACCTGGAGCAAGTGGCAAAGGCAGTGGCAAGTGGTGTGATAAGTCCTAAGAGAAAACGATAAGGATTTTGCCGTGTGGCTGCAAAATAAATAAGTGGCAGAATGATTCCTCCGTGGATGACGTGGCCCAGGATAGAGGCAAATATGTATTTTCCCAGACTGGTGACCAGAAGCACAATATCTTCCATTTCCACAATCTTGCTCCCAACAAGGAACATAATGCCAATAGGTACGTACCTGTGTAAATGCACAATTGGCTGTCATTAAGTACAAACAAAAAGCCTTGGAAAACACTACATTTTCTGTCCTGGAGATAACATTCCACTAAAGAATCTGCTGCTTCTATTGAAGGGTGGTTCCTTATTCACCATACATTCAGGTTAGGTAAATTGTTTGGTGGATGGTAAGCAGACAAATTTTAAAAGGTCTGTTCACTTATGCCCTCAGAGATGAAGCTAGGAGAGTGCCAAAGGGAAGGTGAGTGCGAAGCAGAAATGCTGCCAGGACCTACCAGGGCAAGACACAACTGGGGAAGGGAAGGGAGCAGCATCACGTCACTGGAGTAGAGAGAGGGGTCAAAAAGTTGGGTCTTACACATGCAGAAAACCCCAGCAGAGTCAGGTCATTAAAATTACAAGACACACTGGGTGCCAGCTCCATGGAGGTTAAGAAAAAGCTGTGTACATACCAGAGAGCTCAGCTAAAGGCTGCTGAAGCATGAGCCAAAGACAGCAATTAACTCTGCTATTTGCCTACACACACATCCACGCCTCCTATCTAGAAACATGCCACGTCAGCATTTGTTTTAAGTTTCCTTTGTCCAGAGCACCCGGAGCTGCTCCAGGGGAAGGGCCACCTGCAGGCCACAGCCACACCTCTGGTCCCAGTAGCCCTGAAAGGACTGAACTGCCCTTGCACCAACAGCACAGCAGCTCTAATCAAACTGTGTGAACCACTGCAGGCCCAGGACCAGCTCCTTCCTAAGCTCTACTGGAATGTTTGTGTCTGAGTACCTCTGCTGATGCTGTCCACACTCCTTCCCCTTCTTCTAAGATTAGGAAATACTATAAGATCATCCAGGTCCCCAAAATCTTGCCCCAGGAAAACATGTGGCTACAAAACATTTGCCTGTACATCTCAGGAATAAAAAATCCAATGCCCATGTTCAGAAAAGCTGATTTGTGGCGTTAGGATAAACTTCAGAAGGTTTGGTTAAGCATACAAGGGTCTGGAAAGGTGGGCAAGCCTTAAGACTGCTCAGACCACTCACTTCTTCCTGGCCTGCCTCTCCCTCAGTGGTTCTGCAGCTCCTCTGTTCCATGCAGTGAGCATGTCCTATGTCCCAGATCCATGTAAGCATCCTCTGTCTTCCCTTGGCCAAATCTCTAGGGGGGCCTGTGGAACATTCCCCACTTAGCCTCTGCAATTCCGCCTTTGAACTGTGTTTCTGAGGACCCTGATTAGCCAGATCCAGCTGAGTCCTGATCCTCCCCAAGCTCTGCAAACATGAACACTGAATTCCTCCCCTTGAAGACGAAAGAACTGAAAGTTGAGACCTAAGAGTTGCTAAACACAAGAGTGGCTCTCAAACAGGACCAGATATGAGCTCAAGCTGCCTTTGCTCCTGGTAGTATGATTTCACCATTCCAAAGTATCCCTTGGGAAGCACAGGCAGCTTGACAGACTTTGAATAAATACAGGACTACACAACAGCCTTAAGGAAAGAGAACAAGTAAGGGTTTACTGTAAAGGGTCAGCAGTGGTTCCCATAATCCACAAAATAAAGGATTACATACCAACTGATTGGCTTGAAGTACTAGCACTGTAATAAGCTGAATATATGAACTGCCTCTTATCAGTATTCAGTGTCCAAGGAATTACACTCAAGAGCAAAAAGCTTAAGCTGCTTGGAGACTGAATTTTTTAATCCCTTATGATAGCAACTAACACAGAGATCTGCCTGTGTAAAATCAGGTGTTTTGTTAAAATCCTTCTAACTTCTTAGGGAGAGGAAAACAGTAGGAATGAAAAATGCAAAATGAAGGAAGAAAAAAACACCTCCGCTAAGGTACATTTACAGCTTTCTCACCAGCTTGGGAAAGAGAGTGAGAAATGTTGCACTATTAATTTGTTTGCTAGCTATCTTTATGAATATTTTTTATTTTGTATGTGAGATATTAGTACTGTTGGTTTCACAGGAGCAGCCTAACTCCATACCCAAGGACAACCATGATATCGCTATGAGGCCCAGGTTCATCCCACCTGATGGAAAACCCAGCCAGCAGGCTGCTCCTACCCCAGTGGGCCTGAACCACTTTCTAGAGGTGCCTGCCTCCTCCAACGCCGGTTTCTTGCCTTATGAGAAAGTTCAGTGTGCTCCAGTTTTTAACTAATAAACTTTTTTTGGCATCAAAAGCTTTGTGGGATTGATCAGAGCACTATACAGCCCATAAACTTTTCCAGACTCCAAGGAATTAAGTGAAATAATGTATTTGCTCATTAATAGGAAAGAGGGAAAAAAAAAAATCAGCCTTAAGAAATACTGAATTTTCTTTACACTAAGTAATCAAGGAGTCCTGGAGAGGATTTACAGGCAACCCTTTCAAGTTCTCCAAGCCTGATCCCTTAAGTTATGAGTGACTGTCTCATTACAGGGCACAAGGAGAAAAGACCCCATTGTGTGACACCACAACATTCACTTTTGCTGTGATGAGGGATCTCACAGGAAAAAGCTGGACAGAGATGAAATGTGAGTTTGCTGATCTGAGCATAACATTGCACTGCAGATGTACCTGCAGCCACACACTTACCACATAATCCAGGTAACCAAGACCATTGTTGCCTCATTGAATGAGTTAAAGAAACGAATCAGATCTTCCCCTTCTGGGCCAAGCTTTTTCAGTGCCACTCCTAAAACCAGAGCAAACATCACCAGTCCCAGGATGTTCATCCCTTTGATCTCACTACCGACAGGGATCTGCAGAGACACAAAAAGAAGGCTTATTACATGTGAGAGTAGGACAAAACCTAACAAAAGGTCACCTAATTTTGTTGCTGCCTGATTGATTTGAAATCAACAAGCAGAACCTATTTTGGAAAGGAAAAACCTATTTTGTTGAAGGGAATCAAAGAGATATGGATGCAGTCTAGATAAAAACCTCCCTAGTTATGAGCTGACATGGATTCACTGGAGAAGGAAAGGGCCTGCTACTACCTCCCCATGTGCCCTCCAATTTAGTCCAATTTACTCAGGACTTTAGTGCAATGATGATACAAGGTGAAAACCATGAGAAAACAACCAATGTTATGCAGTAGAAAGAGGGGAGAAAGGCAGCAAACTGTGGCAACCTACTCCTTCATCAGTCCATATCAGCTGTGGGAGATAAAGAACAGAAGAGAGATATCTGTTCCCCTTCTCAGAAATCTGTCACTGCCTGGGAAAAAAGAGGAAAAAACAGGATCCACCTATTGACAAAAACTAGTCTACCCACAGGTCTGCTCTGTTAATCCTTCATGGTTTGCTTCTCAAAGAGAGCTGGAGCTCTCTTTGGCAATGTAGTATCATATGAACTGAATGAGCGCTCTTGTGGCTGCATAAAAATATAATTGTTTTGACAAACTATTTTTTTTCTCTCCAACTTGGCAGTACAAACATGTCAAATTGTTGTTTTATTTGGATGAACTTCTATAACAGATGAAGTTTGTGTACAAGTTTTGGCCTTTTGGCTAGTTTAAGTGGACACTAACTCAACACTAGGAAAGAAAAATACATTCTGAGCTGAAAGTTTGAAATTAATATTGACTAAAGAACTCAGGATACTGATCTCCTAAATCTAATAAAACCAGTCTGCTTAAAATTGATGTTTTTGCTGGAAGTATGTTGCTGAACTGGACTGTCTCTAAATAGCAGGTAGAAACAAAATCCTGCAGGGAAAGGGATAAAAAGTAAATTATACACAAAAGCAGGAAGCTAAAACTGTTATTAAAAGAATTGTTTATAAACAGTGAAGGTGCTGGCTTTTTTATTCACTAGATAAAAAATAATTAGATAAGGAATCTGCAATTTTTATGGTAGTTGCTTGTTCAGGGCTAAGCTGCCACCATTTATTTGATGCCTGATTGAAAGAACTGAGAACATGGGCAGATATTAAGCATGAAGCACACTGTATCTCCAGAGATGTCTGAAGAAACATGCTGTCACACACACTAACACTTTTCTGTCTGGATAGTTTTGGCTATATTCTCTTTTTGGGACTGAAAGCTCTAAACTTTTCTGTGATCAGGAAAGTTAAGACAAAACAAATTACACCCTCCTATTAATTAAAAAAACAATCTGTGTACATGGAATATTATTTTATATATTTTGATACAAGGGTAATACGAAATATTCACCTGGAACAGAATTTTACCATAATGGGCCCAAACCATTAAAAAAAAAAAAAAATTCTTTAAACCCTAAAACCAGTGAATACTTTTTTGTTTTGGTTCCCATTCTGAAAAAAAAAAAAAAAAAAAAATTTATAGAACTTTATTATGGAACAGAAATTCAGCGTTTCAGTTTTGTGGAAGTCCAGCATTCTGACCTGGATGTTGCTGGGACAGAAACTCTGTACTCTCCAGAATGACAGTACAGGGTCTTCTTTCCCCCTTGGAGAGGTCTCTGTCCACCTGGCTCCCAGCACCGTGGTAACTGCTGCTGCTGTTCTCAAAGTGCTCACACTCTCCAGCACTTCAAGTCTAGATTTTGTGATCTGGGGACCCCCTGACATCTCGGAGACCAGAAGATGACTGTGTGTGCCACTGCCAAGAGCTTGTGAGCTGTCTCCCTCTATTTGCTGCCATCCTTTCCCTGCTTTCAGGTCTTGCTCTCCCCTTGTCTCTCTATCACTGATTTCTTTACAACACACAACATTCACTATCACCTCCCAACACTGCAGATGTAGGCAGAAGATGCACCACTTGCCTAGAGCAGTAACTTATTGCAAGAAATTTCTCCCTGCAAATCCAGAGGACAACCTGCAGCATTCAGGGAATTCCACCTCGTTGTGACACAATATGGAATGAGTCCAGCAGAAAATCTTCAGCGGAAGATCCTCACAATCCCAGCCTCTAAAACTGGCAGATGCTGAACAGCGTTTTTGTACTCTCACAGAAGACTGTATCACCCCAAAGGGTCAGCCAAACCAAGCAGCATTGTGGACACCAAACAAAAACAGCTTTAATCAGAACTTTGTTCCTGGACACACTATGGGACATGCTATTGTTTGCCGGATTATGCTTTCTCTTAGGAAGATTCATAGAGCTCTTCTGGTTCTTGAATCTCTCTGAAGATCCATTGTTTTTTAGCTCTTGAAACAAAATGCTTATCAAGGAAACAACTGCTGACATTGAACAGTCCCAGTAGTAGGTGGCTGAAAAGAAAATGCAGCCATGTGGTGTGAGGAAGAAGAGCAACCACTGGTTTGTGTATTTTTACTCCTGTCCAAAGAGGAACTGAGCCCCTCCAGGCTCCCTGTGCTGCAGATGGTAAAGTGAGATAGTCTGTGCCCCAGGAAGTCTTGCTGCCAAAGAGACAGAGAGGATGTAGCCATAAAAGCTGGGTAAACATGAGGTGAGCATGTGAAACAACGAGAAAGGACATGGCTGAGCAAACAACTATGTGTCCCACTATTCCTTTCATCAGAGAGAACACAGGACCTATTAACCAGTGGGGGGAAAAATATCATAAATGGAAAATTTTGCTCTACACTATTTGTATGGCAAATTGAAGGAAAATATTTCTCCTCTTCACTCAAATACTCTGCTGATGAAAGAAAGAAGTAGGTAGGAATATGATCTTATTCCCCTGGAACCAAACTCCTGTCACTATGATACCTAAAAATTACACTCCTCTTTTCAAACTTACCTCTCATCTATCTAGAAATACTATGCTCAGACCAGTACTGAAACTGAGCTAACAAAACTGAGATGATGCTCTTTTTTTATTTGGCCTATTCTTCCCTAGAGACAGTAGGGCGTCTTCTAAAATTAAAGAAGTTCAGTCTGGTTTTGCTCCAACAACTTAAAAAAGGTTTTGGAAAGGGAATAGCAGAAATAACCTTCACATCATCACAACTGTTGGCAAAAACAGACACCAGTGGCATATTCAGAATATTTTTTCTGATGTTACATCAAACAGGAGACTGATAAGCAGGAAAAAGAGAGAAAAAATGAAAAAAATAATGTTGCATTTTAAAGAGCCAAAAAATGCATTCTTATTTCTTAAGGAAAAGTGATGGTGTTGAACAAACATTAAAAAAATACTTGACAGCCAGGACTCTGTCCAATGGATATGGTTAGCCTTAATCCATGCTTGGTTGCTATGGAGCCCATATCAAACCTGACAGTGAAGATAAATAAAACATTTACACTTTCACTCACTCTTGCTTAAGTGTCCAATAACTCTGCACTCTGCAACCAACACAGAAATCTAAGTGCACGTTGCTACAGCCTTTCATGAAGCTGCAGGGGCATGCCCTGACCGAGGACACGAGGCCATGGAGAGGGAAAGTGCTCTTTTGGGAATCCGCAGCCACCGACAGCATCCCTGTCACACGGGGTGACTGCGGATCTGGGTAACGCGATCCAACAGGCACGGGCAGCGGGAGCTGCCTCCTTCCCCAGAACTGCTCAGCCTGGGATGCCAGGCTCTCAGGCAAGGCACAGCTTTGCCCCTGCTCAGTTCATGCACCATCCCAGTCACCCTGTCTCCAGGGCTGGTGAAAGTTCAGCCCAGGACTGGAAGCAGAGCTCACGAACACTGCTCTGCATCACCTGCTCACACACCACGCATGGGGAGAAGGTAATGAAGCCAATGCTTCCTGTGCTCAGCGATAAGCTCCAGAGTCCCTCTGGGTTAGCATAAACTGCTTTTTCCTTGATGGTTTTACAAACTGGTGGGCAAACCCCAGCTGAGCCCTTCCATGACAAATGCAAACATTACAAGTCTCTTGCTCTAGGCTACTTCAAATCATATTAAAAACATAGTAACCCAACATCTGATACTGAGCTCAGACAGCTAGAATGAGCCTGAGGAAGAGAAATCACCTCAAAAGTAATTTCTCAGATCAGTCTCCCGAAAATCCCATGGCAGCACATGAGACACTTTATTTGGAGCAAGGTGACATCTTGCAGGCTGGGATCCTAGGTCTGTTTCACAGCATGCTGCTTGTAAGACAACAGTAATTATTGCTGGGCCTGCAATATGTTGGCTCTGGCCAATAATAAACATGTTTGATCTGTCTGCAAGAGAAATGACACTCAATGGGATACAGAGCATCTCTGGAAGTCCTATCATCTACCTACCTACATATGGAAAATACTACTCTCTTACTTTGTCTACACCTACATATCGGTTCCCTTTTTGACACCATTGCAACAGTAGCCTCTTTGTAATGCTCTGTCATTTTTACTCCTTCAGACCACTTGCTACTGCTTCAAACAAAACTTCAGCAACCAGAAAAAATTCTAAACCAAACAAATCTTTTTTCTTTATAAAGAGCCTTGGATAGAGAGAAAAAAACCACCTCATTCTATCCAAACTCTTAATGAAGAGTAAGGTTTAATGGATATACTCAGCCAGCCTGATTGCTATTTACTTCCAAGTCTACAGAAAGTTACTTGGAAACATTAGATAGATTGACTAAAATTTAGAACAAGTGAAACCAGGTCTAAGAAGGCATGGCCTAAAAAAATAAACTGTCAAGGGTTACATCAGTTGAGTGCAACCTTCCTCACAGCTTTCTGTTGTGGCTGTGGATACTCATTCAACTTGTGTGTGTCTCAGTTCCAGGCAAATAAAAGTACTTGTTTCTTTCTCAAGACGACTGGAAAGGATTAAAGACTGTGAAGTAGTCAAATGTTACTGACAACAATTTGCATTAAAACCTAAGAAGTGACCTTACCTTTTCCAATGTGGCATTTCCAGTGGTGTTCCTGAGCTGCATCTTATAGTCTGTCACATACTGCAGGTAAGAAAAAAAACGCAACCAAACAAAAATGGTGAGGCAGGCAAACTGTCAGCAAAATATCTAAAATCTAGGGCAACAGTTTACTTTGATAAACAAACTAGACACCTCACAAAAGGAGGGCACTTCCTTGGGCTTGTTTTCTTTAAATATAAAAGTAGGGAAGGGAAAGCTTCTGTCCTTGTCAATTCCCTGTGACAACAGCAGCACAGAGGAAAAGAGGACTGCTTTATTTCATCCCTGAACGCTCACAACCCTGACACTAGAGGCATCACAAAATATCCTTTTGATAGTGGTATTTGTGTACTACTTCTGTTTTTACCCATGGAATAATGACTTGTACTGTATATTATATATACTATGTGTACTCATGCAAAATGGAACTTGATTTTAAGAGTTTGCCCTTGGTTTTGACAGAAAAGCAAACCCACAGAACACCATGAAGGCAAAAGCTATTATTCTGTTCCGGTATCATAAAGAATCACTCTGCCCCATGACAATATTCTCGACACTCTCTATCCTGACATATAAAATTAGCATTGAAAACTAAATCAAAATCTTTTTTGAGCCCTACAGCTCCTATCCATCAGTTTAAACCACACTATGTTCTGGTGCCAGTTATCATCCCATCACACACAGTCTCTGTCAGAAGAGAAACCAGGCTGAGTAATTAATCCCGCAAGGGATACAATGGAAACTACAGAATAAAACCATCAGGTAACAGGTAATGCTGACACACATGGGAGCCTAAAGGTCTTCAGCCTTGTCTGGTCTGAGCCCAGCTCTAAAACTACATAGCCAAAGGATTCTCAGCTAGCTCCTGCAAAATGGTAAGCAGCCTGGCACAAAGCAGGATTGCCACTGCTGCCCAATATGTCACACAAAGTTTAAAGAATATTTTTGGTGAAGGTAGAAAAGATGGGCTTTGAATATGCTTTTCTTTGAGGAATATTTTTCAAATCATTTGCCATGGAAGTTGTATGTCTGACTATATCATGAGTTTTTAAAAACCCTACCTTCTACAAGTAAATTAACTTCTGGTATTTTCTACACCATCTTTCTAGTCCTCTTCCAATAAAAGAGCCTATGCACTGTAGCTCATGTCCAAAGTCCACACAGATCTTACCGTTTCGAAAGCTGCAGCAACAAGATTTGAAGGAAACAGGTTTCTGTAAAATACAAACAAGACAATGAAATATGTCATGGAGAACTACTTAAATGAATGCACCAATGTATCTTACTCTCAGAAACAGAACTCCTTTTTCAAAGGCAAGCACACTGGCACTGGTGAGGTGTGTAGCACAGAAGATACTCCAGCAGCATGGAGCTTGCTGTGTGTCCAGAGGTGTGGATGGCATCTTCCTTGGCTCACATGAAAGAAACGACCAATGCTTGCTGCCACACCCCACCTTTTGGGCAGGGCCACCAGAGGCAATCACACACAATGCTGGTTACACACACCCACAGCCCAGGGGCTACAGAAACTGGTTCACCCACACCAGCTGCAGCACCAGCTTATGGCCTCCAGTGTCAGGCAGGTTTTTAACATTGCTCATGTGATTACACTTCGCTCACAGCACCAGCATGAAGGACAATCTGATCAGCAAAATCTACTTACGAGAATGGCTTAACCCTTCAACACAGCAAGACCAGCTTCCCTGATCACCCAGATAGAGCAGGACAATATCACAGGCCAGACTTCTCTGCAAGGGCTTAGACAACACAGATGGAAAGCACAGGCAATTCCTATGGAACATTTGAATCCAGCAGTGCCTTCACACAAGAATGCCAATCTAGCATCAGGTTAGTGCAGAGAGGACAGCATGCAAGGTGATGTACACTCTTTCTGATATCCAGGATGTATCTGCATACAGGATTGCAGAAAGGAAATTAAAATGGTGAACTGAGCAGGGCATTCCTTCAAGCTTCTTGTGGTATCTTATAGTTGGTTTTAATGCTATAATTCCTTTCCCCCCTTATGGGCAAAGAGCATGTGTTCCCCTAGCCAAATGACAATGCTTGGTTTTCTGTGTCAGAAAGGAAAACAGCAATAAAAGCTCATGTCTGGGATCATGGCAGGACCCCAGTTGGCAAGGGCAGGAACGTGATGTGTATGAGCTGAAAATACTGCCACTAGAAGGCATCACAGAGGCACAAGAATGGTAAGGAAACAGAAGACCTTATCCAGAGCCAGTTAACTGTGGTAAAAAACATCTGGATAGCTGCTCCCCATCCTTTGCTCTTTGCACTGCTCTGAGGAAGCTGCAGCTCCCTCCAGGCTGTGCCCTGCTAACTTCCCCCCATAGTTACCCAGACAAACATTAAACCAGGCTGTGGTCATTCCACAAATGGCACAGAATGTGCAAATCCAAACCAGAGCAAGAAAAGGAGCAGCAGAGTCAAATCTTTGAAAGCAAGAGGGAGATTCAAATATGGCCCAATTAAGGACTTTGGCCTTTTTGACTGCATAGCTCTGCTCTCCTGCCACACAGGGAGTTTTCCCACAGCCTTGACAGCAACTGTAAAGTACACTGAACTTCTTCAAACACCTGTCTGCTGTGAAATATCTCAGCCTCTCTCTCTCTGATGCATGACAAGTGTATTTGGAGGATTGATGCAAGAATAATTTGTCTTCTGGAGTCTACACTCCACAAAGCATGAAAGAAACAGCAACTTTTTCTCCTCAAAAGCTGCCAATAGAGCTGTCTGTCTGAAAGCAGGAGAGCGAGCTCTCACTCAGCAAAGACGCTAAAAAATTGGTCAAATAAGATCAATGGAACAGCTAACATGCATCAGTTCTTGCACAGCTGGAACTCTGGTGGATAAAAACCTTAAGTAAAGTAAAAGCAAACTTGCTTTTATCAGGAGTAAAATATCACATATACAAATGGGCTCATGCTGTTGGGAAAAGAAGGGTATTTCTTTTCAGCTTTTTATAGCAGGATGATTACTTTTTTTTAAAAAAAAGAATTGACTGGACTTTGAAGAAGCAAAGAGATGAAAAAAGACTGAAAGCCAACCAGAAACTGATTTTTTTTTTTTCCTTAAATCAGCTTTTCTATCCTGATGAAAACAAAACCAAAGGAAGCAATCCTAAAGCCTAAACAACATGGTTCTCCAATGTTTAAATGTGGCCAGGAAACCAAACCCTCCATAATTTGCACAGTATGTCAGGCATGGGCCTCAGTAACTAAACATTAACTTATCTCCAAGCATATACTTAAAGCACATAGTTAAGTGATGCCAGCAATCCTGTTACAGCAAGGCAAGGGGCAGGTTCTTACTTCAAGTGTGAATAGTGAAAAAAAAAAAAAAAAAACCAAAAAAACAAACCAAAAAAAACCAACCCAAAACCTAGAGTAGACACTTTGCTTTATTTCTCCAGCACCAGTCACAGGACTTGACAATTCGCCAAGTAAAAAATTTGGATCTTAAGCAGCTCAGGAGGAGTTATATGTTCTGTTCAATCCAACTTTTAAGTACACCTGACTACAAAATACCAAAACCACATAAAATAATGCTTTGCTCCTCTGCTTCAAATCCAAAAGCCTAAGAACAAAATATGTTGGGCCATATAAAAAGCAATATACAAATAAAGGGCTTATCTAAGAGGCATGAGGTCTGCACAGACTATACTCATTGCTCACCTAAAATCAGTCAGCATGTGAATTAAATTCATCTTTAATTACAGGTGGGTTACATCACAAGCCCTTACCTTTGGATGGATTTGTGCAAGAACACCACTGCAGTGCTGAAAAAATGGGGCAAGATGCTGCGTGCTTTGGGGAGAGATAAAAGCTGGCTGGTGACCTGCCTGGGCCCATCATGGACTTGTGGCCTGCAGGGTTTGCTCCTCATGCCTGGCGAGGTGAAGCTCACCCACCACAGAAACACAGACACAACTCTGTCCCTGTGAGCAGAGGAGTTGAATGGGGAAGTGTGGACATTCCCTCCTGTGAGGGTGAACCAACAAACAGGAAAGCTGATGAGCTGGGTAATTGGGCATGCAAATGAAATCTGGGTGTCTGCCAGTTGGTTTTTCTCTGAGGACCGAAGATTTAGAAGGTTTTTGTGCTTTAAAAGTCTGTAGAAAATATGAACATAGAGTTTAGGGGAATCAATGTGACTATTTCTGATGGCCCCAATCCCATGCCCTGTGCCAGAGAACACGGTCGCCTTTCTGAAGCAGATGTGGATTATCTCAAGAACATGGCGCTGGCCAAACCTGGGTCTGGATGATAAGGAGCCCGGCACAGCACTGTAGGATCAGACAGCCTTGGCCCCAAATGCAGGGAGACAAAACTTGCTGCACGTGGCACAAATGAGACAGGCCAATAACACACCACAGCAGGGGGACAGATGTGCTGCCTGCACCCAGGTTCTCCACTGCTACTTTGCTACACACACACACAGACCCCAACTCCTTTGTGCCATAAAAGTGAAGTGACACAGAGAGATTTTACTCCCCTCACCAAGCACCAGGCAGGAAAGCCTCTCTCTGCCTGCTGCAAGTTGTGCAGACAGCCCCAAAAAAGCAGTATCAGAAATCCATCAGACAGCTGGCAAGGGGGACAGCTGTGTCTTGGGGCTGAAGCAACAGCTGGGGCTGAGCCAGGAAACCTCCATGTAACTGCACAACACAGAGTGAGAAAGCACCTCTCTCAGATCCTCTTAAAATAGGAACAAGAAAGTAGCAGCACCAAGGGTGGGTATTACGGTGTGTATTTCCCGCTTGAACACAGCGCTCATCACACCATCTTCCCATGGCACAGCTGGAAAGACAGCACCCTTCTTCCTTTTCTTCAGCTGAAAAGCTGCTCCTACCAGTCAAAAATGGATCATTACTCCCCAGAAAGATCCACTGTATTTCTCCTGTAACAGAAACCTTAGTTGAGCTGCAACATCCACTCTTGGGAATCCCAGAAAACTAAGGGAACTAGAAGCTGGCAAAGGGAAAAAATGGGAGCTGTAACTCTCCTTCTCCATTCTGATACTATGGTCAAATCGCTCTCTTCTTTACAGGCCTGTATCCTTCCACCAGCAGGATGAAGATTTCACAGGAACTCCTCCATTGTATGTGTAAGGGATTATTATTAACAACTGTTTCTAAATGATTCGTTTGCTAGAGCTCTGCAAACAACTTTGCTCTGGCAGCAAAAGCGTGAAGGGAAATCCAGGCAAATGGAATGAAACCCTAACATACTATGCATTCCTCTCGCATTGCTTCTTACAAAAAGGTTCCACTTCTGAGGTCAAAAACCTTGCTGTTGAAAAACATACTTTTTTGAGGAAGTCTGCAAAAAAATATTCTGTGTTGGTTATCTCCAGTTTTCAGGGCTTTTTCCAATCACACAAGTCCACTCGCAGCAACTCTATTTTCACCTGTGGGAAAATGCCAGAGCTCAAATTCCTCCACTACCTTCATTTTTCTTTCTGTCCCAAGATTTTAATTCAATATCACACAGCAATTTTCCTCATCTGCTTTTTGATATGTGGATGCACAACACATGTCCTATACATAATCATATTTGTGAGTGTATACATTTGTTTTAACACAGAGAAACTTTAAAATGTGTTTACTTATAGCAGATATTTGATACTTTTTTGCCTTAATCGTCCAGTATGTATTTCTGATGCTTGGAAAATAAAACTTGTAACTGGGGGGAGTCAGTAGGAATAAGCAACAAATATAAGGAACAAATGAAATGAGCAGAAATGTTCAGAGGCTTAATTAAAAAAAAAAAACAAACAAACAAAAAAACAAAACAAAAACAAAAACAAAAAAAACCCTGCCAGAGAGTACAGGCACATGAATGAAAACACTGAGTTCTTCCTACAAAACTCAGTCAGCAATCCCTGTACTTTGAAAGAGATTCCAGACTCAGAAAGTGACACAAGCAAAGCAGGACAGTTACCTTCACTTTAAGAACTAGCCATCAGCTTCAAACCCAGCAGTCAGCCAGTCTCTTGGTATACCTGCAGCCACTGCCTGGATACTTTTAATTCTATTTATGAATTCAAAGGTGGCATCTCCCCCTCCTCTTCTAACAGCCACATTTTACTGTCTTTCCACACTGTGATTGCAGAGATGGTCTTCATGGCTGCTGGTTTTGGATGACTCACTGGGAAGACCAAGGCTACAAGGAACAAGTGCTACTGGAGCAACTGGTGCCCAGGAGAGAGTCACTGCCTGAGTGGCCCACTCTGGCTCCCTGCTCTGTAGCCCAGCCAGCAAAACACAAATGATGCTTCTCCCTGTGCTCACGTCTGCTTTCTCTTCTGAGTGTGAAGACACTCAGAGCAAAGGCATGAGCTCGCTGTGGGTGCTCCCTTTGGCAGCTCAGCTAGTAAGACCTGGCAGACAGACAGAGAGGGCATTGAGAAGCAATAAAATTTAAACAGACTTGCCTGGCAAACTGGGAAACCCTGACCTTACTGCTTGGGGCAGATGTGTGGACCTCTGTGTGTTCTTCCTATAAAATAAAAAAAGGGATTACCTCCTTCCCTTCCCAGATTGTTACAGCTAGGGTTGGATTAAAAACAGAATTCCCTTCCCCAAAGCAAATTCCACAGTTGCAAAACATGTTTTCAATCCCAAAATTGGGCAAAGAAAGCCTGTCTCAGATCCTTTTTTCCACCAAAAAAAAAAAAAAAAAATTGTAAAATACTCTGTTGAAATGTTCCTTTTTCTGATGAGCGAGATTTTCTACTTAAGTCCTCTGTATAAAATGACAGCAAAACATTGACCTCACTGAAATGAAATGCCACAATCACCCACTGACGGAAATTTTGACAGGATCAATAGGTTCCTGTGAAACTGCTCAATTTTGTTGAATCAACAAATATAAATTAGAGCTACAACAAAACTCTGACCTTATTGAAACATTCAGTCGTGACAATTGCCCAACGGAAGTGTTAACAAATCAATAGATTCTTGCAAAACACTTCATCCTGCTGTTCCAGCTGCTTTCCAACAAGCTGCAGGTGGCCTGTGTGAGCAGGTGGTTGGAATCCCATCCTTGGTACTCTCTCTCCCTGGTTACATGCAAGGCACAAGCAGACTCTCTACAGTGTCACCTTCTCAGGTGGGGGCTGAGCCCCAGAGCCCACCACATCCTAGCCAGCCCCTTCCTCCAGCTGCCAAACACTTCACAATCAAGCTCACCAGCTCTCTTTATTCTCTGTTGCTTTGTCTTCTCCGCCAAATAAATTCAGTAAAACTCAAATTCTAAAATTTTCCTTTACTCCCCTCATCTTCTGCTGACAGACTTAAGGAATTCTAAGATCCTACCTTGAGTTCAGGGAATACCCCACTTTCTGGGTGCTTTTTTCAAAGCCATCAGCCTTGTGGAAGTAGCTGTGAACTCTTGCTGAATCCTCTCCCATGACCACTGCCTTTGGCCATGCTCCTCTTCAGGAAGCTCCGAGGAGCTGCCCACATGACAGACCTGGAACTAGAAGAGCCACCAGCATCCCTGCTGCAGGGTACAAAAACACTTTATGACAGCTCTGCTGTCCCCACCCCATGTCCTGGGGCAGAGGACAGTGTGCCTAAGCCCTGACTAGACATACTCAAGGCTTGCTTGCCTCAGCACTTGCCAGAAGGGAAACCAGGAGGGTGCTCCAGCACCTCCAACCAGACAAATTAGACCTGTAGGTTATGGGCAACAGACAAAATGAAACAGAGACAGTCTTTGGGCTCACCAGTGAGTCATCATTCATTTGATACCAAAGCACAAGATAAATCTTTTTTCCAGAGATCATTTCTCCATGCCTAGATACACGCTTGTGGGGAAGCTTTAGACTTTAAAAAGGAAAAGCAAGAACTGGAATCTGGCCTCCAGTCATCATTGCAACAATGAAAAGCAACATCTTTGGTCATTACTGAATATATTTCTTAAAGGCAGAAGTGATCTGCAGAACCAAATAGTGACACACAGCTGTGATTTCCTCTTCACTGTTTCTTCCTTGGGTAAGATTTTACATTGGTTTTCAGTGCTGTAGAGGGACTCAGTTTACCCATCTGCAACTCAATTTTACCTTTTCTCTGAAACCAAGCAGCAGTGAAGCTTGAAGGACACAGTCAGTCTTGTGCCACAACTGAAAACAGAGTTTTCCTGCATCTAATAGAAAGTTTCACAGCCAAACGAGAAGCAAAGAGCAGGATGCTGCAAGACCCACCCACACAAAAAGCAATCATTTCAACCCTCCAGGCCCTACAGAATCAAGGCTCATCTCAAGATGAGGTTACTCTACTAAGTTCCAACACAGCAGGGACCAAGTTCAGTGCTCAAACCAAAACATCCACATTTTCAAGAACAGTTAAAAAAATTAACATGACGTGGCAGAGAGATCTTATTTCCTGAAAATAATATACTCTCTCCATCCCTCAGTCTGTCAGGGATTTGTGCTAGGACTGAAAGTTTTAGTGATGGCTGTGTCCAAACACAACTTTTCTGGACTGGATTTCACTGTCATTGATGTCACTGCCCAACAGTACGGCTGCAACAGCCCTTCCCTGGTATTCCAAGAAAAAGCTCTGTTCACAGCCCCTCATGCATACATTGGGAGCAGATCCTGTCCCCTCATCTCCTAGAAGGAAATTCCTTTGCAACCCCCATGCTTTACCCAAGTCTCATCATTATGAGCCCTACTTTGGAATTAGGGATCCAATCCCATCACCATCATAACCCCTTTGAAGATGAATGCTACACCTGCATTTACAGACCAGACCAAGAAGCAGCTATCTGCTTTGAACTTTAGATATTACCCACAGCCTGGAGATCACTGGAACATCCCCAGCCTGTTCCTCAACTCCATCCTAATCCATGCTACCAGGTGACACAGGGATGTAACACCAGGTGCAGCAGCCATGCCAGGATGCACTGGGGCAGCCACCACTACAGGCATCTTCCCAACTCTCCCAGGTGTGTCCACTCCTTTTTTCAGCAAGTTTCCTTCACCTCCTTCCCCTCCATTCAGCAACATACCACCACCATAGCCAGAGTATCTACTCCCATTGTCCTGCTATTCTTTCTTAACATGCTGTCAGGAATTGCTGGTCTTTAAGAAAGGTCCTTAATTGTTGGTTCTTAAGAGAGGGAGAGGTGAGCTGAGGACACTGACTACATGGCTGCCAATAGAACAAACCGGACTTACTTTCTATCCAAAGGGAACATACTTGTCTCAGGGGGAGAAAAGGACATTAACCTGAATTTGTAAATACAGTTCTGGGTTTGGGATTTTTTTTAGAAAGCCTTTTTATCATTGCTGCTGCATTCACTTGTCCCGACAGAGCAAAAATGTATCTCTGCTGAAAAACTGGACTCATAGAATCAAAGCAAACAAAATAAAAAAAAAAATACCACCAAAAAACCAAAAAACAAACCACTCAGCTCTGTAATTATCAGGATATCCACTAAGCTCGACTTTCCAGCCACTTCACTGTGACACAGGTCACCTCCCTTTTTCTTGTGTTGTACCTGGGTGCAAAGCACAAGGAAATGCAGTTGGAAGCCCAATAGTCAAAGCACTGCCTGCCTCATTTCTCTATGTATTCCTATCTTATTTTAAAAACCAGACAGATCTCAACAAGACAGGGGCTTTGAGAAAAACAGAAGAGGTGAAGTTTGCAACTTTGCAAGGTGTAAAGATACACTAAAACACTATCATCTGATTAGAAGTGGAAGCCTTGTTTCCAGATACATTTGGGGAATGCAAGTCTTGTCTTTGGAAGATACAGAAGTAGGAGGGGAAGCTCGTGAACCTACAGAGCATCCTCACACTGCATGATGTTTAGAGTATATCTTCCATGGAACTACAGGGCTGCGTTTCCATGTCCACATTTATGGGAGGGCACTCTAAGAGGCAGGTAGGCATTTAGGTGAGGAGACTGGGTAAAGTGTTGGAGAATTAAACAAAAGGGTGTGTGTGAGGGATGAAAAGAGGTGCCCAGCCCTGCCCTGCCTGCAGGAGACAGGCAACAGCAGGTAGCAGGGCAGGGGAAGGTGCCAGGCAAAGCCTGCCCTGCAGCCAGCACCCAGCCGCTCTCCCTCCAGGCAGAACCACAAACGGGCCTAGGCACCCAGAACTCTGAGCAAGCCTTGACTCATCCTTGCAGCCAGCCAGGCAAAATTAAAAGCAAAGCAGGGAGAAGCAGAGCACCACGAAGCCCTACACACCTGACCGGGCTGCGGGTACTTGGGCAGAGAGCCGTGCTTCTTGGAGAAGCCAGGATTAGGGTGAGGAGGATGGTAGGATGAAGGAGATAAAGAAGGAGGCTGAAGAGAAGGAGAAAAATGAGGGGACGATGCAGGAATATGAGAAGTTGCAGGAAGATAAGAAGATGAAGGAGGCTGAGAAGGAGGAGGCGGGCTCCTCGGCCCCGGCTGCAGCGTGCAACACTGGCGGGTCTGTCATCATCCTCCAGCAGCGGGGGGCGGGGGAAGGAGGGGAGCGGGGCGGCCTCACCTGACGAGGTCGAGAAAGGAGTCCACGGTCTCCTTGCTCTTCGTGGGCAGCGCGTCCGACAGCCCCAGCTGGGTGTTGAGCGCGGAAGCGCCGGCGCCGGGGCGGACGATGAAGCCGAGGGCGACGGCGAGGCCGGAGGCGAGCAGCGTGGTGCCCAGGAAATAGGCGAGCGCGATGCCGCCCAGGCGGCCGAGCGAGCGGGTGTCCAGGCTGGCGGCGCCCGACACCAGGCTGCAAACCACGAGCGGCAGGATCACCATGCGCAGCATCCGCAGCAGCAGCTCCCCGGGGAAGGCCAGGTAGGCGACCTGCGCCGGGCCCAGCGCCGCGCCGCGCACGGCGGCCCCCAGCGCCACGCCGGCCACCACCCCCGACACCGTCAGCAGCACCAGCGCGTTGCGCCGCAGGAACCCGCGGCAGCCCCGCAGCCGGGCCCCGCCGCCCCGCTGCTCCTCCGCCGCCGGGCCCTCGGCGTGCCCATTCCGGCCATGGCCCGCCTTGCCCTCACCCGCTGGTGCCGGTGCCGCCGCCGCCGCCTCCTCCATGCTGCGCCGAACCCCAGCTCCGCGTGTGCCGCTACCGCGCGGCGCTCTAGGAACGAACTGAGCGGCGGCCCCGCCCCGGCCAGGCCCGGGAGCGGCGCCGGCCCCGCCCGGGGGAGGGAGCGCGGTGCCTCCGGCCCGCCCCGGCCCGCCCCGGCCCGGGTTGGCTCCGCGCCATCGCCGCCCTCAGGCCCGCGCTGACCTGCGGCCCCAGCCTGGGCTCGGGTGGTGGGAGGCCGCTCCGTGTCCTCAGGGCACCCTCAGTGTCCCCGCCGTGTCCTGGAGGTCACGCGTGTCTCCCCACGGTTTACACACATCCCCATCGGTGTCACAGAGCAAACAAGTCCACCTTCATGTGGCGGCTTACAAGCTTGTTACCTTCAGAGCCAACAAGCCACAGCGCCCACCTTGCTGTCCCTGTGGCTCACACTTGTTCCTCCATTGTCCCCCCTCAGTATCCCCATTGTTCATACACACCGCCGTAGTGTCCCCATAGGTCACACGTGTCCCCTCAATCACGTCCCCTCAGTGTCCCCCCTCAGTAACATCATGGTTCATACACACCCCTGCAGTGTCCCCACAGGTCACACATGCCCCCTCAGTGTCCCTACAGCAAATGTCCCCCTCCATGTTCTCGCCGTTCAATCACGTCCCATTAGTGTGCCCGTGGCTCACCCGTGTCCCCATGGGTCACAAATGTCCCTCTCAGTGTCCCCATGGTTTGCACACATCCCCATCAGTGTTCCCACAGCTCACATGTCCATTCAGACTCCCTCGGTGTTTTCACAACTCACACATTGTCCCCATCGGCGGGGTTCACATGTGCTCTCAGTGTCCCCCTTTCTTCTCCAGGACATCTCATGGAGGCAGGAGCCATCCTCGGCACCAGGACAGGTTGTGTTGTGTCCCCTGCCCACACTGTCGAAGCCATTCAGAGGGTCCAGGGTGATGTGGACACGGGGGACCCTGAGCACCCTTCCTTGAGGAAACCCATGTCTCACCACGCTGCCAGAGGAGCAGACAATGTCTGTGACAATACACGGGGCTGATAAAGGGCACTTGGTGCTTTCAAGCCACAAGAGCCTCATGGGTACACCGCTGTCATGTTTGCTCACAAGAGCACTTCCAGGAGCTCCAGCTGGTGTTTGGACTCAGTCAGGGGCTCAATTTCAGTTCATTCCCTTGACATCAGCAAAGCACAGCCTAGCAGAAAACACACTGTGAAAACAACCAGCCACACATCTGCTTTTCAAGTAGACTGTGCTAATTAAAGAGACTGACAGGGTGTGATGGGACAATAATCCCAATTTATTAAGACTTTTCTGTTTTCCAATCTCATGGATAGACCTGAAGATCGTTATACCATGGCTGGAGCTCCTGGGAATTGTCTGTGTGCAAATAGGTAACAACACTACTGACAAGCAGTTGTGTCCACCACCACCCAGTTCAGAGCTTGATGAAAATTCTCTCTTGCACTGAAATTAGACTCACAATACCAGCACATTCTTATTGATTTTGTATTTTTTTCCCTAATAACTTTCCCTTTGAGTAACACTTGGTTTGTGGAAGTCTGTGAATCAATGTCCCATCAAATCAGGAGAGATAGGAAGCAGAGACTAAACAGGAAAACAAGTGTCTGCAAACACTTTAAAAGACATTCAATTCTATAAACCTCAAAAGGAACAAAAAATTATGTAGATATTTTAAAATTTGGTTTGATTTTTTTTCTGCAAAAAAGTTTGTAAACAATAAGCAAATTGCTGTCCAACGTAATTGCTTCTTTCTCCATCAGAAGCATTTCTAAAATGGTTTTTAATTAATATTTTCAGAGTGTTCCTTGTGAAAATGTCATGCTTCATTTATTCCTTGCATTTTTTCCTGCCATTCTTTCCTGATCTCAACCTTTTTTCTTTCCATTTACCTGTGAAAAGGGAAGAGAAAAGCAGAAAAAAAAACTACAACAGAAAATTATAAATTAAATGTAAAAATATTGAAATCTTGTTTCAGTTCAACTTTTTCAGCTTGTTTCAGTTGAAAAAATATTCTAAAACCAAAACACAAGCATAAATGCTGTTCCCTTGTAAAAACTGAAAGCAAAGGGAGAAATTCAGAGAAGTGGGAACAAGAATAATATATTAAATCAGAAAACTCATTGATAGTGGCACATGTATGCAAGAACCAACACAGAACCTTTTCCACCATATGACAGTAGACTCCTTCTCTCTGGGAGTATCCCCCATGTCCTTGTGAGACTGACCTTATTCAGAGCAGAACCACAGATCCCAGTGGAAGTTCTTTAACCCATGCTGAGGTTGCTTGGTGATAGCCAACCCTTCAAAACAAACACTTTGACATAGGGATGCTGGTGTCAAGCTTCCTGGTTAATGGCACCATGAGAATTACCCCCAATTTCCCCTTCCTTTTTCCTGCCCCTCTTGATTTTTTTATTCAACTGCTGATCCAAACAGTTGTCCTTCCTCTCTTGACATATCTCTAGGTGACAATGCTTTTGCCAACCAGAAGACAACAGAGCACGTGAACCTCCCACCATACAAATGGACATCATCCCAAAGATGTTCTAGCCAAAGCTAACTGTTTTTCTACCCTGTGAGAGTTCATGGATGGCTGCAGTGATTAACCCTGAAGCCTGCTGGCTTATTCAGTAGTAATCATTGACTGATCCATTGTGTCATGTTTTCATTTCAGCGCTTGTAGATCTTGGGAGCTTTCCAGTGAGTGAGTCTGCATGCTTCCAATGTCCACCCCACTAGTGCTTCTAAATTAGGGATTTTGGCTTTCCCTATTGCAACTTGAAGATTCTTTTTTTGGCTTAAGTGGCTTTCACCTTCATAGGGCTAGGGTGCTCCCTCCAGAAATCAGCAGAGGGATCATGAACAGGCAACAAAACAAACAGAAAAAACAATCCAGTTACTTTTAAATAAAAATTTTAAAAATCCTTTTGCTTTCAGTGAAAAAAACAGCCAATATAGTTTTCACCACTGACCCAGGAAGGAAGATGTCATGCTGTTTTCTAGTCAGATTCAACTTAATACCAGTTTTTGATGGTAGGTGTTTGAAATTCCGGTCTCAGCGGAGGGAATGAAAAAATCTTAATGGCTGTAAGGGAACCAGGTCCTTCCCTTCTATGTTTCACCTGCACATCAGTGTAGATGGATGCTTATAATAGGACCTATGTAATCTAGCTGTTGCCTCCTGGAAATGTAGGATTTTAATGTCCCTAGAAAACAGAGGTGATTATTTTCCATTTTGCGGAAGGTCAGCACAAAGACTGGAAGAAATCAGATTTGAATTTCTTTGCTAGGGGAGGAGAGGAAGGCCCTCAAAGAGCTGTATGTAGCTCCCTGAGTCTCTCACCTGATATATACAAGTCTCAGCACTTGGCACAGGTTAGAGTAGCCCTCAGGCCACATTTCCTGCAAATTTACATAGCAGCAGGAGTGCAGAGAGCACTCATTGTGCCAGCTCCACTTCCCCCCCGTCTTCCTGCTGCTATGTCCCTCTTCCTAAGACTGGCAAGGTTGTCTGCAGCTTTTTCCTTGGGTCTAGCTGCTGTTTGCTCTCTGTTCTTGGGAGACCAAATAGAAACATCAGCAGGCTGCAAGATAAGTCATCTCCTGCAACTGCTTTGATTTGAAGTAGCTTGAAGACTGATGCCTCAAAGGCATGGTGGGGAGGAGGGAACAAGATGAAAGGGAAGAGGGCAGGAAGGAGTTGCATTTCATAGTCATGTTTTTGAAGAGAAGCTTGAAGAAAGGTGCTCCCAAATATCCCATGGAGATGTGCTGGGCAGCCTTCAGTGTCCTAAGGGGCTGTATTACAGTGTGGCCTTTTTCTGAGGAGGATTCATGAAGAGCACGTGGGAGAGATCTTGTTTTCTACTGAGCAAAATAAGTCCTCAGAAAATCCACAGCACGAGAGCTGAGGCAGGAAGACCTAGAGTACTTTCTTGGTATGCAGACTTTAGTTTGGCAAGAAGAATTTGTTGGGCCTGGGATGCCAAGCAATTTGAACAGACTCCAGCCCCATTGCAGAAAACCTTTCTGCCTGCATCTGGGAGAACATGAGATGTGTTCCTCGGCTCTTCCCAGTGCCCCTGGCCTGCTCACCTCATTGCAAGCTGGATGCAGGACCAGCCACCCATGCAATCATGTTACCTTGATTTACCAGAATGAGACAGATTTCAAGACATCTGAAACCACAGAAGGAAACCTCCTGGCCTCCTGTGATGACAGAGCCAAAGAATATTGTTCTGGTCCTGCTTCATTTAGGTTCCTGGCCACCAACTGAAATAACACAATCCCAAACACAATCCTATCACAGTGTCACATGTTGATTCAGCATTTCTCCAGCCTGGGTAAGAGCTCACACCTGGTCAAAGATATTCTGAGTAGGAAAAAAAAAGTCGTCTGTAAATGCATTTTCTAATAGCAGAGGCAGGCAAGGAATTTTGCAAATACCACTTGCTTGCCCAAACTCCAACAAAATATAAACTCTGCAGACAGGCATGGTTGACTTAGGGTAAATATTTAACTTTATCCTTCAAAGGCACATGCAGTTTTACCAGAAAGAAGATGAAAAATATAAAATAATACCCACACACACATACCTTGTTTACTCTAAGAATCCTTTGATAGCTCTGGAAATAAATTTATACTGAAGCAGGAGTAATTTTTAAACTGTGTGATTCCCTTTTTCAAAACCATCATAATACAAAAGCATGAAGAAAAAACAATCACCCCCCAAGAATAGCAGAATTTTCTCATTTATAACCTCTCTCTGAGGTTTTTCTTTGAGTTTAAAGCAAGAAAAAGTAGGGAAAAGTAGGAAAAAAGGGCAAGAACAAGCACAGACATTCAAGATCTTGGATAAGTGACAACCTGTCCTAGCAGGGGACATTCCCTCTAGCTGGTGGAGGAAATTCAGGGTCAGGCTTTTCAAAACAAGCTGGGCTGATCTGAAAACAAGCTGTGTGATCTCCCCTTGCAGTGAAGCTTTGCTACTGAAGAAGCGAGGGAAGCGACCGGAGTGTCTCAGCCATGGGAAACATGCTTGAATGAAGAGCTTGAAAATGCTCCAAGTGCCTGCTGATTTCTCCCATGGTAGTGGGTTGATAAAGTGCCCTGTCACCGGCAGGAGGTGGGTAAATTGGACATTTGAAGGTTTGCCTGGCATTCAAGGATCCGCACGCAAGCAGAGCGTGCATTGATTTACATCAGTTGTATGGAATATGCTATAAAAAGCTACATTGGGGGGGAAAAAAAGTGTGAGCAATTTCTGAACATTGATTGTGATTCAGTGGCTAGAAACAACAAGGGGAATCTCTATCCCTACATATTTTATCCCTGATTACAGTATGACAATGAATACTGTATCCCTGATTATGGGTGACAGTAAACTGGGATGACAGTGAACAAGAATGACAAAGCTTCTGCCAAGGAACATAGGGGACCAGGCAGCTGTCCTTTGCCCACTGTAAGGCTGTCTTCCCATGCCTTCAGCTCACTGCAAGATGTGACAGTGGCCACACCAATGAGCTGTGGGAGCCAACATGGGGACCAAACACATCCCTGAGAAGTAACTAGAAAAGAACATAAGGGCAAACAAAGCAAGAATGTGATATTTTCAGAGAATACTTTCCAGGTATCCAACATGTGGTCCTTTGATTTAAAAGCCTTCCATTATTTTTCCACCTGGAAATTTGTCTGCCATGTTTTTTTAACCCCATCATCTCTTTCCCAGAGAAGTGGAAGTAGTCTTCTGCAGAGCTCACTGCATGCTGCTGTCACCCTCTGCACCTCTCCTGGTGGAGGTGGCTACCAGGACTGCATCCACTAAAAATCTCTGTGTTTGCTACAGTCTGTGAGATACAGATTTAAGAAGGTGTTACAGCCTTTTGCTTCTGTCCTCCAAAGCTGCTGTTCAGTCACCAAGTGCAATTCCCTCCTTCATGAAGAAGAGAATTTGGCATTCTGGCGCAGGAGACGTTATTAGACTCGTGAGTCTAATAAGACTGTAGGTCTCTGAGGCTGTCAGTCCTTGAATTTCTGCTCAGAGGTAACCTCAGGCAGCTCCTCAGAAGAGGTCTCTCTTCAGCCAGCCTGCCTACTTTTGTGAAACTCACAGAAATACACTTCCTATGAGATTTCCACCCTTCAGCAAAATATTCAGTGGAATTGCATGTTGGAATCAAGTGCTGTTAATGAGGGATGGGTGGATGGAATCAAGTAGAGACACATCTCCCAGTGCATGTGCCAATGTACTCAGATAAAACTTAACCTTTATGTTTACTGAAAAATGGTGACGAAAATGGTGAATGCATACTCAAAAGAAAGGCGAAATATAGAAACGTGTGTGATGAGCCTTCAGGTTAGTATGAAAATAACCCCAAAGTTCAAAGTCACAGCAGGGTGTTGCATTGCTACTCTGTCCCTTTCCTCCCAACATTTGCATCATGGAAAATGAGCTTTTTGCTGCTAAAGCCCACAGTTTCAGACACATTTCTTAGCTGGACCTAGGAAAGTACATAGGTACTTGATGTTTTTCTAGGGTTTGTAGTTCTCAGTGATCTTAAAGCCTTTGAGAATCTGAGTTTACTTTATCTACTGTACAATTTTCAAAGCTGCCTAGGTTATTGCAGGTATGTGAGATACCTGCTGGGAGCTCCAAAGGCCCTTTTACTCACCTGAACTGAAGCAATTTTAGCTCCCTAATAAAGCAGCATCATTATCAAAACCAGGCGAAACAAAACAAACAACACACCTGTGTAGTGCAGAGTACACAGCACTGTGGCAGTGTAACAGTCCTGTTACTGCAGGTTTTGGAGTAATAGCCCAGTGGGAATTTAAGATGAGAAAAACAAGGCAGGAGGAGTGTCAACTTTCCATCTGCCTGAGGTTAGAGCTAGGACCTCCTGCATCAGGGAGTGCAGATCACCTCTGGCACAGTGCAGCCACGGAGTAGGGATTCAGCCCCAGGGTGAAGCCCCTGATCCTGCACCAGGGCTGCTGATCTGTGGGACACGTGTGCTTCTTGGGGGTGGGTGAAGAGGTCCTAATTCAGCCTTGTTACCCCCAGTTGCAAAGGAGCTTTGAGAAAAGTGAAGAGAGGCAAAGCCACTCTCCACCGCTTGCTCACACGCCACCTTTTTTCAGAGGTGACAGAACGGCTCTATTGGCAGCAGAGGATAGATATGCTGAGCAGAGCCACCACATCTTTCTGGTGGATGAGGAGAGGCAGCAGAGCAGGCTGCTGGAGCAGACTGAAAGTTTTTTCTGAGTGCCACAGGAAAAGAAACCATTATGAGAGTGTGCTAAAAGCCTATTCATTGCTAAGGAAAGGGTTGCTGAAGAATGTGGGATGCATGCCGAAAACTGCCAGCCAGAGCAACAGAGAGATTATTAAAGCCCTTTGCAAAGACCCCCACCTCCTTCTTTTGGCAGTTCTGGACATGGAGTCGTTTTGGCCCTACCCATTGAAATCCTGTAAATAGCTGTCTGCATGGTGGCAGAAGCTGGGTTACAGCTGAGGAGTTTTTCGTGTGGGAACTGTAGGTAGCAAATGTGGCTGTTCTCAGCCGTGCTGCTCAGCAGGGAGCAATGCTGACCCTTTCCAGTCTGGCTGCTTGTGCAGGGGCTGTGCACACAAGAAGCTGGGGCTAGGAAGCTTTCCAGTAGGAATATCTTGCCCAGAATCAGCAGCTACCTGTTCTGGCAAACCTGAGAGCTGTCTCCTGCTTTCTGTGTCCCAGTTTCTTGCCTTCCTTTCCTGCCTGCTCTTACCCCGCCTTAGCTTTTTATCTCCTTGCTGTTGTTTGGGATGAGTGCCTGTGAGACAAACCCTAGCCAAGGGGAACCCATCCAAGGAGCAAAGCCCCGGAGCAATGACTCCTACAGGACAGGCTGTCCCCTTTGCTCTTTAAGGTGAAGCTGATCCCCTGAGATTGCTGTGCCCATAATTATTTTGTTTTAGGGCTTGGTGCACTCCCTCCCTGTAAACCCTGTAGGAGTGGGAGCTGTACAGACACATCAGGGAAACCTCCAGCCCATCAAGGGTTTCTGCGGGATGAGTAGAGAAGTGGAGGCACAGGAAGGTAAAGAGACATGCCCAGGATTACCCAATACATCCAGTTCTTTCATCTGCTTTGTCCCATGCTGTCCCCTCTGGCACCTGTATCACATATTTGGATGCAATAGCACAGCTCCAGGCTGGGAGCATTGCTTTCCTCTAGGAATGGCATGGCACAGAACCAGCAGGAAGGAGGAGGTGAGGCTCTACCCTCCAGGGGTTGAGATGGTCTATTAACTAACTATTAACTCCTGGCTTCAAGGAGACTTCAACATGAC